>NC_141699.1:163675105-164875105 GCF_964263255.1 Lissotriton vulgaris | reverse complement strand
TGCTTCATCATTGGGGCCATCCCAGTCCTCTACGGCCTGGGGCGTGCTGCGACTTGCGAATTACGTAGGAGCACTTACAAATGACTATGTGTGGTGCAGATGTGATAGTGGAGTGGACTAAGTGATGTGTTAAGGGATCAATTTAGAAGCAGAGAGAGATCCAAGAAATGCAGTCACAGTCAGAGAAAAAGGCAAGGGATACTGTATCTATGTGGTTGTAGTTGTCCTGTTGGAAGTGGTAAGTAAGTTGCCTGCAGAAAAAAAATCCTCTTATTAGCGGCACTCCTCCATTGCAGCCGACGCTTCGTCCATCGATGTTGGTCACCAGAAGACACCCTGTAAAAAAAAGCACAGCATAGACAAACAATTGAACATAAACAATTCTTTGGGTACAAACCTATCCATCAATCTTTGAAAGTGCATGCACTACTGCATGCATGTCAGTGAAAAATAAGTAGTACTTTCGACAACTGTGGAAGAAAGAATGCGACAGTACAGGGCCTGTGTGGAATTATTGATAACGATATTCAACAGAAGGTCTCTGTAGCCAGATACCCGAGAGCCTTGCTGGTCACTATAAATCCATTCACAACAACACTCAATGGGGTTGGTCTGGAAGGTATAGTAGATAGAAAAGGAGAAATTGCTTTTTTTCTAGGTATCCCCTCACTCACCAGGGTTGCCCCTTGGTGACATGCTTCATCATTGGGGCCATCCCAGTCCTCTACGGCCTGGGGCGTGCTGCGACTTGCGAATTACGTAGGAGCACTTACAAATGACTATGTGTGGTGCAGATGTGATAGTGGAGTGGACTAAGTGATGTGTTAAGGGATCAATTTAGAAGCAGAGAGAGATCCAAGAAATGCAGTCACAGTCAGAGAAAAAGGCAAGGGATACTGTATCTATGTGGTTGTAGTTGTCCTGTTGGAAGTGGTAAGTAAGTTGCCTGCAGAAAAAAAATCCTCTTATTAGCGGCACTCCTCCATTGCAGCCGACGCTTCGTCCATCGATGTTGGTCACCAGAAGACACCCTGTCCACTGCCTGCCTGATGCTGAATTGTGGCTCGCTACTGTGAAGCCTGACTCCATCCTTTTTTCCCCATTGCAGAGACTGAAACCTGGCCTGTAATTATTCAACGAAAAACAGGAAGTGATATAATATTACAACACCACTGATAAATAAATATAAGGTATGTAGGCTGTGGAGTGCAAAAAGTCACAATTTGATTTTCCTAGTAGACAGTACAATATTTTTGAAAGTGCGTACTCTGTCTGAGTCACCTTTTGAAGGATAAATAAGTATGGGCAAATTAATGTAGCGGATCTTTCCCCTCAAGCTAGGTGTACTGTAAACTGTGTTTTAGAACAACATTAGATCTTCCTAGCAGTGCTCCCACCCAGACCCTTACTAAAGCCAGTCGCAAAAATGTAGAAGACCCCCAATCAAATCTCAAAAAACGAGGCCTAGCAGAAAACTGGTGACAAAACTTACATTTAAAGTAAAAGTAGGCCAAAGTACCCCCTTCCTAATTACCCCTTACCCACCGTGGATTGCATTCAAACCACTTGCAAGCAACCAAGCAAAAGTAGCCATAGCCAGCATCGCTCCAAGACTCGAAATCCCCCCCACTCAAACACATGCAATAGAAATACTGCTAACCCTAACGAACCCTAAGTTAAGAATAGTGGCAAAGGCTTTCTTTAACTATGCCAAATCCCCCCTTTCCCACCATGGATTTTCTTCAAATGACTTGCAACCAAAATTACACATTCTCACGAGTGCTCTAAGACCCCAGAACTCAGTTGCAAAAATCTAGAACACCCCGAAACACATGCAATCCTGCTGCTAGGGCTAACCCTAACGAACCCTAAGTTACAAAAAGTGCCGAAAGGCTTTTCCGCGAGGATTTTGTCCCAACCACTTCTACCCGGTATTAGACCTTCCCAGGAATGCCCCAAGACCCGCCAACCCAACCCACCCGCCAAGAAGCATAACACCCCCAAACAGGCCAAAATCAAAATCTCATACTTGCAATATTTCTCGGCCTTCGGTCCAAACGCGCTGCGTAGCTAGGCCATAAGTCGAGGTTGCCACGACGGATTTCCTGAAAAGCAAATGCAATCAAGATTAGAGTGTCCCAGCAGTGCTCCCAGACCACGAAGCTCACCCACAAACAGACGGAACCCCCCCTAAGAGCACCTCAAAGGCAAGCAAGTCATCAAAAACACAAAATTTTCCGCCTGGGATTTGGTCCAAAACACTTTTATCCGGTATTAGAGCTTCCCAGCAATGGCCCCAGAGCCGTCAACCCAGGAGAAAACGAGTAGAAGACCCCCAAACAGCCAAAGAGCAAAAGTACAAAAATGGGGACTTAGTCAATTTTTCACAAATTTCCCAAATCACTCCGCGCGCGCTCTGCAGCTAGGCCCTAACTCCCCTCTGCCACCATGGATTTGCTTCAAACCTCTTGCAAAGTAAAGTATATATAGCCAGCAGTGCGCCCAGACCCCGAAACCCACCCACAAACACCAGGAAGCCCCCCAAACAGGCCCCCGAAAACGCTACATTGAGCAAAATGTCAGAAATAGCCAAAAAGAAAATCGGCCTGGATTTTGTCCCAACCACTTCTACCCGGTATTAGACCTTCCCATGAATGCCCCAAGACACGCCAACCCACCCGCCAAGAAGCATAACACCCCCAAACAGGCCAAAAGCAAAATCTCATACTTGCAATATTTCTCGGCCTTCGGTCCAAACGCGCTGCGTAGCTAGGCCATAAGTCGGGGTTGCCACGACGGATTTCCTGAAAAGCAAATGCAATCAAGATTAGAGTGTCCCAGCAGTGCTCCCAGACCACGAAACTCACCCACAAACACCAGGAAGCCCCCCAAACAGGCCCCCGAAAACGCTACATTGAGCAAAATGTCAGAAATAGCCAAAAAAAAAATCGGCCTGGATTTTGTCCCAACCACTTCTACCCGGTATTAGACCTTCCCATGAATGCCCCAAGACACGCCAACCCAACCCACCCGCCAAGAAGCATAACACCCCCAAACAGGCCAAAAGCAAAATCTCATACTTGCAATATTTCTCGGCCTTCGGTCCAAACGCGCTGCGTAGCTAGGCCATAAGTCGGGGTTGCCACGACGGATTTCCTGAAAAGCAAATGCAATCAAGATTAGAGTGTCCCAGCAGTGCTCCCAGACCACGAAACTCACCCACAAACACCAGGAAGCCCCCCAAACAGGCCCCCGAAAACGCTACATTGAGCAAAATGTCAGAAATAGCCAAAAAAAAATCGGCCTGGATTTTGTCCCAACCACTTCTACCCGGTATTAGACTTTCCCAGGAATGCCCCAAGACCCGCCAACCCAACCCACCCGCCAAGAAGCATAACACCCCCAAACAGGCCAAAAGCAAAATCTCATACTTGCAATATTTCTCGGCCTTCGGTCCAAACGCGCTGCGTAGCTAGGCCATAAGTCGGGGTTGCCACGACGGATTTCCTGAAAAGCAAATGCAATCAAGATTAGAGTGTCCCAGCAGTGCTCCCAGACCACGAAACTCACCCACAAACAGACGGAACCCCCCCTAAGAGCACCTCAAAGGCAAGCAAGTCATCAAAAACACAAAAATTTTCCGCCTGGGATTTGGTCCAAAACACTTTTATCCGGTATTAGAGCTTCCCAGCAATGGCCCCAGAGCCGTCAACCCAGGAGAAAACGAGTAGAAGACCTCCAAACAGCCAAAGAGCAAAAGTACAAAAATGGGGACTTAGTCAATTTTTCACAAATTTCCCAAATCACTCCGCGCGCGCTCTGCAGCTAGGCCCTAACTCCCCTCTGCCACCATGGATTTGCTTCAAACCTCTTGCAAAGTAAAGTATATATAGCCAGCAGTGCGCCCAGACCCCGAAACCCACCCACAAACACCAGGAAGCCCCCCAAACAGGCCCCCGAAAACGCTACATTGAGCAAAATGTCAGAAATAGCCAAAAAAAATCGGCCTGGATTTTGTCCCAACCACTTCTACCCGGTATTAGACCTTCCCAGGAATGCCCCAAGACACGCCAACCCACCCGCCAAGAAGCATAACACCCCCAAACAGGCCAAAAGCAAAATCTCATACTTGCAATATTTCTCGGCCTTCGGTCCAAACGCGCTGCGTAGCTAGGCCATAAGTCGGGGTTGCCACGACGGATTTCCTGAAAAGCAAATGCAATCAAGATTAGAGTGTCCCAGCAGTGCTCCCAGACTACGAAACTCACCCACAAACACCAGGAAGCACCCCAAACAGGCCCCCAAAAACGCTACATTGAGCAAAATGTCAGAAATAGCCAAAAAAAAATCGGCCTGGATTTTGTCCCAACCACTTCTACCCGGTATTAGACCTTCCCAGGAATGCCCCAAGACACGCCAACCCACCCGCCAAGAAGCATAACACCCCCAAACAGGCCAAAAGCAAAATCTCATACTTGCAATATTTCTCGGCCTTCGGTCCAAACGCGCTGCGTAGCTAGGCCATAAGTCGGGGTTGCCACGACGGATTTCCTGAAAAGCAAATGCAATCAAGATTAGAGTGTCCCAGCAGTGCTCCCAGACCACGAAACTCACCCACAAACAGACGGAACCCCCCCTAAGAGCACCTCAAAGGCAAGCAAGTCATCAAAAACACACAAAAATTTCAGCCTGGGATTTGGTCCAAAACACTTTTATCCGGTATTAGAGCTTCCCAGCAATGGCCCCAGAGCCGTCAACTCACCTGCAAAGAGGTACAACAACACCCCCACAAGTGCTGAGTCGTTCTTCATTGGGCGTAAACCAGCCCTCTGGTTTGATGGAAATAGGAGTCTGGAGGAGGAGGATAGAGGAGCATGTTCTTCTGAACTTGTGAACCTGAGGAATGCAGACTGCGGCAACTTCAAATCAATTAGCAAACCAGTGAAGACAGTTCTGCTGATGGGCTTGATTTTGTGATTATCTGATTAAAGTTTGAAATATATTAACTGTGTACAACAAAGAAAGACAGACACACAGGAATAAAAGTGAATAAGGATGAAAAAGAAAGTTATTGATTCGTTGTCTCATTTTCAGGGCTCGGTATCACGGTCCAGGAATAAGAATAAGGCTTCGTCATCATACTCTGCGAATTCAGGCAGGGTGAGCTTAGTGTCACCTGACAGAGTAGAAATTCCCTCATCTATGTTGCTGGCCACCTCCTCTTCATCCGGCACGCTTTCTCGTACTCTGAAATCTGGTGGTATGAGGTGCTGATTCATCTTGATCATTGTTAACCTCTCCACATTTTTGGGCGAGAGGCGGCTCCGTTTGGGAGTTACAATGCCACCAGCAGCACTGAAAACCCGTTCAGAAGACACGCTTGCGAGTGGGCAAGACAAGTAGTTTAAAGCCAGGTTGGTGAGCTGTGGCCACAATTCTTTTTTCCCATGCCAATACGCCAATGGGTCAGAATTAACATAGACCTCTGTTGAGTCATTCAGATAGTCCTCCACCATCGACTCAAGGTCCTCATCCAAGGTTCCTCAGCTTTGCTTAGCTCTTGCTGTGCCTCTGACCTTTTGAGAACCAAACCCACGCAGAGCTAGCCAATCCTCTTCAGCCTCCAATGTTTCTTTTGTGTCTCGTGCAGATGATCCGGTTGCCGGTGTCTTTAACGGCTGAGAGGTCACTTGTGCCACAGCCACAGGTGCAGAAGTGGATTGTTTTGACTGGGGATGGCCTGCTGATGTACTGCCATTTCCTTCAATTTCCAGCCGTTCTCTTTCAAACCTCTTGGCTGACAAGGCTAGCCAACGTTTGTACTTTGGAACATGTTCATCATCAAAAGGAAAGAATGCTTGGCCTGCCAGCGCCTTTTTGTAGCGTGGATCCAGAATAGTAGCACAAATGTAATGCTCTTCTGAGTGGATCTTTTTAAGACGTTCATCACCTTTTAGGAGCTCTAATAATTTCTCAGCCAGAAGCAAAGAGTCTTGGTTTTTTTCATCTTCTTCAAACACAGAACACACCTCCTTCAGTTGGTCCTCCAGCATGTACAACAATGGGATAGCTTTTCCCAAATTAGAGTCCTCCTTGCTGACTGCACGCGTGAAGAACTCAAAAGGACGAAGCATGCGTGTCAGGCTTTGAACTGTGTTCCATTGCGCCGCACCCATCCTCACCTCCTCTGTACCCTCTGTAAGGAAATATTGATCGAGTTCCGTATACTGCTCATACAGACGCTCAAGCATGTAGAAGGTTGAGTTCCAACGTGTTACCACCTCCTGGATGAGTGCTTTCACTGGCATTTGACGTTGATATAGCAGGCTCCTCAGCTGCTTCCGGGCCTTAAAAGAATGGTTGAAATGCTTGCACATTTTTCGGCAGGTGTCCAATACACTGTACGCTGCACTGCCTTTATTACCCAAGAATTTTTGGACAACCAGGTTTATACAGTGCGCCAAACACGGCACTCTGAAATAGTCACCTCCCTCATGGCCTTAACTATATTGGAGCCATTGTCCGTGGAAACATAACCACCCTTGCGTTTTAGTGGGGACAGCCAGTTAAGGACCTTTGTGTTAAAGACATCCAAAATGTTATCTGCTGTGTGACGTTTCTCCAAACCAAACATGGCTAGTGTTGCATGTTTCCGAGCAGCTTTAAAAACAATGTCCGCGTCAACACCTGCGTTTAGCTTTGCTTTAGCCCCCTGAAAAAGAGACCCAGTGTGCAGTGATGCACATGTAATCAGCGCCTGCGCCACTGGTCCACATGTCTGTTGTCATATGTATAGTGTGAACAGCACTCTTCTGCAAAGCTGCCCCAATCACCTTCAGAACATCTTCATGTAGTGCTGGAACCGCAACTCGGGCAAAATAGAACCGGCTAGGAACCTTCCATTTATTTATTTATTTATATGCTTCTATAGCGCAAGAATCGAGCCCGAAAGGGTTATCTCCGCGCTTTGACAACAGCAGGCCGCAAGGTACTGTAAAGGCAGCAATCCTAAAGTTATATCTCCATAAACAGATTCGTTTTTAGCATTTTTCTAAAGGTGAGGTGTTTGGAGATCTGTCTTAAGTTAAGGGGCAAGTTGTTCCACAGGGCCGGCCCCACAGATGAGAGGGCTCGGCCGCCTTGTCTGTTTTTTTTAATGAAAGGTGGTTTGAGCAGGAGTAGGTTACTTGACCGTAATTCTCGTTCTGGTTTGTAGGGCTGGAGTAATTTGGCTAGATATTTGGGGCCGTTTCCAAATAAACACTTGTGTACAGTGCAGCAGATTTTAAATTTAACCCGTTGGCGTATTGGGAGCCAGTGGAGTTTTTTTAACAGGGGTCCAGAAGATGTTCTGGGGGGGGCATTCAGAATCAATCTTGCCGCCGTGTTCTGGACCACCTGCAAACGATTGATTTCATCCTCATTGGCTTGTATCAGAAGCCCATTGCAATAGTCAAGGCGACTTATTACAAGGGCTTGAACCAGAGTCTTTCTGTAGGTGTCAGGTAGCAGGGGGAAGACTCGCCTGAGTAATCCAATGGTGTGAAAACAAGCACCTGCAATTACATTTGCATGTTCTTTAAGAGTTAAGTTTTGGTCTAGTTTCACACCCAGATTTTTAATGGTAGGTTTAGGGGAGGGTACAGGTCCCAAGTCTTGGGGCCACCAGTCAGGAGACCAAAGCATGCTGGCTTTCCCAAAGCACATCACTTCGGTCTTCCCGACGTTGCACTGGAGGTAGTTGGCAGCCATCCAGTTGGAGATGGCCCTCATACCTTCCGCAAAGTTTTCCCTAACATAAGGGTCAGGGGCATGGAAAGGGTAGAGGAGTTGAGTGTCGTCGGCGTACGACACTGGAGTGAATCCGTACTTCCTCACAATCTCAGCAAGGGGGGCCACATATATATTGAATAATGTGGGGCTTAGGCATGAGCCCTGTGGCACCCCCTTAGTGAGCGCCCCGGAGATGGAGTGGTAGGGGCCCAGGCTGACAGATTGTGAGCGATCGGAGAGAAAACTCTCCAACCATGCAAGTGCCTGACCTCTGATGCCCACTCCTTGTAACCGGTTCAGCAAGATCTTATGAGAAACAGTATCGAAAGCAGCTGAGAGGTCTAACAGCACCAGAATCATCGAGCCTCCTCTATCCTGTGACATCTTGATGTTATCGGTCACGGAGAGGAGTGCTGATTCGGGGCTGTAGTTGGGCCTGAACCCAGATTGGGATTGGTCCAGGCCCCCTGTCGCTTCGATAAAGCTAGAGATCTGAGTGTTGACATGTTTCTCAGCCAGTTTGGTCAGGAGGGGCAAAAGAGAGATAGGGCGGAGGTTGGAGAGTTCAGTCCAGGGAGAGGTGGTATTTTTACGTATCGGGTTCACAGTTGCCTCTTTCCACTGTTGCGGGAGCTTACCTTCTTTAAAAGAAAGGTTAAGAATTTTAGTAATAATAGGGCATAATGATCTGCTCAGGTTATTGGTTAACCTAGCCGGGAGAAGATCACAATTAGGGCAGAGCGCTGCCACTAATTCTAGAAAACCAACCCCTTCTACAAAAGAAAAAGGGAGAAGGTCCAGAGCTAGCATTTTAGCCAGCTTAGTGTTATACAGACGCGTCAGTGGGTGGTTGCGTTCATATTGCGCTTCTGTAAACAACATCTTTTTAATGTTGCCCTGGACGAAAGATTTACGGGATGATGATGATATATTCGACCCAGTTACGCTCGCTGATGAACTTTTTCGCAATGGTGTATCACTCTCTCCCACACTCTTAGTGTGGCTCACATGGGGTGACAGGCTGACAGGGGTACTGGGTGTAAGTGAAATGTTTGACACGTCTTCTTCCTCCTCGTCATCATCAGATGAAACATCATTACGTGCAATTCGGCCTTCCTTGATCGCCTGTAGGTGCGCAAACCATTGGACAGCGTGCTTTCTTTCAAGATGACCTCTCTGGCCTCCGGTACCATAGTTGGAACCAAACTTACCACGACTAACTGCCAACTTACAAATGCTACAAATGGCGAGGTTTTCCTTTTTTGTGGAAACACTAAAGAAGTCCCAAACTGCGGACTTGAAATGTCTTTGGGGGCCGGAGGAGGCGGCGATACTGGTGGTGGTGGTCCTGCTGCTAATGCCAGATGAAGTGGAGGATGTGGATTGCCGAACTTCAGTACGTTTTGCACTTTCACCACCACGAATTGAGGTCGAGGTGGATGGAGGTCCCTTCTGGCGACTAAGAAATATGGAAGCGGTAGGTGTTGGTGTACTAGTTAACTCCAATGATTGTGGTGTTTCTTCCATTGCCTCCTCGTCAACATCATCATCACGCTCAGCAGCTTCTCGGGATAGGGTCAAAATGTCTCTTTGCTGCATGCCCGGTGGGGCTGCAGTGACCTTTGTGATGACTGGCTCGTCGTCATCGTGAGAGGCTTCATCACCAGCAGTATCTGTCACTTCTTGTTGAGCCTCATCACAATCCATAGCTATGAGTTTTTCGACGACCTTCCTTTTACGCTTAGGTACCTTTGTCAGATCATGGTGTGCCTCACTGTCAGACCGCAGTTGTGGATGCCAAGACGCATCACTTGCATCAGAAGGAGGTGGGCTTGAAGAAGATGTAGACACCACCCTTGATCTTTTCCTTGCTAGGGATGTGGAAGACAATGAATGATCATCAGGAGGAGTGGCTTCCAATACCTCGGCTTCATTGTCAATTTCCTGACGTGCCCCTACTTCGGGAGGAACAACTATTGTGGGCACTTGTGAACCTCCATGCACCTTTGCTTGCGCATCTCCTTTTGCTGCCTCTCCTTCCACATGTACTTGGGCGTGTACTTGCACATGGTGTTGTTGTTGCGGCTGTGGTTGTTCAACACTTGTCAGATGAGTTACAACAACCTGTGTTGATTCAGGGACATTGCTGCTACTTTCTTGCGATGAGCCAACATCACTGGTCGATGGTGATTGGAGAAGTACACTGACTGCCTCTGAAGCACTCAAGGGCTTTGACTTAAGTTGGCGTGGTGGTGGAGGCACTGAACCCAATGGAGCAGGGGTGCTGCTCCCAGCTTGGTCCCCAGCAGATCCTGCTGCTGCAGGCGTACTTTTTTTTTTGCTCCCAAAAAACGTTGCGGTTGGCACACCAGCCTCCTTGGTAACTTGCTTCTTCTGCTCCTTACTAGCAACTTTCTTGCTAGAGGAGCTACGGAGACCTTTTTTGGGGGCCATCTTCTTCAGAGCAGGTCAGACAGCAGGCCGCAGTTGCACGAATTGTAGAGTTGTCTGAGGCCAGACGTGACGTCGCGTGACGTTATGCTGCACACACACACCGCTGCAGGACTTCTTCCTGGCACTGGTGGTTCTCTTGAGTCTTGTGCACCTAAAAACAATGGAAGACAGAGGAACATCAGTTCAGTTATACAGCACAAAAAAATCGAAAAACACTGCAAAATCAGCACAATCCCATTCCATCCATGCCCTCCATGATGTTTAAGTTCAAGACAGCCCACAGAAAGACTAGGCCCATGCTAGACTCAAATACCCTGCCCTGTTGAAAAGGCCACAAGTACAGCCCCAAAAAACGAAAATCACTGAAAAATCAGCACAATCCCAATCCATCCATGCCCTCCATGATGTTTAAGTTCAAGACAGCCCACAGAAAGACTAGGCCCATGCTAGACTCAAATACCCCTGGTGAAAAGGCCACAAGTACAGGCCCAAAAAACGAAAATCACTGAGAAATCTGCACAATCCCAATCCATCCATGCCCTCCATGATGTTTAAATTCAAGACAACCCACAGAAAGACTAGGCCCATGCAAGACTCACTACCCCTGGGCATAAATAAAGGTTGAAAAGTAGGCAAAATGTTTGCAGGCCTAACAACAAAGCCTGCATTCAAAATGGCCACTTGCCTGCCAGCACATGGCCAGTGCCTGTAGCTGCACTCAAAATGGCCACCAGCCACATGGCCTGTCCCACCCCATGAACACCCCCAAAAATCGAAAAACACTGCAAAATCAGCACAATCCCATTCCATCCATGCCCTCCATGATGTTTAAGTTCAAGACAGCCCACAGAAAGACTAGGCCCATGCTAGACTCAAATACCCCTGGTGAAAAGGCCAAAAGTACAGGCCCAAAAAACGAAAATCACTGAGAAATCTGCACAATCCCAATCCATCCATGCCCTCCATGATGTTTAAATTCAAGACAACCCAGAGAAAGACTAGGCCCATGCAAGACTCACTACCCCTGGGCATAAATAAAGGTTGAAAAGTAGGCAAAATGGTTGCAGGCCTAACAACAAAGCCTGCATTCAAAATGGCCACTTGCCTGCCAGCACATGGCGAGTGCCTGTAGCTGCACTCAAAATGGCCACCAGCCACATGGCCTGTCCCTCCCCATGAACACCCCCAAAAATCGAAAAACACTGCAAAATCAGCACAATCCCATTCCATCCATGCCCTCCATGATGTTTAAGTTCAAGACAGCCCACAGAAAGACTAGGCCCATGCTAGACTCAAATACCCCTGGTGAAAAGGCCACAAGTACAGGCCCAAAAAACGAAAATCACTGAAAAATCTGCACAATCCCAATCCATCCATGCCCTCCATGATGTTTAAATTCAAGACAACCCACAGAAAGACTAGGCCCATGCAAGACTCACTACCCCTGGGCATAAATAAAGGTTGAAAAGTAGGCAAAATGGTTGCAGGCCTAACAACAAAGCCTGCATTCAAAATGGCCACTTGCCTGCCAGCACATGGCCAGTGCCTGTAGCTGCACTCAAAATGGCCACCAGCCACATGGCCTGTCCCTCCCCATGAACACCCCCAAAAATCGAAAAACACTGCAAAATCAGCACAATCCCATTCCATCCATGCCCTCCATGATGTTTAAGTTCAAGACAGCCCACAGAAAGACTAGGCCCATGCTAGACTCAAATACCCCTGGTGAAAAGGCCACAAGTACAGGCCCAAAAAACGAAAATCACTGAAAAATCTGCACAATCCCAATCCATCCATGCCCTCCATGATGTTTAAATTCAAGACAACCCACAGAAAGACTAGGCCCATGCAAGACTCACTACCCCTGGGCATAAATAAAGTTTGAAAAGTAGGCAAAATGGTTGCAGGCCTAACAACAAAGCCTGCATTCAAAATGGCCACTTGCCTGCCAGCACATGGCCAGTGCCTGTAGCTGCACTCAAAATGGCCACCAGCCACATGGCCTGCCCCTCCCCATGAACACCCCCAAAAATCGAAAAACACTGCAAAATCAGCACAATCCCATTCCATCCATGCCCTCCATGATGTTTAAGTTCAAGACAGCCCACAGAAAGACTAGGCCCATGCTAGACTCCAATACCCCTGGTGAAAAGGCCACAAGTACAGGCCCAAAAAACGAAAATCACTGAGAAATCTGCACAATCCCAATCCATCCATGCCCTCCATGATGTTTAAATTCAAGACAACCCAGAGAAAGACTAGGCCCATGCAAGACTCACTACCCCTGGGCATAAATAAAGGTTGAAAAGTAGGCAAAATGGTTGCAGGCCTAACAACAAAGCCTGCATTCAAAATGGCCACTTGCCTGCCAGCACATGGCCAGTGTCTGTAGCTGCACTCAAAATGGCCACCAGCCACATGGCCTGTCCCTCCCCATGAACACCCCCAAAAATCGAAAAACACTGCAAAATCAGCACAATCCCATTCCATCCATGCCCTCCATGATGTTTAAGTTCAAGACAGCCCACAGAAAGACTAGGCCCATGCTAGACTCAAATACCCCTGATGAAAAGGCCACAAGTACAGGCCCAAAAAACGAAAATCACTGAAAAATCTGCACAATCCCAATCCATCCATGCCCTCCATGATGTTTAAATTCAAGACAACCCACAGAAAGACTAGGCCCATGCAAGACTCACTACCCCTGGACATAAATAAAGGTTGAAAAGTAGGAAAATTGGTTGCAGGCCTAACAACAAAGCCTGCATTCAAAATGGCCACTTGCCTGCCAGCACATGGGCAGTGCCTGTAGCTGCACTCAAAATGGCCACCAGCCACATGGCCTGTCCCTCCCCATGAACACCCCCAAAAATCGAAAAACACTGCAAAATCAGCACAATCCCATTCCATCCATGCCCTCCATGATGTTTAAGTTCAAGACAGCCCACAGAAAGACTAGGCCCATGCTAGACTCAAATACCCCTGGTGAAAAGGCCACAAGTACAGGCCCAAAAAATGAAAATGACTGAAAAATCAGCACAATCCCAATCCAATCATGCCCTCCATGATGTTTAAATTCAAGACAACCTACAGAAAGACTAGGCCCATGCTAGACTCAAATACCCCTGGTGAAAAGGCCACAAGTACAGCCCCAAAAAACGAAAATCACTGAAAAATCAGCACAATCCCAATCCATCCATGACCTCCATGATGTTTAAGTTTAAGACAACCCACAGAAAGACTCAGTCCACCCACCACTGAGTACCCCTGGGCAAAAGGCCCCAAAACAGCCCAAAAATCGAAAATTCCAAAATTTTAGTTGCAGCAACTGTAATGCCCCAAACAAACTTACTTGTAAAATTTCTAATCCAACAGTGATCCAAAGAAAGTCAAAAAGGCCTCAAATCCAAATATCCAGCAGCATCCACAAAAAGTAATCCTTCCAGCTCCAGATCCAAATGAAAAGTGACCAGGAGATGGACAAAGCACTGGGAGGAGTCTGCTGAACAGGAACAGAAAGTTGAAGACTGTGGGGCACTTCCTTCCTCCCACCCCCCCCCCCCCCTCCCCAAAATGGACTCCTTGCTAAAAAAGTGCAGGCAAATATCAACCTAAGGAGTTATTCAGATAAAAATCATCATTTCAAGAAGGTTTATGCTGCTTGCTGGTGGATTTCTTGTGCAGAATTGCAAATTTTATATTTTCGCTTGTGCGAGATTCTTGCTGCTCACCGCATCTCAAATCTCGCAATTGCGAAGTACCGCGAGACGTGATCTCGCCGTACTCGCGTTGACAAACTATCGCTGGCAAGCCGCGATGACGTAATCGCGCTCGCCAATTCCCGCGGGATCACACAGCAAGATCCAAAATGGCGCAGCACTCGCAAACTATCGAGAAAAACAACCCGGCAAACGATGATAAACGCCGCGCGCCGCAAAAATTGTATCACCAACGCCGCGCGCCGCAAAAAAAATCCGCTGCATGCGAATTTGCGGATTTTGCGGGAAATTCGCAAATCTCGCGGATTGCGGATTTCCCGAAAATCCGCAAAATCCGTGAGCGTAACGGATTTTCCGCCCATGCTTACTTCCTATGCTTATCTTTCTCTGAGGCCAGGATCCAAATATTTGAGTGTGCCCTGATTATAATTGTAACTCCCTTATTATGAGCTACTTGTGTTGTACAGACAAATTGCTGAACCCACACCTAGTACATTTTTACACTGTATCTCAGCTATGTGTTTTTCCTGCAAAACAATGATATGAGCCCCACATCCTCATAAATATTCCATTATATTTCCCTGTCACTTCTTCACTCTCAGCCCAATTCACATTCTATTGGACTGATCTAATAAGTGTGTCTGCCATCCCAGACAACACTTTACCTCAACAAAGGCCAACCCCCTTTTTGAAAGCATCTGACAGAAAAAAAGAAAGAAAAAAATATATATATTATTTCAAATCTTTTCACCAATGCTCCCTACATGTGCAAGAACGTCCCTTAGGGAACCCTTCATTAACTAGATGGCCGCACTTAGCCAAATGAGCAACTCTTAACCTCCTTTAGCATGTCCCAAAAAGAAAGCCAAACCTCTCTCTTACCACCTTCAACATTTTAGTATTAAATCTTTTTTATTGAGCAAGAAACATAAGTATTGCACCTCGTACAGACATCTGCGCCAGCCCGTGCACAAGGTGGTCACAGACTGCGCCAGTGTGCCATCATGACCATCTAGAGTATTGACCATTACAGTTAACACAGCAAGCCGCCTACAATCCAATCGGGCCGGCCGCGTTACAAGAGGTGCTACGATGATGCAAGCAGGGCTAATGTTAAAGCGAGAATTGAACCAGGAAAACAAAAAAAGAAAAGGAGAAAAAGAAAGGGGTAAAACAACCACTGCCCTCCCACCCACCTCCCAAAACCACCCCTCTCCTTGTCCGTATAGCGAGAATAGCAAACCATAGTACATTACTTCCTTACTGCGCACCATCTAGCGTAGTGCCCGCCAGGCTCCTGCGTTTGCGTGGTCGATATCTAGGCTTCGGGAGCGGGGTGTCTGCAAGGCGCAGCAGTCGCGGGTAGCAGGGACAACTCAGCTCCCGGAACTCTCTGGTCAACTGGGTCAGGAAAGGCCGCCATAAAGCTGCAAAATCTACCCCCTCCCTTGTCTAGCGACAGCTTTTCCATTCCTAGGATCGCCCAGAGCAGATGCAGTCAACCCAGCTGGTGCGGGGGTTGGACGGCCCTCCAATGAGCCACAATGTTTTGAACCGCTGCCCCCAGCGCTAGCGCATTAAGCCTCCCCCTCCAGGATTTCAAGGGGTACATCAGGGCGTTGGGCAGACCCAGCAATATGTAAGTCGGGAATCTGAGCAGTTGCGTGTCTAGATGAGAGTCAATCAGATCAAGGATTGGGGTCCAGTAGGGTTGGAGTTTGTCGCAGCTCCAGAGCAAGTGCTCCAAAGTTCCGAGTTCCCCACATCCCCTCCAGCAACGGTCGCCAACTCGAGGGTCCCATCGATGTAACCTCTCCGGTGTGTGGTACCAATAGGTGGCAACTTTAGTCAGTGTTTCGGTGAGGCCTGTGTGGTGCGCCGAGTGTCTAGCTCTATAATACAATCCCTCCCATTCTTTCCTCGACAGTTGCCGCCCTAGGTCTTTTTCCCAGCGAACCCTCCCTGGTTATAGGTATGTATGTTGGTGAGCAGTAAGTGCTGGTAGAGGTCTGATATGAGCTTCTTGTCAGATGTGCGAGTTAGCAGCCGCTTCTCGTATGGGGTGAGATGTCGTTGTGCTCCGGGTTGGATCGAAGGGTGCAGCACCCAGTGGCAGATCTGCAGGTAAGGTAGGCGGTCCGTCTCGGGAACACCGTAATTCTCTTTCACTTTTTGGAAAGGGAGGATGCCCTTGAGATCAAACATGTGTCCCACGTCCCTGCAAGGGGTCGCTCTCCAGGCCCCATGGGCCTTGGGGTCTAGTCCCGGTGTGAAGTCCGGATTATCGAAGATTGGGGTCATCGGCGAGGGGAAGGAGGTGAGCCCTCGGGCTACTGCCACTCTATCCCACACCCCGAGAACTGTGCTGGTGACCATTGAGGCATATAGGTTGGAGGGCCTATGCTCACGCGGCAAAAACGGGACACCCTGCAGTGTGCGGCCCGCCACTGCTTGATCTTGAAAGAGACAGTTTTTACCCGATTCTAGTTGGTGCCACTCCACTAAAGTACGCAGTTGCGTCGCCTGGAAGTATAGCGTGAGGTCTGGTAGGCCTACCCCACCATGCTCGGGCGGTAGCGTGGCAATAGTGTGTTTAAACTGCGGTCGCCGGCCGTTCCAGACAAAGCGTGCTAGTTCTGATTGCGTCTTCTGAAGCCACCCAGCTGGCGGGCGCACGGGGAGGGTCTGGAATATATAAAGAATCTGGGGCAGCAGGGTCATCTTGACGGCTGCAATCCGGCCCAGCCAGGATAGAGTGAGATGTTTCCATCTCCCGAGGTGTGCACGAAGTTTCTTGCTGAGGCCAGCGTAGTTGGCTTCCGAGTGGCCGGTATTGTAGGCGCCAGACGCACTCCCAGGTAGGGGATGGTGGACTCAATCAATCAATCAATCAATGACACTTGTAAAGCGCGCTACATACCCGTAGGGTCTCAAGGCGCTGGGGGGGGGGGGGGGGGGTGCCGCTACTGCTCGAACAGCCAGGTCTTCAGCTTCTTCCTGAAGGAGAGGTGGTCTTGGGTCAGGCGCAGGTCGGGAGGGAGGGAGTTCCAGGTCTTGGCAGCCAGGTAGGAGAAGGACCTTCCTCCTGTAGTCGCTCTTTGGATGCGGGGGACGGCGGCGAGGGCGTGGTTGGCTGAACGGAGGTGGCGTTTGGGAGCGTAGAAGTTGACTCGGCTGTTGAGGTAGCTCGGGCCTTGGTCGTGTAGGGCTTTGTGTGCGTGGGTGAGGAGGCGGAAGGTGATTCTTTTGTTGACGGGGAGCCAGTGAAGGTCTCTCAGATGTCCGGAGATGTGACTGGTTCGTGGGATGTCGAGGATGAGTCTGGCTGAGGCGTTCTGGATCCGCTGGAGTCTCTTCTGGAGCTTGGCGGTGGTCCCGGCGTAGAGGGCGTTGCCGTAGTCCAGTCGGCTGGTGACGAGGGCCTGGGTGACGATCTTCCTGGTCTCGGTGGGGATCCACCAGAAGATCTTCCGTAGCATGCGCAGGATGTTGAAGCACGCCGAGGAGACGTTGTTGACTTGCCTGGTCATGGAGAGGGAGGAGTCCAGGATGAAGCCCAGGTTGCGTGCATGGTCTGTCGGTTTGGGTGCGGTGCCCAGGGCGGGAGGCCACCAGGAGTCGTCCCAGGCGGAGGGTGAGGGGCCCAGGATGAGGACCTCCGTCTTGTCCGAGTTCAGTTTCAGGCGGCTGGTCGTCATCCACTCGGCTACCTCTTTCATCCCTTCGTGCAGGTTGGCTCTGGCGGCGGTGGGGTTGTTGGTCAGGGAGAGGATCAGCTGGGTGTCGTTGGCGTAGGAGATTATGCTGAGGTTGTGTTTGCGTACGATGGCCGCGAGGGGGCTCATGTAGACGTTGAAGAGGGTGGGGCTCAGAGATGATCCTTGAGGGACGCCACAGATGACTTCGGAGGCCTCTGACTTGTACGGTGGTAGGCGGACTCTCTGTGTTCTTCCGTCGAGGAAGGAGATGATCCATTCCAGCGCCTTGTCCTGGATTCCGATGTTGCTGAGGCGCCGTACTAGGGTGCGGTGGCAGACCGTGTCGAATGCCGCGGAGAGGTCTAGGAGGATGAGGGCCGCTGTTTCTCCATTGTCCATCAGGGCTCGGATGTCATCGGTGGCGGCGATGAGGGCGGTTTCGGTGCTGTGATTGGCTCGGAAGCCGGACTGTGAGGGGTCGAGGGATCCGTTCGTCTCGAGGAAGGCGGCCATCTGCTTGTTGACGGTCTTCTCGATGACTTTCGCTGGAAACGGGAGGAGTGAGATGGGGCGGTAGTTCTTGAGGTCGGTGGGGTCCGCTGTTGGTTTCTTGAGTAGAGCGCTGAGTTCGGCGTGTTTCCAGCTCTCAGGGAAGATGGTGGTGTCGAAGGATGTGTTGATGATGTCTCGCAGGTGGGGTGCGATGACAGCGTCGGCCTTGTTGAAGACGTGGTGAGGGCAGGGGTCGGTCGGTGATCCGGAGTGGATGGAGTTCATCGTGCGGATGGTGTCTTCGGTGCTGATCGGGGTCCAGGCGTGGAGGGTGGTGGTGGGGGGTGGTTGTTCGGTCATGGTGTGCGTTGGTTGGTTGTTGAAGCTGTTATGTATGTCCGCGATCTTGTTGTGGAAGTATGAAGCCAGGGAGTTGCAGAGGTCTTGCGAAGGGGTGATGTCGTTGTTTCCTGCGCTGGGGTTGGAAAGCTCTTTCACGATGTTGAAGAGTTCCTTGCAGTTGTGTGCGTTGTTGTCCAACCTGTCCTTGAATGCTGTTTTCTTGGCGGCGCGGATCAGCTTGTGGTGTTTCCGGGTGGCCAGCTTGAAGGAGGTCCTGTTGTCCAGTGTCGGTTCCCTTCTCCAGACTTTCTCGAGGGCTCGGCAGTTCTTCTTGGAGCTCTTGAGTTCGTCGGTGAACCATGGAGCCTTCTTGCTGCCGGGTCTGCTAGGCGGGGTCCTCAGAGGGGCGAGTACGTCCGCGCAGTTGCTGATCCACTTTGTGAGGTTGTCGGCGGCCTGGCTGGGGTCCGCTGAGCTGACTCAGACCATTGTACGTCAAATTCCGTCTTGGTTTCCTCTAGGACCTCTGATGGCAGAGATATATTCAGGGCTTCTGATTTCGCCACATTGATCTTGAAACCCGACGCCAGCGCAAAGGTGTGGAGCTCTACAAATAAAGCCCTTAGGGACTGCATCGGATTAGTTAGCGATAATAGGATGTCGTCGGCGTAAAGACTGATTATATGTGTGTCTCAGCCAAATGGGATGCCAGAAATGAGGTCGTGTGTTGCCTCACTCGCTGCGCCAGTGGCTCCATATAGAGCGCGAACAGAAGGGGAGAGAGAGGGCATCCCTGCCTGGTCCCTCTGCCAATTTCAAACCGCGGGGAGGCGTGGCCGTTGACTCGAACTGCTGCATTAGGTCGGCGGTAACAGTTAAATATGCGATTGCGGAGGACCTCTCCCATTCCAAAGCGTTGTAGCACCAGATCGAGATAGGGCCAATGCACCCGGTCGAATGCTTTCTCAGCATCGATGGTAAGTAGCATACAGCCCGGTCTCGTGCGTGACCCGTCCTCGATAAGGTGCAGGACTCGCCTGGTATTGTCGCGAGTCTGCCGTTGTGGGATGAAGCCCGCTTGATCAGGCTCCACCAGTTGCTGCATATATGGTGCTAGATGGCTTGCTAGGATGCCGGTGTAAAGCTCAGGTCAATGTTCAACAGGGAGATCGGTCGATACGAGCCGCACTTGGCCGGGTCACGCCCGGGTTTGGGGATTACTGAGATGGCCGCCTCTAGAAGATCAGGGGGAATGGCACCGGGCTGATCAAATGTGTTGAAAAGGTCACGCAGCAGGGGGGCCACCTGCGAGCAGAAGGTCTTGTAAAAGGCCACGGTGTAACCATCCGGGCCTGGGGACTTCCCCAATTTAAGACAGGAAATCGCAGAGACGACCTCCTCCAGGCCAATGGGCCGGTCGAGAATCGCCGCCTGCGCCTCGTTTAAGGCTGGGAGTGCCGCGCCTTGCAGGTAGTCTATGCCGGCCTGCGGCTCAAGATGGTCCGCGTCATAAAGGGCCGCATAATAATCGCCGAAGGTCGCAGCGATAGCTGCGTCGTCAGTGATGGGGGTGCCTTGTGTAGGCTGAAGGGATCGTATATGGTGCCTCTGTTGTTGTTCCCGTAGCATGCTTGTCAGCAGCTTCCCGCAACGGTCCCCCCGGTATAGTAGGCATGCTTGAGGCGCATGGCGGCATATTCCGCCACGTCCTGATCCAGAGCCGACAGCATCTTCCTTTCAGTGCAGAGTTGACGCCACGCCCGTGCCGCCCCGGTGCGCTGGTGCATCTAATAATAAATAATAAAAGGGATCTTATCATGCGCAAACATAGCCCAATGGGCGTCAAGGCGCCTAATTCGAAATCCAGCTCGTAACATAGACCCTGCAGCTCAACCTGAATAAGCTCTCGAGAAGCACCACGTTTTCAGGGCCTTTTTGAACAGCGCTAGAGAGGGTAAGGTCTTCATCTCCATCGGCAGGGTGTTCCAAAGCTGTGGAGCAACGACGGAGAAGGCCCTGGCTCCCCATCTGGTGAGCTTAAAGCGAGGGACAACAGTTCCGCCACGCGTTGGGGGAGTTCGGCTCTCTTCTGCGCCCGCTCCTTATTATTAGCAGCAGCTATCGAGATGAATTCGCCGCGGATGACCGCCTTAAGGGCCGCCCATTGCGTGGCCTTAGATGTGTCCTCGTTAGCGTTATGTGTCAAAAACTGAGCGATCGCCGCAACGATCCACTCTCGAGAGGCTTGGACCTGTAGGAGGCCATCCCGCAACTTCCAGTGTCGCTGGGGGCCCGGTGTGGCTGCGACACGGAAAGACGCTACTACGGGCGAGTGATCCGACAGAGAGGCTGGAAGTATCTCCACCTTCTGCGCGTGTAAGGTCAGTTGGGAGGAACACAAAAAGTAATCAAGCCGGTATATGTTTTGTGGGCCGCCGAGTAGTATGTGTATGCCGTTGAGTGCGGGTGAGTGTGTCTCCACAGATCTATGAGGCCCAGCTCTGTGATGTGTGTGTGCCCTGCTGCTGATAGTACCCCCACCTGGCCGGACCTCTGGCTAGAGCGATCTGCTGTGTTGTGAAACACCAAGTTGAGGTCCCCCCCAAGCAGTAGGTGTGGTTGTGTGTTGGCCGTGGTTGCCTCTAAGGCAGTGTGCAAGAATTTCTCCTGACTCTCATTGGGAGCGTAAACAGTGCCTATCAACAGCGTTTGACCCGCTATCTGAAATCGATGGGCGAGCAGTCTCCCTTGAACCTCAGCTTCCTTCTGTAAGACCCTCCCCCTAAAGGATTTGGCTACCAGGATTCCCACCCCCGCTACCTTCTTATGGGCGGACGAGAAAAACTGCCAGGGGAAGGCTCTAGACTTCAATCTATGGTGATCCTTGGGTACTAAATGAGTTTCCTGTAAGAGGCAGATGTCAGCTTTCGAGCGTTCTAGCAAGGACAACACCGCAGCACGCTTGACCGGATTGTTAAGACCCCTCACATTAAGCGTGAGCACTGTTAAGGGATGTGTCATTGCGCGGGTCATGGGGTTGGCTAGGCGCAGCATCTGGACCGCAATGGTCTGTGGCAGGGTCCTCCCTCGTATAATGTGGGCCAGCCTATGGATCCTGCTCACAGAGTCAAAAATCCCCGGACAAGGTGAGCCCTCCCTCCCCTCTCACCCCCTTCCCAACACCCCTAGAGTCTGAACACCCTCAACTCCCTCCCAACCTCCCCCCTCCCAAACCCTTACCCCAACTGTGAAAGAGTCAGAAGTGAACATTGTCCCAAGTCCAGTCGGTAGTCCCGCTGGTCCTGTGGTGAAGGTGAACGATGATGGGTAGGCAATGGCAACGGCAACCCGTCGGCTCCCCGACCCCGCGCCGAATGGCGGCCATGCTCGTCGAGACCCAAACCACCATCTCTCAAGGTGTGCTGGCTGTGTCTTTTGACACCACTTGAACAGCAGCCGCGTGTTCCAGGGCTACCGTTTCAGGGTCGGGTTTGTTGATCCTCTTCCTTGAGCGCCTGTGTCTCACTTTCTGCCAGCCATCTCTGCCACCGGAGAGGAGCGTCGACTGCGATGGGGGCGCACTAGAGTCCTCTCCTGAATCTACCTCCTCGTGAGGAATGCCTAGTAGGTCACAGGTGTCGTTCAGTGACCTGAGTTGTTGCAGGGACCCGTTCCATTTAAAAATGATGCGGATTGGGTGTCCCCAAGAGTATGGGATCCCCTTCTCTCGCAAGAAAGACGTGACCGTTTTGAAGGCCCGTCTCTTTTGCATTGTGATTGCGGACAGGTCTTGGAAAAGTTCCACGGTGTGGCCATGGCGAATGATGGGTTGTTTCTGTCGGGCCGCCTTCAGGATGCGTTCCTTGAGGGGGAAGTCAGGGAGGTAGGCGAGGATATCGGGTGGGTGGCTGGTCGCCCATCGTGAGAGGCCCACTCTGTGCGCCCTGTCGATCCTGATCTCGAAGTCGTCCGGCTCCCCCAGAATGTCCCTGAACAGGCCCTGCAGATAGGCCGTGATGTCTCCCCCCTCGGACTGCGAGGGCACATTCCAGACGCGAATGTTATTGCGCCTCGTGCGGTTCTCCAGGTCTTCAGTGTGGGTCTGCAGATCCAGCTGTTGCTCCTGGAGTCTAATTATTTCTTGTTGCAGGATATGTACTTCCTCGCCTCTGGCGGTGTCCGCTGTCTCCACCTCCGCTACTCTTTCACCAAGTTCATCCATGTCCCTTCTCAATTCCTTATACCCCCCTGCCATCTCCTGCTTCAGAGTCTGGATATCCTCTTTGAGGGAAGCAAAAAGTGTCTCCATAAAGGACTTTGTGGCTGGAGCTTCCCCATCTGTTTGATCACTATCCTTGGGGCGGGCTATCTGGGTCGGCTTGTCGGGACTCTTTTCGCCTTTGGTCGTGCTTTTCACCAGCATGTCGGTGATTGTGCGTCCAGCGCGACGATTTGACGAGGACATGGTCCAGGTCGGTCTCTGAGTGGGGATTTCCCGGTATCTGGGCCGGTGGTCTCGTTAGAGGCGGCCGACAGCTGCGGCGTGTAGGCCTCCTCTCAGGCCCCGGCGTCTAGGCCCGCCGCTCCAAGCACCGGGAGGCCGATCTCCTCTGTCCGCTCCCTGCGCCGCCCGGGTGGGCCGGATATGAAGCCCTGGATACGGCGCAGCGAACACTGTGCCTCGGGGTGCTCGGTGATCACTGCCGGCCGGACAGGTCCAGACCGGCGGGCTGCTCCTTCAGGTGGGTTGGTGTCTGGCGGTCTGTGGGAGCCTAGGCCACGTGGGTGACCCCCGAGGATGTGTGTGTGGGGCACCGCCACCAATCCCACTCGTGCCCGGGATCCCCTCGCACAGAAACCGGCAATGCTGGCCACCGGGGGCTCGAGTGTGCCCCCGAGTCCCCACCCGTCACTCCCAGGAATGCTCCTCACCTCCGGCCCACAGCCAACAGCGGCGCGCCGCGGATCCCTGTAGGCCGTGCAGCCACCTCTCCTTGGTGGGCCCGCCCCGTCACCTCCAGCGGCGTCGTCGAAGCCGCTCTGCTCTTTGGCCTGTCTCAGGCTGGGCTCGGTCCGTCTCTCGTCTGTCCGGGGCCCGCAGACCGCGTCGGCTCCCACACTGCTCCGAACCTGGCTGCTGGGGTCTGCGGGGCCTGCGCTGTGGTGGGCCTCGGGGTCGTGCCTCAAGTCCCACGGCTCTGTGGGCGCCCCCTGTCTCTTTGGCTGTGCCGCTGCTGTGGGAGGCGGAGGCCCGTCACACGCCCCTCTGATGTCCGCTCGCAGCACCAGCTGCTGGACCGCTCTGGGCTCCGGCTTTCAGGGCCCGCGTTGGTTGTGGTGCGGTAGGCCCGGGAGCCGGGGCCTCGAGTTTCGCGGCCCCGCGGGCACCTCCCGCTGCTTCGGTTGGGCCACAGCGGCTCGAGACGGGCGTCCGGTCCTCGGCTGAGGGCTCTTGGTCTACCTTCAACATTTTGATACTCCCCTGAAGAAAAACAATTATCAAATCACTTCTATTTGCTTCTTGATATCTCTTGGTTGTGACTCCCTAACATCTACATTTTAACGGGTTTCATCTCCTGAATCAGCTTATCTGCTTCTTCCTCATTCTTAATTATGTGCATCCTATTATTCCACATAACTTTTAACAGCACTGGAAATCTTAACTGAGCTTTGGCACCCAGTTCCTGTAACTCACCCATTTTTTCTGCCAAGCTGACACTGTCTTTCTTTCATTGATCTGAGCTGATCTTCCAGGTAAACTTTTTATATGTGAAAGATTGGTTTCACGTTTAGAGTGGGGAACATAGGGGCAGGCTGAGCTCATCCACAAGCAGTTCTGGCTGCCCTCCTAGGATGTGCCTGTAAAAAAACTCTGAACCATTTCAATGTAGGAAAAGTAATTTAAAACCTACTTCTAGGGTCCCATCGGAGTCAGGCTGGTTGATGAACCGGAGTGTCAGATTGATAGATTACGGCTTTGTAGCCTTGTCGGGCTCACTGAGTCCGTAGTTGACTCACCAAGGACTGGGTCTTCATCTGTGTTTGCATTCCACTGCAGTAGGATGCTGGCCCTGTGCAATAGAAGCAATGGTAAGGGATCGGGCTGCAGCAAGGAGGTTTCCCTTCCATGAGATGAGTGGCAGCACCAGTACTGGTCAAAGATTTGTCGCCGACAGCAGCGAAGCTGGGAACAAACAAAGTACAGAATACAGTCCAGGGGAGATTAAAAGTAGGTTTGCTGTTTCTAATTTAATTCAGATAGACATTTGCAAATCATGACAGATGTTGAGTACAAAGTTAGGTGAATTGGCTGAGAGAACTTAGATTTTAGAAGCACAAGTTTCCATCACCAACTTAACTATAGAAAGAAATGCCAGGGAAACTGCATCTTAAAAAGAGCGAGAAAATTACACACAAGAAACCGTCAAGAGAGACTGGAAAATCAGACCAGAAGGAACAATAGAATGATGCTGACTTTGTCAGTACACACGCCCTCGCCTCCACAGACTACATCCTCCTGGAGGACCTGAACTTCCACCTCGAGAACAACACAAAACCAACTCCACCACCCTGATCGACAACCTCGCCAACCTCGGACTCAGACAACTCGTCACAACACCCGCCCACTCCGCCTGCCACACGCTTGACCTCATCTTCTCCGCAATCTCCCACGTCTCCCCCAACCACCTCACTGAACTCCATTGGACCGACCATCGCTGCATCCACTTCACCTTCCGGAAACCCACCACGCACCACGCACCCAACAGATCCCCCGCCGCTGCTGGAGCAAACTCACTGAAGACGAGCTAACCACCATCCTCGCCCGGAGCCCACCTGCCGACCCCACCAACCCCGATACCGCCACCTGCAACCTCAGACAGTGGATCGACGACTGTGCTAACACCCTCGCCCAATCAAGAAACCCTCCAGCAGCCACACCAGCAAGAAAGCCAGCTGGTTCACTGAAGACCTCCAGGCCTCCAAGCAAACCTGCCGAAAACTAGGGAAGAAATGGCACCGTGAATGGACACCGAACAACTACGCAACCCACAAGAATGCCACCCGCAGACACCATCACCTCATCAGATCCGCCAAAAGGACCTCCTTCAAAGTCCGCCTAGACAACAACGCACACAACAGCAAAGAACTCTTCAACATCGTGAAGGAAATTTCCAACCCCAACTCCAACACCAACAACATCCCACCTTCGCAAGACCTGTGCAACCCCCTTGCCACCTTCGTCTATCGCAAGATCGCAGACATTCACGACAGCTTCAATGCCATGACCACCCCAACAACCACTGAGACCTCCGCCCCCAAGGCCACAATCCGCACCAACCCCCTGCTCTCCTGGACCGACATAGATGACGACACCATCAAAATCATGAACACCATCCACTCCGGATCTCCGTCAGACCCATGCCCACACCACATCTTCAACAAAGCCAGCGCGACTACCACACCCCACCTCCGGAAAGCCATCAGCATCTCCTTCGAGACAGCAACCTTCCCGGAGAGTTGGAAGCATGCCGAAATCAACGCCTTACTTAAAAACCCAAGGCTGACTCCTAGGATCTCAAGGACTTCCGGCCCATCTCCCTACTCCCGTTCCGGGTGAAGGTCTTCAAGAAGACTGTCAACAGACAACTGACCCGCTACCTCGAGCAGAACAGCGTCTTGGACTCATCCCATTCCGGGTTCCAAAGCAACCACAGTACTGAAACTGCCCTAATCTCTGCCACAGATGACATCAGGGCCTTGCTAGACAACGGAGAAACTGAGGCCCTCATTCTCCTGGACCTGTCATCCGCTGGGATCCAAGGGAAGGCCCTGGACTAGACTACCTCCTTCCTCTCTGGCAGAACCCATAGCGTCCGCCTCCCCCTTTCCGCTCAGAAGCCACCAAGATCATCTGCGTTGTACCCCAGGGCTCATCCCTCAGCCCAACATAGTTCAACATCTACATACCACCGCTCGCCCACGTCGCCCGACTGCATGACCTCAACATCATCTCCTACGCCGACGACACCCAGCTGATCCTCTCCCTCACCTAGGACCCCCACATCGCCAAAAACAACCTCCACGAAAGAATGAAAACAGTCGCAGAGTGGATGTTGAACAGCCGACTGAAGCTAAACTCGGACAAGACTGAAGTCCTCATCCTCGGATCCACCCCCTCAGCCTGGGACGACTTCTGGTGGCCAACCGCACTGGGAACAGTTCCAACACCCACTGACCATGCACGCAACCTAGGGTTCATCCACGACTCTACCGTCTACATGACAAAGCAGGTCAACGTTGTCTCGTCCTCCTGCTTCAACACCCTCCACATGCTCCCCAAGATCTACAGGTGGATGCCCACCGAAACAAGAAGGACGGTCACCCAGGCCCTCTTCAGCAGCAGGTTGGACGCCCTCTATGCAGGAGCCTCAGCCAAACTCCTGAAACGACTTCAACGCATTCAGAACACCTCTGCACGCCTGATCCTCAACATCCCTTGCCGCAGCCACATCACACCCCCCCTAAGAGACCTGCACTGGCTCCCCGTCAACAAGAGGATCACCTTTAAGCTCCTCACCCACGCACACAAGGCACTCCACAACACCGGACCAGCATACCTCAACAGATGACTCAGCTTCTACACCCCCAACCGCCAGCTCTGCTCCGCCGACCTTGCCCTCGCCACAGTCCCCCGCATCCGAAGAGCGACCTCCGGCGGCAGATCGTACTTCCACCTCGCCGCCAAGACCTGGAACACCCTCCCCATCCCCCTACGACAGACGCAGGACCTGCTGACCTTCAGAAGACTCCTCAAGACCTGGCTATTCGAGCAATAGCAGCATTCCCCCCCGCGCCTTGAGACCCTCACAGGTAAGTAGCACGCTCTACAAATATTTTGATTGATTGATTAATTGAATGTCCCAGAAAGAGCACAGGGGACAAAAAAGTTCATTTGTGATCAGTTTAACCTGGGATGGGCTTCTCGAGGGAAGACTGATATCCTACAAGGAGAGTTGGCACAGGAAATAAAATGGGTCCATAAGGATCCTTTCAGGCTTAACCCCAATAGAGGCAGACCTTGGAAGATCCTTGTTACTTCTTCTCCTTAGTAAAGAAAGCAAGCAATTTTGTAGGCTTCCCCCATTTGAATCTTGGCTGGAAAATTAAATAGGGCTAGCCTGACGGCCTCCAATTCCTCCAGGATGAAAGAATGAAGCTGGTTCACCATGACCATATGCCCTGCATCTCCTCTGATTCCAGTATATGTCCCCACCTCTGTCTGCTGGTATCGGTTGTTATGACAGTCATTGGGCAAGGGAGAGAAAAGAAGCCCCACACCATTCCTGAGATGATCTTGAATCAACCTTCAAATTAGCTCTTCTATCATCTATCTTTCCAGAACCCCTGAAGACAGGAGTCTCTGAGTCCTTGGATCCCACAGAGCGGGAAGATGGCGAACCATTGATGGAGCAAGGATTCGCACGTAACGCGACTTGCTCTCTTCATGAACCTCGGCTTAAATCATAACTGTACTAACTCTGATTGTTTGTCATTTATTTGTATTTCCCCAACACACGGGTGTCCCTAGGAGGCTTGCCTATGTGTTTTTCATCATAATCAAGCTTGCACATTAACAAAATGGCCGCTTTGCAGAAATTCAGTCTGCGCATGCGTCGGTCATACCCATGTGACGTGACGCACTCGCAATCTGGAGGTAAAAGTTCGCTCATGCGCAGTGGTGTTAAAATGGCCGCTTGTCACTAATCATGCTTCATGCTATCTTAAGCCGCTTTTATCTATGCATCTTTTCTGCACTAACTCTTAATGCTATAAGCAGCGCCTTGAGACCCCACGGGTATGTAGCGCGCTTTATAAGTGTCACTGATTGATTGATTGATTGATAAAATAAGGGATTAAGAGTAGTTGGTCATGGTGTACAGTGTATTCATTTTATTCTGTGTTATTAATTTGTTTTCGCTTACTTTTTATGTACCGCGTAAATGAGGGCCTTGAATTGAGGATGGAATCCATTTTGACGCTGACGTATCCCACATCACGTGATTAAAGAATCTGGGACGTGCAGCAATGGAACCCGGCCAGTTGACCATTGAAAAGGGGACTGTCCTTTCCAGGCGCACCTTTGCCCTTGAAGATGTACTATTTCTATTTTGAAATGCGCAACAATGTTGCAAACCTTTTCTTCACTATTGTACTTTCCCACACGTAGGCCTGGGAACCAGGTGTTAGGGGGAGGGGTAATGTCACGTGCAGTATAGGTGGTACCTATGACCAAACCACCTCCCTTGACCAATCAGAAGATGGGACTTTGTCATTTTGCAACATTTATGGGTGGTCTTGGGAATCTAAACCTGTATAAATAGCCTAGCTTAGCTTAGAGAAATTGTCCGACTTGTCCGACTAGCAGACCTGTCACTGACCCTACGAACTCTATAGGTGCCTGATACAGAGTGCTGCGGAGCATTCTGCCTGAAACTTTCCACAAACTCCAAGGGGTGGAAACTAGTCCTAAGTGCTAAGCGAAGCACTTTGCTGGGAGATTCGAAAACCCAATCGGGGTTATTGGCGGATTCCGTGCAGAAGAGGGGGTAACGCTGGCGTTGCATCCGATGCTGTAAGGGGTTGGTCGTGCCTTGGTGAACCCAGTCCTGACCCAGACCTGAGGGGTATCCTGTCCTGACTGTCCATGAGCTGTACCTGCTCGCCTTCTGGTATTCCTGAATCCTTGAGGGTCCTTGTCCCGTTCTTTCCCAACTGACCCGTGGCCAGGGTTAGTCCTCATTCTCACCTAGGTAACTATTGACATAGGTGTCTGTCTATACTATACCCTCAACTTTTCCTCCTCTGATTAAAGCAATCTTGCCTGTGATATTCTCCATATCTCCTTTGAATGTAATTCTATGCAATTGATTATTAGTAAATGTTCCACTTTTACCCTTCCTATAGGACATTGCTAAACCCGACTGTTTATCTAGATTGTTCCACTTATTCCCTTTCCCTTAGTATGGTTGCCGTGAAGTTAGAAAGATAGCATAAGGTTTAGGAATTAGTATAAATTTATTAGGTCACACATTCAGGTTTTCCTCACGTCCTTGCCCTAGATTAAACTGTATTAGATAAATATTCATTATGATTCATGCCTTATAGTATTCCCTTTTATTCCATGATACTCACTCTCCTCCAAAGTTATATTCTGGTTCTAATACTTATCATTGATGTATTACTGTGCATTTGCCTGCTTGTAATGGCATTTTCGTCCTAAACTTATACTATATAAAACCCTTAAAACCAACAAGGTGTCTGTGGTCATTATACATTAAAGTAATATTAAAGGTATCAAATGTGTAAGTTAGAAATTTCTTCCTTTTAGGAAAACCCTTATCACCTGTCCACTGCTAGCTCCTGATCTGTCAGGAGTAATGTGCCTGTGGTAAGTCAGGTACATGAATAGTAAGTGGTGTAAGAGTCACCCAACCGATTACTCATAAGAGCGTGCGTGAAATCGCCTGGTTCACCCCAGTATAAAACGTTAACATTGGAAATAATCACGCAAAGGGCCCAGTGCGTGGAAAAATTTTGGTGAGCCGGGTGACCCGCGCGCTCTATCAGTAATTTCTGGTAGCAGAGGATGGTTAGGACTAGTAAGATAGGTAGATAAGATAGTTAGAAAATAAACCGTGAAAAATAAATGTGCTGCTAAAATTGTTTTTTTTAATATTGACTGTGTTACTTAATATTTTATTGCAAAAGAAATCGATTTCAAAACTGTTTTAAATGATTTATATATGTATTGCTGCTAAATATTATATGTTTTGTTAACCAATTGTGTGTGATTGTTGAGTGTTGTCTGAAATCCCCGGGGAATTGTATAACGGATGGTGAGTAGAATCCATCGCGTTCTGAGGTCATTTGTAGGGAGGAAAGGTTAGTGCATGGTTCAAGTGGAACTGGAAGCGCTAATTAGGTCTTTTCGGAAAACTGTATGAATGAAAGTAACGGGATTCTGATAGAAACCTTGGTCTGATATCACTTAGTAAGGGTCACACTAAGGGAGTAATAGAGTCATCGGAGCTTGTATGATAGCAAAGGGAAACGCTGACGAACCCCAGGCTTAGTATATATCCCGGAAAGAAGTGGATGAGACTGGGTAATAGCAGGTTTTCTAATGCTTGCGTGAGGGTGGGCAAGAGAAGTCTATCCGAAGTGTATGAAAAGTAGACAGAAGTGGTTCACTTGCAGTAAAAGAAGAACTTTCTATCTCTTTAGAACACTCCTACACAATGGCGAATGTTATACGTTGTTGACTAAAATTAATCATAGCACCTTAGAGAAAATACAAAGTTTCCGTTACCTTGTAAAGGAGGGAGACAGTCGAAGGGCTGCTCTGACGTCACTCCATGCCGCGCTGGTATTGGTTAAACCAGCGGGTGTGTAGTGAAGCCGAAATTGTAAGGGAGGGGTGAGTGCCTGAGCGTGAGAACGCGTCTCGCGAAAAGGCCGCACACCCATTGGTCGAGAACCTTTGCAAACTCTGCCCTGATTGGTTGTTGAGAAATTGGAGTCGCGCTAGCATTGGAAGCACAAACGAAGTAAACATTTTCCGCACCGAGCTTATAGATTGTTACGAGCGGTGTATGTGGTACCCTGATTTTCTGCCTGATCCACGAAATCTAGGGTGTCATAAAGAGTTGATGAGCAAAGGCAGACCTCACAACATGTACGGAGGAAAGAGAAAAATGTCATTTGTCAGCAAAATAAAGAATTTCTTCAAAACTGACAAACCCGTACGAACTAGGGAAGGTGTGATCATTCCTCCGCCAAATACTCCAGCCTCTTTCATGATGTTAGAAAAAGGGTATCATACCTGTGTATGGTTAGAGAACTGGGTAAAGTACACTGCGGAGGATGGAGTTTTAGCATTTCCCATTGATGGTACTTTTAACGGGAGAGTCCTATTTAACCTGAGGACCCGAATGAATGAATTACATCCCAGACCTAGATTAACTCAGTATGAAGCTTTAGAGGAATGGGAAATTGAGGCTCTAGAGCGAGACAGACCCCGGATGGACAAGGGAGTGACCCGATGGTATCCAAAAATGGTAAAAGAAACCAAGGAGCAGAAATTGAAACAGTGGAGACAAAATATGATGGTAGAAGGGTTATTCCCCATGTTCGGAGCTAATGAGATGGCGGGAGGGAAGAAATGTACTGAGAAAACCCGGCACATGATGCCCCTGGGTGAATCGGAAGATGAGTTTTTAGAGGACTTATTTATGAAAGGTCCCCCGCCTTATAATGAAGAAGCCAGATCTCAGAGCTCAACTACTCCTTTGAGACCTTCAGGAAGAAGAAGTACTAGTGAAGCCGATTCCACAGGGATAGAACAGAGAAGAGCGGGAGGAGAGGGATTTAGTAGACCCGACCCCGTGGTCCCGAATTACAACCCTTTTGGTGAAGGACTAGTTTTGTCCACTCCATCAGCTCCGAATCTATATCCTTCTCTAGTACCCCAAATGATACAGGATCCCCCCATGAATCGAGTATTACACGAGCAGGAAAGGGATGCCCTGAGAGGACAGCGGAATGATCTCATACATGCCATAGCTCAGATAAATCCAAATCCTGAAGCCCTGACGATTCCAGTAACCATTGGTCCAGTTTTTCCTCTATATGGGGACAGAATGAATACTCCTAAAACTCCAGTCATAACCCCGATGATGCCCCCGCCCAGAAGGGAACCACTCATTATTGATGACCAAGCAAGTGAATGTGAGTCCATGGCTTCCTTGATGGATCTGCCTAACAGGGAGCAGGGACCTAGTATGTCTCAAATGAGAACTCAGACTAGGAACAAAGACGTACTAATAGAGTCCTCATCAGGAACTCAAAGTGCGACAGTGGTAACTCCCGAGGAAATAGAAAGATGGACCCGAGAATTAGAAAAGGGAACCCCTCATCCAAAACCACTAGATATTTATAAGCTAAGAATAGAGCTAGAAGAACTGAGCGCAGGGAATGTGGGTTTAGAACGATTGAATGTCCGGGAGGAAGATGAGTTGTTGTTCATGTGCAAACACCTTACTCGGAACGCAAAAATATACTATGACAAATTAATGGACACAGCAGTATGTATGGGAATAGATATCAGCAGATCCAAAGTACTACAGAAATCCTACAGAGTAGAATTTTCAGACAAAGATCTAGAAAACCTGAATACCGCAGGGAAGAAGACGCAGATTAAAGAACTGATAAACTTAGCACAGAAATGGGGAGATCTAGACAAGTGGAAAGCCAGGTGGGCAAAGAAAAAGGAGGATAGCAAGGAGAGACCACGGACTGCTGAGTACGTCTTACAAGAAGCTGACAAACCAGAAAAGTTATGTCCCACGAGAGAAGTCCCAGGGGGAAAATATGTCCATGTCCCTTGGTCCAGACAAGATATAGTATCGTTTACCAATGACTTTCCAAAATTACGGGAGAAACCAGTCGATTGGTACCGACAGGTCGAACGCTTCATAAAAGTTCAGAAATGTCTTCTGAAAGACCTGGATGGGTTTTTCGACATTGTGGTCCCTGTAGATTTGTGGACCGACTGCAAAATTGAAATTGATTGGCCTAGCGAAGAATATGCGAGAGACGAGATAACAGGAGCTCCCGCACCTGAAGTAATGAGGAAGTATGAGCAAGTCATACAGTACCTCAAGAAAAAGGTGCCCGCAAAAGAAACTGATTGGACCCGTATAGATAGAACTACCCAAGAGCGTGATGAATCAGTCCACTCCTATTATGAAAGGTTACTGCAGGTCTTCAAAACTTACAGTGGAATCGATAATGTGGACCTAAAGGATATGACACATTTCTGTTATCGATTCGTGTTAGGATTGAGACCTGAAATATCCCAGTGGATTAGGGATAACAAAATCAGTTGGCAAGGGAAACCCATTGATGATGTTCTCAAATATGCCAAATACTGCGAAGATGAGATCGAGAACAAAAAGAAAGCCCTAAAGGAAAAGGTTATGTGGGCTCAGGTGAAATTAGCTGAACAACAAGAAAAACAGTTAAGTAAAATGACTAACAGTAATAATGCTCCAAATCCGAATGCTGGGGGTGGAGGCAGGCCCCGGGTAAAAATGAGTAGGGAAGAGGCTATGGAAAAATTCCCCTGTCACGGATGTGGTCACATGGGACATTGGAGAGATAAATGTCCGCAATTGCAGGCTGGTAATGCCCCCATAAATGGTTTAAATCCACAGGTGCAGAAAGAGGGGATCCGAAAGACCCAACAGCAGGTAAATCAACCCCCGGTGCCACGCGCACCTAGACAGAATTATAGGAATCAGGGTCAACAGAATGAAAGGGTCGAAGTGTGGGAAGGAGAGAATGAAAGAAATGCACCCATTCCACAGTACCTGTTAAATGATACTTTTCTCTGCGATGATCAATACTGACGGGGCCTGAGAGGGGAGGACAAGGAGTGCGTGCTTGGTGCCTCCTTACCGGTAGACCAGACTGGACCATACATTGAAGGAAAGGTTGAAGGGACAGATGTCACCTTTCTGTTGGACACTGGTGCTACCCGTTCCACTGTGAGAACAGCGGACGTTCCTAACCTACCCCTCTCGGGAGAAGCTATCCAAGTAGTGGGAGTTTCAAATCAGATAATCAGTACTCCGGTAACAGAACCTATGGAAATTTCCATAGGAAATTTCAAGGAAATGCACAGATTTGTGGTCTGTGATTCTAGTCCCGTGAACCTATTAGGACGAGATTTGTTGTGCAAAATGCGTTGCACTATCTTTTGCTCACCAAATGGTGTTGAAATCCAGACCCCAGATGAAGATGGCCTATATAAATTGATGTTACTAAGGCCCGACACAGACATTAAGCCCATGTCCATTGAAAGTCTACCTGAAGAACTGCAATCGAGCGTAACACCTGAAGTTTGGGATTTTACTGGAAAAGATGTAGGCTTAATGGCAAATGTAGACCCAATTAAAATAACTATAAAAGCAAATGCTGTATACCCAAATACCAAACAGTATAAAATGAGTGCAGAAGTGAAAGAAGGAGTCGCAAAAGAATTAAACAGATTGCTCAAAGCAAACATCATTCAGGAAGTGATGAGTAGTCCCTGTAATTCACCCATACTTGGAATTAAGAAGCCTAGCGGAAAGTATAGGGTAGTGCAGGACCTGCGCAAGGTAAACCAAATTGTAGTACCTTGCTGTCCCATAGTGCCAAACCCTGCAGTAATACTGTATCAAATTCCTTGGGAGGCGGAATGGTTCACTGTCATAGACTTGTGCCATGCGTTCTTTTCCATCCCATTGCATCCAGAAAGCAAATTCCTTTTCAGTTTTGAATTCAACAGCCAGGTCTATGTCTGGAATCGTGTCCCCCAGGGGTACACCGAAAGTCCATCGATTTTCAACCAGATCCTAAAGAAATGTCTTGAATCCTTAGTACTGCCTAAAGAGTCTGTCCTGGTACAGTACATAGATGACCTACTGGTGGCATCTAGAAGTCAAGACGACTGTGTCACTGATACCATTGCCTTGCTGAATCACCTAGGAAAGGGAGGACATAAGGTCTCGCCAGACAAACTACAGTTCTGCAAAACTTCAGTAAAATATCTGGGGCACCAGATAGAGAAAGGGATCAGGAAAGTCACTACAGAAAGAATTAAAATAATTCGAGAAATGTCACTACCAGTAACCCAGAAAGAAGTAAGAATGTTCCTAGGGGTTGTTGGGTACTGCAGACAATGGATCGTGGGTTTCGCGGCTATAGCTAAACCCTTGATTAACATGACAAAGAAAGGAGCGGAAGACCCAGTTTGTTGGAATGATGAATGCATGACTGCTTGGGTAACATTGCGAAATTGTCTGTGCACCGCTCCTGCATTAGGAATGCCTGACTATTCCAAGAACTTTGAATTGTTCTGTGACACGAGAGACAATTGTGCGCTCTCGGTCTTAACTCAGGAACATGGTCTGATTAGACGTCCCGTGGCCTACTTTTCGGCCGCCCTAGATCCAGTGGCTGCTGGATTACCTGGGTGCCTTAAAGCAGTAGCTGCTACCTGTACAAGCCTAGAGCAGAGTGAGAACATTGTGATGGGACATCCTGTCACTGTATTTGTTCCACATTCAGTTGTGATCTTGCTCACCCGAACCAAGACACAGTATCTCACCCCTAGTCGGCTGACTAAGTATGAGAGGATTCTCATTGGTGCAGAAAATGTAATAATCTCCCGATGTAATATCTTAAACCCTGCCACTCTATTGCCCCTCCCCATTGATGTAGAGGCAGGAGGTGAAATTGACCATAACTGCATAGACTTGACTGAATTTAGCACAAAACCCCGTCCTGATATCAGAGAAGTGGCCTTAGTTGATGAAGACCTCAAAATGTTTGTGGATGGTTCATGCTTGAGACATGAGAATGGAGGTTTGAGTGCTGCCTATGCTGTAGTCACTTTGGAAAAGACCCTGGAAGCTTCCTATCTTTTCGAGGTTAAATCTGCTCAAGTAGCGGAGCTCATTGCTCTAACAAGAGCCTGTAAAATTGGGAAAAACAAACGGGTAACTGTCTATACTGACAGTCAGTACTGTTACGGGGTTGTTCATGACTTCGGCCAGCTCTGGTTGCAAAGAGAATTCATGACTTCCTCAGGTTCTCCTATCCGAAATGGAAAACCAGTACAAAACTTACTAGAAGCCATCCAATTGCCCAAAGAATTGGCTGTGGTCAAGTGTGCGGCTCACCGATCTGGAAATGACGAGGTGACAGCCGGAAACAGATATGCTGACCAAATTGCCCAGTACTGCGCCCGACACAAAATGTCCCTCCTAATTAAATTATGGGGAGGTGAAAGCAGCTGCCAACTGATGTTGTTTGAGAGATTGGGAACATGGGATGAATTGAGAGAATTACAACAGACATCAGACAAGAAAGAAAGGGACATGTGGAGGCAGGATGAATGTCAACCCAGGAAAGGAGATGGTGTTGTGGTCCACGTGACTGGTAGGCCTGTACTACCTGAACGACTGGTTACCGCAATGGCACGGATAATACATGAACCAACACATATTGGGAGGGATGCCATGTGCCGAATGTTTGAAAAGGTGTTCTACAGTTCAAAATTCAGGAGCACAGCAGACAAACTTTGTCAGAGGTGTTTAGTGTGTCAACAGTTCAATGCAGGAAAGAAGACAGTAGTGGAACAAAGTACCATTGGGAGAGCAGAAGGTCCCTTCATAAGGATGCAGGCAGACTTCATAAAACTGCCCCTGTGCAAGGGATATCAATATGTCCTGGTCATAGTTTGCTTGTTTTCCCGGTGGGTGGAGGCTTATCCAACAAAGAAGAATGATGCCCTGACTGTAGCTAAATTATTACTTAGGGAACTGATACCACGCTTTGGAATTCCTGAGACAATTGAAACAGACCAAGGTGGACATTTTTCAAACGAAGTCCTAAAAGAACTCTGCAAAGCATTCAAAATGGAGCAAAGACTGCACTGTGCCTATCATCCAGAGGCTTCTGGAATAGTCGAGCAGATAAACGGCACTCTCAAGTCCAGGCTGGCAAAACTGTGTGACTCCACAAAAATGAATTGGATAGAAGCTTTGCCCATGGTGCTGATGAGCTTGAGAAGTATTCCAAACAGAAAGACAGGCTTGAGCCCCCATGAAGTGCTGATGGGAAGAATGATGCGACAGGCATGGGTACCTGGACACAAACTGCTAAGTATTTCTGATGATATGGTGCTAGAATACTGCAGGCAGTTGGGTGACCAAGTGCGTTCTATCTCTCACCAGATTGGAGAGACTGCTGTCGAATGGCCTACCACCCCAGCACACAAGCTGAAACCAGGTGATTGGGTAGTGTTGAAGAAACATACCCGGAAGAGTTGCCTTAAACCGAAGTGGGGCAAGCCTCGACAAGTGATCCTTGTCACCACAACTGCTGTGAAGTGTGCTGGTGTACCAAAGTGGATCCATGCAAGTCACACGAAGAAGGTGACTGGAGAAAACGCGACTGAAGCCGAAGGTGGTCCAGCTGAGGAGACTCCAGAAGAGGGTCCGGATCCCGCTGACATCGAACTACCCGGCACAAGTCAAGAAGTTGAATGGTTTCCTGTTGATGACCAGGTTCTTGATCCAATAAGAACCCGAAAATACTCTTACCTAGGTAGTGAGTGGGACAGTGCAGGTGAGTCAGAACAAGAAGGAGAAGGTCAGATCATCAAAGCCATCATAACATCTGATCAGGGAATAGGCCAAGTAGGGACAGAACAAGTCATCGACACTCCTCCTCCTGAGCCAGAGGAGACTGGAAAGGGACAGATAGTAGTCAAAGCAGAAGTTCATGCGGAAGAAAATCAAGAGATCGAAGAGCATGAACCAGGCCAGTTAGTAATAGATGAACGTGTTCAGGAAGAAGAGTCCAGTGAATCACTGACAAACGAAGATCAAAAACAGTCTACCCCTGAACTAGGTCAGATTAAGGACCAGGCAGAAGAAATAGATAAAAGACCTGGAACTAGTCAGACAGGTAGGGAAAAGGACACTGCTGAAGCAATAGTGCGACAGAGAAGAAAAAGCAAAAGGGTTCACGAGGAAGAGCAAGTTTCCTCGACTACAAACAGGATCGAAAAGAAGGATGAACCCCGATATGTAAAAAGACTAAGAATAAGAATAAAAACAGTCGAAGAAAAACTAAAGGACCAACAACGGGCTGAAAGTGAAAGGAAAGAAGCCCGAGGAAAGTCCATCCGAAAGGGCGGCAGAGTAAAGAAACAGAACAAACTGTATCGGAGCCCTGAGTGGACCTATCTGGTGTTGGAAGAAATTGATGAGCCCGAAGCTTGTGGCAAAAGCGACGAAGGGTCCATTGCTGGTCGGAGTTCTGACGAAGACCCTCCTTGAGGTGAAACGAAGAAAAACCTCAGCTGAGAAGAAACGAAGAGGGGTTGAGAAAGCCACCTGTAAGATAAAATGTCTGATTCAAATGTCACTGGAAGGTCCAGATTTAGCTGTTGCAAGACATGCTGTAAAATATGCATCTGTAGTGTAGTGGTACTAGTAATAATATGGATAGGATTAACAGTGTTTATCCCTTTTATGATAAGCAAAGACCCTAACATGTATCCTACAGACTTGACGACACAAGACGCAGAAGTTGTACATACTGAAGAAACACCACGAAGTGTAGAAAGACATGACAATGCAATGAGTCTGAGACATACACGACCCGACTTAGAAGCATCAGATGAGGGAGAACTACATTATCCCCAAATGAAGAACAGGACACACTTAAATGTTTTCGCAAACCTTTTAGTGCACTATGTAGAAGCTATGGAAATAGAAGATTGCTATGTCTGCATGATGCTACCTACTTCAGTAGCTGAAGGCGTGACATATCACCATTTACCCCTGACCTATGGAATTTCCTGTAGTATTTTAGCTAGTTTATTCTATAGAAGCACTTTACAATATTATTACTCAAACACTGACGTTATCTTTTCAGAACTTCCTATTAGAGGGAATCTGAACCTTGTACATACCCTTGGTGGAGTGACTCGCTACATGGGGGAATATTTCCTGACTATAGGTGACATAGATCTGAATGAAGCTCGTAGAGACAACTTGACGTGTGCCTTACATGCACAAGAGAAAATGTTCTTGAAAATGGCAGAGAAGAGAAGGGAAAAGTTTCAGAAAAAGGCAAATGACGAACAGAACAGAACCCCTAGATGGGCAGAAAACATGGATAACACCTCACAAAGCGAAGTTACTCCTGCTCTGTTGCTGGATTTTGAACGGAAAGGAAAACTCTGTCTTCATAGAGAAAAGACTAGTTATTATAACAATGTATTCATTGGTTCCAGCGAGTGTGAACATAATTACAAGGTAATTGGAGGTTGGGGTTTCAAAAATGGGTCAGAACCTGTGTTTCCAGGAATTTATTATATATGTGGAAACAAGGCTTATTTCAAATTGCCGGATCACTGGTATGGAAGCTGCTACTTTGGCATTGTCTTTCCGAAAATATACCATGTGAACAATGCAGCTGGAAGCAATGAGATTACTAATGGCTTAGTGCGTAGAAAACGTGAAAGTGTAGGAGAAATTATAGGTGACATTTTTAGTGCACTGATACCTGGAATGGGGGTAGCTCTAAATACTCATAGAATCTGCAAATTATCTACAGTAGTGGATCGGTTATCAACTGACACTGCTGCTGGATTTCTGATGATCAATACCGAAATGGTTGCGATCAGATCGATGATTTTACAGAATCGCCTTGCTCTTGATACCTTATTGGCAAAAGAGGGCGGAGTCTGCAGGATGCTGAGGGTACAACATTGTTGCACTTACATTCCTGATAAAAGTGTCGAAATTAAGAAGTATATAAGAAACATTACTAATTTGGAAAAAGAACTCAAACCATTAGAGGTTGACAGTGCCTGGAAGAGACTGACTGATGGTCTCTCCTCTGTAGGTAGTTGGTTCTCTAACTTAGGTAAAAGCCTTTTATGGAAAATACTGATGCCAATAGTTGGAATAGGTGTGATTGTTCTGATCATATTCATCTGTTGCAAGTGCCAGAAATGCAGAAAATATGTAGTGAATAAAAGAGGAAAGCGAAAGGCTGAAGACTTAGAATTAGAAGAATTAAGAAACCAGATATATAAGAAAATAAAGAACAATCATTCACACAGAGAGGCGGAGAGAAAGCTCAACAATAAGTTCATTGAGGTTGAGATGGATGAATTGGATGAATGAAGTTGGCATCTGTTTTCATGTGTAGTGATGATAGTAAATATCATCAAAGAGGGGATTGATGGAGCAAGGATTCGCACGTAACGCGACTTGCTCTCTTCATGAACCTCGGCTTAAATCATAACTGTACTAACTCTGATTGTTTGTCATTTATTTGTATTTCCCCAACACACGGGTGTCCCTAGGAGGCTTGCCTATGTGTTTTTCATCATAATCAAGCTTGCACATTAACAAAATGGCCGCTTTGCAGAAATTCAGTCTGCGCATGCGTCGGTCATACCCATGTGACGTGACGCACTCGCAATCTGGAGGGAAAAGTTCGCTCATGCGCAGTGGTGTTAAAATGGCCGCTTGTCACTAATCATGCTTCATGCTATCTTAAGCCGCTTTTATCTATGCATCTTTTCTGCACTAACTCTTAATGCTATAAGTATTATAAAATAAGGGATTAAGAGTAGTTGGTCATGGTGTACAGTGTATTCATTTTATTCTGTGTTATTAATTTGTTTTCGCTTACTTTTTATGTACCGCGTAAATGAGGGCCTTGAATTGAGGATGGAATCCATTTTGACGCTGACGTATCCCACATCACGTGATTAAAGAATCTGGGACGTGCAGCAATGGAACCCGGCCAGTTGACCATTGAAAAGGGGACTGTCCTTTCCAGGCGCACCTTTGCCCTTGAAGATGTACTATTTCTATTTTGAAATGCGCAACAATGTTGCAAACCTTTTCTTCACTATTGTACTTTCCCACACGTAGGCCTGGGAACCAGGTGTTAGGGGGAGGGGTAATGTCACGTGCAGTATAGGTGGTACCTATGACCAAACCACCTCCCTTGACCAATCAGAAGATGGGACTTTGTCATTTTGCAACATTTATGGGTGGTCTTTGGAATCTAAACCTGTATAAATAGCCTAGCTTAGCTTAGAGAAATTGTCCGACTTGTCCGACTAGCAGACCTGTCACTGACCCTACGAACTCTATAGGTGCCTGATACAGAGTGCTGCGGAGCATTCTGCCTGAAACTTTCCACAAACTCCAAGGGGTGGAAACTAGTCCTAAGTGCTAAGCGAAGCACTTTGCTGGGAGATTCGAAAACCCAATCGGGGTTATTGGTGGATTCCGTGCAGAAGAGGGGGTAACGCTGGCGTTGCATCCGATGCTGTAAGGGGTTGGTCGTGCCTTGGTGAACCCAGTCCTGACCCAGACCTGAGGGGTATCCTGTCCTGACTGTCCATGAGCTGTACCTGCTCGCCTTCTGGTATTCCTGAATCCTTGAGGGTCCTTGTCCCGTTCTTTCCCAACTGACCCGTGGCCAGGGTTAGTCCTCATTCTCACCTAGGTAACTATTGACATAGGTGTCTGTCTATACTATACCCTCAACTTTTCCTCCTCTGATTAAAGCAATCTTGCCTGTTATATTCTCCATATCTCCTTTGAATGTAATTCTATGCAATTGATTATTAGTAAATGTTCCACTTTTACCCTTCCTATAGGACATTGCTAAACCCGACTGTTTATCTAGATTGTTCCACTTATTCCCTTTCCCTTAGTATGGTTGCCGTGAAGTTAGAAAGATAGCATAAGGTTTAGGAATTAGTATAAATTTATTAGGTCACACATTCAGGTTTTCCTCACGTCCTTGCCCTAGATTAAACTGTATTAGATAAATATTCATTATGATTCATGCCTTATAGTATTCCCTTTTATTCCATGATACTCACTCTCCTCCAAAGTTATATTCTGGTTCTAATACTTATCATTGATGTATTACTGTGCATTTGCCTGCTTGTAATGGCATTTTCGTCCTAAACGTATACTATATAAAACTCTTAAAACCAACAAGGTGTCTGTGGTCATTATACATTAAAGTAATATTAAAGGTATCAAATGTGTAAGTTAGAAATTTCTTCCTTTTAGGAAAACCCTTATCACCTGTCCACTGCTAGCTCCTGATCTGTCAGGAGTAATGTGCCTGTGGTAAGTCAGGTACATGAATAGTAAGTGGTGTAAGAGTCACCCAACCGATTACTCATAAGAGCGTGCGTGAAATCGCCTGGTTCACCCCAGTATAAAACGTTAACATTGGAAATAATCACGCAAAGGGCCCAGTGCGTGGAAAAATTTTGGTGAGCCGGGTGACCCGCGCGCTCTATCACCATCATTCCATATAATTTCATAGGCGAGCAGAATTTATCAGTTAAAGGCAGAGACTATGCTAAAAGAAATAAAGGGCACTTTAACATTTGGGGTCAATAGACCCCCAACAACAGAAATCTAAATAGAACTAACGCTTCAGATCGAAGCTCCGCAACTTCACAGGAAAAATGACAGAAGAGGCTGGGTCAGCCCTTCGTTGCTCAAAGAAACAGAGGGTTCTTCCTTTTTGACGAAAAGATAGACAAACCAGTGCGGATTGGGAATCTGAAAAAATCCTTATCTAAAGAAGAGAAGAATCATTGCCACAAAGTGTGACTCTATCTTTATTGTGGTAAACCAATACATTGTGTCAGATATTGTCCTAGTTGCAGGAAAGCTACCAGGCTAGTCCTTCACTTGCAAACTCCTTACATGCTGTTCTGAACAAAAATAGTTTGGGCCTCCAAGAGCATATTTATATTTACCTGTTGAAGTTACAACATTGATGGCCCATGGGCCCTTTTGGCTCTGATTGACTGGAGCATCTGCTTGTTTTATGAACTGTGAAGTCCAGAATATCGCAGAAATTCCAGTAAAGAATCAGACATGCACAGAACGTTTCCAAGGAGTAGCTGGGAAACCCTTAAACTCCAGAGACATTTCACAAGCTGATTTAAATCTCCTACTGGTTACTTCTGAAGGGCATGTAGTGTCTTTGACGTTTGATTTAACTGATACCCCATTATTTCTCATTGTATTGGGAACATCCATGGCGATCCAGAACTCATATTCCTACTATTATTGGAAAACTCACATTATTGAATTTTTATCTCAATACTGTCAGGAGGAGTGTTTTCTGAGATAGTGTTAGAGTTATTGTGTATTTTATTTTTGAGCATTATTAACAACATGCAAAAGATGGATATACTCTCAAATTATATGTGCATACTAATATATTGATATAGTGCTATTGCATTTGAAATGAATTTGCTATGACTTGTTAAAGTACCCTTTTCTGGATATCCTATTTAAGAGTAATTTAGGCCTCAACACCATCTTGTTCAAAATGGTTGTTTCCTCTGGCAGGCACACTGTTAATTATTTCTGCAGCACACAGTCAAGCAGTGTAAATTGTGTTTATTTCCATCGACATTGACATTGTTCATGCTGTTTTCTAAGAAAGCTTTCCAACACCAACACAGAAATGTTGCAGTTTCCCATGGCCCTACCTCTAGCTCACTATACTGCTTTCATTCACTATAGTTTGCTGTTATTTTTTGCATTTTGGTTCTCCTGCCAATCCATCTCCGGATGACATTGGCATAGAGTGGCCAGAATCAATATTCCTGTAATGGTATAGTGCTAAAGTGGTAAGGCAATTTGAGGTTTAATAGAATTGTGCGTTGATTTGCTGTAAGTGTAATTCTTTTACCCACACCATGATGGTTTTTCCAGAAATTGATGCTTTCCTATGCAAGAAAACTGTACATAAACAATAAAACTAGGGGTGAACCAGAGGTCTTTCCTGAATCTTTTGGGTGCTACCAGGGATGCTGACTGATTTCCTATTGATGTTGCTGCCAATTCTTCCTTATTTTGCACCTTAATCTGTATTGTTCTGTTTGCCGAGAGCCTTCATGGCATTGACTTCAGGCATTTGTAGTTGCAACTGCTGTACTATAATGTTAACATTTCTGTAATAAATCTTTTACATTTCTTTTTCTGTCCTGAACCCATTTATTGAATCTGTACTTTCTTTAATTAACTTTAGTTTCGATATTCTGTAAGATACCTTATCTCGGGGTCATAGTGTCTCATGAAATTGAGACAATGAGAACATCTCCTCAAATTCATCCACCTGTGGGTGTGCTTTTGAGGTGTCATTTTTAAGGTGTACAGCCTAAGGGGTTCCCTGCACCTTCAAAATGTGGCAGAGGGTGAATGCGAGATAAAAGCACCTCCCTTCTGCTTTAGGGAACTTTTTTGCTGTCCTTAGTTTTTGTGGATTTTCCTAATGGATTATCTGCCCTGTTCCTCACTCGCAGTGCTGTTCCTGAGCAAAGAGGATTGTGAGTGTATATAGAGTGGAATGATTCCGGATGTCTTATTGATGTACTGATAGACTGTTATGATGCATGTGAGGTTTTTAGTTACGCAGTGCTGATTATTGGTTCAGATCGTTATTGGATCACTGTAATATTGATGTACTTGTCTTGTTTGTGACTTTGTCAAACATTATTTTGTTTATATTGGTTGATTTGGTCATTGGATTTCTCAAAATCCAAGATCTTGAGATATTGTTGACCGTGTCTACAGAAAAGGTAGTGTGTTTTGCAAGGCAACACATTCACACAGATAGGGATATTTCTGAATAAATGAGTTTCCTTTCCAGGTTCTGGATGCCTAATTAGGTTGGTGTTATTTGCTCCTTGCTGCATGGGAGTAAGTATACTAGCCAGAGCTAGATTGCTGATGGACGGGAGTCAGCTTTTGTTTGAATTGAGTTGACAAGTGCACCGTGGGCGCTAGTCTTGTTTCTATTGTATGCAATATTACTTTCATTCTAGTTTACAGATTTTCTCGTATTTAGGTTGAACAGATAACATTTACTTTGTTTAATATTGTGGGTACAATTGAAAAAAGATCGTGCAATTGTGAATTTTTTTAATTCACCGAAAGGACATGCTCTGATTGGTTAGTGAGTCAATGAGTCTTGCTAGTATTGGTGAGACGTCACCACAGAGTTGCGCTGTAGTTAGTTGATTGCTGCCAAAGTCACGCCATGATCGGTTGTTGTTCGCTTGCTTGTTTTGTGTAAATTCTGATTTATATGAACTGAGAATAATGGGGGCTCTGTTGAAAAACCCTAGAACACCTATCAAACTTGTTATAGAGGGACAGAAGATGCCTTCAGAGCGTTCCCCTACATACATGAAATGTTGACAAGGATTCAGCTTTCTATATCACCCCCGCCATCGTAATATGGCGGGGGAAATGGTATGTGGGTGGTGGAAAATGGCAGGCGGATCGCCACTGCCATACGGGCGGTGGAGATCCGACCGCCATACTAATGACCCCCAAAGTTACTACTAGAAAGAAAGATACAGAGGCAGAAAATAAAGCAAAGGAGCTTGTTAGTGAGTCAGAACCATACACTTGGTCAAAATTTCCTCTGAGAGAAGTGCATGAAGGGAATTATGTGGATGTAACTAGAGGTGATTTTTATGCATGTACAATGGATTTCCCAAAACTGAGATGGGAACCTGATACGTGGTACAATGAGGAGGTTCATAGATTAGTGACAATTTTGAAAATGCTTTGGACTGATTTGAATATGGTAATTGAGATTGTTGTTCCTAGTGATCTATGGACTGAGTATACGGTTGCTGTTGCTTGGTCGACTGAGGAACCAGCCAGAGTTGTGCCTAATGAAGCTCCATCTGAAATAGTGCCCGACAAATATAGAGCAGTGATTGATCATTTGAAAAATTAGGTGTCAGAGAAGGAAGTGAATTGGGGGAAAATGGAAATCAAGTGTAAAGAACCAGATGATGGGTTCTGATTTAGGTTTCATATTGTTCCTCAGATGCAGAGAAATTCAAGCCAGGTGCAGGCACATTTGGTTGCCCCAGCCCAGCCAGCTCCTGTGCAGAATGCTATTCTATATGAATATGCCTATAGCTCCACTGATTCAGAAAAACATAAGAAAAAAGATGCTTTACAGTTTAGGGGTCAAGCATAATCCATTGATTCTGAATAATGAGGTTTCTCAGATTTCATCCAAGACTAATTTACAATGACGGTGCCTGAGGGGAAAGGAAGATTGCATGCTTGGTGCAGTCCTGTAGGTAGACCAAGTGAGGCTCATACATAGAAGGTGAGGTGAATGGCCACCCCATATCATTTCTAATTGACACTGGTTCTACCCCCTCTACTGTTCCTTCAAGTGAGGTTCCTAATTTGCTCCTCTCAGGAAATGAAAAATCACTCTGTAGGCATTAGTAATAAGCAGATAGTTAATCAGGGTACAGCAGTAGTTTCAGATATATAATTATCATTGGAGAACAACCATTAGGTCATATTGTGTGATTCAAGCCATGTTATTCTCATGGGAAGGGACTTGCTTTGCAAGGTGAACTGTGTGGTGCGTTTTATTACACAAGGATGGTGGTGCAATTGAAACTCAAGATGAAGATTCAGTGTTTAAAATTAAATCACAAGATTTAATAGTTCAGTTGTTCCCAATTTGTACTAAATAGGACCTACCTCTGGAGTTAAGACATACTGTCAAAAAAAGTTATGATATTTCACAGGTAAAGAGATACGATTGATAAAAAGTGCAAAACCTTTCAGAATTCATGTTAAACTCGATGCAGTTTTTTGCCAGGATTAGGCAATTCAAACTTTCAAAAAAGCAGGAGAAGGAATGAAGGCTGTCATGGAAAAGATAACAGAACAATGCATTCTGTAAGAGGTGCTTGGTAGTTCTTGAAAATGTCCCACAATGGGCATTAAACAACTGAGTAGTAGATGGAGAATAGTGCAGGACTTGAAAAAATAAATAAAATGGTGATCCATTGCAAAATCCTGTAGTAATATTAGTCCAGATTCCTGCAGATGTGGAATAGTATGCAGTCATTACCTTATGCCAAGTATTCTTATCTATTCTTTTTGAGAATAGTGAATATGTTTTTCGCATTCCAGCTCCGAAATTAAGTCTTTGGTGTAGTATTCCACAAGGGTATACTGAAAGTCCTCACATTTTTAGTCAGATCTTAAAAAAATGATTTAGAGAATCTACACTTGCCATATAACTCGGTTTTAAGCCAGTATATTGATCTTTTAAATCACTTTTTATAGAATTGTTTGGTATGCACAATATGCAAGGTCATAACAATCAATGCATGTTGAAACTATGCCAAGTCACAACCCAAAGCAGAATGCTACAAATAAGCATCTACACCAGAAGCATTGAAGAAACATATGAATTCCAGGTAAGTACATGGCCTATAAAAAACGTAAAAGATGAACAGTCAAGTGAATCAATGAAGGTACGCATCTGCAAAAGTAGGGTAAATTATGACAAACTGGATGGAAGGGGCGACTAATGGAGGGGCAGCATCCTAGTAAGTTGGATAGGACCTAGAATGTCTGATAATGGAGGTCAACTAGTGAACTGTCCAGCAACACTAAAACATTGTAATTAGATCAAGCGGTCCAATGAAGGAGGGAGAAGGCCCTGGTACAGAGCAGAGGAGTAGAGCCAGAGTGGCCCTACGGGAGACTGGAGAAGAGTCCTCCTGCAGCGCAATTAGGGCATGTAGGAAAGGGTCTTGGGTCTTGATTCTTGCAGTGCTGGCCTTATGGTGAAAGGTGGAGAAGGAGGGAGGAGGGGAACACAAGAGGGGCTCAGGAGGAGAACCCACTCCGTACCAGAGAACTTGCAAAGATCTTAAAGAACTCTATCAAGGACCATTGGTCCTGAGAGTCTTGCTCACGGCCAAATCAGTGATCACTGCTTTTATTTCTTAGATAGGGATTGGTACATATATGTCCTTCCGTTCCTCCAGAGATAGTCAGGTCAGGGGGACCACCTCTAGGAAAGCCCAGTTGTCATCTGGAGGGACTTCAGCCATTCTCAGGAAAGAGCCCTGTATAAAGCAATAAATGCCTCATTAATATCCTGCTGCAAGTAAAGAAGGGTGTGATGCGAGCGATATAGGGCCGTTACTAGGGGTTGTCTGGCCTCTGTTAACTAGCCACACTAAGAGACATCCTGATATGTCCCCTTCTGAGTGTATAACAGGCAACGTGCGCATCCTCACATAGCTGGTGGAGGCAGAGTCGAAGCATCGGGTCCTCAACAACTTTCCTTTCAATGTCAAGACAAGGCTTTCCTTTCTGTGCAGTTCACAACTTAAGGAACTTGCTTTCCTAGGGTAGTATGGGTTCACACTCACTCCCCTAATAACTACTTAAATGTCTCCCATTCTGTAGCCGGGGAGGACTTAGACCCATCATGGTGTTCAAATTATTCAGCTATGTGGTCAGTCAGTGTTCACCTAAATGCTGGGCCATCTAATATTGAGGGTTTGGAGGCACCAGGTGGAAATGAGGGAGGTCATTCTGCCCCAGGTTTAGACAGGTGCAAGGTACTATGATCCGATACCGTCCTGCCCAGATAATATGGGGAGTAAATAGAAGGGCAATGGGCAGTTGAGCATACAATCCAGTCCAGATGAACTAATACATTGTGGACAGGGGAGTCAAACGAGAACAGCTTAAACCCCGGGTTACAGTGGCGCCACACATCTTGCGTGGAGTATTAAGTAAGACAAGGGAAGAGACTTCGAGCGCTGGATACAGTGAGAACCCGGTGAAGGAGACTCTACGAACAGGTCAGTTATGTGTCCATGATACAATTAAAGTTGAACCTGTGACCCAAAGGATTTGTGCACATTTTGCTAAATAGAAGGAGAGGTGCTGTAGGAAGCTGGGTTGGTCTGAATTGACAGCATAAATGCTGCCTATTATGAGGGAGTTCTGTCCAATCTGGCTTCCAACAGGACAAGCCTACCCTCTTGATTCAATCAATCATTTGTAAATTGTGGCAAATCACCTGTGAGGGTCTCGAGGCACTGGAAATGTTGGCTGCTACGTGGTGGGCTGCTCATTCGAACATCCAGGTCTTGAGGTCTCTCCTGAATTGTTGGAATGACGGTGCGGTCCTGAGATGCAGGGGAAGGTTGTTCCATGACTTGGCTGCCAGGTGCAAGAAGGAGCATCCTCTGCTGTTGGTTCTGCGGATCCTGGTGATTTCTGTGAAGGAGAGGGAAGCAGATTGAAAGTGTCTGGTTGGTTGGTGGAAGGTGAGGCGTTAGTTGATTTATGCTGGTCCCTCATTGTGCAGGGCCTTTAAGCGTGGGTCAGCATCTTGAACTGGCATGTCTTCTGGATTGAGAGCCAGTGTAGTTTCTTGAAGTAGGGTGCTATGTGAGTCCTTCTAGGGAAGTCGAGGATGAGTCTTGTAGTTGAGTTTTGTATTGTCTGGAGTATCTTCAGGAGGCGTGTAGTGATTCCCAGTGCTTTAAATGGTGAAAGAGAAGTGCCGGTACTCATCAAATGGATTGGGGTGGGCCTGGGAGGGGCGTGTCTGGGGGCGTGGCTTCGAGGCAGCCTTGTACACTATCAGCATTTTCTAATGTAAAGTGCCCCTGTGCCTTTGGCCAAGTTCTGCTCATAGCTGCAGGGTGTAATTGGTGTTTGTTGTAATTATATAAAGCGTGAATTTAGCATGAGGGCATTAATGTGAGAAGCAGAAACCATACGCAAAAGCAGACTTTTTCTTTTTTTAATGGCAAAAGGAGATTTAAGTGATTTGCCCTGGATCACAGGATGGTGCACCCACGCTGGGATTTCACCTGTGCCATAAAAACAAAAAGTATGCGTTCAAGTAGAACTTGTTCTTCTCATGTAAAGCACTTTAATGCCCTCCTGCCAAGTTTGCACTATATATAAGCAAAAACGGACCAATGTGCCCTGCACACATGAGCCGAAGTTGGCCGAAGGGCGTGAGGCGCTCTGACAGACACTGGTGCTGCAACCTTTCCCTGTAACTGACAGCGGGCAGTTCCAATGTCGAGAGCTCTAGCTGTCAAACCACACGGGTCTTTTTTGTCCTGTCACGCTGTAGGGGTGTGAGCAGGGCCGGCCTGTAGAGTGGCGAGCTGGGCCCAGGGTGCCAGTATTTCGAGGGGCACACGAAGCTGTGCGCATTAAGGGAATACCAGCAGCAGAAGCTACAGAACCCCTATCATCTTGCAACCGCCTTGTTCATGTCCCTGCGCCTCTGTCTGACTTCCCAGATTAGAGCTGTTTTAATTAATTGATTAGGCTTTTGGGCAATGTTTTAACACCTCATTGTCCCTTTCTTCACCCTCTTTCACTGCCTCACCCCTGCTGACACACACCAACAATCCCATCACCGTTAGCAGCTAAGCTATTGGTGATATAGGTGAGCTGGGGAGGTCCCAAGGTGTTTGGGTTCACGGGGCAGTCACTGTTCATCCAGGAACTGACCAGTCAACTTAAAAAAGACCCCCGGCTGCCTCATTCCAGACAGAATTAGCAAGGGCACCAAATGCCTAAAGCGCTGTCTTAACAAATGCCGGCTCTGAATGTAGGGCTGCAGCCGCACCTAGCGCCGGAATACACTCGCTATTAACAGTCACACGCCCATAACACAGAGACTGACCACCGCATGCCAGCCACTGGGAGTACCGGTACTCTCTTAACCCTTAGGAGAAGTCCCGGTACTCAGTGGGAGAATACGGAGAAGTGCCGGTACTCAGTACCGGTGAGTACCGGCCCATTTAAAGCACTGGTGATTCCTATGTAGAGTGTGTTTCTGTAATCCAGTCTTCTGGTGATGAGGGCCTGCGTGATGGTTCTGCAGGTGTTGACTGGGAGCCACATGAAGATCTTGCGGAGCATGCGACAGGTCTGGAAGCAGGTGGATGAGACTGTGTTGACTTGTTTCTTCATAGATAGCTTGCTGCCCAGGATGATGCTGAGGTTGCAGGCGTGGGCTGTTGGGCAGGGGTGATGGGCCGAGTTCTGCTGGCTACCATGCATCTTTCCGTGTCGAGGTGTTGTTCCCAAAGATGGGGTCTTCTTGATTTCTTTCACTAAGACACATCAAGGGGTTCCCGCTCTAATACAGATTAGGGTCCCCTTTGCATAAGTAGAGTAATTAGTAGTGTGAACCTGCCCCTTCATCGTCTCTGGAACCTATAACCCTTGATTTGCATAAAGCTGGATTCCTGCAGTAATGCTATGTGGACCACTTTTCTGCAAGGAAGTGGATATGTTTTAGACAGAGAGCGCATTCTTCTACTGTTCCAGGAGATTATCTGACATGTTAGAGTGTGTATCGTTGCCTAGCCTGTATCGTTCCCGCCAGGTCCACATTGGAAGAGGGATGCAGTGAGCCGTAGGGCCCCAGGAACACCAGGGTACATAGGTCTGAGAGAGGGGAGGAGCTGCCAACTTAAGAGTACCCGAACTTCGAAATGAGAAACCAAAACAAAATATCTAATTCGGAATTCAAAGGGCAAGAAGCTAATGGCCAGCTGCCCAAACCAAACAAAGAAGTGTCTGATAGTGACGCGGAACTCGGGGGGAAAGCAGGAGGGTTTAGTGGCCCAAGTTCTTGAGTATGAGGGATACATTTAAAACTGAAAATGTGTTCTGGCGAGCATGCCAGTCAGGTGTAACAGGAGCCCAAAGTGGACCCCGACAACTGCCTCTGTAACTCTTAGCAGGGGTATGGGCTGCCCAACAAAGGCATCCTCGGCCCGTAACAACCAGGGACCCCTAACCAGTGAATCACTCAGGAATCATGCGGAGGGAGCGAACCGGAATGTCTGCATCGGGCCTCAGGACCTATCCCGTGTTGGTGAGAACTATACCTCGTGACATGTCTCCCCCGGAGGGGAGAGTCTCTATGGAGGCCAACAGAAGTAGTGTAGAAGTCAGGGAGACCCACGAAGAAACCCGCAGTGATCAACAAGTTTGAGGAGGTCGTCAGCTGATGAGGGTTGACCTGGTAGGGACAATACAGCATCCCGAGCAGGCAGGAAGAAGATTCGCCATCAGAGGAGGAACTAAGTGGGTCCTTTGAGGTCTTTCAGAAAGGAGCTGCCTCCCCAAGGGCTGACCATCTGCCCCTACGAACCTGCTCATGAGCTGAGGCCGTTGAGGAGACAGAGCTCCTGCTCTGCGGTCCCCGAAGGCGTCAAAAGCTTCGCCTGGGTGGGTGGCAAAAGCAGCCATGGGCCTCTTCTGATTGTGAGGTGAACCCTATCTCTCAGCCCAATTCCAAGCCTTTGTGGGTAAAAAAAAGGGGACAGAGGTGCATATTTAACCCCCATTTCTTGCAATTTCTTTTGATGCCTAAAAAGGAGGCTTTCTGGTGCTGGACCGCTATCGTGTAGTCTGGGAAAATCAGAATTCGATGGTTGCCTATCAGGATGAGGTATGGTTATCACACCCTTTTGAGGGTAGCATCTCAATCCTTGTAGTGAATGATTTTGACCACTATTGGTTGTGGGGTGTCGGTGGAGGGCACTCGGTGGGCTCACTCAATGGAGAAGTAAGGCATGAAGTCCTGCAGAGGTAGTAGGTCCATCAACAATTCCTCCAGGTAGTCCATCATGCCTCAGGGCCAGGGGAGCTGTCCCAGATGGCGTTGAACCCCCAGCCCTAGCAGCCTTAGTGCACCCTGTGTTGGAGATTGTCATGTTGGGAGGCATAACAGGCTGGTGAGTTGAGTGGGCCCACTTGCAGCCATCAATCTGAACACTCCCCACCTTTGAGGTAGCGCAGCATGAGCAGCCCGGCCCCCCTCTGAAATGACAGCTCGAGTTGCCCTTAGGGCTCATCTTCTGTTTCCTAGGAACCCACCATCAATAGGGCTCCAGTCGGGCTGTAGGGGCTGGGGCTAACATTTGTGAAAGGGGCTTGGATATCCCTGTGTACTATGTCCCCAGCTTGCAGGACCAAGAAAGCAGCAAAGTTCCCCTGTCAGATAAGGATCCCAAGCACGTATGGGTCCGCAGGGTAGGGGGTCAGGGCTCTACCATGGCAAGCCAACATCTGCAAGTGTAAGTCTCCCCCGCATTCCTCTCCACCATGAGCTCAATGGGTGGAACAAAAGTCTCTGGGAAGCACATCATTGTCTATCACAGGGCTCCCCTAGTAATTCCCTGTCCCCGACTCAGCGGCTAGGCTCCCACAGGCCATGGAAGCAGGCCAAGGGAGCAGCCCTCTGGCAGTCGTAGGCCCTTCCCAGGCCTCCAATATGGCTCCCACCAAATGTCCAATCAGGTAGGTGGCCCCATAGGGCAGGATGGCTGGGCCCTCTGACTTGCCACCAGGAGCAGGCATTTCAGTCTACTGTAATAGAGGGGCCCCTCGTCTCCCACAGTTCCCCCTGTGGCTCCCTAAGCCCAGCTCTGCCCCGCAGAGGGGGTGGGAGTGTCAGCTGCCAATTTGGCGTATGGCAGGCTGAAGCCCTTCGTCCTGCTCCAGTCCACGAGGCGCAATGGCGACATCTGCAGACCCCGGAGCAGGGGGCGCCATCAAGCAGCGGCTGTATCCTCAAAACTCTCTGCTACAGACCCACCATCCAGGGGTGAGATAACTACTGAATCGGTTGAATAACAAGTGAGCTGAGAGAATATAGCTCACACCTCCACCATGTTGGCCCTTAAGGACATGCCCACGTAATCCTGTGTATTGATGGCCTGCTTGTGGCTTTAAAGAGGAATATAAACTGGACACTGTCATCTTGCCGGCAATGGTCATAAGGTTTCACCCACAAAGATGCAGTATTGAAAAAAGTGATGGTGTACCTTGGACATAATATAAAACAGGCTGTGGCAAAGTCAACAGGTTTCACCTATGCAATAGCCATTGGGTTTGCCAATCTTTTTCAGACATGTTATACACCAGTGTGGATTCTGTTCAGCATGTGAAAAGGTTAGTGGCATAAATAAGAGGGGTGTGGAATATCGTGAAGTGGCGTAGAGTGGAGTAGAGTGGTGTAGATTGGAGTGAATTACAGTGGAGTGGCGTAGAGTAGAGTGGCATAGAATGTTGTGGAATGTCGTGGAGTGCTGCAAAGGGAGTAGAGTGTCATAGAGTGGAAGGGCATAGAGTGGCGTAGAGTGTTTTTAAAGTTGAGTGCAGTGGAGTAGAGTGTCATAGCATGCCAGAGAGTGTTTTAGAGTGGAGTGGCTTACAGTGTCATAGAGTGAAGCGGCATAGAGCAGAGTGGAGAGGCATAGTGTAGAGGAAAGTAATGTGAAGAAGCACAGAGGGAGTTGCGTAGAGTGGAGTAGAGTGGCATAGAGTTGAATGGTGTAGAGCTGAATAGATTATCTTAGAGTGAAGTTGTGTAGAGTGGTGCAGTGTTGTAGAGTGGCATAGTGTCATAAAGTGGTTTGGCACAGAATGACGTAGAGTAGATTGTTTCAGAGTAGAGGGAAATGGTTTTGAATAGTGTGGTACAGTATATTTTATTTATTTATTTATAAAGCAGTGGAGTGGTGCAGAGTAGGATGCAATGGTGTAGAGTAGTTTGGCGTAGAGTGCAGTGTCGTAGGATGCAGTGGTGCAGAGGAGATTAGAGTGGCTTAGAGTGAATTGTCCTAGAAAGCAGTGATGTAGAGTGCATTGGCGTAGAGTGGAGTGATGCAGAGTAGAGTGACGCAGAGCTAAGTGGCATTCAGTGCATTGGCACAGAGTGCAATAGAGTGGTGTTGAGTAGAGTGGTGCAGAGTGGAGTGCAGTGGCATAGAGTGCAGTGGTGCAGATTAGAGGGACGTAGAGTTCAGTGGTGAGAGTGTAATGTTACAGAGTAGAGTGTGTAGAGTGTCGTAGAGTGGGGTGGTGTAGAGTAGAGTGGCTTATAATGCATTGGCGTAGAGTGCAGTGGCACAAAGCAGAGTGGTGCTGAGTACAGTGGCATAGAATACAATGGTGGAGAGGAGTTGGCCTAAGGGCTAGGGCGTTCAACCTCGGACCTGGGGAACTGGGTTCGAGTTTCGGTAAAGACGCTGAACATCCTGTGATTCTGGGCAAATCACATAATCTCACCGTGCCTAACAAAAATGAATGTGTGTCCTCATGTAACGTAACTGGTGCTCTGTAAAGCGCTCTGATACCCGATTCGTTTGCGGGTCAAGTTTGCGCTATATAAAACTCTGCAAAAAAAAAATGGTGCCAACTAGAATAAAGTGGCGTAGTGTGCAGTGACAGAGTGTCCAATGTGTAAAGTAGAGCAGCATAGAGTGCAGTGGTGTAGAATAGAGTGTTGCATAGTACAGTATAGGGGAGTAGAGTGCAGTTATGCAGAGTAGATTGGCTTAGTGTACCGTGGCGGAGAGTGCATTGATTTTGAGTAAAGTGGTGTAGAGTGCATTGGCGTAGAGAGCAATGGTATAGAGTGCAGCGGTTAGAGTAAAGTGGCATAGAATGCAGTGGTGTAGAGTAGCGTGGTGTGGAGTGGAGTGGTGCACTGTAGTTTGCAGTGGAGTAGTACAGAGTGGAGTAGAATGCAGTAGCGTAGAGTAAATTGTTTCAAAGTAGAGTGAAGTGGAATAGAGTGAAGAGGTGCAGGGTAGGGTGAAGTGGTGCAAGGTTGAGTGCAGTGGCATATAGTGTCATAGAGTGCAGTGGCATAGAGTTGGGTGGTGTAGAGTAGAGTGCAGTGGCATAGAGTGTACAGTGGTGCAGAGTAGATTAGAGTGACATAGAGAAGATTGGCATAGAGTGCATTGGCTCAGTGTGGAGTGGCACAGAGTAGAGCGCATTGGCGCAGAGTACTGTGGATACTGCATTGTTGCAGAGTAGAGTTGGGCATGGTGGAGTTGAGTAGAGTGGAGTGGTGCAGAGTAGAGTGAAGTGGCCTAGACTAGAGTGGTGTAGAGTGTAATGGCGAAGAGTGCAGTGGTGCAGAGGAGAGTAGAGTGGCATATACTGCGTTGGCATATAGTAGAGTGGTGTAAAGTAGAGAGGTGCCGAGTGTAGTGGCATAGAGTGGAGTGGTGCAGAGTAGAGTGCAGTGACATAGAGTGGAGCGGTGTAGAATAGAGTGTTGCATAGTACAGTATGGTTGAGTAGATTGCCTGGCGGACGGACCAGGGACCATAAAATGGTGGTAGTGCCTAGCAGGCACGTCCAACAAATGATGGTAATTGCAGGCCTTTTCATGGCGGCGATGCGCCATGGAAAGGCAGGTGGGGATTACTTAGGGGGGCCCGTTGCAGGCCCCCATTTGTTGGGGGGAGGTGAAGGTGCACTTGGGGGGTGCCCATGGTACCCCCCTACATTTCACAACACTACTTGGAAGGCACTGTAGGGTGCCTGTCACATAGTGCAGTGAAATGCACAACATGGTCTTTCACTTCGCGGCGGGTGCTGTTGTGAGCAGCATCCACCGCAATGTTAAAAACCAAAACGCGACCGCCATTGTGGCGGTCGCATCTTGATTTGGTATGCGGGACCGCCGCATGTATTGCGGACGGTCCCGATTTACCACAGGATGGCAGACCAACTTAAGTCTGTCCGCCATCCCAATGAGCCCCTTAGTGTTTTGATCGTATTCAAATATTTGTTTCCACCTTACTTCAAAATTACAAAAAAATGCACTTCATTTGGGCTTTCCTAGTTAGGATATATTCTGAAATACCCGCACAGTTCTTTTACAGACATTTACATTTTGCTGAATGCTAAAAATCCCTCAGAAAACAGAGCCTTACATTTGGCCTCTGTCTCCCACACTAAGGTGCCGATTCTGAATCGGTAAAATCCCCTACGAATAGCCATACGGAGCACATTTCCCGTACGAATCGTACACCTTAAACGTCCCCGTAAGTACGATGAAGTACAATCCGAACCCAAAGCAGATCTCCGTACGAATCGTACGAAAGACCATACGACTTAAAAATACGTATGAATCGCATTCGGAACACGCAGTACACAACGTCCATACGGTTTGAAGCAGCTTTTTGCGACCCAGCAAGTATGATTCGTCACGTCAACACTCCGTACGACTCTTTTTCTGTGGGAGCTCAAAACGTCTGTAAAAGCAGATTTCAACTCGAACCGCGTACGAAACGGACCCCCCGGGTACGCGAGTACACCTCATGATTGCAGGGGTACGGTGCGTAGGGGTATGGTGAATAGGTGTACGATGCGTAGGGGTACGGCGCATAGGGGTACGTTGCATAGGTGTACGTGCGTAGGGGTATGGTGCAAAGGGGTACGGTGCGTACCCCATGATTGAAGGGGTACGGTGCGTATGTGATTGTGTGGCTCGCCGTACGAATTGCTCATATGACGTTTTCCGTACGAACCGTGTTCTCGTTCCCCGGTCCGGATCGTACTTGTAGGGTCGTACAGCATATATACGATTCGTACGGTTCACCGTGAGGGTCAGTATCGTACGGATTTTCCTTTGCTTTTTGTACGGTTCGCAAAGATTCAGACTTATTTTTTTCCTACGGATCGTACTACGCGATTCGGATGGATTTGTATGATTCGTACGGAAAGGGCTACCAATTCGAATTGTCGTACGTTTCCTGAATCGACCCCTAAATGTGACAAGATAAGAACAAGATGTAAAGGCCTGTTTACAAGAAGGTGCACTGGTCGAAGAATACAAGGGTGCCTTCTAAACAGGGTTTTCTCCACAAAATGGACAAATTCAAGCTGGGCAGCATAAAACAAATAGAGCCAGTAAATAGAAACCAAGCAAATGTTGAGTTACGAACCACAAAGCCAATGGTAAGCAATAAGCGGAAAGCATTCCCAGGGAAGCTTTCTAATTGCCCCTAAAATGTCAAGAAGCATGGAAAGTATCAAACGAACATATTTCTGCGATTCTGAAGATTGGCCCTCCAACCTCCTAGAAGGAGGTGAGGATGTTCTTGGGAATTGTTTGCTACTGTCTTCAATGGATTACAAACTTTTCCCTAACTGCGAAGCCTTTAATAAGGTTAACTCACAGTCAAGGATTCCGGTTGACGGCGAATATATGAAGACCTTCCAGGAATTAAAAGAAAAAAATATGTAATGGTCATGTCTTCGGAATGCCGGATTGTGGTAAGAATTTTTTCCTTTTTAGCCATAAAAAGAGTGGGTGTGCTTTGTCACTTTTGACCTAAAAATATGGGGGATTATGAGACCAGTAGCATATCTTTATGTTGTGTTAGATCAAGTAGCTGTAACTCTTCCTGGTTGTCTGAAAGCAGTGTAGCTGTTTGCATCACAATTGAACAGAGAGAAGCCATTGTAATGGGACACCCACTGATTGTGTCTGCCATCATTCAGTAGATATTTTGCGGACTCATATCAGAACTCAGCACATGAGAAACAGCGGCCTTACGCGGTATGAGCAAATCATATTGGCAGCTAAAAACATCCCTATTAGAATTTCTTCAATCCTGCAACACTTCTCACTGCCTCCGGCAGCGAAGAAGACAATACTAGTGATGATAATGAACCAGAACGATTGCGTGAATGTTACTGAATTATGTACCATACCAAGACCAGACATCAAAGATATTCCTCTCAAAATGGAACATCTGATTTTGTTTGTGGATAGTTCTTGGCTGAGATACCATATGGAATGCTAAAAGCTGCTTATGTAGTTCGTTCAAATTTCTGAAATTATGGAAAGCATCATACCTATCTAATATATATTCAGCACAAGTGTTAGAACTGATTGCACTAACAGAATATTGTTGTCTTGCAGACAATTTGAAAGTAAAGATTTATACAAATAGTGAGTATGGATTTGGAGTGGTACATGATTTTGGACAATTGAGGTCGCAAAAGGGTGTTATGACATCCTCTGGTACTCCCATTATGAATGGTTCCTATATTCTTGTTTTTTGGAAGCAATACAACAAACAAAAGAAATTACCGTAGTCAAGTGGGGTGCTCATCAGGCTGAAAGGTATATGGTTACGCTGGAAAACAAATATGTTGGCGAAGTGGTGAGATACTACGCACCCGAAAATGCAACTGTGGGATCAAATGAGAAGACTGAAATACAAGAAAAAGAACAAAATGAATCAAATAAAAGTTCTGTTTAAAGTACAGAAAATGTAAATTTTTTCTTGTTAAACCCAATACAGACTTCATTAAGGGGCAGATGTATCAAGGTAAATTTTAGTCGCAAACACTGCGATTCGCAAAAAAGCAGCGTTTGCGACTAAAAATTAGCAATTTCGAATGTATGAAGCAAAATGCATAGCAAAATAAGGGAATCGCTAAATTTGCGATTCCTTAATTTTGCGTAAGCATTTAAGGAATCGCAAATTGCGATTCCTTAAATGCTATGCATCAAGCATTTCATTTTAGCGATTTGTCCTTAAGAAATCGCAAATTACCACCAACTTGTAGTTGGTGTTAATTTGCGAATTCTTTTACAAATGCACTTTTTGGCATTTGTAAAGGTGCCATGTGGCGCTCATACATGCCCTTAGGGCATGTATGTGCGCCATATGCGCACACATGTAAATTTCAGGGGTGCAGCAGGGTGTCCTTAAGACACCCTTGCACCCTTGAAATTATTCTCAATTTGCGATTAGCAAATTGCGAATTGCAAATTGAGAATAACTTCCCATTCCTTCCTATGGGCCTCCTGGCCCATAGAAATTATTGGGAAATTATTCCTTAATTGCGATTAGCAATTTGCTAATCGCAATTAAGGAATTTTAAGAAATCACTAAAAAATAGAGAATTGTTACATACATACCATTTTGCAATTCTCAAATAGCGATTCTCAAAAAATCGCTATTTGAGAATCACAATTAGGTATTTTGGTACATCTGCCCCTCAGTGAATTAAGGATGATCCAGGAGGAAGTAACAACAGAGTATGAGAAATGAAACTGGAAAATGTGGGTTTTTAAAAGGGTCACCAAGGTTTGTGAATACTCCTGAATACAAAGACATCCCTTGATTCGATTCTATGTTGCATGGCCCATTAGCTACATGGCCAAATGCATTTGGGAAGGAAGGCCATGACCAGGACATTTTATAAGCACTAGTTTAATAGTAGATTCAGAAACATCACAGAAGATCTGTGTCAGATATGTGTTATTTGTCAAAGAAATAATCAGGGAAAGAGAACAGTGACTGTTATATTCTAGAGGTGGACAAGCCAACAAATTAACAGGGCAAGCTGACCCAGTGCTGAGCCACAGGACTAGCTTGGCTCTTAGAGCCCGTGCATGAGCTAAGATAAGCCCTGAAAATGTTTTCTATGTAAATCATACTGCAAACATCACGTATAATAAGATAAAGTTTTTCCAAAATTCAAAAAAGGGCATTTCTTTACATTATAGCTCTGCACTGAGAAGTATTCATTAAAAGTGATAGATTTTGCACATGAAAACAGAACCATTCCTGCACCTGCCCCCACCCTGGTGACAGTGGTATTAGTGAACTAAGAGGTAAGACGGTTAGAGTTTATTAAATCAAACACAACAGGTTTTTGTACAGCTGGTATTCTGAATTCACGGATGGGTCACTGACACAAAATCTATGTAAAAAATATTGATGAAAAAATATAGCTTCCAAAAATATCGACTCCTATACTTAAATAGTTAAGTACAAAAATATAGACTAAAGAATATCATGGTCAATAATGTACATGTACAAAATATCGATATACTTTACAAGCATAGATAGCGGGTGGGCTACTGTATGCATTTTAAAAGTATATGCTTTACTATATAAGTACTCCACTACAAGATGGCGGTACCTTTCCAGACATGAAATGATATACAAACGTTTACCTTTAAGTTACCACAAGCCGCCGAATATATATATCCAAAGGCAAAAGCTGGGTCCTACTGGGATCCTTCCTCTGTTGGTCAGGTGGCGCACAGAATTCGGCGGACCACACAAGCCGAATTATTTATAAATCCAAGGTTTGCTTCAAAGCAAAGAATTGTGCACTCGGGAATCCGTGTTCACCAAAGATGGTTTATTTTCAGTTTACACGCTACGCGTTTCGACACGCTATGTGTCTTGATCACACGTGAACCACGCAGGTAAGTTTAGCTTGTTATGTACAGAAAGTAAACATAAAAGAGGTAACTTAAAGGTAAACGTTTGTATATCATTTCATGTCTGGAAAGGTACCGCCATCTTGTAGTGGAGTACTTATATAGTAAAGCATATACTTTTAAAATGCATACAGTAGCCCACCCGCTATCTATGCTTGTAAATTGCCTGCATAAGCAAACAGAATAAATGAATGCATCGTGTATTATTTTCTGTCCATATTTACAAGGTTAACGATTTCGAATTTGAGCATCAACATATGCCTCCATTAGGTCTAGTGCTTTGGAGTCGTTGCGGGTGCTGTGTCATGCATGTAATTGCCAAGAACATACTACAGTTGTTGAATATCAATCCACAACAAGTTTTCTTTCGGTCTAGTGCGTAGGGAATGTGTTAGCATGCACAGGGCTCATTATAACAGACATTTTAAATCTCCCTTTTGGAAAAACTGAGCATAAACTAGGCCATACAAACATGGGTAGAGTGCACATCTAGGTGAAATAAATTACAACTTTCATACAGGTGAAGGTGTCTTTCATCCAAGTCCAAGTAAAGGGAAAAGAAAAGGTCCAAGTATCGTGGAGTGACTGTGACGGAAGTAACTTCTCTTTCCCATTTTTCCTACAAAAAACACATAAACATACAGTTAAAATCCCTTCAATAAAATCTTACTTATAAAGAGTTTACACAGTTTTACAGATCAAAAACACATTTGACTATTATATTTTCTACTCTAACATGAGCCTGTCTACTTTGCATCATAGTTCAAATGAAATCATGAAGACTTGACTAGATGATAGAATATCATAGTCATACTGGAGAGGGGTGTAGTGCATATATTTTAACCCTCATGAAGATGCGTGGCAAGTTCCTCATCGAGGTTGTGCCCCCCAGGGAATTTAGTTTTGAGCTCCATTATCCATTTTGACTCTTTCTTCCTGAGGGCTAATTCCCGGTTACCACCCCTTCTTCCTACATTTACTTGTTCTATAGCATAGTATCGCAGGAAGGAATTGTTGGATTGGTGGAACTCTTGGAAGTGTCGCGCAATAGGATATCTGTCATCCACGTGTGTAATGGCTCTAAGATGCTCTTGCACCCGTTTTTTGGCCATACAGGTAGAACTCCCTACATACCGAAGTTTGCAAGGGCACTCGAGAACGTAGATGACAAAAATAGTATTGCATTTCAGAAATAGTTTGATCGCCCTCTGTTCTTTTCTGCCTGGGATATCAATTGTTTTGACCATCATACTCGATTTACAGGCCTTACAGTGGCCACAGGGATAAAATCCTTTGAGGTCTTGTATATGTTGTATATGTTGTTTCTTTTCTGTGATATCCCCTTTTACTAAGATGTCACGCAAGTTTCTACCTCTTCTATAGCTGATTTGTGGTCTACCACTAAGAAGGGGACCCACTATATTATCGGACTTCAAGATCTTCCAATTATCAGCAAGTATTTTCTGAACTTGTCCGGATTTACAGTTGAAGGTGGTTATGACACGAGTTTCGTTATTAGTGTCATTGTCCCTTTCTTTAGGTTTGAGAGTTTCAGTTCTATCAACTTGTGCTATTTTGAGAACTGCTTTTGATAAGACCCCCTCCGGGTAACCTCTTTCTCTGAATCTCTCCAGCATCTTTTCTTGTTCAGTAGCATATCCCTCATCACTGCTACAATTTCTCCCTACCCTCAGGAGCTCGCCGTATGGCATGCTCCATTTTAAGGGATAGGGGTGGGCGCTGAGGGCATGGAGTAAGCTGTTTCCGGCTGTGTCCTTTCTGTGGAGTTTGGAAACCAAATTTCCATCTACCACTCTAATTTCAGTATTGAGGAATTCAACACACTCTGAACTGATATTGTATGTCAGGTGGATGTTATAGTTGTTAACGTTGAGTTTCTCAATAAACAGGTTAGCTTCCTCCTCTGTACCTTGCCAGATGAGGAACAGATCATCAATATACCTGATCCACGTGGTCACCTGGGCTAATTCCTTCTCTAGGTTAGCATCACTCCTAATTTCCTCCTCCCATTTTCCTAGAAAGAGGTTTGCAAAACTAGGAGCAAATGCTGAATCCATGGCCGCGCCACGTATCTGCTTATACATGACACCATCGAACATAAAGATATTGTTCCTAAGACATATCTTCAACATTTCGATGAGCATGCAGGTATTATCCAAGAAGCAGGCATCTCTGTGTTTGAGGAAATGAAAACAGGCTTGTTGATCGTATACAGGGCATTGACGTCCATAGTAATGAGTAGGGAGCCCTCCACCCATTGCAGACTGTTTATTTAATTCAAAAAGTCTGTGGTGTCCCTGATGTATGTAGGTAACCCACAGACGAATTCCCTCAAAAAATGGTCAATATATTGGGAAAGATTTTCGTTAACACTTCCTATTGATGAGATTATAGGCCTACCAGGGGGGACTCTAGCATCTTTATGGACCTTTGGTAAAAGGTCACAAATGGGTAGTTTAGGATAATCCTTTTTAAGGAAACAAAATTCTTGCCATGATAACAAACCCACATTTCGCCAATCAGTCAGTTTTTCCCAGGTTTCAAGTACACTATCACTGTAATTTGTCATAGTACATTTTGCATACAAATTGCTGGTGTCTAATTGTCTTAGAGCCTCTTTTATATACATCTCCTTTCCCCACAAGACAATGTTTCCACCTTTATCAAATGGTCTTAATATAATGTTTTTGTCTTCGGCAAGTTCAAAAAGGAATTTTCTCTGTTCACCAGTAAGGTTCATGTCTTTGTAACACCATAGGTCTTTTGTGTGTTTAAGTTTAGTAAGTTCTTTTGTAACAACATCGTGAAATGTGTCAATGGCATCATGAGGCATGATAGGGCAGAACACCGATTTCGGTTTGAATGCTGTGCATGCTGCCCTGTCAGTTCTAAGTTCTTCATGATCTTCCTCATAAACAGTGCCCTGGTTAGCGCGAATGGGATCTCTTGCTGACAGACTCAAGTCCTCTTCTTCAAGCAATTCGAATATTTCCTCTACATCCTCTGCAATGCCAGAATTTCTATTTTGTTTAAAGAAATGCCATTTCTTCAGTTTAACCTTTTTGACAAATTTGAAAATATCCACCCTAGTATTGACATAATCAAATGTTTCAGTCGGGCAAAAGCTAAGGCCTAAGCAAAGTGTTTGTTTTTCCCTAAGGGTAAGAGTGCGTGAAGACAGGTTTATAATTGTTTTATTTACCATTTGTTCAACCATGGTTATTTTCTGTTCTTGTAACCACTTCTTTTGTTTCCCACTGGTTTTTTGGTCTTTTCTTCTCCTCTGCTGGAGCTTGAGTCGTCTCTTGTACGATCTCCCCTACCTTTTCCTCGTCCCCTTTGTCTGCCTCGAGTCGGGTTTTTCTTGAAGACAGGAGTTTCTTCCGGTACTTTTTTCCGTCTTGTCCTTAGTACCCGGAACTCGTGTAGAAAATTAGCCGGTCTTGTTGTTATTTCGGACTAAGATGCCCGCTTGGTCCGGAGTATGAACGGAAAGTAACAGACCTGACTATGGAGTGCGGACTCATTTTGGGGACAACAATTGGTGATTTTTAACCCCTTAAGTGCTGCTGACGGCCAACGGTCGTCAGCAGCGCTACCTCCTCAGTGCTGCGCACGACCATTGGACGTCCATTCAGCACTGGTTCCAATGGACAGCGCAGCACTGGGGAGGGATGTTTACACGCAGCTAAGGTGTTAACGGCGGTCTCAGCCGTAGAGTCTACGCACCATCCTGAAATCGAGGACACCCGGCAGCGGGAACGGTTCCGACATGCCTTGGGCTCAGCCTGGTAATCCGAACACGATGCAAGCTGATATCTCAGCCCATAAGCCCACTGGAGGGCTGCCTCCTGAATGCACACTCAAGAAACAGTCACATACCCACTCGAGGGACAGAAGAAAAAACCACAGATACCACAATGCCCCGCGTGTACACACCAGCTTTTTGAATCAGGGAAGCCTTGTAAGTCACGTGGGAGCGCTGATAAATAATGAGGGACTGTGGCAGCGTTGTGGTGCTTCTAATTCACAAAACGCCTGGGAAGAAGGAGAGAGAATCTCCGAAACGCGTCGGCAGTGAGAGGGGGGAGTAAATTGGACTAAGATGCCCGCTTGGTCCGGAGTATGAATGGAAAGTAACCGACCTGACTATGGAGTGCGGACTCATTTTGGGGACAACAATTGGTGATATATATATAAATATATATATATAAGTGAAACAGCAGCCGTACATGGGATCGAGGACGGGCCCACTTGCGGGGTCCATGCAGGACTTGATTATGTGCTTTCCGCACCACACTTCCCATAATACACAGTCTCATTTGAGCCTTCCATCGGTGGGTGTGTCATATGGAAAATGGAGAAGTGGGTTAGCGGTTGCGCACACCGCTTCCGTTAAAGCCCCTGAAGAGAAGCAGATGGAGCTTCGAAACGCATCCGGCAGATCGATTACGGAGCGGCATTTACAAGCGGATCCCCTTCCTCACCTACACATAAATCAAGCTGCTGCTCGTGTGCTACTCAAAGGTGGACAACCTGGAGCGACAATTTACACGCGGCAGTCCAGTAGCAGAGTATGCACCACCCCGTTATCCTTGGGGGTCACGGATGTGAAACAGCAGCCGTACAAGGGATCGAGGACGGGCCCACTTGCGGGGTCCAGGCAGGACTTGATTATGTGCTTTCCGCACCACACTTCCCATAATACACAGTCTCATTTGAGCCTCCCATCGGTGGGTGTGTCATATGGAAAATGGAGAAGTGGGTTAGAGGTTGCGCACACCGCTTCCGTTAAAGCCCCTGAAGAGAAGCAGATGGAGCTTCGAAACACGTCAGGCAGATCCATTCCGGAGCGGCATCTACAAGCGGATCCCTGTCCTCACCTACACATAAATCAAGCCGCTGCTCGTGTGCTACTCAAAGGTGGACAACCTGGAGCGACAATTTACACGCGGCAGTCCAGCCGCGGAGTATGCACCACCCCGTTATCCTTGGGGGTCACGGAAGGGAAACAGCAGCCGTACATGGGATCGAGGACGGGCCCACTTGCGGGGTCCATGCAGGACTTGATTATGTGCTTTCCGCACCACACTTCCCATAATACACAGTCTCATTTGAGCCTTCCATCGGTGGGTGTGTCATATGGAAAATGGAGAAGTGAGTTAGCGGTTGCGCACACCGCTTCCGTTAAAGCCCCTGAAGAGAAGCAGATGGAGCTTCGAAACGCGTCGGGCAGATCTATTACGGAGCGGCATCTACAAGCGGATCCCCGTCCTCACCTACACATAAATCAAGCTTCTGCTCGTGTGATACTCAAAGGTGGACAACCTGGGGGGACAATTTACACGCGGCAGTCTAGCCGCGGAGTATGCAATACCCCGTTTCCTTGGGGGTCACGGAAGTGAAACAGCAGCCGTACATGGGATCGAGGACGGGCCCACTTGCGGGGTCCATGCAGGACTTGATTATGTGCTTTCCGCACCACACTTCCCATAATACACAGTCTCATTTGAGCCTTCCATCGGTGGGTGTGTCATATGGAAAATGGAGAAGTGGGTTAGCGGTTGCGCACACCGCTTCCGTTAAAGCCCCTGAAGAGAAGCAGATGGAGCTTCGAAACGCATCCGGCAGATCGATTACGGAGCGGCATTTACAAGCGGATCCCCTTCCTCACCTACACATAAATCAAGCTGCTGCTCGTGTGCTACTCAAAGGTGGACAACCTGGAGCGACAATTTACACGCAGCAGTCCAGCTGCGGAGTATGCACCACCCCGTTATCCTTGGGGGTCACGGAAGTGAAACAGCAGCCGTACATGGAATCGAGGACGGGCCCACTTGCGGGGTCCATACAGGACTTGATTATGTGCTTTCCGTACCACACTTCCCATAATACACAGTCTTATTTGAGCCTCCCATCGGTGGGTGTGTCATATGGAAAATGGAGAAGTGGGTTAGCGGTTGCACACACCGCTTCCGTTAAAGCCCCTGAAGAGAAGCAGATGGAGCTTCGAAACGCGTCGGGCAGATCCATTACAGAGCGGCATCTACAAGTGGATCCCCGTCCTCACCTACACATAAATCAAGCTGCTGCTCGTGTGCTACTCAAAGGTGGACAACCTGGAGCGACAATTTACACGCGGCAGTCCAGCCGCGGAGTATGCACCACCCCGTTATCCTTGGGGGTCACGGAAGTGAAGCAGCAGCCGTACATGGGATCGAGGACGGGCCGACTTGCGGGGTCCATACAGGACTTGATTATGTGCTTTCCGCACCACACTTCCCATAATACACAGTCTCCTTTGAGCCTCCCATCCGTGGGTGTGTCATATGGAAAATGGAGAAGTGGGTTAGCGGTTGCGCACACCGCTTCCGTTAAAGCCCCTGAAGAGAAGCAGATGGAGCTTCGAAACGCATCGGGCAGATCCATTACGGAGCGGCATCTACAAGTGGATCCCCGTCCTCACCTACACATAAATCAAGCTGCTGTTCGTGTACTACTCAAAGGTGGACATCCTGGAGCGACAATATATATATATATTTACTTTAAAACAATTAATAAACTATTATTTTTGTTTCATTTTAAAATTTTAAAATTATATAAAAATAAAAAATATACATACCAATATTTAAAAATATAAGAAAAACAACATTCTATTACAAATTAAAACATTAAACTATTAAAAGATATTTAAATTTAACTTTCATAATACAGTCAGTGCAAAGTAGGGAAAGTGCTGGATAGCGAAGAGGTAAAAGTTATTATTCCAACTCCAGTGAGTGCAACCGCAGGGAAAGTGTTGGATAGCGAAGGGGTAAAAATAACTATTCCCACTCCAATTAGTGCAACAGTGAGGTAAATGTTGGATAGCGAATAGATTATATTTACTATTCCAACCCCAGTCAGTGCAACTGTAGTTAAAGTGTTGGATAGAGGAGGGGTAAAATTTACCATTCCCAATCCAGTGAGTGCAACAGTATAGAAATTGTTGGATAGGGGAGGGGTAAAAATGACTATTCCCACTCCAATGAGTACAACAGTAGGAAAAGTGTTGGATAGCGAAAGGGTAAAAATTACTATTCCCACTCCAGTGAGTGCAACAGTAGGGTAAGTGTTGGATAGCAGAGGGATTACATTTACTATTCCAACTTTAGTGAGTGCAACAGTAGGGAAAGTGTTGGATAGTGGAGGGATAACATTTACTATTCTCACTTCATCGAGTGCAACAGTAGGGAAAGTGTTGGATAACGGAGGGGTAAAAATGACTATTCCCACTCCAATGAGAACAACAGTAGTGAAACTGTTAGATAGTGTTGGATAGTGAAGGGGTACAAATTACCATTCCCACTCCAATAAGTGCAACAATAGGGAAAGTGTTGGACAGCGAAGGGATACAATTACTATTCATACTCCAGTCAGTTCCGAAATAAAAACTAAATAAATATTTAAAAATCTAAAAATAATATTATACAAATTAATAAATAAATACATGTATAAATTTGTTACAAAATCAAATACCAATATATTTAATATATAATAGGAACATATATTATAATATTAATTACAAATAACAAATGCCTACAAATAGTATATAAAATAAAATAAAAAATAAATTCCCAAAAATAAATATTTTAAACTAGAAAATATTTACAAGCAAAAGCATTAAATATCACATAGATATATTTATTTTATTTCCTACTCTATAACACCACACAAATCCCAACACACTTCTAAATTTAGAAAAAATATACACTTCCAACTTCCACAACAACTAATTTTCAATGAAAAAATATTATTAATAAAAAAATCATCAACATTAATTATACCCACACTTTAACCCAATAATACCCACAACACACACCTAAATTAAACTGTAAATTAATAAATTACACAATTAAAATGACAAAGTATTACTATTAAACAACTAATTATAAAGTAAGTAAAACGTGTTTAATACCCACCCTTTCCCCCTTTAAAAGTAAAAACAGCACAAAAATAATAAACAATTACCCAAAATAAATATCCAATAATTAACAACTATATATTAATTATTTAAACACAAATTACTTCCCACCCTTTACCCCTATAAGCACCACAACATATACCTAAAATTAATTACACAATTACCATAATTAATGGTTAATTTCTTTAATTATTAATAATGAACAAATAATTATTAAAAAAATGCAAATAAATTAATTGCCACGCTTTCCCATTTAAACCCCAAAACACACCTAAAATTAATTACACAATTATTATCATTAATGACCAAATAAATCCATTAATATTAATTAACAACCACTTATAAATTAAATATTGGTAAATTAATTTACACATTTAACACTATAACATCTCAATTAAATAAATATTAATAAATAACAAAATAATCATTTGTTTAATATAAATCAATTTCTTCCTAGCCTATTCCCCTATAGACCCACGACTACTCTGGAACAAAAAAATGCTGAATTCAAATAGTTTATTTTTTATAACTACTAAAAATGTAACATATATATTAAAAAATACAAAAAATACATCACATACATTTAAAATATATACTAAAATACATAACATTAATTAAAAAATCGATCTTTTTAACAACAAATTTTTTGCAAAATATAATAAACACTTCAATATTTTTTACATCGATATTACTTACCTTAAGTCGATATTCTTGACCACAATATTCTTGCTGTCGATATTTCCTACTCACAATATTTGTGACTTGATGTGATTGAAGGTGCGTTCATATACAATAGTGAAAAAAACAGCAGAATTGGTCAAATAAAACATTTGCCTAACGTCATACCATTTGGTTAAGCAGGGAACTCACGATTAATCCAGGTTTTCTGGTTTTACTTTGTACAAATCAGCCACTAAATGGCTGTCTTTGCTTCTCTTTTTTACCTCAAATGTTAATGCTTTGTGCATGAGGGTAGTGCGAGGGTGGTAGGCAGAACCCACATGAAAGCTCAGCTCGTTGTGGGTTGAAGATTCCAACGAGACCTCGAGCTCAGTTTAAGATTCCCACAAGACCTTGATCTCAGCTAGAGCCAGGCTTTGGGCTCGGGCCTGGCTCGAAATTTCAGCTGCTCGCTCACCTCTGATATGTTCAAGTGATTGTCTGCTTGTTTTCGAAATGGGTGGGGGCCTATCCTACAAAGAGATCTGACAGCATGACCGTAGCAAATGTTTATTAACAAAAATGATTCTGCTATTTGGCTTGCCAATCTCTATTGTGAGACAGCACTAAAATTAATTTAAAGAATGAGATTCTTAAATTGATTTGTACAGTTCCCCAGATTGATCAGAAATACAATATAGCCTTATAACCCGCCGTAGAGGGCTATACCGGCTATTAAAGGCCCTCTCCAGCGTTAAAGGCCCGAGCCTTTGGCTCGGGCCTTTAACAAGGGAGAGGGACTTTAATAGCCGTATAGCCCAGCTACGAAGGGCTATTAGAACATTCTGCCACTAGAGGGTAGAATGTTGTAACAAAAAAGAACAAAGCCTTTTCGGAGCCTGAGGGGATGGGAATCCCCTCAGGCTCCTTGAAGCCTTTGTTCACAGGCGGAGCTGTGAACAAAGAAACATTGGAATGTTGGAGCTCCAGGCTTATACCTGTCATTATAAGCCCAGAGCACTCCATTGTTTTCAATGGAGCTCCCAACATTCCAATGTTCTAATTGTAGTTATTATCCTGAATCCACTGGCAGAGAAGCGAAGATGAATGGAGCCATCAAAAGAAACTGGCTAAAGATTGTGCATTCACCAGTTGGAAATGACCTGATGCTCTTCCTCTTTTTATCATGAGCACTAGAGGTAGTCCAGACAAAAAGACTGGACTCTCGCCTAAAGAAGTGCTAATGGGCAGAGCCAGGAGAACAGCCTAAATACCTTCAGTAACACTTGTATCAATAACTGATTATATCAGATTACTCAAAGGTCTGGCTGATGTGAAATCAGATACTCATCCGGTGAACTTGGCGACAGCACCGTCAAAAGAAATTCAGTGCCCCTGCAACCAGATGACTGGATCCTGTTGAAAAAGAATGTTCGCAAATTTGCCTTTAGGGGGCGTAGGGAGTGTCCATTGCAAGTTGTACCTGTGACTGTGAAGTGTGCTGTAGTCCTGCAGATGATCCAAGCCGCTCACATGAAAAAAGTGAAAATGGCAAAGGAGGAAGTGGTGGACCTAGTGTCTCTCTTTCAGGCGCGCAACACCCATTGGGCTGAACGGGCTTCAGCCCCCCCCGTCGTCATCTTCAGCCCGGGCTGCCAAGGTTCAGATGACAGCCCGACACGCTTTCCTGATTTATTATGTAAAATAATGAAAGTATAAAAACCGTTTCCCCACTTTCATTTGTATTAAGCCTCCTCTTTTTTTCTCGGATGCTTTAGAATCCGAGATTGTATTTTTAGTGACCTCTGCAGAGAGGCCCAGAACCAGCAGGAGGCAGCCATCCTCTGACGCTTTCAACAACCCTCCCTGCCCCCTACCTTTTGTTTTCTTTCAGAGGGGTGCCATCGAGGTGATTTCCTTGCCTGAAGCAGGGATTTCACCTAAGCACGTTTGATGTGCGGTGCAGCATGGAGTGTGAAGATGTGCACAGCAGGGGGATGCGATGCCAGCAGTTATTCCTTTACAAAGGAAAAGCGTCACCTGCACTGGCCATCCCTTTCCCCCTGCTGTGCACATCTTCGCACTCTCTGCTCCAAGAGTCCTGCTGTGTGAGCTTGTGTTTCATGACTCACCTCTAAAGTGAGGCCCCGCCTGCCCTGCGCATTTTGGACACAGCTTGTTCGAGGAACACCTCAACTGATTTTTTTTCTCAGGAGCTGTCCTTACTTGTATCCAGTCTGTACTTGGAGCGTTGCCCAACAAGCAGATCTGCACGAGGAGAGGAGACCCACTGCAATGGTAAATGTTAGAGGGCTGTGTTAAAAGCACCACACTCACGTCCTGTGGGTCCTGTACAGGCATTTTTCATGTGCCCCAACGCTGTGGGCAAAGTACATCCCAGGTTTACACGCATCTGTTTCCCGACTGAACACAGTGAATAGGGGTGCACGATAGTGCTGCTCATTGCGTCCTATGGTCCTTTCATTGGTTGGAAGTGATTGTTGGGGTGGAGAGGAGCTGTGAATGTGCGTAAGCACGGATATAGCACCTAGTGGGTTTTGGCCTGGTGACAGTGCTTGTGCTGGCTATGAAAGCGGCACATTGAAGTAGGGTGCATGGAAGCACCTACAGTTGGTACCTGGGGTTGCGCTGTCGCCAGATGCTGGCAACAGTGGCCCAACTTCTAATAGGAAGGCGCTACCAGCTGAGCAGAAAGCAACTCTAATTTAATGCTTGACTTGTCCGTTCTATAATCAATCCGATTTTATTATTTTTAACAAATCTTGCCACTGGAGGGCGTTACTTGGTTGGAAATAACATGTTGGGCCCTGGTACCCCACAATGTTTGTGCATCGATGGATGTAGGTGCTTGGATTCGGTTTTTGCACTCCTGTGTGGGCTGTAGGGTCACATGGTGAAGTGAGAGCAGAGATCCTGCGTTGAGAATGATGGCTGTGAAGTTGTGCGGCACCTGGTGTGTCCTCACCTTACACCAAAAGTGTAATGAAGGTGGTGGTCAGGAGCGCTTGCTAGGCCTCAGTTCAGCTGTGTGGGCTTGGGGCAGTGATGCCTCAGATACCTGCCCCCATGTCTGCTGACTGCTCTGGACAGTGGTACCATGGAAGGGAGGTACTTGCAAGTGATGCTGTTGCAAAGCAGATCATAGCCTCATTTTCAGCAAGTGGCCTTGAGGCGGTGGTGCCCCTGGCATGTCCTTGCAAGAGATGAGATGCTGATGTGAAGCAGAACAAGTCCCCTTATCTGCTGAGTGGCCCGACCAGTGGCGCCACAGGTGTGGGGGTCCCTGGGATGTTGTTTGAAGCATATGGGGCCCATTTCTAATACATCCAGTCAAGGGGTAGGTTGGCCTTTCTAAAGTAGTCCGCAGTACTGTAACAACAGATGATGGCCAAATATATCTACCATGTCCTTGGTTTGGATTGGTGGTATGTGTATTGTAATCAGGTTCGTAAGTTTATTTGTGGATTTTTTGTATATTTTCACGTTTTTCTTCGATTCACCCTCTATCTCAATAAAAACCGATAATACCTGCAAATCTTAAACATTCACTGTGCAGTAATTCAATTGTTACATCATCATAATACACAACTTAAGAACATAAAAATAAATAAAACAAATTTTGTTGTGCGCACTGCATTGCATTTGGCGATGCAGTGCACGCAACGAAATTTGTTTTATTTATTTTTATGTTTAGTTACCTGTATTTGGCTGTATTTCATAGTTTACTACCCCCCACCCTGCCCCTTTCCACCCCACGTCACCGCCCGGCAGCCCTCCCACCACTGACCTCTACTGGTTCTTTGTAAGAATTTCCTCCATCTGAATCCAGGCCCAATTTGTTAAGCTGATATATAACACCAGGCTTGTTCCCAGGCCATAAGTCTAGACTAGGATAATTACTTTTTCTTAGTTTCATTTCATATTTTGTTTACTAGACAATTTGGCTTGTGTGTGGTCTCATTTTGTTATTTTCTTCATTCTTCAGTATTATTTGGCCATTTGTTAAACATGTACGCCTGGAGCCTCTTGGTGCTATAGATATGAAACTGATAACAGATTCAGCTTGGTGGAAAGAATTATAGAGTGAAAATACAGGTTTTTTGCTTTTTCCTTTATTTCAGGCGGGATAGTGGCCGGTAATGGTACAGAATAATCTAACACCTTACTCAAACACACAAGTACAACACCATTTGAAAATCTTAGTTTATTAAATGCAACTTTATTCTACATAGATTCCCTTCCTTATGCATTTAGATACCTTTCATGTACTTACGTATCTTTATATTGATTACTTTGCACTACCCTAGATCTCACCATATATCTCTCGCAATATATTCCCTACCTCCACTCTGACTCATCTCAAACCTCTCTCTACTACTCTCTCCAATGCACTGCCCTATTTCTAACCCTATACCCCTATCAGTATATTCTCTACCTACACTCTTTCATTCATCCTAAACCCAATACTCTTCTCTCCTCTACCCCTCCTTCCATCATCTCATACCTCTTTTACTATTCAGATCTCCCAAACAAGCCTTTCTAAACCCTTCCCTCTGACTCTTCCACCTCCATCCCAAATCCCTTCCTACTGCTATGAACTCCCCTAAAAAACACATTCTAGACCCTTCCTTTTTCTATCCCTCCACTATACCTTTTCAATACAAATAAAAGACTAAGATTTAAACCACTCAGATTAATTTCATATTTCCCTATATCAGTCCCCACTAATTCTGTTTGGGTTCCAGAGTAGCGTGCTACCCACCAAAAAGCGCTTCAACACCTCATATGGGGTAGTAAGTGCTTTATAAATGCAAACCTTTTCCCTCTTCTATCCCTGCGCTATGCTTCTCAATCCAAATAACAGACTAACATGTCCAGTGCTCAAATTACTTTCATATTTCATTATACTAATTCACCACCGATCCTCTATGGGTCCCAGAGTAGCGTGCTACTCTCTGAAAAAGCTCTTAATCGCCTCATCAGGGTTAGTGAGCGCTATATAAATGCAATTATAATAGGAGCTGCGCCAGCCGAAGAGGTGAGGACTGGAACTTTGTGACAGGGATGCAATTACCAAGTTCTGTGTTTTTTCAGTATCAACAGCCTGGCAATTGACCTGTCTTTTGAAGAACAGCAAATGTAACATGATATTATCAAAATGTAAATGCTTTATTATTTCTCATGCACCCTCTGAATTCCAGCATGGTGATGATGGGGGTGCTGCTGCACAGCATCCCACCCGCCACTACTTCCACTGCCTATACATTAAAGCACCATGCTTTAATGTCTGTGCTGCCAATAAATTAATGTTTGTTGGTGCTATAGTTTGTAACAACACTTCAAATGGACACATTGCAAAATCTCAAATTCCTTCTCTGTCTTTGCGGGGTGGACAGAGTCCCCTTTTTTGTGTGAATTATATCTGTGAGAGAGTAGCATGTTGTTCTGGGCTCTTTTGACCCAGTTTCATGGGCATTCCATTAGAAAAAAGGTTGTAATTTTAACCATCTACATAATATCGTTGTGAGACAATTTAATATATTTGAGTGACACTTTATTGCAAGATGAACACATCCCTTGTCTGTTATATAAATGGTTCACATTACCCTCTGTTCTCCAATTGAATTCTCATAAAACTGATTGTTGTCTAGTTTCGAATGCAGAATTTGCCATTTCTTTTTCTTAGCTTGGCCTGAGCATTACCCGATCCTGATTGTCTGCCATTTTAGCCCCGCCCCCATTGATTAACATGTTAACCACGCCCCTTTGCATGTCATGTTAGCCCCCCCCCCCCCGAACTTAAGACCTAGTTGCGCCCCTGCTCTCTTTATAACAACTTTGTGTAACTCTGTGTAACTCTATCCAATAATGTTTGCTGTAGTAGAGATCACATTTCCCATTGGAGTTTGAAACAAAAGTAAGACTTTTGCCTATTTTGCAATTAAAAAAACTCAAAATATTTATGCACAGCTTTATTACATCAAGCTTCAAAGCATGTATGGTTTCAAAAGAAATCTCACCAAGTCTTCAAACAGTGTTACATTTCTAAGAATTTTAAAAATGGGCTCACTTTAAAGTGAAACTCAACCATAACTACAGAAGCTATGCAGACTGATACACATGTTTGCAAACATTTCCCCCTGCTAAACGAGGTTTCAGTTGCCCAGGAACTGTCAGTAAATTATTAACAGCATAAGACTACATTGACCTGTATCCACAGGTGGTAAAACACTATTTAGCCATTTATATGGAACATGTAGTACACCACTAACAGCATTCCAAAGGGAAACGAGAGAGAACACAGTACTAGGATTACTCCTTGAAAAGGTCCCCACCCTGTAGGAGTCACATGCGATCCAGAGGCCTGGCAGGCATTAAGATGCAGAGAAAAGCACTCAGACGTCTGAACTGCTGGTGGACATCACTGGGACAGGATGCTTATGTTTTCAATATAACAAACATTTCTAATGAAGTCCAAGCATTGATAGTGTATGGCTTGTTGGAAGCAGTAAGTTCCTGAGTTAGTGAGATACAAAACAGCATTAGTAAGGTTGGTGAATGGATCAATAGGTTGGCAGGTAGTATGTTTAGGACCATAGCAACCCATGTTAACAGTGTGTTGATTTGTGCAATTGCTTTGTTTCGCTTGTTCAAATTTTCTGAGCTGATATTTCTATTTTGCGGATGTAAATGGAAAAGATGATCATCTAAGATTAAGAGGGACAAGACTGAAATAGAGATGTCACATACCGAGTGTATAATCAACTGAATGTGTTGGAAAAATTGAACTGCAAGAAGCATAAGGTGATGGAGACTATATTATAACTGTTGGATTAATTGTGGATTTTAGTGATTATAGAAAAATTTGAGGGGGAGTTTGTTAAAGTTTTTGTGCATTTAACTGCATTATTAACAATGTGTAGAATATGGATTTACTCTTAAATTTATACATGTCCACTAATATGGTGCCATTGCATTTGGAACAAATTTGCTATGACATAGTAAAGTGTTCTTTTCTGCCTTATTACCTCATTTAGGCCTCAATGTCATCTTGTTCAAAATCGATGTCTCCTCCTGCACGTTCATTGTTCATTATTTCGGACACAGAAATATTGCACTTTCCCAAGACTGCCACTAGCTTACTGTACTGTATTCATTCACAATAGTTCCCTGTTGGTGTTGTATCTAGTTTGTCCTGCTATCTCCAGATGATATTAGCATAGGATGGGCAGAATCATTATTCATGAAGAGGGATAGTGCTAAGATGGTAAAATAATATGGTGTTTAATAGAAGTGTGATCAGATTTACTGGTATGATTATTTTGCTCTCACCATAATGAATTTGCAGACATAAATGTTTCCTATGCAAGAAAACGGTACATAAACCCTCAAAATTGGGGGTGAGTCAGAAGGCCTTCCTGATTGTCTTTGTTGCTACCAAGGCTGCTGTCTGATTTCTTTATGATTTTTATGCTCAATTGGGACTCAGAATTCTTTCTGATTTTACAACGTATAATACATTGCTCTATTTGCTGAGAGCCTTCATGGCATTGACTCTTTGTGTTTGTATTTACAACTTCTATACTGTACTTTTTGCATTTTTATAATAAATATTTTAGATTTATTTTCCTGCCATAGAACTCAATTAAATTAGCTATTTTATGTCTTGTAATGGTTGGTTTTGGGCCTGCAAGAGCATAATAATATTTACCCGTTGAAGGTACAACATTCAGTGGGCCGTGCACCCTTTTGGCTCTGACTGACTGTGGAGCACCTGCTTGTTTTATGGACTATGAATTTCATAAGATCGCAGAAATTCGGTAGAGAATAAAGCATGTGCCGAACCCTTCCAAGGAAGAGATGGAAACCATTTACCTCTGGAGACATTTCATAAGCTAATACCATTTGTATTATTGAACTGTTATCCCAAGAGTGTCAGGAGGAGAAGAGGGACTGCACAATTTCACGTTTGGTATTCTAAAAGGACGAGTCCTTGCTATTTGCCATTCTTTAGAAGTACCACAATGTTGCTGATATGTTCACTAAAGCTTACGCAGACTCCTTGCTGCCCCATAGGGAATATGATTACCCTATCAATTTGGTTCTGGGGGCAGTGATTCCTCACAGAAGGATACATTCCTTGACAGTCAAGGAAGACCAACCACTGAAGGACAACCTTGACAAGGACCTTAAGGAAGGATTCATCAGGTACTCAAGCTGGAGCCCCCATCTTTTTCATTTCAAAGTCAGTCAGGACTTGCATACCTAGTATAGAATATTGTGAACTCAACATCGTGGCTCACAACCGAAATCCCTTACCACTCATTTATGTTTTAATGGATCAAATTAAGTGTGCCAAGATTTTTCTCAAGCTGGATTTGCATGAGACATACAAACTGGAAAATTGGAGAAGGCAATGAGTGAAAGACAGCCATTAACACCCGGTATGGCCATTTTATATATTTGGTAGTGCTCTTTGGTCTTTGTAACGCATTCCAGCACTTGGAAAATTATATCTTCAGGGATATCTTGGATCAGTATGTTGTGATCTATCTTGATGATATAATTTTCTCTGAGTCTGTGTAAGAATATCAGAGACATGTCAATGAGGTGTAGTCTTGAGTCTGTAGACATTTGTCTATGCCAAACTGGAGAATTGCAAATTTGAGAAGTAGCAAGTGAGTTTCTTGGGCTTCGTTATGACAGAACAAGGAATCCATTTGGATCCCTGCAGGGATCCTTATGGATCCATGCAGGGTGAACAGTTTGCAAAGGGCTACACTTAGCAGTGTGAAGAAAGCACAACCATGTTTGGGCTTTGCCAACTTCTATTGATGGCCATCCACAATTTCTCAAGGATTGTATTGCCCATCACCACCTCATAAAGGCAGGGGTGAAATGCCAGTGGTGTTGCTAAAAAGAAGAAGCAGTTCAACAATTAAAGAAATACAACTGCACCCATAATGTGGCATCCTGAAAATAAATTACTGTTCATAGTTTAGACTGATGCTTCAGCCTATGCTATTAAAGAATTATATTCTATAATCTTTTTCTCGAGGATACTCTGTCACAGAACAAAACAACATCATCTATTATAGAGAATTATTGACTGTAAGGAGACATTTAGACAATGGCATCATTAATTGGCTGGGGTGAGGCATAAAATCACAGTCTGAAATGATCTCAAGAATCTTGGGGTTTGTCAAATCTATGCGGTTCCGTAAGGCTGGGCATGCCAGATGGACACTCTTCTTCTGCATGTTATGAACTCTCTGATCATCCAGGGAAGAGACATGTGAAGGTGGATGCCCTAGCCCATCCAGCGCAAGTGGAAGAAGAGCTAAAGGAAGAGTTACCACCTATAATTCTGGCATTACAGACTGGAGGTCATAGTGTAAAAGAATATCTCTTAAAGGTCCAAGAAGCATAGACTCAGATTATCACAGAGGCCAGGTTACAAGAAGATTCATGTTTTGCTATTTCATGAAAATTCACTTTTTATTCCTACCAAGAACCTGCAGAAATGTACCCTTGTTTGGACTTATGATCCCACTACAGCGTAGCATTTGGGAATCGCACAAACTTTAGATTTGTTAAACCTTTACTTCTGGTGGCTAAACAATGCAGAAGAAAATCATACAATATGTCAGAAGCTGTTTGGTTTGTGCTCAAGCCAAGATTGAACTTTTAAAGAGCAGTAAGGGCACTTATGCCATGCCCCACTCTATCTCGTCTCTGGGCCAATAGCTCTATAGATGTTATTGTAGAGTTGCCTGTATTCCAGGGGTACTCTACAATATTGGTTGTTGTGGATTAATACACAAAGCTTGGTTAGTTCATCCCATTAGCCAAACTACCAACAGCCTCAGAATTGACACAGGATTTTGTGGACCAGATAGTACAGTTGCTTGGACTCCCTTGGGTAATAATTACAGATAGAGGACCACAGTTCCAGGGGCGTAGGAAGGAGGGTGCAGTGGATGTGGGCCACTATGGGTGTCATCACTGAGGGGGGCAAAATATGTGTTTTAAATACATATTTTTGCCATTTTGTCACCCCCTCAGTGAGGACACTTGTCACCCACTGGCTTGACAAAATTGCAAAAAGATGTTTTTTTTTTTTTCACAACAAATTTTATTGATAGGATCGGGCAAGTAATCAGTGTGGCTCCCCACAATCAGGAGAACACCACCAGGTATCTTGGCACAGTTAAAACACAGGACTACACGTCCAATCAAGACATCGAGAAAAGACATTAATAAGAAAAAACAGCTATACCCGCCCCTACCTCTTCCAACCCCAACTACCCAACCCTCCCACACACTTCCCTGTGCCCCACCCTAACCCCGTGCACGTGTATACAAGTAGCTTCAGTGCTTAGTCGTGACATGGCACTCATGACGTAATGCAAGGGCTCGCCAGACATCTGGGGACTAAAGATCTTCCTCGGGTTCCGCCGGAGGGTCCAGTGTCAAACCCCTATAATCGGCCCATCTCTTCCACACTTTAAAATGCTTGCGGGGGCATCCTCGTGCTTCAAATATCGGTCGCTCCAGACCCATACAAAAGTCCATTCCGGCTCTCCATGCACTCTGGGGGGGGCCCTCACGTCCTTCCAAGCTCGAGCCAAGTCTCTTTTGGCCACTACCAGCCCTAGGAGCAACAAATGGCGTTTGTATATGTTTCCACCAACCCCCTCTAGGATGTGCAGTAGGCCCAGGCGATGAGTACGGGGAAGAATCCAGCCTAGCACCTCAGTCAGGCAGCCCCACACACCCCTCCAGAAGCCAACCAGTCTAGGGCACGACCATACCGTGTGGAACAAAGTGCCCACGGCAACTCCACATCGCAAACATTCCGGGGACTCAATCAGGCCTGCTTTCCACAGATGCTCACGGGTGTAGTAGGCCCTATGGAGAATTTTGAATTGGATTAATCTAAACCGTATGGCAATGGCTGCCCCCCTAGGGGATTCTAGGGCCTCCCTCCAATCATCCTCATCTAAGGGACCAATATCAGCTTCCCAAGCTGTCTTTAAGGGAATGAGGGTGGAGGAGCAATGAGTGACCATCGTCTGATAAATACGAGAGACTTTTTTATCCCCCAGGTCGCCCATAAAGACCTTCGCCTCAATCGGACTAAATTCAGGGAGCGAGTCAAGGTTGGCAATGCTGGGTGTTAGTGAGTGCCTGAATTGCAAGTACCGAAAAAATTGGGACTGAGGCATATTGAATTCCGTGCTAAGCGCCTGGAAGGACTTGAGCGTCGTCCCGGATATAACATGTCCCAGCTGCGAGATTCTGATCGCGTCCCAGCCATCGAATCCTGATAAGGCTGATAGTTCCGGTAATAAACCGTTATGCCACAGCGGCGTTTCGGCTGTCAGCCTACCCCACCAACCCATGCGGCGTAAGGCCTGCCGCCATACCGCAAAGACAAGTCTTGTGACCCTCGGCAACGTCCGGCGCAAACGGGCTGAATAGAGGATTGTGTGGAGCGTATTGTCGCCCATCAACGTGCGTTCCAGGGCATAGGCCGGATCCCCACTGTCTCCGTACCACCATTCGTTCAGGATTAGCAGATGAGCGGCTTGGTAATAGGACAGCAGATCCGAGGTGGCCAGGCCTCCACAGTAAGTGGACAGGAAGCATGTACGCAGTGCCACACTGGCTGCTCCCCCGGCCCATAGAAAGCGGCCCAGGACCGAGTTGATCTGTTGAAACCACTGGGGTGCGATCGGATAGGGATGATTCTGCAATTGGTAGAGGAGGCGGGGGAGTGCAACCATCTTGAAAATCGCAGATCGCAAAAATATGTTTTTAAACACATATTTTTGCCATTTTGTCAAGCCGGGGGTGACAAGAAATTTTCCGCACTGGGTACCACCTGACCTTGCTACACCACTGCACCGTTCAAAGCAAAATTTTGGAATTTATTGTTACAATCATTCTAAACTGTGCCGTACAAGTTCACCAGTTACCACCCTCAGACCGATAGTCAAACCAAAAGACTCAATGACTGCTTAGAACAGTACTTAAAATATTTAATCATGGAAAATCCTGAGGAATGGGCTTCATCGGTTCTTTTAGCTGTGTTATTACAAATCTCTACATAGCACCTTATTTTTTCATTTTGTGTTTTATATAGCACTAGCAGCCCGTCACAATGTTGTCCAGGTATGAATTGCTGCCGGCCAGTAGTATGATGTTTTGTAGGATTTCGTTTAGATAGCATTTCTTATCTGTGACAGGCCTGTGAAACGCTCTGATTCACAGTGCACTGCTGATGCACTTAAGAGTGCGCGTTCAGTAGTGTGTGAGCTCGAGTTTCCCTACTTTATTTTTCCTAGTATGGGTATAGGGGTATATGTTTTGGGGTACTGGGGTATTTGTTTTGGGGTGTTTGGATATTTTAAGGGTTCAGATATAGTTTTGGGTTAGGGGGTACAGGGGTAGTTTTAGGGTTTAGGAATAGGTATGGGTTTTGGGGTACAAGGGTATTTTTAGGGTTCAGGGGTAGGTTTGGGTTTTGGGGTACAGGGGTATTTTAAGGTTTCAGGGCTAGGTTTGGGTTTTGGGGTACAGGGGTATTTTTAGGGTTCAGGACTAGGTTTGGGTTTTGGGGTACAGGGGTATTTTAGGGTTCAGGGGTAGGTTTGGGTTTTGAGGTACAGGATTATTTTTAGGGTTCGGGGCTAGGTTTGGGTTTTGGGGTACAGGGGTATTTTTAGGGTTCAGGGGTAGGTTTGCGTTTTGGGGTACAGGGGTATTTTGAGGGTTCAGGGCTAGGTTTGGGTTTTGGGGTACAGGGGTATTTTAGGGTTCAGGGGTAGGTTTGGGTTTTGGGGTACAGTGGTATTTTTAGTAGGTTTGGGTTTTGGGGCACAGGGGTATTTTTAGGGTTCAGGGCTAGGTTTGGGTTTTGGGGTACAGGGGTATTTTTAGGGTTTAGGGATAGGTTTGGGTTTTGGGGTATAGGGTATATTTATAGGGTTAAGATGGGTTAGTGTTTAAGGGTGTTGGGGTATTTTAATGAGTAAGGGTGGGTTATGATTATGGGGTGCAGGGGTATTTAAAGGGAGCAGGGTGGGATTAGCACACAATATGAGACATGGCATGAAGGGCGGAACGTATCACACGCCCCCAGCGTTTGTCACGCCCCCAGCACACGCCCACAGAACAACGCAGACACGCCCACAAGGGACTACTTTGCTGGCACGGTTCTTTTACCTTTTAAATGTATATGGTGGGCGTCTGCATAGCCTATGTCCTTCTGCTGCAACTGCCATTTCCAACGCTGTATTGGGTGTTGTGATTGGTGCTGTGGTTCCTGAGATTACCCGCCTCAAAGGTTTGGGCTCTCTCTTTATATTATTAGTATATGGACTAGCCAGACCCGAAGGTATTAGAGCGCTTTTACAAGTTGTGAGCATAGGTTAGCTCTAGCTACCTGGAGGGTACAAATGGGTCAAACGCAGGAAAACGTGTATAACCAATAGAGCATTAAAATAGTGAGGACAATCAAAAAAGTACATAACAATACAGCATTAACCCCTTCCATGCTCATGACGGAATGGTTCCATCATGAGCACATGTTCAAATGTGCTCATGACGGAACCATTCTTTCATAAGCACACTTTCAAAAAAATCCCTCTACTGTAAACAGCAGAGGGATTTCCCATTTAATTTGTTTGCTTTAGGAAGTGGGAGGAGCTTCCTCAACCTCCCAGAGTATGGTAAGGGTTTTCATTGCAATGACGATCGCGCACATGGTGCACTGTCATCATTACAATGAAAACGAAACTGAAACTTAGTTTCAGCTTCACAGTTTCGGTGCTTGTGGGGCTATCTCAGCCCCCAAAGCACCGAAAAACATGGGAGAGGTATCGTTGGAAAGGGGAGAGTCTCCCCTTCCCAATGGTACCTTTTTCCTAGTGGATCCCTGCTTGGGGATCGCCCCAGGTGGGTGATTCCCAAGTAGGGATACACCCGCTAGCCACCAGGGAACGGGGAGCAGCCCCTTGGGCAAGATTCTTTTCTCCCCCATACAATTTTTCCAGACAGCCTTTCTGCCCCCCTAGGGGGAAGTAGCACCCAATCTGCCCCCACAGGAGGGCCGAAAGCCACCTAGACGCCCGGGATTGATTTTTTTTATAGGCCAGAGGTGGGGGCAGCCCAGAATGGGCATGCCAATGCCCCCACCCTACGCCCCCAAAGAAGTCATAAGACTTTCTGCCACCCCATAGCCCCTGAACTGCTCCTGGGGGGCAGAAAGGCCAGTAGGCCCCAATGATTTATATATGATATGTGATATATATGGCGGGTGCTTCCTAATGCTGCCCACGGGACCCCCGCCCTTATAGCGGGCGGTCCCGTACTACAACAGGATCCTAATGGGGCCAAAAATCTCTTTATCCTAGATGGAAACAATGGGCAACATCCTTAACAGCTGTTGAAGTAGACTTCATCTTTGAATCGTCTTCACAGACACAAGAGTTTCTTCAATATGAGCATAATTATCCCATGCCCGGCAATGTTTTGCCTCTTGAGCAATATAAATACATTGTTTATACTGATGGTGCAGCCCTGCCTGATAGGTACTAATTACCAATATTCAGTGGCATGTGCCACTATTCTTGGTGTGATGTTGGATGAAAAATTCCAACCACAACAAACTCCTGCACAGTCTTTAGGGGACTGCACTGCACAGTTAGCTAAACTAAAAGCCTTGCTGCTTCCACTGAAACATACAGATACCGAATTCCCCACGCTGATAGTGTGTGCTTTGCATTATCATGTCCAGTATTTTAGAAACAATTTGCATTATTGGCGGCAAAACTGATTCACAGATTCTAAAGGCAACACAATAAAGCATAAATTGCTTTGCATGAAGGTGGCAGACATGAAAGATAGGTTGCCACATACTCATGGCATTCATACATTGAGTCTTCAACATGTGGACCTCATGTTGTAGAGAATTCTTTGGCAGATGAAGTGGCCAAATCTTTAGTTGTGACTGCAACAGCTGCTGCTATTAGTCTTTCTAATACCAGGCTAGACAACGGGATACTAGCTGCGGTTAATGCTACACATGCAGCCACCACTTTGCCTAGGAGTTTTCCAGATAAATATACATATATCTTAAGTGAACAAAAAGTTTCACCCGTTACAATTTCAGGAGTTGGTGATCGTCTGATTCCCAACCATGATCGCAATCTAGCCTTAGTGATAGCTGCACATGAAGGCGTTGCTTCTGCACATGCGGGTGTGTTGACCACAATTTTGTTACTACAGCAATGTTATTGGTGGCTTGGCTTATAAAAGCAGGCAAAAAAATATGTCCTTTGTTGTGACATTTGTCAACAAATTAAAACTTCTAACATGGCTCGTTCACTGCAGACACACCAGTTGATATCCAAAAAGTTTTGGCTACCTTTATTTGGACCATTTGTGGTCCTCTTAATCGGGATGGGGAATTTAAATGTATCCTACTTGTAGTTGATTCTTGCTCAAGGTTCCTCTGGGTATGGCCAAAACATTCAGCTGATGCTCAAACTGTTAATAAAGATTTGCAAGTCTTTATTCAAAGATATTCATGCACTACATTCCACTTAGACCAGGGCCCTGCTTTCGCTACTAAGGCTTCCAGGGACTCTATTGCTTCCCTGGTGTAGAGATACATTACTCTTCACCATATAGGCCAGAGAGCAATTCTGTTGTAGAGAGACTGAACTGTGACTTAAAGCAATCCTTAACAGCTAGAGTATTAGGTACAGGTTATAGTTGGATCCACCACCTATATGGCGTACAACGTGCACTTAATAATCTCCCTAAAAGATCTCTGGGTGGCTGGACCCATACAAGGTCCTTTTTGGCATCACAATGGATGTTCTAGACCTTGATGGTCCAAAACTTGTGGATGCAGCCATGCCCGTTGTCACATATTATCATTGTGTTATCTTACAGGACTTAAAACACTTCTGTGACAGCCTATCCACCAAACAGTTGAAGACGTCTGTCTCTGTGGGAATCAAGGAGAGGCCCGCACCTTCCAGCTGGATTCAACAAGGTGGGGAGCTTGTTCGAGAAAAGACTGCAGTAAAGAAGGAATTTGGCTCATCATACCGTTCACATGTGCCATTCTTTGGCATTCAAGATACAAGAACTGTAATAGTGCCACTGCTTGCTTGTTCTAAAGATAATCGATTTCTCTCCATTGATCACATCAAGTTACATCATGTGGCTGATTCAAAACAGTAGACATCTCTGTTCTCTACTCTACAGGAAATTCCTCTGCAGCTACTGAGCACCATCAAAGCTTTTTCTTCCCAGCTTGGGGGGTACAGAATAAACTTCTGTTAATTCCTGATACTGCTAGAAATTACAGCCACACGACTGAAGTGAGTACTGTACTTACTACTGCTTCTTCTGCAACTGATGTTGTTAAATTGATCTACACCTCATGGATTCTATTGGCCCTGTGCTATTGTTTTTCAACAAACTGCTTTTAGTTATTATATGGGAACAGATTTTGACAGTTCCTCAATTTTAGACATCCTGCCTATATGGGCGGGTGGTTTCTTTTCTTGGCTGAAACACACCTATCTGGTTCCTCCTTAGATATATGTTTGGATAACACTTTCCGTGGTATTTCTATTTCTTTTGATTGGATTTGTGACTGTTTTCTTCTTGCTGATAAATGACCATTACCTTCCAGAACGCTCTACCACAGAACTGGTCAATGAGGTGTTAACGCCCCGTCCCCATTCACATAAGCTAAAAAGAGAATCGTCCTTTGTGAACATTTCAGCTGTTCCAGTAACTGATGGAATTGTTTGGAATACAGTACCCTATGATATCTTTGGCCTGACAGAAATACTGCTGATTCCTTACGCGTTAAGGGTCTCTATGGGTGATGGGATTGTACCTGGGTTACATTCTGATGATTGGGATGTTGAAACTGTAAACTGTATGATCTCTGAACTGGAATTCTACACTGTTTTTGAATCTGAGGACCTTTATCTAAATTCTGCTAATTATCATTAAATGTTCTGTTACCACCATTATGGACATCATTATTTATATTGAGTTAATGTTCAACGCACACTTTTGAATTATACATCATGGGAACATAGTCCTAACCTCCCTCCCCCACAAGGGAGCTCAAAAACATATTGGGATAAAAATTCACATATTTTTCTGGACATAATACATTGACCTGAAATCTTTTTATTTTAAACTTGTCCCTACACCAGCAAAGAAATATATGCTCACACAAACCCAGCTAATATATACAGACCTGTTTGCAACACAGTTAGCTGTGAAAGGCTGTAGGCTTGATTCACAAATCACCTCTGTACTTGTAGCGGAGGCCCGCAGTCATGAGAATCCTCATTGGGATAAATTCAGCTCCGAGTGCGCAGTCACCCCCACAACTAGGGGGCCTCCACCGCAAGTGCGGAGGTCATGTGTGAATCAGGCCTTATGACTATTGAAAGGATACCACTGATATGAAATCAATTTGGAGTACCAAACCATGACAAATTCAGGGAATAGACAACTTGTATTGAGTCTGCTTAGTTCCAACACAAATGATTTTTCTGAATGATACAATTCAGCAGACTACTTGTCTAGGACTGGCAAAAGTTAAAGACATGAATGCACCAAACATTCCTTCCATTGCCCGATTTGATAATTGGCAACAATTAACAAATTACAGCAAAGAACAATTGGATAGTATGTTATGGAAAGGTACATATAACTCCATACTTTCACGTCCAAAGGGGGGGGTTGTGTGGCCAGTGGACACAAATGGTTGTTATGCTTGTTTTTTTAATTTCACACCAGAGTTTAAAGCAAGCAGACCGGACCCGTATTATTCCCATTCTCAACACTGAGGAATAGTCTCCACCTTTTTGATAGGGAAATTGTGCCAACAATAGTTGGAACATTCCACACTGTCCGGAGTCAAACAACATCTTTCCTTCCTGTCGGAAGACATGGACCTATCTGATTTTTTGCTGGGTCCTAAATTTCCACGTTCAAAAAGATTTATCTATGCCACATATAATGACATCTGGAACTATCACAATTGGAAGCTGCTGCATGTTTAGGCAAACTGATCAAGATAAGTTGAATAAAGCACTTGCTATTGATGATAGTATTAATACGTTTTGTTCTCGCATTTACAACTTGAATAACTTTGTGTCGTCTGTTATCAATATTATGCACAGTGACATGTCTTCATTATACAATTGGCAAAGTCAGCTTAGGTCTGTCATGAAGTTTAGTTGGAAATTTCAAGTCCTCAAAAGTGGCTGTGTGCTATAGCGTTACCTAACTTCTACGCATCTATTCTTGCCTTTCAACCTGGCATGCAAACAACAGCTCATGGCCAAGAAAGACACCACTTACACAATGTTACATTTCTAGAAATTAGAACAGCTCCCATTCACAATAACAGAGACACCCTCTGCGGTGTGATTAATACATGGCGTAATAACATTTCAGTTTACAGCTTGCATGAAACATTATCCAGTACGTAGATATGGAGCCCTAGGAGGAAGCTTTATTCATGAGTTATGGTATTTATCATTCTGTTCCTGATGTAAGCAGGCTGAGAAAGAGGTATTTCTTACTGGAAAGTAATACAACTCTTCTATTGGTCACTTAGTTGTTTGTAAACACTTTACCATCACGATGCATGCAAAACTTCGGTAGAAAATGTAGCCTGTTTTAGGTCTCACCTCTCAATACGCATGCGCATTGAGCAGAGCGAGACTATAGGGCTTTAAGCAGACTTTACCCAACTGGCGATTTGGTGCTGTGCCCGTGCGGTTTTAGGTCAATTGCCAAGTGCATTGACCTAAAATGCACGTGCACAGCACCAAATCGCCGTCTGTTCCCTCAGCCGCACTCCTCCCACACCCCGCTCCGCCCCCTCCCCTGCCTGCCGTGTCGCATTTCTCCTCCCCCCTCCCCACAGCAATGCCCTCCGTCTTGGCTCGCTAAACTACTCGCTGCCTCCTCCCGCTCTCCTTAATCTGCTCTCCCTCCTCCCTCCTCCCACACCCCCGCTCCGCCCCCTCCCCTGCCTGCCGTGTCACTTTTAAATCTGTATTTTCACACCCTTTCACACCCTTATCGCCGCTCTCCCAGCTCCGCCCCCTCCCCTGCCCGCCGTGTCGCATTTCTCCTCCCCCTCCCCTTCTCTGACTTCCCTCCGTCTTGTTTTCCTAGCAGCACCCCCACCCCCACCCCCCTGTCCCCTACCAGCCTCCACTGAATGCTCCGATTTTTCTGTGAAAGAAACTGGGCTCGTGAGAAGTTACGGTTTTCTCATTCCAGTCCTGATGTGCATTGAGTGCGGCTCCGGCAGCTTCCAGTTCTGCAGCACTTCGTCTATTGCTTTTGGAAAGCTGCATTTCTGTAATTTTGGCTCTCCCCGCTCCGCCCCTTCCCCTGCCCGCTGTGCCGCATTTCTCCTCCCCCCTCCCCTTCTCTGACTTCCCTCCGTCTTGTTTTCCTAGCAGCACCCCCACCCCCACCCCTCTGTCCCCTACCAGCCTCCACTGAATGCTCCGATTTTTCTGTGAAAATAACTGGGCTCGTGAGAAGTTACGTTTTTCTCCTTCCAGTCCTGATGTGCATTGAGTGCGGCTCCGGCAGCTTCCAGTTCTGCAGCACTTCGTCTATTGCTTTTGGAAAGCTGCATTTCATCTGTTTAGATCAAATACTTGCTTGGGTAAAGGTTTACCTGTATGTTTCCCTTATTATATGCTTTTAGTTTTTGTCTGTTTTCTAAGCTCTGCCCAAATATTTTTTTGAGGGGCGTGGCTAGCAGATTGTGGCTTGTAGTCATTTGATTAGTCTAAGGGATGATTTGCCTAGGATCACACAGTGTCGTTAACCAGTGAAGCAGCAACATGGCGTTTCGAATAACAACTCTGTGACCAGTGCTGCATGTACTGTTGTAAGCTATAAAAATAATTCTGAATAAACATCTCAACCTTTGTACTCACTGTGTACTGTCGCCTGCCCCAGAAGTGTGCAGCAGGAATGCCTCTGTAAAGTGGAAGCAGGCAGGTCTGTCGAGGTTCCTGCTTAAAACATCAGTAGCTTCATTTCAGTCTTTAAGGGTTAGGCGGCGGCCCCTCCACCTTTGCAAAGTGTGCTCATGGGAGGAGGTGCAGTGAAAGTGGCTTCTTGGAGGGCGCTGTGGTGTCCAGGTTTATAGGAAATGTATTGTTCCTTTAGATCTATCCTGCTGTGAATTGAACTCGTCATTCTGGTTCCTTTTTTTTGACCCTGTAACCTTCAATTCCAATCCCTGATTTCATCCCGGACCAACATTGTGTGATCCTCGGCAAATCCTTTTTCTACCTGCGCATTAGTGCATTTATCAGCTATAGCCTGGAGCACATCATAAACAACTGAAATGACTGCATGGAATGGCTTGCTCTAAGGGCCCAAGACTTATCCCAAATAACTAAGTGTAACCAATAGCACTGAACAAACCACTATCCTTGGGTTCCGGAGCAGCTTGCTGCTGGCGTAAAACACCTCGATCCCTCGTCAGGGGTAGTAAGTGCTATATAAATACAATGGCAATTTTTAATTTATTTAATTATTAGTTGGCTAATGTTCCTGATAGCTGGGGATTAGAAATTAGTGTGTTATTTATTTTTAGAAAGTCGATCTTTGGGAAGTTGTTTTTTGGGCTAGTTTCTAGTTGCGACTTTGGCGCGATTTGGGGCTTAATACATTTGCCAGTATTGCATGTGTGGTTGCCTGACTAAATATTTGGGGTACCACTGACCACTGCTTTTTTGGGCTCTGTTACACAAAGTGCACCTGGTATAATATTAGACTCAATCATTGATGTGCCCAGTTTTTTGCACTTTCTACAATTTTGACGTCTTTCACATCAAGTGAGTCAGCACAATTACTTTAGGCTAATTTACAAGGAGCAGACATGTTACCTGTTGGCAAAACGTCTGCTGTCGGCCTGCTCCAATCCGTCGAAATGAATGTTTTGGCCTCCAAGGATGTACTCTAAAAATTGTGATCGGTTTTGTCAACTTCTGCTGCGCTTAACTAAATCATATGGTTTGTATATCAGCCTTAATTATCTTCATGTGAAATGGCTAGAATGAAACTGGAGTTCTTTTACTTCTGCTTGTCACACCACTTAATGTAGGAGTACTCTGTGCTGCAGGTAAACCGCAGATGTGGCCTAACGACCAGAGCTGCCATCTAAGTCATGTAAATACAAAACATGTTGCATTACAAATGCTACAGGTGTCACATTCGCGAAAGTTATAACTATTGGCATTGTAAATGACAAAGCTATCAATTTAGCTATTTTAAAAACCAACACATAAATAAAATATTTTTCATTTACAAGAACAATAGCTACAACTTTTCTAATGCGAGACGTATTGCATTTCCAATGCTTGTTCTTAAAGGAATACAAGCCCCTTCAATTCTTCCCCTCATTACTGTCCTTTCAAGTGGAAGCTATTTAATGTTAAATGACCAAGACTGTTGTGGAATGATGGCTGGGATCCCATATATTTTATCAGTCTCCTAGATACTGACCTTCTGCAATAATTTGCTTTGTCCACCTATGCATGTAATTTCTAATAGTTCGATGTGGCCTTCAATTCCAACTTTAAAGGCAGACTTTAACAGGCTAAGCCAACTCAAAGCCTTATTGTTTCAAAAAGATGCGGCATTAACATCTATCTGAGATACATTTGTACTGCAAGTTGCTAGGATATCCAGTGAAATACAGTCCTCATTAAACATACATCTTTTGTTACTTTTCAGTGAGCTGGTGTACCAAATCTTTAATGCTTCGAATACCACCAGTATAGTGCACTTTTTAAAAGTAATCAGGACTGGTTTTAGTCAGTACCTTTCAGAATATCTTTGGAGTAATACCGGCTTATATCCATTTTCTGTTTTCCACCGTGTTCAGGGGCATACTCTTGTTATTGTTTATAATTTGCAACATTTTGGTTGTATTTTTGTTTTTCCTCAATGGATGTTCTGTTTTGAAGCCCATTGGTACTGAAACTACCACCGGTACAGCTGTGCCGTGAGCACCTAATACAACTCTTTGGAGTCCCTGAGCCCTAGGAACTAAACACTGACTGGTCATTATCATTCTGACCCCCCTGGTTCACAAGTGAACAACCTGTGTCTATTTGTCCATGGTGCCCCTTTGAATGGCCACTGGATGTCTGCTTGGCTCTTTAATTACCTGTTCCTATGGACATGAACCTGTTGATAATGACCCATTTTCGGAGTTGTCCCATTAACTTGTTGCTACTTCAAGATGCATGGTATGAGGCACTCCCTCTGGGGGAGATGTTATGTTATGTTATACAGTTTATTAAGCGCACAGCTGCCCCACCAAAGGGGCGTCCCGGCGCTAGTCCCAAGTAAAGAAACATAGCTGAGGTAGAAAAAAACGGAAAGACAATATTTATACGGGAACAGATACCTTTTAATGACTTTTCTGAATTGCAGCGCATCCTTTATCTCTCAAATCTGGGCAGGGATTGAGTTCCAAAGCTTAGCCGCCAGGAACCAAAAGGAACGACCTCCTGCTCTACTGCGCTTAAACCGGGGGACTACCACCAGATTTTGTCCTGCCGACCGCAGAGACCGCGTAGGCATGTAAGGATTAAGCAGTGGTCTCAGCAATTTAGGAGTGGATAGTCTAATAATTTTAAAAGCGATACACAAAGTTTTAAATTGTATCCGCTGAGCTACTGGAAACCAATGAAGTTTCCGGATAGTGGCCGATGTAGGACTAAAACGTGGTAAGCCTATTAATGCTCTAGCAGCAGAATTTTGGATACGTTGAAGGCGGGTAATTTCCGCCTTATTGGCACCAATAAATAGAGAGCTGGCATAGTCCAGCCTGGAAAGTACCGTCGACTGAACAATTAATTGTCTGGTGGCGGGGTCAAAGAATTTTAAAACTGGCTTAAGGCTGCGTAAAATGCCAAAACACATGGCAGCAACCTTTTTCGTTTGGGCACAGAAACTGAGCTCTGAATCTAACCAGACTCCCAGATTCTTCACTTCATTCTTTGGTATCGGGGCTGTCCCCAAGGAGGATGGCCACCAATGATCGCCCCACAGGCCCACGTTTCTACCAACCAACAACACTTCCGTCTTAGCGGCATTTAATTGGAGACAGTTAGCTGTCATCCAATTAGCAACGGCTGCCAGACCTGCTTTGAACCTGTTATGGTCCATGGTGAGACCTTCCGTAAGGGCAACCACTAGCTGTGTATCGTCAGCATAGGAAACGATGCTAAGACCCCATGTTTTAGCGACCGCAGCCAGTGGTTGAACATAAAGATTGAACAGGGTGGGGCTTAAGGCCGACCCCTGGGGAACACCCTGCTCAATAGGACGCGCCCTAGAAAGGAAGGGGGGAGTGGAAACACGGAATGTTCTTTCGGTCAGGAAAGAACGGAACCAGGCAAGAGCCCTATCCGTGATCCCAGCCTCTTCAAGACGGTGGAAAAGGATCTGGTGAGAGACAGTGTCATAGGCGGCACTAAGATCCAACAGGACCAGTGCCGCCATTTGACCATTGTCCATAGTGGAGCGAAGGTGCTCAGTCACAGCCAGGAGCGCCGTCTCCGTGCTGTGACCGGCCCGAAACCCATGTTGGGTGTCATCCAGAATGTCACCTGCACTCAGAACGCTGGTAAGAACTGAGTTCACATGAGACTCCGCAATCTTCGCCGCCAAGGGTAGCAAAGATATGGGCCTGAAGTTTTCTGGTTTTAGTGGGTCTAATGTGGGTTTTTTAAGAATAGGTGACACCCAATCCTGCTTCCACCTGGCCTGGACAGTAGCCATAGAAAATGAGTTGTTGACAAGGTTCAGTAGGGGAGGCAGGCAGTGGAGGGAAAACTCTCTAAATTGAGCAGGTTTTAAAGGGTCTGCTGGGGAGCCAGATTTAATCTGTCTAGTAAGCTTATCGAACTCTTCTCTAGATAGTTCGGGAATAGTTGACATCTTAGAAATTATACCCGGTAGAGGACCAGGAACAGGGTTATCTTGTGGCACCGGGACAAAGGCTTGATAAATGCCCCGAATGTTCTCCACAAAAAAGGTAGCCAGTTCTTCGCATAGAACAGCCAAGGTCGAGGTAGCACTAACCGATATTTTCATATTGAGCTTATTAAGGATTTTAAAAATAACTTTGGCAGGGTTAGTGATGGCTTTTATTTCAGAGGCATGAAAATCTGCTCGCACCCTACAGATAGCTTTATGGTAAGCCTTGAGCTCTTTCATATAACTAATCTTTTTCTCTGAGGAATAATCCTTTCTCCAATCCCGCTCATGTCTTTTGTAATGAGCCTTTAGGCCAGCCAAGGTATCATTATACCAGGGATTGGTGTCTTGTGTGCGTCCTTTGACCCATCTTGCCGGAATGAGAGTATCCAGCGCCCGGGTAAGCCAGGTACAGAAGGAGTCATAACCTGTCTCCATATCCGAGAAAGAGTCCAAAGGGTCAAGATCCAGCAGAGCTTGAAACTCCTCTAGCCGGAGTTTGCGCCAAGGTCTTTTGCGCATAGCCCTTTGACTTTTGCCTGCTATAGTGATAGCGATGCATACGGACAACTCCACTAAAAAATTGTCTGTCCACGCAATCGGCATAGGAGTGGCAGTTCTAGAAAGTTCTATATTAGTATTAGATGAGTGCTTCAACACCATGATTACTGAACTCTGACTCTAACGTCACAGATACAGGACACCAGGCTATTTCCTCATCATTGGCAAGTATCATGTCTGTTCTTTTGAGCTTTTAAATGGGGCAATCACAGAATCATCGCCAGCGGCGACAGAAACATTGATCTGGTGGAAGAAATCTTGAGTGTCTCCAGCACAACCTAACTTGGCCACGTTTTCAAAAATTGTCATGTTACATTTATTTATTTTGATTTTTGAATTTCAATATTATGCTTTTTAACATCACATTGAATCTACTTAGCTTGTGCTTTTTATTATTTTGTTGGTTGATAAATTACTTTCCCAACCAAAGAGGAGTTGTAGTGATTTATCTTTTGGGTCCACTTTGGTTCTCCCTTAGTTTTACGTATTAGGTGTGTTAGCATGACACTGATTTGCAGTCACACATACTACATTTGTTTTGTGACATAATGTTCTTTTAGAAATATGCTGTATATATTGTTTGTTATTCAGTGACTCCTCTTGTGATTCAATATAAAAATGTCATTCAACGTTGAAAGACATGCTGTACTGTTTATGCAACATCTCCTAACATTTTAGACAAAACTGTAGTACAGTAGTTCTTATCATAAAAACTGTGTCTTGCCCCCTCAGAGGTAGAGAGGAAAATTCCAGCAGTAAGACCTGTCCTCGAATGGAGGCAGCAGCCTTGTGTAAAATGAGTTTACATCAATGATGCGGACCACCTACCTACACATGCCAGGTATGGGATCCCTTGCTAATCCCAGGGATCACTGATATATCCCTGTGCTCAAATAGTGAGTGTAGACCTAGATAAATATATCAGTTGCCATGGCTGGGTTGTTAATTGTATTATGCGTATAATATCCTAGGCAATTGATAAAAGGAAACCAGTAACAAAGGGAAAGACAATAAAGAATCAACAATTCATAAAAAAATTATTATTTTAATGAATTCATTCTAAAAAATATTTACTTATACTAATACCACCCGTAACTGACGGAAGACGCCAGCGGCCATCTTCTGCCCTGCACGTTTATGTTACATTTTCTGACGAAACGTAGACTCATATATCCTGAGTTGTATTCTACTCTAAAACGCTGAATAAGCGAGACGGCATCATCCATTTTGTGCGTTTGCCCTATAACAACGTGATTCTTACGGCTCACTCATTCCGAGTCCTGATTGCAGACCACAGATTGTTTTAGGCGCTTCTAAATCCTGTTCGTGTTTCTTTTCGTCTGTAGTGCCTGCTTGTGGTTCTACAGGAAGATTTTATTGCTTTTACATGTACTTTAAAGCTTGACTGGACTGATCCCGAGCCTTTCACTGGATTAACGGAGGCCTGGCTGTTTGATTTTAATTATTCTACACTACATAACGTATTTCCGATTGAGAATATCGTCTAGATATCGATCACCTTTATTTGACTACCCTCAAAAAACATTTCCATTGGATCCTCATTCACTTCCATCAACTAATACTACAAGTTCCTTTGAGGTACAATAATATGACTAACAGGACTTAAATCATAAATTGGTGTGGCTCCTGAAGAAGGCGTTTTACTACGCCAAAACGCGCGTCGAATATCAGTGCCACTGTATTATTAGATACAATTGTAATTGTTCTCTTGTGTTTGACTTATTAATTATGATTTTAACTAGTCTTTTAAATTTTGTGAAAAATTTCTTTTGTTTATTGTGAATTATTTATTTTAGTATAAGTAAATATTTTTTAGAATGAATTCATTAAAATAATAATGTTTTTATAAATTGTTGATTCCTTATTGTCTTTCCCTTTGTTACTTGTTTTCTTTTATCAATTGCCTAGGATATTATGCGCATAATTTTCTTTCCCTGTCCTAGGAGTTGAACAAATTACTGTTCAGGGGGTCCTTGCTTCTCACATTTTGGGTTGTTCATTGTATACAGCAATCTTGATTACGTTGATCAGTTGAATTTGTTTACTTATCGCAGCACTCTTGCTTTAAAATAGACTACGATAGTTTCAATAAATATATTGTAAACTTGCTTCATGTCTTTCTTTTGTTTACAATGGACATGCTTTTTTTTTTTGAAAATATGTTTATTTCCGGTATCAATCATGGACATGTACAATTTGAAAACATTGCATTAAGCACATAACAAGTGGCTTAGGTCCATCCATTACATATAATCGTATACATAAGAGTGGTTTTCGAATTTTCGTTTTGTTCCCTTCCTTCCACTTACAAGAACTCCCCCCTCCCGCTGACTACCCCGGCACTTACACATGTTCAACCAACTAACACTTAGTACTTTGTTTGCATTTCACAGAATGTTATCTCCCATTTAGAACCCTGCCATATCTGTTTTCACTCCCACTGCCAATGTCACAAAGTCATTTCCCTCTGCACCTCGTCGTGCGTTCTCCGTTACGAGTGGGGGGGTGAAACACGTGGGAGAGGTGGGGGGTGGGGTAGTGCGGGGGGGGGGGAAGGGGGGATAGCACGGGGTGTGGAAAAAAAGGGGAAAGGGGAGGGATAGCCACCTATTCTCTAGCTGCGCATCACTCCGACAATGGCCTCATCAAGAGGTCAATTCACATCATTGTCAGTACCTGATTCAAAGTCCAAAAGCATTGCGTTCCACTTCATTGATATGGGAGTTTTTCTTAGGCCTCTCCGTTCCTCCCGCCACAACTCCATACGCTCCGCCCACCCCCACCGCACCACCTCTCCGTGCCAAACGTCTGGGTCTGGCGGTCTAAGTGACTTCCACCTCATTGTTATTGTTCTCTTAGCCAGTAGGAGGGCCAAGTCGGCGAAGCGAGTTGCTACGCTCTTTTTCTTTTCAGGAGGGCCCAGCCCCAACAAGCTATATGTCACAGATGTGTATGGTCTGGCTGGTGCTATCCTGGTCAGTGTTTCATGTACTGTTGTCCAGTAGTACCCTAACTTTGGGCAGTCCCACAGCATGTGTATCAGTTGTGCGTCGCCAGCCCCACATCGTGGGCACATGTCTGCAGCATCGGGGAACATAGCGCATAACCGATGCGGGGTGAGGTACGCCCTATGCACTACCATTAGCTGAATAAATTTACATTTCGGATTCCTCGAAACCTTTTTGGGGAATGTCAAGATTCTTTCCCATTCCTTGTCTCTAAGAGCCCTTCCTATGTCCCTCTGGGCCGGTCACCCCACGCACCGCGCACACTCCTCGTGAGTGAGCCCAGGCTGCCCCCTTTTCCCGCCAAGTGCCGCCACTGCCCGCAGCTGTGATCCCGGTTCCCGCCGAGTGCCGCGGCTGCCCGCAGCTGTGATCCTGGTTCCTCGCTTGCACTGCGATTGTATTTTTGTGCATTTCGCGTTTGCATTCTTCCTGTGTAATTTGCCCCTTGTTTAATTTGTTGTATTTTTCCCTCTGCCCCGTGTTGTTTTATTTTCTGCTGTTGTGCTCTCCCCTCTCGCGCCCACCCCCTGCCGCGCTTTCCCGCCACCTCCCCGCTCCCCGCCGCTGCTGCCCCCTGCGGCCCCACCCCCTTCCCTCGATCGCCCTTCCCATTCACCGCCCCGCTCCCGCCTCCCAGCTGCTCCTCCCTCGCTCCGCCCCCCCCACTCTCCACATAGGGCAGAGAGGCAAACGCGCAGCGTTGACGCGCAGCGGGCGCGCCCTAAGCGTCCTTGCCTGGCCCGTGCCCAGCGCCCTAACCCCTGGTCTCCGCAGACCCCAGCCCACCCGCCGGATCTACGACGCCACCGAACTTAAAGCACTTAACACCGGCCGGATCCCTGGTTGCTACCGAGCCACCCCGAGACGCACCCAGGGACCCTTCAGCTGCCACTCCTGCAAGTTCTCCTGCATCCGGACCTGCACTGCACTCGCACCCACCACGCCGAGCACCAGCAGCAACCACCTGAAGTGCATCCTGCTCAACACCCGCTCCGTCCACAGACACGCCGTAGAGCTCTGGAACCTGCTCGACACAAAATCACCAGACGTCGCCTTCCTCACGGAAACCTGGATGAACGCCTCCTCAGCGCCCGACATCGCCATCGCCATCCCGGACGGATACAAGATCACCAGGAGGGACCGCGGGAATCAGACCGGAGGAGGCATCGCCATCATCCACAGGAAAACCATCCGCATCACAACCTGCCCCGACGACATCCTCACAACCGCCGAACACCTGCACTTCCAGATCCACACCGACCCCAAGACCACCCTCAGAGGCACCCTCATCTACAGACCTCCGGGACCACGCACACATTTCTGCGAAGACATCGCCGACTTCATCAGCCCGCACGCCCTCCCCTCCGCTGACTACATCCTCCTCGGGAACCTCAACTTCCACCTGGAGAACAACAACGACCGCAACACCACCACCCTGCTGGACAACCTCGCCAACCTCGGTCTCAAGCAGCTGGTGTACACCCCCACCCACTACGCCGGACACACACTGGACCCCGTCTTCTCATCCAGCAAGAACATCGCCTTCAGTCACGCCACTGGACTCCACTGGACAGACCACAGCTGCGTCCACTTCAGCTTCAGAAAGAACACGATCCACCACCACCAGCAGCAGCTGGCACGCAGAAGCTGGAACAAGATCACTGCCGACCAGCTCGCCGCATCCCTGAGCCAGGACCTCCCCACAAGCTCAGCGAACCCCAGCCAAGCCGCCAACAACCTCACGAAATGGATCAGCAACTGCCCAGACGACCTCGCCCCTCTGAGGACCCCGCCTAGCAGACCCGGCAGCAAGAAGGCCCCATGGTTCACCGACGAACTCAAGAGCTCCAAGAAGAACTGCCGAGCCCTCGAGAAAGCCTGGCGCAGAGCCCCAACGCCAGACAACATGGCCACCCTCAAGCTCGCCACCCGAAAACACCATCAATTGATCCACACCACCAAGAAAACAGCATTCAAGGAACGACTGGACAACAGCGCACACAACAGCAAGGAACTCTTCAACATCGTCAAAGAGCTCTCCAACCCCAACGCCGGAAACAACGACATCACCCCATCACAAGACCTCTGCAACTTCCTCGCCTCCTACTTCCACAACAAGATCGCGGACATACACAACAGCTTCAGCCTACAACCGACGCACCCCAGGACCGCACCAATGCCCCCCACCACCACCCTCCGTGTCTGGACCCCGATCAGCACCGAAGACACCATCCACACGATGAACTCCATCCACTCCGGATCTCCAACTGACCCCTGCCCCCACAACATCTTCAACAAGGCCGACGCTGTCATCGCACCCCACCTGCGGGACATCATCAACACCTCCTTCGACACCGCTGCCTTCCCGGAGAGCTGGAAGCACGCCGAACTCAGCGCTCTACTGAAAAAAACATCAGCGGACCCCACCGATCTCAAAAACTATCGCCCCATCTTGCTCCTCCCGTTTCCGGCCAAAGTCATCGAGAAGACCGTCAACAAGCAGCTGGCCTCCTTCCTCGAGACGAACGGATCCCTCGACCTCTCGCAGTCTGGCTTCCGGGCCAACCACAGCACCGAGACCGTGCTCATCGCAGCCACTGACGACATCCGAGCCCTGCTCGACAACGGGGAAACAGCGGCCCTCATCCTCCTCGACCTCTCCGCGGCATTCGACACTGTCTGCCACCGCACCCTAGTGCAGCGCCTCAGCAACGTCGGAATCCAGGAGAAGGCACTGGAATGGACCATCTCCTTCCTCGCCGGGAGGACACAGAGAGTCCGCCTCCCCCCGTTCAGATGAGAAGCCACCGAAGTCATCTGCGGCGTCCCTCAAGGCTCCTCGCTCAGCCCCACCCTCTTCAATGTCTACATGAGGCCCCTTGCGGCCATCACACACCAGCACAACCTCAACATCATCTCCTACGCCGATGACACCCAGCTGATCCTCTCCCTCACCAACGACCCCGCCACCGCCAGAGCCAACCTACACGAAGGGATGAAAGAAGTAGCCGAGTGGATGAAGAACAGCTGCCTGAAACTGAACTCAGACAAGACGGAAGTACTCATCCTGGGCTCCTCGCCCTCCGCCTGGTACGACTCCTGGTAGCCCCCCGCCCTGGGCAGCGCACCCAAACCAACAGACCACGCACGCAACCTGGGCTTCATCCTGGACTCCTCCCTCTCCATGACCAGACAAGTCAACGCCGTCTCCTCATCGTGCTTCAACATCCTGCGCATGCTACGCAAGATCTTCCAGTGGATCCCCACCGAGACCAGGAAGACGGTCACCCAGGCCCTCGTCACCAGCCGACTGGACTACGGCAACTCCCTCTACGCCGGAACCACTGCCAAACTCCAGAAGAGACTCCAGCGGATCCAGAACGCCTCAGCAAGACTCATCCTCGACATCCCCCGACACAGCCACATCTCTGGACACCTGAGAAACCTGCACTGGCTCCCGGTCAACAAGAGAATCACCTTCCGTCTCCTCACCCCGCACACAAAGCCCTACACAACCAAGGACCAAGATACCTCAACGACCGCCTCAACTTCTACACTCCCACCCGCCAGCTTCCATCGACCAGCCACGCCCTCGCCGCCGTCCCCCGCATCCGAAGAGCCACCACAGGAGGAAGGTCCTTCTCCTACCTGGCCGCCAAGACTTGGAACTCCCTCCCGACCCAACTCCGCCGGACCCAAGACTACCTCGCCTTCAGGAAGCAGCTCAAGACCTGGCTGTTCGAGCAGTAGCGGACCACACTTCCCCAAGCGCCTTGAGACCCTATGGGTGAGTAGTGCGCTATATAAATGCATTGATTGATTGATTGATTGATTATGTCTTCCTCCCATCGTTCTCGGGTGGGTTGGAGCGAAATTGCCTTGCCCGTTCTAATGCCGCTCGTTATCCACTTTGTCAGGTGGCTTCCTGTCCCCATTAAATACTGCATAGTGAGCAGCGGGTTCGTGGGTGGTTCTGTGCCATCCGATGCCCAGGTCAACGTAACGTAGTGCTTGATCCTAGCGTATAAAAGAAACAACCCCTCCGGAGTCTGATGTGTCCTATGAAAGTTTGCGAATGTCATAATACTGCCATCCGCAAAACAGGTCTCCCACTTGCATGACGCCTGCATCATGCCATGTTGTGAGTTCTCGGTCTGACAGTGGGCCCGTTCCTAAGGGAAGCCCTATTAGGGGTATTGTGGGTGCATAGGAGGACGTTGCGCTCGTATACTTCACCGCTTTCCTCCAACAGGCAATGGCAAGTCTAAGTAGGTGTGGTGTTGAACTGGGGATCTTAACCTTCGGTAGCAACAGTTTGTGTATGGTGCCATTCGCTCTATCGGTCTCGGTCATGTTTTGTTCGTGAAGGTTGCGGCCCGCCAGCCAGTAGGCTAGCCATTGCAGTTGGCACGCATAACCATACGCTATCATATGTGGGACTCCCATACCACCCTGAGCAGTCGGCAGCTGTAGTTTGGCTAGACTAATGCGTCGTCTACCCGATTCCCATACCAGTTCCGTAAGAGAGGATCAAAAGCGGCAGGTTCGTAAAGTAATATATGAGACGGGGTAGCACCACCATTTTAGAGATGGCCACTCTTCCGGCCACCGACAGTGGCAATGTGTTCCAAAATTGCACTTGCGTCTTTAGTGCGGTAATCGCTCTTCCCAAGTTCCCGTCTAGTAGCATGTCCTGCGTCTCTCTGTATATTTGCAACCCTAGGTATCGGAAGGTCGCCGTCGCCACCTGGAAGCAATGGGGGGGGGGGGAATTGCAGTTGTGTGTTCTCCTCAGAGGCGTTAAAACAATACCCATATGACTTAGTGTCGTTAATTGTAAGGCCCGATATTACCCGAAATTCCTCAAATATATCCGGTATAGGGTCGAGACTGCCCCTCACGTCCCCTAGGTAAAGTATTATATCGTCCGCATAAGCCGACACCACATGTGCCACTGTGTTTCTCCGTATTCCTCTATGCTGTGCGGAGGTCCGAAGTTTATATAAGAGGGGTTCTAAAGCCAATACAAACAATAGGGGTGACAACGGGCAGCCCTGTCTAGTACCCTTTGTTACATTCAGAGGATCAGAAATACATTTGCTAGTGCGTACCCGGGCTGTTGAATGTATGTATAACAGCGTCACCCATGCTATGAACTCGGGCGGTATTCCGAATTTACTGAATGTTGCGAACATATAATCCCACCTTAGGGAATCAAAGGCCTGCTTTAGGTTTAAAGATATACATCCCTCCTTGCCGTTAGCCGCGTCCTCGTGGAACATTATCTGGTTGAGCCTCCGTAGGTTCATCGCTGTACTCCGACCGGGCACGAAACCGCATTGGTCAGGGTGTATCAATTGTGGAATAAATGGAGCCAGTCGCTCCGCTAAGATCTTACTAAGGATCTTGTAGTCCGTGTTTAGCAATGAGAGCGGCCTGTAGTTTGCTAATTGGAGCCCGTCCCTACCAGGCTTTAGAAGAGATACTATCAGCGCCTGCAGAGTCGTGGGCGGTAGCCCGTTGGATTTCAGCACCTCCTGATATACTACATGCAATCGTGGCGCAACCAGGTCTATATAAGCCCCATAGAACTCAGCCGGTAGGCCGTCGGTCCCGGGGGTTTTGTTCCGTGGCAGCGCGCGGATCGCCTGCCGTATTTCTGTAACTGTGATGGGGCGTGCTAAATCCTCTTTCTGTTTCGCCTCAAGCTGTGGCATATTGAGGTCAGTCATAAAAGACTCATATGACTCCTCCGATAACTGCGGGTGCCACCCATACAGTTCCTCATAGTATTCCTGGAATGTAGTGTTTATGCCTATTTGTGTCGTAACCGGCGCCCCTCGTTGGTCATTCACTTCCATTATGGGGGTATATGTGGGTGCGTTTCGTACCAGTCGTGCCAGCAAGGTACCCGACCTCTCGGCTTGTGCGTGTTGCCTGCATGTGTATTCTCTATAGTCCAGCAACCTCAACTCTTCGAGTAACTCAGTGTGTTGGATGTGTGCCTCCTGCAATTGTATGAATCGTTCATTTGTGCCCGCTGCCTCACTCTCCAGCAACAGCTGAACTTTTGCGTTCACGCCCGGATGGACTGTTGTGCAGCAAGATAGGAGCCTCCCGTGTTCGAGAGCCTTTAAGCGCCCAAACCTCTGATGTCCGTTTATGTCGGTCTTTTATTTCCGAAGCCGTGAACTAACTTAAAAGGAGCAGCACTCTCCACTTGCGTATAATCCCCAGAGGGCCGACCCTGTAAACCAGTTTGCGCCTTGAGATTGTGCATAGGAAGCTGTCTCCTGCCTCTATCTTTTCCGGTTTAGAACAGAGCCTCCTCCCATCTGGGGTCGATCGTGTGTATTTCTGCTGAATGGAGCACCTTCCTTGAAAAGAACGCGACTCCTTCAAACACCGTTCCTAGAAGTGCATTAGATAGTTTCTTGCACCACTCGTATTTGAGAGTGGCCGCTGTCCTGATATTTTGTTGCCCCTTTGCTCCCCATCGTATACATGCCCTGATGAAGGTGCGGCCGTAGATCGGGCCTGGCACTGAAACGCGCGTCGGCGTGGTTACCTTTTGTCCTGCTAGTACCATCTTGGTTCCCCAGCAAGTCGCTGAGAGGACACCACAGGACAACCTCAGTGTATTAGTGTATGATGTGTACTGAGGTCTTTGTATTGTGCTAACTGGATGTGATTAATGGAATGTGTGATGTTAGTTTAGAAGAATGCTTCTGTGATGATGAATGAAAGATGAATGGGTGATGTGGGGCGTCTTATTTATGTTTATGTGATTGAGTTATCGTTATTTGTGCATATTTCAATGATGATGTTTTTGTATACCCTTTGAGAAATATTTATTTCCTGAAAATGAAAATAAAATGATATATTTTTCTACTTTCTGTCTGATGAATCACATTATGTGGCCCTGAATAGTAGTGAGCTCAAAGTTGTGTTGAGTGAAATCTTTGGACTCTATATGAGCCTTTAATTAAAACATATAGGGCAGACTTATCTCCTTTGGTATTTGGTCCTTTTCCCCTGCTGGTCTGCCCTGCATCTGTCTCAGGGGGCCCGTACTTGTATTAATTAATTAACTCTCCAGCATTGCCAGCCACCCCTCCACCTCTTTAAGTCTTTCCAGTGTTGTGTACCTCATACCCACCTTCGTACCCATAGCGACACCTCGCATGGACACTTTAAAGGCGCCCCATTCGACCTGTCTCGAGCTAGCTGTGCCAGCGTTCGTAGCGAAATAGTGCGTGATAGCATCTGCTAGCGTGGATCTGAAGACAGTATCCTCCAGCAGTTCCGGCGTTTGGCGCCATGTTGGTATAGGAGTAGGGATCCTACCCCAGTGTATTGTGATTTCTCCCGGGTTGTGATCGGAGAACGTCTTCCCCATATGCTCAGCAGTCAACATGGACCCCAGTAAGGTTCTAGAGCAGAAAATGCGACCTATCCTAGTATGTAGCTTGTGAGGTGGGGAGTAGAATGTATATTCCCTGTGTAGTAAGTGTTTGCTCCTCCACACATCAGTCAAACCCCATCCATCAGCCCATTGTGATAGGGCTTCCGCCTGTTTCCTACTCTCCGTCGCCTGTAGTGGGGGATGAGACCTGTCGAGGGAAACGTCTAGGACTGCATTGTAGTCCCCTCCCACTATCCAGTCATATTCCGACCATTCAGCCAGTACCCTGTTGATCGCGGCAAGGAACGCCGACTGACCTGTGTTTGGCGCGTAGATACTGCCGAGCACAATGGGGGAACCATCCAATGTCCCACGTACAAATACATATCTACCCTCTGGGTCCACTTTTTGTTCCGTCATCTTGAAGGGGACAGAGTTTTTGAGCCATATAGCCCCCCTTCGAAAAAGCGGAGTATGTAGTGGCAAATAATTGACCCCTCCATTTCTTATGCAGTTTAGTACTTTCTGCACTATTAAGGTGGGTCTCCTGGAGGTATGCTATGGTCGCCTGCCGCCGCTTCAGCTGTGCTAGAATTCTATGCCGCTTGTGTACCGATCCCAAGCCTCGCACATTCCAGGTGCATATCTTTTACGTGCTAGGAGTCTCCATGGCAGTGTTCGTCTATTACATTTGGCAAACCCAGTACAATTCGTGTGTTGTATATGTAGTGTGGTGTCCTAAGTGCCTGCATTACAGAAAATTCTCTAACCTTAAGGTCCCCAATCGAAAAAACCTGGGGTCCAAACATCAGCGCCCAACGTGGGCAACATCTAAACTGAAGTGTGCCTGCGCTCTGGGGGGGTGTGGTCGCCCACGCGCACTCACTTTTTAATTTTTTTGTTATTAGGTACCTGCTGGTGGTTACAGCATTTTACCCTGCACGAGAATGTACCCTGTTCCCTGTCTACCCACCTCCGCCCTCACACTAAATCCAATCGGTGTCTTCAACAGCTACTGTCAGAATTCGTTCGCCACTTGTGCCGTAAGTTTTGGGAACATTTGCAAACTAGTGACAGAGCCTGACATTTCCGTGCGTGAGTCCGAATTGCTGCCCATGTCCGTCTTATCCCCGGCATCATGTGCTGCCAGCGCATCCGCTGTCAGCAAAGTCATTTCTGGATTCGATCGAGGTCTGCCCGGTGTACTCCCTCCTTTCGCACCAGGCCTCTCCGTGAGGTCGTCCCGAGTGCTGGGCTGCAATGCTCCCTGACTAGACGGTCCTTCCTCCTGTTCTTCCGCCAAGGGATCCTGTGTGTGCAGCGGTGTTACCGCTACCTCCATCCACTCCGCCGCCTCCTCGGGGGATTCGAAAAAGTAAGTTTTGTTTCCATGCATTATTTTAAGGCGGGCTGGGAAGAGTAGTGCATGTTTCAAGTTACGATCTCGTAGCTTGCGTTTCACTCCCAGGAAAGTCGATCTAGCCTTCTGGACTGCCGGTGTGAAATCCGGATAGATAGATATTGTCTTGTTTTCGAACTTCAATGGGGCTTTCTCTCTGGCAACCCTCAGCACCGAGTCTCTGTCCTTATAGTGCAGCAGGTGTGCTATCAGTGGTCGCGGCGGAGCTCCCGGTCTGGGTGGTTTTGGAGGCATTCTGTGTGCTCGCTCCACACTGTACAGCGGAGTAAGGTCCGTAGGTCCCACCACCGTCTTCAGCCAGTCCTCTACAAACTGAGTGGGGTTTCTCCCCTCGCTTCATTCCGGGAGGCCTAGTATGAGGACATTATTGCGGCACAAGCGTTCTTCCGCGTCATCCACCCTGTCCCATAGAGTCTTGAGCTTCTAACGCTTCCCTGGAGGCCTTTATTTTCGTTAAAATGAGATCCCGTTTAGCCTCCTGTGTGTCCTTGCCCGTCGGTGGTATGATTTCGTTGTTGGAAGAGGCCAGTGGGTCTTCAGAACCCGTAGATTGCAGGTCGGCGTTCGCCACCGGGTCCTGCTGTTTGGGTCTGTTTCGTCCCATGGTTTTGGGTTGGATAGGTGACGCGGTCTGGGCTCCCGCGCGCACACTCGGTCCTTATGGTGTTGTATTCCAGCTGGCGGTGCTATTCATGTACTGTCTCCAGGCACTGGGATGGCTAGTGATCCAGTTTCGGTGAAGGGGCCTAAAGCAGCAGGGGCAGACGTTGCGGGTGCGTGATCGCTCGCACTACTCTTTTTGTCACTTACATCACAGTCAGCCCCAAATGGTTGAACCGGTTTCTCACTTGTCTGGCTGGGGGGAGAAGTTACCCCTACACAGCTTGCAATGTCTTCGCAGCCCACTTGGTGTTCTCGCCCTCACTTCGGCATTAGGGCCAGGTACTGCTATCTCCTCGCTGGCTAGGGTAGTCGTATCGAGTGGGAACACTGCTTTCCCATACACTCTGGATGGTGGCGGTTAGCAATCTGCAGTTGGGTCCCTGCTGTTGCACAGCCCTGCAAGGAAGGTGCACTTTATGGCGAGTAGTGGTGTATTCTGCTGTGGCTTGCACCCTGCAGTATCAGCTCCTGCCCTTGTAGCGCACAAATGCGGTCACTCTTTCCCGGTATTCCGGAGCTCCGTCGCTCACCAACAGTGTAGGACACCCTTCGGGGCTTATGCGTGCAGTAGTCCTCCGCGGCGTTCCACAAAATGGCACCCGCCATCTTTTGCGCTGCTATCTTCGATATGCACCCCGTCGGTTCGTGTCTTCAGGGGACAGCCGCTATCTCCCGGCCCCCTATCGCCCTGTCGCTATCCCTAGCCGCTCCACACCACACTGCTTACTGTTCTTGCAACACCGGTATCGTCCAGCGTGGCGGTCCTCCGTCCATCGGGTCTGCGCTCCGCTAATGAGTCTTCCGGCGGCAACTTGTCTTCCTCCCGCTCCACCTCGCAGGCACCCTCAGCTTGGCAATCTGTGTCGTAGGGTGTAGCCGCTGACTGTCTCACTCCCCGCTTAACGCGCCCCACACACCTCCGGACTCCGGGTCGATGCCTCTGGTCTTAAGCCGCACACGGGCCAGCTCCTCCTCCCAAGGCAGTCCGCGGCCTCCGACGCGTAGCAAGGCCGTACCGCCTCCGGCAGTCTACCACAGGTTTCGGGAGTAGTATGTGTCACGAAAATCGTCTCTGCCAATCCCCCTCACTTCCAGCAGCAGTCGGGCTAAGGTGGGTGCTCCGTGGGAACCGGGATCACAGGATATTTAGCAAATTTTGAGGGCACGGGATGGAGCTAGCTCAGTTCACGTCCTCCATGCTAAGCTCGTGGCCACGTCCCCAATGAACATGCATGAGTGAGAAACGTAAAGTGATGATCTGTTTCCACGGGACTAGAGGTTCATGTTCTTGGTTTGCCAAAATCACCTGCTACTCTGGAAAGGTTAGGAGTTCAAGTAAGGCACTGTGAGCTTGTCGGAATTGGGCCTACAGGTACTGATGTGGTACAGAGACTCAGTCCCTCCCTTCTGATGGCCTGTTCTCCCAAGGCATAGTTCTGCTTCCTAGCAGAATCCCTGCAACAGTAGGATAAACACTTAAGAAAGTCTGACCCAAGTGAAGTGACTGTATCCATTGAGCCACTGCCCAACTAGTGACAGACAGGCAAGGACATTGTGCTGAGCTAAAAAAGAACATTATAAAGTGTGTATTCTAGCAGATTTATAGATCATAGCAAATTGTGCTTGCTGGGACATTATAGAAAACTGGAAAAGCATGATAATTGGGACATTATGGAATTAGTCAAATGTGCATACTGGTGGCATTGTGAAGATTGCAAAGTGAACTGACAGCAGAATCATAGACAAATGTAAAGTGATAGCTAGGATATTATACAAAAATGCCAAGTGATAGCTGGAGAAATAAGAAAACTACACAGGGTGTTTATTGGAACATAATGGAAACTTGGAACCGAAATAATGGGAAACTGCTGGTGATTGATTGTTTCCGTCGTTTTACTTTTACATTCTGCACCCCTGGGACCGTATTATGGAAAGTGCCCTCGAGCGCAACGGGCATGTGTGCCCCCCTGGCACACCCCCGGGGTACTTTGGTATTACAGAAGGACCGTAGATACTTGTGTAGCCCTTTCTGTAATAAAGATAGTGCTGAAGCACATATAGCGCCAGTGCTTTCACCAGAGGCTTCTCCCTCATATCTAATAAGGTAATCCCTTTGCCTCTGCGCCTGCACCATATTATAGACATGGGCGCAGAGGCATAGAAGCTGTCAGGAGGCTCACTGACAGTGCACTTCCTGATAGCAGACCTCTGAACAGGGGAAAAATGGTCCTATGGACCTCCCTCCAGACATCCCCTTGCAGGCAGGTGCAGTCACTCCCTGCACCCGCCTGCAAGGAGATCGCTCTCCCCTCTTGAAAGTGCAGGCGGGTTCCCGCTTGCACAGTGCAACACAGAGCGGCTGCTTCAAAGCTGCTCCGTAGTTCACTTAAATGCACTGCCTCCAGGGCAGCACGACTTCGCAGCTGCCCTGGAGGCAGGGCATTCTATGTAATAGAGTGCACTTTCCCTGTTTGTTCCCGGCGCACCTGTTTTAAGTTGCGCCGAGGAACAAACAAGGAAAGTGTGCCATATGTTTAACAGGGCCCCAGGAATTCTGATTTCAAGTGTGGGCGGGAATTTGCTAAACAGAACACTGACACATACTCTTTTATAATGGTGTGCCTTGGTTCTGCCTGTAGAGTTTCTGCTAACCTGATACTAATTTAACTGTCTATCGGGGTCTCAGGTGAACACTCAGGAATATTTTTTTTTTTTTTTGTGTAAGACCTTTATTAATCACATAGCAGTTGACACAGCACAAGCCTACAACCCTGGGGCCGGCTCGCTACGTTAATATCATTAACCAACATTGTAAATGATTGTTACAGATGAACACCTCTGCAGTACCATGCAGAGCACTGTCGTGTTTCTCATGTATGGCCAATAGCTGGTAAAAGAAATGAGTCTTACATTTTCTCGTTTTATAACAAGAACAATAGAACAATACTCCCCAACTTAGACCGTACAGTGTAACCCTCACATGCTACACTTCAGTTGTAATGGCAGTTACAGTTCCCCCCAATTCCCGCCGCCACCCCGCACCTGCACCTGTGGTTACCCATCCAGTCGTCCAATCAATTCAATCCAAGGGTCGAATCTCCTCATCATCTTGTAGGGAAGCAAGATATTCCTCCAAATAACCCCAAATACTTTTCGGTCTGGACTTCGCCGGCAATAATTCCTCATAAGTTTGTATTTTGTCTCGGCAGATTGACATGTCATGCAACCATGTTTTCACCTTCGGCACCTTGCGACTGTGCCAGCATTGTGCCACCTGCCTCTTTGCCAACAATAATGCTATTGCACAGAACTTGCGCTTCAAAGCCCTGAACTGTGGTACTATACCCAGCAAGCAGACTTTGGGTGTACATTGCACCTCCTCCTCCAGAATAACAGATAATGTGGTAGTGACCTCCACCCAGTAACTCTCTATCTTGGCGCAGTCCCATGCCAAATGCGCAAAGTTCGCTCCCTCCCTGTTACACCTTTTGCATCTGTCTTCCTCCTGTAACCCGAATCGAAGCAGTTTCGACGGTGTGTAATAAATTTGGTGAAGGAATTTAAAATGAATAATCCTCAGATTGCCGTTGGGTGTAAGTATCTGTGTCAGGGCGCAAGTGCTAGTCCATTCGTCATCTGTCAGTGGTGTGTCAAGTAGTGCATCCCACCGCCCCTTTGCCTTCAACGCGTGTCCAGCTAGTTCTAATTGTGCAGCTGAATAAAGTCTAGATACCAGGTGTGATAAATCGTTAGTTGTGATCAAGAATTGTAGTGGTGCAAGGCATTCTGGTTCCGAAGGGAACATTGGGTAGTGTTCCCTCAAGGCTCTAGTGAGTCTGAAATATGTAAAGCGAAACATGGATGTTTGGTTCTGAACATATCCCAGTTTGTCAAGGCCTACGAACTCGCCTCCCTGAAACACGTCCCCCATCCTGTCAATACCAGCTCTGCTCAGTAGGGACATTCCGACACCCTCCCCAGTGACTGACAGCTCCTGATGATGGTGTGGCAACATGGCCGGCGCATACAGTGGGGTCTTATGAGCCAGTTGCCCTAGTCTGTGCCAGGCTTTGACCGTTGTATCCACCGTGTTAATATCCCTAGCATGTAGCGGGGGACGGGTATGTGAGATTATTGCTGTGAGGGGAACAGGATGCGCATCACTCTCCTCTATAGCTGCATGGGCGAGGTATGGAACCGCATGGTACCAATACGCCGCGTATTGCGCCTGCGCGCATAGGTAGTATAGGAGGAAATCAGGCACACCGAAACCACCCTGCGCAAGTGGGAGTGTAAGAGTCCGCAGATCCACACGGGCCTGTTTGCCCGCCCAAATCAGGGTCCTCACCAGGGAGTTTATTCGTCGGAATATAGCCTGCGGCGGTGTGATTGGAATGTTGTTAAACAGGTATAGCAGTTTGGGCAATACGTTCATTTTAACAACCGCTATCCTGTCGGCTAGTGAGAGGGGCAAATGTATCCAGCGCTGGATACTGTCCTCCAGTTTCGTGAGTACCACGCCGTAGTTCGCCCTCAGCACCTCTTCTGGATCTCTATGGTACATGACCCCTAGGTATCTGATCGGTTCTTGTTGCCACTCTAGCGGGAAATCCACTTCGAAGGGGGATGTGGTGTCAGTGAGGGGTATTATAGAGGATTTGGACCAATTTATAGCTTGGCCCGAGTGTCCCCCGAATCTGATGTATTCCCGGAGTAGTGCGCTCAAGTGAGTCTCAGGGTCACGGACATACAGTAACATATCGTCCGCATACAATGATATGTGAAGCGGCCTGGCTATGAAGTGTAGCGCCGAATCTCTGTAGTTCTGCCGTATCAGACAGGCTAGAGGTTCCAGCGCTAATGCGAATAATAGAGGCGAGAGCGGACAACCCTGCCTCGTCCCTCGCTCAATTGCAAATTGATCCGAAACGTATCCATTGATTCTGACCCTGGCACGTGGTTCCGTGTAAAGCAGAGGAATAATTTCATATAAATATCTAAACCAGTTAAAGGCAACAGTAGAAGTGCAGCTCACTCTGTCAGATGTATGATGTTACAACCCATACTTTTACAACACATACCTTTACAACGCATTTTTTACAACGCAACATCCATTACAACGCATTCCATTACAACAAATTTTTAAAAACTACCTTTACAACGAATTCCATTACAACGCATACTACCTTTACACCGCATACCATTACAACGCATACCATTACATTGCATGTATGGTAAGTATTGGATACTGTAGGGGTAAAAATTACTATTCTAACTCCAAGGGGTGCAACAGTAGGGTAAGTGTTGGATAGTGTAGGGGTAAAAATTACTATTCTAACTCCAAGGGGTGCAACAGTAGGGTAAGTGTTGGATAGTGTAAGGGTACTATGTGTTGTGATGGTATGCGTTGTAATGGTATGCGTTGTAATGACTGCGTTGTAATGACATGCGTTGTAGTGGTATGCGTTGCAGTGTCATGCGTTGTAATGGTTGCGCTGGAATGGCATGCGATGTAATGGATCTTGCGTTGTAAAAGTTTAGTTGTAATGGTAGTGCGTTGTAAAAGTTGCATTGTAAAGGTTGTTTCCCACTCTGTCTGTTGCGTCTGGATGAAGCATGATATTTTTCCCACTAATTCAAAGTGAGTATTATCCGGCTTAAAAACTACACTTATCCCTGACACTTCTGCCAATGACTCAGACAGATACATTTAGTTTTCATCTTAATTTGTAAATCAGAAATGTTCATCATCCTGCCATTGGGGTTTCCTAAAGGCCAGTTATGTAATTAGCAGAGTCTGCATAGCAGGGTCATTGTGAAAGCTTGCTGAGCAGAATGAGCTAAATGATGATCTTTTATAGAAACTTGATAATTGGGGCACTCTGGAAATGTGTAAAGTGTTATAAGACCCCAGTGTAAATTGGTCTTACATCCTGCAGATTTTGTTTGAAGGGATCAGACTATTGTGCTATAAAAATGCACTATTTAGCATGGCACCTACCAAAACAAAATTGGGTTTAAAACAACCCTCGAAAAAAAAGGGATCTTTAATTCCTACCATCCTCTGACACTCCCCTCGCTATTAACTCCAAAAGATATATCTTTCTAGGAGACTTCAACTTCCATGGCAGAACGTACACCAACTTCACCACTGTCCTCAAAAGCCTAGGAAACCGGGGACACAATACATCACCACACCCACACACCCTGCTAGACCCACCCTAAACCCAGTTTTTGCCACCTTCACCACCATCAAAATCACAGCAACAACGCCATTCACCTGGACTGATCACAGCCTCATCTAATTCCAAATCTGCTTCCCGCGACGAACAAAACCCACCCCCATAATCCTGACCAAAGTTGGAGCAGCATCTAGGAGTCAAACTGAAGCCTACACCCTAGACCTCAACCAGCCCAACCCCACTGACGACGTGGACAGCGAGATCAAACAGCTTGATGAGTGGAACACAAAATACTCCGTAAACACAACACACAAAAGTGGACCCAGAAGCAGGCAAGATGTTAGGCTAAAGAGCTCCACGCAACTAATCAACACTGCAAACAACAGAAAATAAGCTGGAGAACAAACCACCATGTAACCAATAAAGAAACTTACAAAGCTGCCCTTAGATGCTACCACCAGCTGATCAGAGAAACCAAGAGGAAGGCACTAACAGAGGGCATAGATAGCAACTCCAAAAGCTGCAAAGAACTCTTCACAAACAGCATAGACTTCACCTCACCAGCTCCTGCCTCGAACAGCATCACCCCCTCGCAAGAATAATGCATTAACCTCTCGGAATTCTTCAATGACAAAATGAAAATCATCTACAAAAACTTTAACCAAACCCTTACACCCTCACATCCAGCCTATCCACAAATAACCATGAAAACTCTCTAACTGGAAAATAATCACCATGAAAGAAACAGCCAACATCATGAGGACTATCCACTCTGGGGCACTAACTGACCCATGCCCCCACAGCATCTGCAATCATGGCACCTCCCACATCAGCAAAGTAACCACCTACATCCTGAATAGCTCCATCCACACTGCAATGTTCCGGGATGCCTGGAAACACACAATGGTCAATGCACTGCGAAAGAAACCCTTGGAAAACCCCCCTCACATGGCAAACTACTGTCTGATCTCCCTTTTACTATACCCAGCCAAGTTGCTGAGGTAAAGTGACATATTGCAACCCTGTCTAACTCCACTACAAATCTTGAACCAGTCTGTTTCATCATGTTCTATCTTTTTTTTTTACATTTCTTATTATTAAAGCAAGGCAACCACAGAATACATGAGTGCATAGAACATACGAGGGTAGTCCACAATATCAACATATGATACAATTAGTGATGAACTGAGGGGGGGGGAGGGGAGAGGAGGATAGGGTACTGAAGAGATACAACGTCAGCGTCAATAATGGGGGGTCAGGGAGAAAGTGGGACATCAAAGGTTGCAGTCGCAGTTGGTACACATATGTGCCCCCTGTATCGATTCCACGGGCCCCATACATTATTCCATTTTCTCGGGCGGCCCGTGCCAAATACACAGTTTTCTCCCGGAACATGCACCAATCCATGTTTTCTATCCACACCTCAATAGCGGGGGCCTCTGGGCCCCCCACTGCTGTGCTATGTTCCGTTTAGCAATCATGGCCCTCAAAGTCACCCACTGAGTTTGTGCTGTATTGAGACCAGTCGGCTCCCAGACATTCAACAAACATCGCCTAGCTTCTGGCAATAGAGCCACCCCTGTCACTTCCTGCATCACCCCGTGGACCCTGCCCCAATATTCAGCCACATATCGACATTCCCATATGATATGGAGAAACGTCCCCAAGTGACCACATCCCCGCTGACACAGACCTTCCGTCGAGAAACCCATTCGGACCAAACGGGGACCCGTGACATAAACTCTGTGTAGTATTTTAAGCTGAACCAATCTCAGTCGTGCTGGAATCGCGACCTCTTTTTGGTGAGGAGATCGCCAATTGCCAGTCCTCATCATCAAGTTCTAGGCCGTCTCGGGTCCATTTATCCTGTAGTTGTGTCAAAAGGTCCGCTCTATGATTGATCAGCTTCTTATAGACAAGGGAAATGGTACTATCAGGCAGATAACCATCCAATATACGGTCCTCCAATGGGGTTGTCTCCGGTATCTCCACCCCCTCCGGGAAAACCGATGGCAGTGAATGGCGAACCTGCACATATCGAAAGTATTCTGTCTCTCCCAATTCGTATTCCGCCTGTAAATCTACAAATGATTTAACCTTTCCCTTCACCCAGAGGTCGCCTACTGTGGAAATGCCAATAAGATCCCATTTGTGAAAACCATTTGTATTCCACAGTCTGCCGAACCTCTCAGAGCCGAAAAGCAAGGTCGCTAAAGTCAAACGGTCTTTCCATCCAAGCGAGCTAGTAGCGTCATGCCATATCCGCACTGCCGTCCTAGTCGGCCCAGTCAAACTCTTCTCCACAGACCTAGTATACAACGCTCTGTTGTAATTGCCTCCAGGAAGTATCCATCTAGCCATGGCATAGCCGGGATCAGACACAGGCCCGTACGTACCATGATTAATAGCCCCCAACTGCGCTGCCCAATAATATCTTTTAATATCAGTGAGAGCAATCCCCCCCATCATACCACGGGAGCTTCAATTTAGCCAACGCTATACGCGGTCTACCATCCCACAACAACTTCCGTTGCCAACCCTCCAATTCGCCAAAATATTTTGCTGGAACGATATCAAGAGTATTTTGAAGGGCATAGAGAAAACGAGGAAACGACATCATTTTAAAGAGGGCAGCCCGACCCAACATACACAGTGAAAGCTTCTGCCAGCACGCAACATCACGTTTCAGCCGAATCAACGGGGAGAGAAGGTTCTTTTCGTATCTGACGACGGGATCCATAGAGACAAATATCCTGAGATATTTGAACCCATCCTTTGTAATTTGAATCGGACAATTACGAGGCAACACAGGTGCATCACCACACAGGACATACAAATAAGATTTCGCCCAATTTATAACCAATCCCGAATGTCTACCATAGGATACCAAAACATCGCAGAGAGCATTCAACGATTTCCTGGGAGAGCTCAGATACAATAAAATATTGTCCGCGTATAATGAAATGCGATCTTCGAACTGTGGAGACCATCGAATACCTTTGATTGAAGGCTCCCAGCGAAGCCAAGCCGCGAGAGGTTCAAGAGCCAAAGAAAACAAAAGAGGAGAAAGTGGGCAGCCCTGTCGGGTGCCCCTCCCAAGACAAAATGGCGTCGAAACATGACCGTTAACCACTACTTGAGCGAGGGGTGCTGTATAGAGAAGACGCACCCAGCTGATGAAGTCCGGGCCAAAACCAAACTTGGTCAATACTGCCCATAGATATGGCCATTCAACTGTAACAAAAGCCATTGTGGCGTCTAACGACGCCAACACGGCCGGTTCCCGTAACGTAGAGGCCCTCGCAAGAACCCCATGCAGATGCCTAAGATTCAACGCAGTATTCCTGTGCGGGATAAAGCCAGATTGATCTGGATGGACAAGCTCACTAATGACCTTAAGCAATCTAGTAGCTAACAATTTAGCCAAAATCTTGGGTTCCGCGTTCAACAACGAGATAGGCCGATATGAAGCACATCTATTCCTAGTCTTCCCTTCCTTATGAATCACCACTATCGACGCCAGTCTGATCTCGAGGGAGAAGACCACACTCCCGAGATTCTAGGAACATGTCTCTCAGATAGGGAGCAATCTTGTCTGGCCTAAGCTTGTAAAGTTCAATCGGGAGACCATTGGGGCCCATTGCCTTACCCAAATTCAGGGAGCGCACCGCTAAGGCCACTTCATCCGCGGTAATCCTACCATCCATGAGGTCATGATCCTCGACAGATAAGACACGGAAGCGCTATGTCCCGTAACAATAAGCGAGAATCCTCCTCCGGTCTATCAGATACAGAAGAGTAAATAGAACGAAAGTGATCGGCGAAGCAGTCCACTATCCCCTGCGGATCAGTTATACAAACACCACCCTCCGCCTCAACCTCAGGAACTACGTGACTAGCTCTATCTTTCTTGTGCAGCCAAGCAATCAATTTACCAGCCTTGTCACCAACGTCATAAAGACGCCCCTGCTGTTTCCGACTAAGGGCCTTTGCCCCGTCCGTAACCAACGTTCTGTATTCTAGCTGCTTCAACTGCAGGACATGTAGTCTAGCACGGGTCACCTCTTGCTCAAGCTCTCGTTCTAAGCTAACGATGTCGGCCTCAACCCTAAGCACATCTTCCTCTTTCTGCCTTTTGACACCAGTAATAAGGGACAAAGCCTGGCCCCTAAGCACCGTCTTAAAAGCCTCCCATAGGGAGACCGACGAGGAGACTGAGCCTTCATTATCCTGGAAATAATGCTCCAAGGCTTTTACCAAATCATTCCGAATCTTAGGATTGCGGAGATACCAAGAGTTAATGGGGGCTATCCTCCCCCCTGAGCCAGGAGCTAGTTCAAATCTAAGCCAAAGCGGGGAATGATCGAAACACCCCTGGCCTTATGCCTGACCTCAGCGACATATGACTCCTGGGCCGCAGGTACCAAAACATAATCTATCCTCGAAAGACTGCCATGGGCGCCCGAGAGGAATGTATATTGCTGCTGATTGGAGTGAAGCAACCTCCAGCAATCCATCAGGCCCATTGTCTGAATGAAGTCAGGCAACCACCTATGGGGCCTTCCGACATCCCTCGGTGGATATTGATCCAACACACCGGAAACTACTGCATTAAAATCACCACCCAGGATCAAGAAACCAACCGGAAGATCCAGTATAACCCGTCCCAGGTCAGCAAAGGTCGCAGACTGCAAGCCAGGAGGAACATAAACAGACACCAGAGAAAGCGTACAGCCCTCCCAGCATCCCGATACATCAGCATAGCACCCCCTATCATCCAAAACAATAGATTCCACCTCTAATGGAAGAGAACTTTTGAGAAGGATGCCAACTGCTCGGGAACCAGTCGTAAACCCAGCATGAGCCACTAGGCGATACCCCTTCCTATTCATCGCTTTGCACGTATTCCCTATCAAGTGGGTTTCTTGAAGCAGCACCACATCAGGAGAATGCCTTTTAAGTAGTTGCAATACTACACTCCGTTTAATCTTATCACCCAACCCATTTACGTTCCAGCTCATCACCCTCAACCCTCTAACCCCCATCATGAAAGAGGAAGAAGACCCAACCCTCTCTTGAGTCTAGCACAGTAATGAAAAAGTCTTGCGATATGGTGCCTTGCAGGAACATGAACAAAACAAAACAAAGAATAAATACCCCCACACCCCCCCCAACTTCCCTTTACAATACCCCCCTCCCTGCACCCCTGCTTCCGACTATAAAGCCACCCCAACTCGGAGTGTGCCTGTCGCCCCCACATCTAAACTAAACTACAAGAAGTAGATCTGAGGAGGAGAAAGACCCTCCAATTGCCCGTTAACCCCCCACCTTACTGCATGAATCAATATAATGAGATCAGAACAATCACAATAATCAGCACCTTAGGTGTACCCAGATACCAGAACAACAGTGCTCATTCCTGCTCCTGTGATCCCCCCTCCCCACCACCACTCTGTCCCTCTGGCTCTTGCTGGGCTGACAAAGTGTCCAACCAGTCAGCCGCGATCTCCGGTTTGTCAAAGAAGTAGGCCCGCTCACTGTGTTCGATCCGCAGCCTAGCAGGGAAAAGCATCGCATATTTGAGTCCCATGTCCCGAAGTCTTCTCTTCAGCCCCAGAAAACGGAGTCTCTGTTTTTGAACAGTCTGTGTGAAATCCGGGTAGAAACTGATGGACGCATTCTCATACTTCAAGGGCCCATCCGCTCGGGAGGCCTGGAGGATGGTATCTCTGTCCCTAAAATTAAATATCCGAGTTATCATAGGCCTAGGCGAGGCGCCCACTCGCGGCTTTCCGCCAGGGACCCTGTGTGCCCGCTCGACAGTGAAGAACTTGCTCAGGCCTTTGGGTGCAAGATGGTTGACAATGAGATCCTCAACAAAGAGGTCTGCCGCCTGGTCTTCCCCCTTTTCCGGCACTCCGATGATGCACACGTTATTCCTCCAGGCCCTTCCTTCGAAATCCTCCAGGCGACGGACGATGAGGTCATTCGAGGCCCTCAGATTCCGAACCTCGGTCTGCCATTCTGTGACGTCATCCGTGAGACTTGATGTTTTAATGTCCAATGATTTGCCCTTTTCACTAGTTTTCGTGAGGTCTGTACGAATCAAATTCACCTCAATGGATACTGTATCCAGCTTATGAGCAAGAGTCTCCATTTGCTTCCCAAGGGTGGATTTGATCCCATCAACGGCGGCCATTACATCTTTTAACGTTGGCTCAGTTGCCGGACCAGAGGAATTCCTCGCCTCATCCTGTGACCTACCCGGTCCACTAGGCGATACCTTATCTTGGGGCATAGCGGTCCATAACATTCGATTGGGTGTATCCACCCCGTCTAGTGGTCTTCAATTTCTGCTTATCTCCCTCCGGCTTATTTGCCATTTCGGCACAATCCACAATTCGTCGTACAGTTCGGGGAGGGGGTTAAGACTTCCAAATGCCTGCGACTAGATCGATCCCTCAGCTTCCGATCTGCGAAACGCGCTCACACCGCTCCCACTGAGGTAGGGTACAGGAAGGCCTTGAGGCAAAGCACCAGCGATGGTCGGCCAGAAACCCAGCTCCCAAGGCAAGAATTTGTCCCTCATTGGACTGTGCAGTCAAACAGCTCTTTTAACAGCGATAGAGTCATCCGAGCTAGTGAAATGCACCCAGGTCTGAAGTCGATGTCGATTGATGAAATCGAAAGCGAAAAGAGGCGCAGACCGGCCACTTCCGGAAAACAGCGCCGTTGTTGTTGAACTACACCTCGGGCACTCTGCCAACCCAAGCGCCAGGCATCCGGGAGGTAGAGGCCGCAAACTCTCTAACTTCACAACTCTGGCATCCGGGGTCCGTTGGGGACACGGGTCACGGCGTTCGATTCTCCCGTGGTTCAGCAACACTGAGAGTTCAACGACGGACAGTATAAGTGGCCGGATATATTCGGGGGCTACGAGGGTCTCGGGAGCCATGTGCTCATGCGACCATCTTGGATGCGCGTGAAGCTCCTCCTCCATCATGTTCTATCTTGACGTTGGCTCTTTGTCCACTGCACAGGTTATGCATGAGAACAATAACATGATTTAGGATATCCATTTTCCTAACAACTGTACACATTTTGACATGGTTGGCACAATCAAGGGCCTTGTTGTAAAGCACATGTTTATTTCTGTTTGTTTTTTGTGCCTTTTTTAATTATCAACCATGCTTCAGCAATGATGTCTCTTGTTGCCCGACTTTTCCAAACCCAGCTTGTACATCTGGTGGTTCATCTTTCATGTAGAGCTCTGTTTTGAACTACCATTAGCATTATACTCTTGGCATGTGAAATTAGGGAAATTGTTCAGTAGTTACACAGCCTGTGAAGTCTCCTTTCTTTGGTATCTGAATGTAGATTTATGTCTTCCAAGCTGATTATTGTGTGTCACAGCCATGTATAAAAATTGTGAATACTGATATTTATCCCACGCATTTGGGTTAATAAAGGTGGTTAGACCTGACAGCCTTAGAGTGGTCTTCCCCCTAAAGTTTTGCCTACCTTCTCCATTTTTCTGACCTTGTTTTTACTGGTATTAGGACTCTGTGCACTTTACCACTTCCAACCAATGCTAAAGTGCTTGTGCTCTCCCCTTTAAACATGGTAATATTAGTTCATCCACAATTGTCATTTTTTAATTTACTTATAGGTCCCTAGTAAAGCACTACCCCCTATACCCAGAGCCTGTAAATGTAATGCTACTAATGGGCCTGAAACACTGATTGTGCAACCCACTGCGGTAGCCCTTTAACCATGACTCAGTCCTCCCATTGCAGAGCACTTGTGTGCAAGTTGAACTGGCAAAAAACCTTTTGTCAGGACCAAACCTTCCCTTTATATATATATATAAGTCACCCCTAAGTTAGGCTCTTGACAACCAAGAGAAAAGGTGCAATGTATTTAAAAGGTAGTACATGTGTTTTACATTACCTGGTAATGAAAAACTCTCAAAGTCATTTTTTCACTACTGCAAGGCCTATCTCTCCCACAGGATAGCCTTGGGGTTAACATATTACATTTTATAAGCATAAGTTCCAATTGGGAAGCAATAAATCTTCAAGTCTAGTCTTTCTGGAATCCTAATTTAAAATTCTAACTTATGGTGAAGTAGGATTTTAAATTACAATTCTGAAAATACCATTTGTAGAAAGTTGGCATTTTCTTACTTTTTATTTGGTGCCTGCTATCTGTCTCGGACCACATGTCTGTGGTGGGTGACAGCTGGGCTTTGTATTTTCACCCTAGATGGTAACACACAATGGGAGCTTAGGTGTGCCTTGATGGGCCAACATTGCCAGGCCCAGCCCAGCTTACACCTAAATTTGGAAATCAGAAATGTTTATCATCCTGCCATTGGGGGTTTCTGCAGGGCTGTTATGTAATTAGCAGAGTCTGCATAGCAGGGTCATTGCGAAAGCTTGCTGAGGTGTTTTCTCCAGTGGAACCAACTCATCCTCTGCTGAGCGAATCATCCCCAAGCAGAACCGATGCATCTCCTTGGCTGAATGGTGCATCTTAGAGCAGAACTGATGCATCGCGGGAGGCTGCCTCCTGCATCTGAGACCAATGCATCGTCTTTGGAACCGCCACTGCGCAATGCAACTGACCCAAGCTTCTTGCATCCCTTGGCGACAGCCACCTCGCCGCCGACGATGATTCTCCGTAACGTAGCTTCACCGCTCATCGGAGCTGACCCATTGTCTCTGGCGCGGCATGCATCATCTACACCGGCCTGCGCCTCGAAAGCCCTGTTGACAAGAACATCATTGTTGACGCATGAGGACCTCGCACCGTAACCTCATCTCATCTAGGAGCCAGCGCTTTAACTCTGCTTCGCTCCATCGTGGTTGTCCTTAACTTTTGCCTTTGTCCCGTTTTGGTGCAATCATATATCCCTCAATGGAGCTTTGGGCTTTTTGGTGCTATTTTTCACTTAAAACTTTAAAATTCAATATCTCAAGTTCTACTTGTTTACCTTTCGTTGTTCTGATCTTGTTTTATTTATTAAGTTAATCTCTATTTGGCTACCCCAGTATGGACTCTTTTTGTGTGCTGTTTTCACTGTTTTACTGTCTGAAGTGTTGCACAAATACTTCACACACTGCCTCTAAACTAAGCCCTGACTGCTCTGTGCTAAGCTGCCAGAGGTGGAGCTTAGGTTAATTTAGAGTTGCCTGTCCCTTACCCTGACTAGGTTTGTGGTTATTTCTTGACCAGGGTTTATACCCCGGTCAGCCAGTATCCCAATTTATAACAAAAGTCATTCACGATGCCCAGCTACTTCTCATCTCATGCAATATAAAATGGGAAATGCGATTTCTACAGATGTGTGCTAGAAAGGCATGGGTTGTGTTTTTTTCACGTGTGTGTTGAATAGAGTTGCCTTTTAGAGCACGACTTTTGCATGAAGGTTTCCGTTAAGGAGTTTGTTTCTAGGATTGGCATGTTCAACACTTCTGAACCTGACAGAAATTGCTTCTAGATGACTTCAAAACAGCAGAGAGAAAATCCAATATTTGAGATTGTTTTAAGGTGGTGATGTTTTTGATCCTTAATGCCTCAGCTCTGTTTCAATTTCAGACATTAAAAAGGCAACCATTGGGGAGGAGCCAAGATGGCGACCTGATCGGACGCGCAGCCTTCAGCTCCGCCGGCCCCGGAGTCCCGCACCATCATCCTGTTAGCCCCGCTTACCAGTTTCTGTCCTGAAAGGTGCGGGAAACGGAGCTGTTGCCACCGGTGATCCGCCGACCTCTCCATTCGCCCGGAATCGTCAGCTGCTGGCCGCTTTGCCTCGGCCCGGGAACCAGCTCGCTCTGCAACGCGCTCTGACCCCACGCAACATCACAGCCGATCCGCTGCGGGGGTGGCGCGACTGGACGGCGCTTCCTCGCAGGAGCGCGGCCTCGGCGCTGCCTGCCGCTGGTGGTTGCTGTGCACGCTCCGGGCAGTGAGGTGACAGGGGGAAGTCGTGTCTCCCGGCGAGTCCTTTGTTCCTGGCCGCCATGTTCCTGTCCCGCTCTCCTCGTCCCTCTGGCCGCTGATTGCAACCCCCACCGGACACAGCTTGCTCACTGACTTGCAACGGGCCCGCAGGCACTGCCCCTGGACCGGGCGGTCTATCGCATGCCCCAGGATGGCTCCGGTAGCAGCATCGCGCCCCGTGTTTTCCCCCGTACCCCACCCCACATCACCTCGTTGGGGAAACGACAAGATGGCGATGCCGGCGGCTCGCCTTGCAGCGGAAACCCATGCAGACTCCCCACGAAACAGCGAGCATATCTATCCTGAGGGGGCCGGGACACGTTCTCTCCAGGAGCATGTGGAACCGAGGACACTTCAGCCTGACTTCACCCTGGGGGATGTGCTGGTGGCCCTGGGTGAGTTGACATCGGCGATGACGGTCACTTGTGCCGACCTGGGGGCACGGTTTGATGCTTGCGCCCAAATATGCGGGCAGGAGCGGGGACCTTGTTTCACGCAGGGCTCCAAACAGGAGCCGTCGCAGCCTACTGCCACAACGTTTCCTCGAAGGGATACAGTGGAGGTAACGGTTGCTACATATGTGGAGGATAGCGGATTGTTGCCATTTTCCGGCTTGGTCGTCGCTACAGTGTTTCCCCCTCGCTCCAAGCTCAACTCTGCACTACGGACTGCGACGCGGGAAGGTCGGCTACCTGTGGACTGCCTTCCAGGTTTCTCCTCTACATTAGTGTCAAGACCTTGGATTGCTCTGCTTTGTGACTTTGTGGGCCCGGACACGCCAGTGGGAACTACTACCGAGGGTCAACTGTATCCTGGGAGCGGACGCCATTCCTTCTTTGTCTACGCACCGCCCCCCTCTTTAGGGCGGCCATTTTGCATCGTCTTCCCGGACAGCGCTGGACTATCACGAAGGAGGGGTGAGGGGCCATGTCCCAAAACGGGCCAGGGCTAGGAGACTCTTTATGGTTCACTTGCCGGGCGGATGGGTGGATACATGGTGGATGTTGATTATGTCCTGATTTTACGGACGGTTCATTGACTCGCCCTGACTGATCTACTGTTGTTGCTTCGCTTGTATTGTTGTTGGGGCGGGAATGTTTCTTAGGCCGGCGGAGCCTGCATGCACATATGACTGGTCCTCCTCCCGGTTTCGCTCTTGTGGAAGTCTAGGGATGGGTTTCTGTTCCTACTCCCCCTGTCAAAGGATAATTTTTTACTTTCACATTTCCCTTTATTTTTTCTTCTTCCTCCTTTCTCTTTTCTTGCTATATTTCGGGTTTTTGGGGCGACAGACACTCTGCTAGGGGGGGGGGGGGGCAGGCCATAGCCTCTGCATGTGTGTAGGGTGGGGGGTTACTTAGGATTCGAAGTTTTTTTTCTATGGTGCCTTTCTTTGTTCTTTATATGTTTTTTCCTTTTTCTTTGGTCTGTGTTAGGCGTATTGGGGGATGGGTGGTGGCGCAAATGTTTAGGGAGTGTTGAGATAGTTTTTTGGTGACATGACTCGTTTGTGACCCTCCTCTGGTCGGGACTTGCATGTTTTGCTTCGAACTGTCTGATGCGGTTGTTACTTGGCAAGTCCCACCTACATGGACCTCGTTCTTTATCTTTATCTTTTATTAGCTTATGTGCGGAGTAATATGTCCTGATCTTAATAGTTGCGTAAAAAGTCTAAAATTAACCTACATTGCTCCTGTGCCTGGGTACTGTGGTGCTTCTTGATCTATGCCTTACTTCTCACCTGTTGCTCTGCTGCGTTACCCTGACACCATATTGCATGCACTAGTGCGTCATAAGAATTCGTGGCCGGCCGGACGGTTGTAGGCCCGTATATGTACTGACTTTGTGCACAATAAAGGTTTTCAAAAAAAAAAATAAAAAAAAAATAAGGCAACCATTTTGGTCTCTGTAGACATGGCTACAAATGGAATTAAGTTTTGAGATGTGCACTGTAGCTAGCTATTTAAACTATATTCAGTTGCTTTATTGGCTTCAGGGTTTAGCAATGTAAGGAACCATATTTAGCATGGTGTGGCCGAAATACATCACTAATGGAAATGCTTCAATTCTTGGATAGTTCAGAATGCCACTAATGTAGTTCGTCTGTAGGTGTAAGGAACTTTAATTAACTCATTGACATGAAGCACTTGTGCGTCAATAACTAATTTTAAAGTGCAGTATAGACCATAAAGTGGTATCATGGTGCCAAGACTGGATAGTAGATGTAAGAGTTAATCATTAAGGTAAATTTTCATTTTTATTTTCTTCCATTTAAAAGCATTCAGAAACATTATTTTGTTCTCATACTCCAATATTGAGCCACAGGGTTTTTATATCAGAGTTAAATACCTCAGTGTTTCAGTTCTTCACTTATGTGCCCCATCCTGGTCCATCAACCTGACTGAGCACTGCTCATTATCAGGCGCTGCTATTTGCAGTCTGATGATAATAATGTAAAGTAAACACAGCCTTCCTTTAATGTTAAAAAAGTGACCCTGTGCTTATTTAAAAATGAACCCAAGGCTGTGAGCTACTTTGAAGGTGTTTGTGAGCAACTGGTAGCTCGTGACTGGTTGGAGGCACAAGCCCTAAATGATGTCCATGCCAAGCCCCTTCTGGAGGTTTGCATTTGGGAAATAAATAATGTCTACTTGCCCACCATAACTCCTTGCCCAGCATTGTATTCTTTTGCTGAAATTGCTCCCGCTGGGTTAGTGGAGGCATTTTCACTAACAAAAGTTTGCTGAAAATACGATGGACCTGCAGTTTGGCAGGCAGATTGTGACTCTGATTGCAGATTCAATGCCCCAGCTCGCCAAACCATTTTCTGCTCTCTCGCTAAATTAGGTCCTTAGAATTCAGTTTTATCTATTACAGATTACAAGTATTTTTCACTGATAAAGCTTAGAAATGACTCAAAGCAGAACAAGATAGAAGCCAGATCAGTATATTTAAGGCAAGACATTTTTACTGAATAAACAAAACATCTTGAAAAAAGTAAAAAAAAATAAAACAAGACTCAACGGCATTTTTAAAAACAAATATTGCTTTATTGAAAATATGTTGTGACACTCAGTATTATTAAACATTCCAATGTGCTACTTTATACAAGAAACATTTGATTATAGTTAGTGGTGACTTTTTGACAAGCCAAAAGGTCTTCTTTAAATGTTGATGTGCTGACCCCTTGATAAAGCCAGTAGGCCCCCTATGTGTTATATTTGGGTGTTGTGACCCTTTGACAAAGCCAGTAGGTCTGCCTTGCTTAAAATGACATAGTCTATATTGTTACATGATATAATTGTGCATGCCTGTGGGGTGTTGGGTGCGGGCCACATCCAAACCATGACCTTCAGCTGGAGGTTGGGTGCCTGTGAAAAGGCCCTGCGCCCAACCCCATGTTCTCCGCAGTGATGGAGAAAATTCACTGAAAAAACATAGGTTAAAGTGACGTTATAGTTAGAAACTGTAATAATATCTTACTACTTGTTGACAAAAACATTAGAAAGTCACTGAAACAAAAGCAAAGGTCAAAGGGACTGTATAATGTGATGAAAACGTTAGTTAAGTCATTCCGTTTTAAACTAACAAAACCACTGAAATTCACCAGTTAGTTTTCCCAAGTAACTATAACTCATGCCCTAATGTAACTATAACTCATGCCATTGCCATGTACTGCTAATTCATTACCTCCCATATTACATCACTCATGACATGGCATATTCTATGACATCAATGATAACATCACTGCAACACCTGAAACTACATCAGTGAGACAACATTGGGCCCGTAGTTACTTTAGGGCATGAGTTATTTTCACTTGAGATAACTATAGATGGTTAATTTCAGGGGTTTTGGGACGAAGGTGGGATGTGGTGACTGCTAGCTGGAGTTCAGAGGACGGGCTACCTAAGTTTATTATATACTGATTTGTTATGTTATGTTATGTTAACAGAAGCTTGTAAAGTGCGCAGTCACCAAAGGTTTCATGGCGCTGATGCTGTATGATTGTGTCGCGTGCAGGTTGTTAGTAAGCTTGTTTAAACAGCCAAGTTTTCAAAGCCTTTCTGAACCACAATAGATTGTTGCAGCTCCTAATGGACAGTGGGAGTGAATTCCAGACTTTAGGGGTTAGGTAGGAGAACCTGCAACCTCCTTGTCTCTTGAATTTGATGGCTGGGGTGGACAGTAGGTGTAAGTGGGAGGAGCGAAGGTTGCATCTGGAAACATGCTTTATGATCATGTCATTGATGAACTTAGGGCTCTTGCAATGCAGCGCCTTGAAAGCAAGGCAGCTAGCTTTAAAAGCGTCCCGTTGCTCCACCGGCAACCAGTGGAGTTTTTGCCAACAGGGCCGGGCTGATTGCCATCTTGGTTGTTTGTAATGTAAATCAGTCTTGCCGCTTGGTTCTGTACTATTTGGAGCCGGTTGAGCAATTATAGTGGCAGGCCTATATAAAGGGCATTTGAGAAGTCAAGGCGGGACAAGACCAATGCTAGTACCGCCTGCACGAGGGCTGCATGAGTCAGTAGGTGAGAAATTTCTGATTTTCCGCAGTTGGAAGAGACTAGTGGAAACCACTGACCCCACTTGGCCTCTAAGAGAGAAGTAGGCATTTATAGTGACCCCTAGACTTTTCACAAAGGGCGAAGAGATGGGAGGAGGACCAAAGTCCCTAGGCCAGAAATGTGGGCCCCAGCTGATTTCACTTTTCCCTTTTGCCAGGGTTAAGTTTTAGATGGTTGAGGTTCATCTAATGTTGGATAAAAAGCATGGTGGTTTGGAATTCCGTGACAGAGTTAGGGGAATCCAAGGAAAAAATCAGCTGGAGACCGTCGGCGTAATTAAAGACGGTGACCTTTCTGTCCTTTAGTGAGTAGATCAGAGGCCTAAGGTACAGGTTGAACAGCAGAGGGGGCAGGGAAGAACCCTGTGGGACCCCGCACGAAATGGGTACTTTGGGGGCCGTAAATGTGCCAAGGCGTACTGCTTGGGTTCCACCTGTAAGGAAGGACTTAATCCAGTTATAGGCAGGACCTTGAATACCTGCCTGTTCGACACGGTTCATTAAGATGTTGTGATCAACCGTGTCGAACGCCGCCGAAGGTCCAGGAGGACCAGTGCCTGGGAGGCCCCCTTATCCGCATTGGCTCTCAGTGTGTCCAAAACCGCGAGGATAACCAGCTTGGTTAGGCTTCAGGTAGTTGGATTGCTCTATGAAATTAGAGAGGCAGCTGGCCACATGAGTCTCCATGATCTTAGCTAGGTAAGGTAAAAGGGAGATAGGGCGGTAGTTGGCGGGACTTGAGGGATCGGCCCCAGGTTTTTTTAACAATGGAATAACCGTGGCATTTTTAAAGGTGGAGGGTACCTCCCCTGTGCTAAGTGACTCATTGAGAAAAGGGAGAATAGTATGGGGTAGTACAGAGAAGACATCTCTTAGGACTGGGGGAGGGCAATGGTCACTGGGGGAGCCCGATTTGACACGAGTCAGGAGATGTGGTAGCGTTCTGGGACAGATACCTGACAAGTGGCTCAGGCAGGATGAATTTCTGGATATGTCGTCCAGTGAGTCCCTGTTGGCAGTGGGTGGGATACTCGCCTTTATAGTAGCAATTTTGTCCAGAAAAAAGTTGTTCAGAGAGTCACACAGTTCTTGTGTTGGAGCTTGGGTGGGTAAGATTCTCTCATAGCAGATCAGATCGTTCACAATTTGAAGAATCTCCTTTTATTTGTTTTGGGCGTTCAACATTTTTGCAGAGAAAAAGGCGGCTTTAGCTGTCAAGGTCGACTTTTTATAATCTTTACGCCCTAGCAGGTATTGCTGCCTGTCTGCACTTGAGTAGTGACGCCTCCATTTCCTCTCAACTTGGCGGAGCATGAGTTTTTGGTTCTTTAGATCACTGGTGAACCACTTATGGGCATCAGAATGTCTGGCCCGGGAGAATTTAGTGAGAGGGGCGTGTATGTCACTGGCCGACAACAACCAGTCTGCAATGGCCAGTTCCATAGAGGTGACATCGGGATTAAAAATAGGGGCGGTGCTAGCTAAGGTATTAATAAAGTTATTTTTATCGATGGTTCGCCACTTTCTAGTCAAGCCACCAGGTACTATAGGGGGCTTAATCCTGCCATTTAGGGTAACCGTAAAATCAATCAGATAGTGATCTGACCATATACAGGGGGAGATAGAATTCACAGATAAGGTGAGGTTGTGGGTTCAAATTTGATCCAGCGCATGTCCTTTAGTATGAGTAGGAGAAGATATGTGCTGGGACAGATTAAGGTTGGAAAGCAGGTCAGAAAGTTCCATGGCATGTGGTCCTCCAAGGGTGTCACTGAGCCAATAGTTGAAATCACCGATGAGCAGGAGCCTTGCATGGTTCATGACCAGATTGGTAACTTGTTCACTTAACAAGAGTAGAAAAGAGGGCATATGTTAGGGCGGGCGGTATAGGAGCACCAACGCGAGAGATCCGATGTTGGTGTCGAAGGTAATGACCAAATTCTAGACTTGTGGTAGTTCGAGGGAAGTCATTGTGTAAAATTTTTGATTCTTATGTATTATGGCCGCAACACCCCTGCACTTCTTCCCTGCGGGCCGATTGGCTGATAGAATGAAATAATCTGAGGGGAGGGCCGCCAAAATATCCGGTGTAGAATCCTCGGTAAGCCAAGTTTCGGTGATCAGAAAGGCATCAGGTTTTAGGTTTAAAGCATTTTTATTAAAACAAAAGAAACATGGGGAAGGGAAGTAGGAGGTCAAGGTTACATACAGTACAATAAAAGAAAAAGAGATACGTTGCAGCAATTCTGGTCGGAAGGGGGGAGGTCGGTGGTCTAGGAGGGGAAGGAGAGGCATCGACTGTAAGGCGTTAAAGTAATGTGCATAGCCCTCCCATATTCCCCGACCCCCCCAGCCAGAGCTAAGAGCAAGTAACTTACTGCAACACAGCAATACACAACGCAGTCCCTCCACACCCCCCGCCCCCAGAAAAGGAAAAAAGAAGAAAACAATACCCCAACATTCCCGTCCAATAGCCCTTAGTAGAAGCATCCGCCCCAAACAGCCTACCCCCAACCCCAAATCCCCCCAGCCCCATCCCGCCTAATCTGCCGGGGCCGCCGGTGGCGTCAGCCTAAGAAGGCGCAGGTACCTCGGACATGTGAGTTCTCGGAATTCTGTGGACAGCAGTGCCAGGAAGGGGTGCCAGAGCTCCTCAAACTGATCTACATTTCCAGCCACTGTAAGCGACATCTTCTCCATACCCAGAACCTGCCAGAGTCTATGTAGCCAACCAGTGATGGAGGGGGCAGTGGAGGTGCGCCAGTGAATAAGGATATTTTGGACCGCTGAGCCTAGCGCAATAGCAATCTGCCTACCCCTGCGAGACTTCAGTGGGTACATCAAATCGTTGGGCAGGCCTAGCAAGACATACGCCGGGAAGCGCGGCAGCTCAATTTCAAAGTGTCTATCCACTTCATCCAAGACCTCTTTCCAGTAGGCAGTCAGTACCGGGCAATCCCACAGAATGTGCGATAGAGTACCCTCCTGTCCGCAGCCCCGCCAACAGCCCTTGTCAGTGAGTTTGTGCATCTCATAGAGCCTCTCCGGGGTGTAGTACCAGTAGGTGGAAACCTTAGTAAAGGTCTCCGTCAGCCCAGTGTGGTATGCAGAGTGCCTCGCCCGATATGCGATCCTGTCCCACTCCTTGTGACTCAGGGTCCTGCCCAACTCTCTGTGCCAGCGCTCCCTCCCCGGATTATGGAAATGAAACGTCGGGGGTTGGAGAAACTTATATAGGTCGGAAATAAGCTTGGCCTCCGAGGTCCGGGTCACTAGCCAGCGCTCATAAGGAGTGATCTGACGGGCTGCTACGTCGCGCACCTGGGGCTGGAGAGCCCAGTGGCGGACCTGCATGTAGCGCAATCTGTCTACCTCCGTCAGGCCAAACTCCTGTCGAAGTTGCTGGAAAGGAAGCACCCCCTCCGGTCCGTAAATCTGAAAAAGTGCCCGGCAACCCGCGCTCACCCAGTGGGAAAAAGCTCCCGGCTCCAAGCCCGGAGTAAAGTCCGGGTTACCAACTATGGGTGTAAACGGTGATGGGAAGGTAGTCAGCTCGCGGAGCTCGCAAACCGCATCCCAGACTCGCAGGGGAACCCGGGTAACAAAGGAGGCGTAGAGGTTAGCCGGGCGATGTGCGCGCCGTAAGAATGGAACCTCCTGAAGGGTACGTCCCGCTACCGCCTGATCCTGAAAAAGCCAGTGCCTGCTCCATTCCACCAAATATCGAAGTTGCGCCGCCTGAAAATACTTCCGGAGATCCGGGATACCAAGGCCCCCCGCCTCCAGAGCAAGCGTAGAGAGAACTCTCTTCATCCGAGGCCTGCGGCCCTGCCACACGAAGCGTGAGATGTCGGCCTGCATTTGCTGTATCCAGCCCACAGGGGGCTGGAGAGGTAGGGCGCGAAAAAGGTACAAAATCTGAGGCAGCACCGTCATCTTCACCGCCGCGATACGGCCCAGCCACAAGAGCAGGCCCTTGTTCCATCGGCCGAGTTCCTCCTTAATCTTCTTACCAAGGGAAGAGTAATTTGCTTTAACCATTTCAGGCAGCGAAGGCGCCAGCAGGATCCCTAGGTATGGCACCGTGGAAGAGGACCACTGCATGGGGAAGAGACGCTGAAGGTCTCTCCTGGTGTCCGCGGCAAGCGACACGTCCAGGGCAGCCGATTTAGCCATATTCATCTTGAAGCCGGCCACGCGTGCAAAGGCATCCAGTTCCTGGACGCAAGCAGGGAGTGACCTCCTGGGGTCATCTAGGGTCAACAGGACATCGTCCGCATAAAGGCTAACGGTATGGGTATATTGACCCATCTTAACCCCAATAACGTCCGGATTATCGCGTACCCTCTGGGCAAACGGCTCCATGTAGAGGGCGAACAGAAGCGGTGAGAGGGGACAGCCCTGTCTCGTACCGCGCTCAATGTCAAAACTACTAGAGCTGTGCCCATTGACCCGTACCGATGCTGATGGTCTTTTATAGCAATTGAAGATCATGGTGCGGAACTTCTCGCCGATTCCCAGTTTCCCGAGAACCAGCTCAAGGTACGGCCAATGAACTCTATCAAAGGCCTTCTCCGCGTCGACCGACAGTAACATCCGCTCCCCTGGGACGCGCGAGGCCTTTTCTAATATGTGTGTCACCCTCTTGGTGTTGTCAACTGTCTGCCTCCCGGGTACAAAGCCAGCCTGGTCCGCCTCCACCAGACCCGGTAGATGCAGTCCAAGTCTGGCCGCTAGGATCCCTGTGTAGAGCTTAAGGTCAACATTCAGAAGCGAAATAGGCCTATAAGAACCACACAGGGTCCGGTACTTCCCGGGCTTCGGGATAACCGACACAGTCGCGGAAAGAAGGTCCGGTGGGATAGCCCCCGGTTCGGAGAAGGAGTTGAAAAGGCGAGCCAAGATAGGCGCCACTGTGGAATAGAAGGTCTTATAAAACAAGGCCGTGTAGCCATCCGGGCCCGGGGCTTTTCCGTGTTTCAATCGTGCTATGGCGGAGATGACCTCCTCCACATGGATGTCCCGCTCTAAGTGATCCGCTTGGGCGGGCTCTAGTACCGGGAGGGTCACCGACTCCAAATAATCCTCAGCGTCCCTCAGCGAGGAGGGTTCCGCGGCATATAACGCCTCATAGAAGCTACGAAAGGAGTCCGCCACCTCCGCGTCACCGGAAACAGAAACCCCGTCTGCACCCACTAGCTCCTTCACCACATTGCGTTGCTGCGCAGCCCTGAGCCGGTGGGCCAGGAGCTTACCGCATCTGTCCCCGCCCGTGTAAAAGGCATGCTTCAGACGCAACACCGCATATTCCGCACGATCTAGGTCCAGCGCAGAAAGGAGTTTCCTCGCTGCTTTCAGCTGCCTCCAGACTCGAGGAGCCCCCGTGCGGCGGTGAACCTGCTCAAGTTCCCTGACCTGCGCAGTCAGTTCGTCCCTCTTACATTGCCGCTCCCTGTTCTCGGCCGAGGAGATAGAGATAAATTCCCCCCGCAGGACCGCTTTCAAGGCCGCCCACTGCGTCGCCTGAGACGTGTCGGAGTTGCCATTGTGGACCAAATAGTCCCGAATGACCTCCTCCACCCGCTTCACGACCGACTTCTTATGTAGAAGAGTATCCCGAAGCCGCCACAACCCTCTGGAGGGGGGGGTCGCCGGCCATGCAAAGACGCCGGAAACCGGCGCATGATCGGACAGGGACAAGACCCCGATGTCCGCCGCCGTGGCGGCCGTGCGCAGCGGTCCACTCACCAGTAGGTAGTCCAACCGCGAATAAGTGCGGTGCGCGTGGGAGAAATAGGAATAGTCCCTATCGGTGGGGTGCATGGCGCGCCAGAGGTCATGCAGGTCCAGCTCCGCAATCCGGTCCTGCACCACGCGGGAAAGCTCCCCCGTCTGTGGGGAGCGCTGGGCAGATCTATCCATAGCCGAGTTGAAGACAATGTTCAGGTCTCCCCCCAAGACAACATGGCGATCGGCCAAGGCAGTGACGTCCACCAACACTGAGTCCAGGAAACGATCCTGGTGATCATTCGGGCTGTAAACGGAGCCAACCGTGAAGGCAATACCCCCAAGCCGCATGCGATACGCTAGGAGCCTCCCCTTTTGTTCGGCATATTTGTACAATACCTCGCCCCTGAAAGAGCTAGCCAAAAGAATGGCTACGCCTGCAGTCTTGGTCGCCGCCGAAGAGAAGAATTGGGTGGGAAACTTGGCAGAACGCAGCCTATGACAGTCTTTGGGTAGCAGATGAGTTTCCTGCAAAAGGCATATGTCCGCTTGCGTCCCTTCTAGCAGGGATAGGATCGCTCTGCGCTTCACGGGATTATTCAGACCCTTAACATTAAGGGTCACCACTTTCAAGGACGGCATCTCCCCCAGGGAATCGAAGCGCTATGCAGAAGGCAAGGGATCAGCGGAGGGGGCGCGCGGGGCAGGCGCGCAGGGAAGGCCAGGACCGGCCTCACGTGTGCTTGGGCATTATCGGACGGGACCCCACCAACAACAAAACAACTCTTATGCCCTCCCAGAACCAACCCATGGCAACTAGCCAAAACCACAAACAAATAAAAACACCCCATTGTCTCAGTCCAGCCCGGACGGGCAAGTCTGTAGAAAACAATCCAGTGGACGTTCAGCCACTCACCTCCAACCGTTCCCCCCCAACCCCCAGCCCCAACCCAGCATCGTAAAAGCTAAGCATCTCTCCCCCCGGAGTGAAATCAGGCCGTCATGGCCACGCCGTTGGATTCAGGCAAGTTCCTGGCCGCCGTTCTCAGGGCCTCCTCCATATCCGCCCTGATGGTAGGGGAATCAGGGCGACTCGCAGTCGCTGACGATCTTCTCCTCGTCGATCTCCGCCGACTCCGTCTCTCCGAGCGCCTCCATGTGGGCGTCGCTCCGTCTTCCTCTGTGGCCGTGAGTCCCAACACCCCACAGATGTCTTGGAGGGAGCGCAGCTGGTGCAACACTCCGTTCCATCGAAAGATGAGGCGGAAGGGGTGACCCCAGGAGTAGGGCGTCTCATGCTCCCGCAGAAAGTCTGTAGCAATCCGGAAGGACCTGCGCTTCTGCAGCGTGATGGCGGACAGGTCCTGATAGAGCGCCACAGGCCGCTCTCTGAAAGTGAGGGGTTGCTTCCTGCGGGCCTCCGCCATGATGCGCTCCTTCAAGGGGAAATCAGGCAGGAACGCCAGAATGTCCGGTGGGGGTGCTGAAGATTGGCGCTGTCGGCCCACTCTGTGCGCTCTGTCTATGCGGATCAGGAATTCTGCGTCCTCTCCCAAAATCTCCCGGAACAAGTCCTGTAGATAGGCCACCAGATCCGTCCCCTCGTCCGCGGATGGGACACCCCGCACCCGGATGTTGTTCCGTCTGGACCTGTTCTCGAGGTCCTCAGAGTGGGCCTGGAGCTCGACACACTGCTCTCGGAGACGGAGAACGTCCTGCTGGAGATGGACTATCTCCTCGTCACGGCGCTGGGCCGCCGTTTCCACCGTGTCAACACGCTCGCCGAGGCCCTCCACCTCCTTGCGCACCTCTCGCACCTCGCTGGCCACTTCTCTTTTTAGGGTCTGGAAGTCGTCCTTGAGGGAGCTAAACAGGTCCTCCATAAAGGACCTCGTGACCGGTGGTTCTCCTCCAGTTGCATCTGCCGAGGCCCGGGAGGACCCCGGCGACGGCTGTGTCCTGTCCCTCAGCTGCTGGGCCCTGCTGAGCATGTCTGGCAGAGTGCGATCACCCCTTCTCGAGCCTCCTCTCCCAGTCATCGTGGTCACTGCAGTGGGCAAGGTTCAGGGCCGGCCGCTGTAGATGCGTTCAGTCGCCTGCGGGCACCAGATGTGAGACCCCGCCGAGGACAAGGGTGCTGCGTCACAAGCGACAAAATGGCGGCTCAGGCCGGGGCGAGACACTCGTTGTATCGACCAAGGTGGCAATCGAGGGGGCCAAAGTCAGGGTCCTTCAAAAGCGCACTCCTTGGGTGATCAGGACATGAGCCAATGCGAAAGTGGGCACCTGCCCGCCAAGGGCACGGGTGGAGGTCGCCAGTTCCAGCTCCTCAGGGAGAAGATGGCAGCAGGGCGGGGCCCGATAGAGCGGCCTGTGTTGGCGAGACCGTCAGCGACCCCCGGGGCACAATAAGCAAGGAAAGTCCACAGCTAGTGTCTCACAGTCCCGCCAGTGGGTCTGCCCAGGTCGGCTGCCTCGTAGAAGCCTCCGTCCCTCTCCGCCAGGTCCGGGCCCCACGCCGCGCCATGCACCGTTGTCGGTAGCGAGGGGCCAAAGTGCCAGCTAAGGTCCAGGGTCTGCTGCGCGTCGGTGGCACCGGTCACGTAGGCTTCGGCCGGGGAGCGCTGTTATTCTCCGGAGCACACCGGGACCGAACACTCGGGATCACCAGCTTTCAGCACCAGGCCCAGCCGAGGCGCCTGGACAGCACTGCAATACGCTCCGCCTCCCAGGCTCTCCTCCGTGCTCCGAACTTCAAGCCAACTTTCGGGGTACTTCCCCCGGGGCGATAGGAGTCAAAGTAGTATCAATAGGTGCACCTGGAACTCCGACACAATCCTCTCACCCGCAAAGCAACCGCGGGGGGAGAGAAGCGCTGAAATCGGGGCTCGAGCTGAGCCGGGCCGGAGGAGCTACGGGAGGAAGCGTCCGCTCACCCCGCCATCTTGGCCACGCCCCCAGGCATCAGGTTTTTCCGAAGCAAACAACCAGAAGATGTCCAGCTGATATTTTACCAAAGAACGGGTATTCAGATAGAAAACCCAAAGGGTGGTCTCATTGCTTAAGACGGGAAGGGGGGAGGGAACTGGAAAAGGCGCCTGTTCTGACAGGATACCATTCGTCAGAATGCGGTTGTAGGTGGACAGGTCTAGAGAGGATGGCTGTGATATAAGCGTTCGGAGTGCTTCCGGGGAATAGGTGATAGATTGAGCAGCATCCTTGGCCCCTGGTCCCGGGTGGGCATGTACGGGCGCAAACGGGCTTGCCTTGGCGCGCCTTCGGCGCACTGCCGGCACGCCCGCTGCGCGCGCCTGCTGCGGCTCCGCGATGTAATGGACATTTATGCCTGGCCCCGCCTCCAAGCTCAACCTCCTGCCGGCCGATTGGATGAGGCCTAAGGTGAGGAGCTGGACGAGTGAGAGGGGTGCAGCAAGTGAATAGGACTTCAATTTTAAAAAACATACAATCGCGATTCGGAGTGAGTGCAACAAGTGATTCTGAAGGCACAAACAGATTTAAAAAACGCAGCGCTAACAAGCCAGGACCGCGCGGCATTCAAACAGCAATTGCCCGCTACCTGTGCTGAGGCTGCTTTTAGATGCCTGGCCCCGCCTCCAAGCTCCACCTCCTGCCGGCCGATTGGATGAGGCCTAAGGGGGGGAGCTGGACGAGTGAGAGCGGTGCGGCAAGTGAATAGGACTTACATTTAAAAAAAACATACAATCGCGATTCGGATTGAGTGTAACAAGTGATTCTGAAGGCACAAACAGATTTAAAAAACGCAGGGCTAACAAGCCAGGACCGCGCAGCAGTCAAACAGCAATTGCCCCCTACCTGTGCTGAGGCTGTTTTTAGATGCCTGGTCCCGCCTCCAAGCTCTACCTCCTGCCGGCCGATTGAATGAGGCCTATGGTGGGGAGCTGGACGAGTTAGAGGGGTGTGGCAAGTGAATAGAACTTCAATTTTAAAAAACATACAATCGCGATTCGGAGTGAGTGCAACAAGTGATTCTGAAGGCACAAACAGATTTTAAAAACGCAACGCTAACAAGCCAGGACCGCGCGGCAGTCAAACAGCAATTGCCCGCTACCTGTGCTGAGGCTGTTTTTGGATGCCTGGCCCCACCTCCAAGCTCCACCTCCTGCCGGCCGATTGGATGAGGCCTAAGGTGGGGAGCTGGACGAGTGAGAGGGGTGCGGTAAGTGAATAGGACTTCAATTTTTAAAAAACATACAATCGCGATTGGGAGTGACTGCAACACGTGATTCTGAAGGCACAAACAGATTTAAAAAACGCAGCGCTAACAAGCCAGGAGTGCGTGGCAGTCAAACAGCAATTGCCCGCTGCCTGTGCTGAGGCTGTTTTTAGATGCCTGGCCCCGCCTCCAAGCTCCACCTCCTGCCGGCCGATTGGATGAGGCCTAAGGTGGGGAGCTGGACCAGTGAGAGGGGTGCGGCAAGTGAATAGGACTTCAATTTTAAAAAAACATACAATCGCGATTCGGAGTGAGTGCAACACGTGATTCTGAAGGCAGAAACAGATTTAAAAAATGCAGCGCTAACAAGCCAGGACCGCGCGGCAGTCAAACAGCAATTGTTGATTAAAACATACATTTTATTGCATTGTCATTATATTTTCTTTAGAATGGGCATTTACTTGGGGCGACAGATGCTTTAATCGTTCGAGTGAAGGGTGTAGTAGCTGGGGGGAAGGTATTGTTTTTCAAATGTTTACAATGCCACTGTCATTCCATATGCCATTTCCTATACCGACACTACTCTTATTGCCTCAAACAAGGGTAGGCAAGAAAAAAGGGTTGGGAAGATTCTTTCATAGAATGTAAATGGCCTGAATAATTTTATCAAGAGAGGGGCTATTATATACTTCGGTAGGCGTGGTGTTTCTGCATATTTTATTCTTTCAGGAAACACTAAAAGTACATTGTTGGGTAGAAACAGATCTGATAGGGTGTACCATGCCAGGTTCATGACTGACTCTAGGGGGTGGCCATTATACTCCACAGGTCATTCCACATGATGATGGACCGGGTGGAGACTGACCACCTCCGTAGGAACGTTTTGATAACGGGAATAGTAGAGGGACAGACTTGGGTCTTTTTGTCAGTATATATTTCCCTGGCTTTGTCGGGGTACACCATGAATAGGTTCACCGTGGTGGTGGGTCAATTTGCCCTGGGGAGCATTGTGATTGGGGAAGACTTCAAAGCAGTGATGGACACTTGACATGATACATGGAACTTGCTGTAGAAACACACAAACTGGCAGAATAGGTAACAGCATTGGGCCTTTCTAACATATTGCATACATGTCATATAGGAACAAAGCGTACACATTCTTCTCTGGTGCACACAATTCATTACCACGGATCAACCATTCGTTCGTTCCTTCCTTCCTCTGATGAAGATGCACTATGTAGCAGAGGTTAATATTTTGACCAGAGTCATCTCCAATCACCTACTGATTGTACTACAGCTGTACGGAGTGGCAGATCAGCGCCCAGTGACGCGCTGGCTGAGTGCTTGGTAACTGGTGGGATACGAACTAACAGGGGAGCTAGAAATTGCCATGAAATAATTTTTTGATCCTACTACCCAATCAGTACAGTTAGCATGTATCCTCTGGGAAGCATTTTTGGCAGTAACCTGGGAAGGATGACAACAAATTTTGGAGGTTGAAAACAGAAGAGAGAGGCAGACATAGTAGCGCTTGAAGCATATCTAATTCAGGTAGAAAAAGAACTGGAAGATATGGGCCTGTAGACTCTCCTCAGAGAGTTAGAACTTGTTCAGACATAATCAAATAACCTACTTAAGGATACAAGATGGATGGTGTCACAGGGAAGGCTTTGTGAATCAGGGGATAAGATGGGTAAAATGGTGAATTAACTTTCTAAAAGGGATCAGGTCTCGAGGACAATACTGATCATTCGTGACCCAGAGAAAGGTGAGGTTACAGTTGCAACAGACATTGTAAATGCTGTTGCCACATATAACACAACCATATATGCGAGAGACTGAAGCTGCAATTAAACAGCTCTACCCATTTATCACTGACCTGTTCAAGGCCTGATGGCTGAGGATAGATCAACCCTGGACCAACCTTAGATGTGGACTACATTTCCAAAGCCATCTATAAATTACATTTGAGCAAGGCATGGGGACCAAATACTTTCCTGACAGAATTTTATAAATACTTGGCATCAATGGTCTCTTCGTATTTACTCTTGCTGCTGAACAAAGCCATCCAAGAGCGGCGCCTGCAAAGAGAGTTGTGTGAAGCCACCATAGTGGTGATTCCAAAACCAGGAAGACCACGGGACCAGTGTACCTCCTACAATCCTATTCCTTTGCTTAACAATGAAATTAAAATATTAGCCAAGATCCTTGCTGCCAAGTTAATCAAAGTAATCCCTTCACTGGTACGCAAGAACAAAACAGCTTCATGCCTCCCCATGATACCTCGCAATGTATAAGACAACTACATGTGGCTTTGGATAGGAGCCAGGTGATCGAAGGGCCTTTGGCATTAATTCTACTAGACTTCGAGAAAGCCTTTAAATCTATCCATTGGAGCTTCATATATCAGGTTCTACAAAAATGAACTTTGGTCCCTATTATGTAGCCTGTATCCAGACCTTCTATTCAGCCCCATGGGTGTGGGTGCGGCAAAATGGAACCAGGGTCTGATCCCTTCTGAATCAGAAGCAGTACCCAGCCCGACTGCCCACTCTCATTGTTGCTCTTTGCCCTTACCATTGAGCCCTTGGCACTATGGGTTAGAAGGGAAACACTACCCAAGGCACTCAACTTGGACGTGACTGTTGAAGATTGCAACTCCCTCTGTGCGGATGATGTCTTGCTTTTCCAGGCAGACCCACCCGCCACTGGGGATCGACTCATGCAGATCCTTCAGATCTATGGGTCGGCCTATGCCTTAGTTGTCAGGATACACTCCCCAGGATCCAGGCGTAGCAAGAATGTTCCACCTCCGGACCTCACCAACACACTGAGATAAATAATTATACAGGGTGTTCGAGTGATCGGGCGAGGGAAAGGGAAGGAAGGGAACAGCAGGGAAAGGGAGGCTGCAAAAGAAAGTACACAGGTTATTGCATTCATATGAATAAACTACTCTCACTAATGTCTCACTAGTAGAATCGACTCTTCACCTTTATCATATCCTATAGGGTTCCTGCTGTTCCAGAGTTTGTTTGGTAATTCACAGAGACATCCTACCCTAAACAATATGAGACATACATTAGTAATCTGGGCCAATCACACCATACTCAGATATTATGCAAGTGTAACCTCTGCCCAAGTACACACGCTCTGATATGAATCTCAGCAATTTAATTAGGAACTCTCTTGAATAAGGTAGGAGGCTTGACTGCAGAATAACAACTGTGCTGAATATGTGATCACGAGCGGGCGTGCACCAGGCAAAAGAAGTCCAAGGCAGTCTCGTAATATGTAAAGTCTTTATTTTGAATAAATATTTTCAGATAGTAATGACAAACTTCAGCTAAACCAACGTGCTTCTTTCTCCTCAGAGAACTTCAGCAGGGCTAAAATTATGATTTGGTGAAACCTTGATGTCAGCAGGTGGATCAGATTCCCGAGTAAGTGCTCCAGTGTGTAGTGTTGGGCACAATTATTAGCAGGTTTACACTACTGTGCTCAGCATGTTTTAAGTTGGAGGGAGGAAAGGTTATCAATAGTATTAACTGACTGTTAGCTCATCCAATCAGAAGCCAATACATGTAAATATAAATATAAGGAGACCTGAAATTCGTACAATAATAGTTATTATACAGCCAAACTATCAAGAAATTGAGATCAAATTTATCTACAACAAATATCAATAGCTCTCCATGAAAGTGCTGGGACATGCGGAGTCTGCCAGCAGGGGCCCATTGCGGGCCCCCAGGGACTCCGGGGGGTGGGGGTGCACCTATGGTACCCACCTGCAGTTCCATGGACAATATGGCAGGCATCGCGCGGTGCCTGCCATGTTGTGCATGGAAGTGCACGACATGCCTTCCTGGCATTGTGGCGGGCGGTGCTGAGTGCACCGCCCGCCGCATTGTCAGGAATGTAGGATGCGCTCGTCAGTGTGGCAGGCACATCCTAATCTCTGCAACCGGACCCCCGCACCTATGGCGGGCGGTCCCATTCCACGGGATGGAATGGGACCCCCAAATTTGTTTGTGTGAGAAGACCCTGGAAACAAAGAAATGAGGGAACAGTCATCAGAGTAAATTCTGAAGTTGGTGTGAATATTAACAAAATTTAAACTGCCCGAAAGTGGTCTAAAAACCATGCCACTTACAAAAGGGTGTGACGGCATTGACCGGTTGCAAATCTGCAAGAATAAATACATTAGTGACTCCAAGAGTAATGCGGGCCGGTGAAAAAATTACCTAATGAAGAAGTACACTTATGTAAAATGTTACTGAAAAAACTGCAAACGATTTGTGCAGGTATCAGGCATGGATCAGAGACAGAATATCGAGGGACATAATATTGACTGCACACAATATTGACGCCAGAATATCGACAGACAAAATATAGTCTACCTATCTACGAACAGGTAGGTGCCAAAATATCGATTCCAAAATGTAGTTGTTAGAAATATAGTTTACTAAAATATCGAATTTTAAAAATGTCTCAAAATTAATATTGAATTAATTAAATAATAAATAAAATTAGGTGAAACATACCTAAGAATAATTAAAAAAAATAATAACATTAATACATAATATATTTAATCCCCCAAAAAAGTAAACATACATTTTTTAATATATATTAACTTAATAATATTAAAAGATAATTATTTATATTTAATTATAAAATGTTAAAGACATAATGTAAAATATAATTACACATATATAAACATACAATATAAATATAAAAGTATTTCAGATATAATAAATGAAAATATTAAACAAAACTTTAAAAAAAATATTATTCTACACTGCATTAAATATAAAAATAGTGAAAACGTTGCATAGCATAGGATATAAAATTGCTATTCCCACTCCATCAAGTTTAATAGTAGGGAAAGTGTTGGATAGCGGGAATGTAAACATTACTATTCCCATTCCAGTGAGTGGAACAGTAGGTAACGTGTTGGATAGCGGGTGGGTAAAAATTACTATTCCCACTCCAGTGAGTGGAACAGTAGGAAAAGTTTTGGATAGCGGGTGGGAAAAAAATACTATTCCAACTCCAGCAAGTGGAACACTAGGGAAAGTGTTGGATAGCAGGCGGGTAAAAATGACTATTCCCACTCCAATGAGTGGAACAGTAGGGAGAGTGTTGGATAGCGGGTAGGTAAAAATTACTATTCCCACTCCAGCAAGTGGAACAGTAGGGAAAGTGTTAGATAGCGGGAGGGTAAAAATGACTATTCCCACTCCAGTGAGTGCAACAGTAGGGACAGTGTTGGATAGCATAGGGGTAAAAACTACTATTCCCACTCCAGAGAGTGCAACAGTAGGGAAAGTGTTGGATAGCGTGGGGGTAAAAAATTACTATTCCCACTCCAGTGAGTGCACCAGTAGGGAAAGTGTTGGATAGCGTAGGGGTAAAAATTACTATTCCCACTCCAGTGAGTGAAACAGTAGGGAAAGTGATGGATTGCGTAGGGGTAAACATTACTATTCCCACTCCAGAGAGTGCAACAGTAGGAAAAGCATTGGATAATGTAGGGGTAAAAATTACTATTCCCACTTCAGCGAGTGATACAGTAAGGTAAGTGATGGATAGCGTTGGGGTAACAATTACAATTCCCACTCCAGAGAGTGCAACAGTAGGGAAAGTGTTGGACAGCTTAGAGGAATCATTTAGTAGACCCATTCCTACAATTTAATTAAAATTAATTAAAAAATAATTAATTATTTAAATGTAATTTACCTCCCACTATTTTCCACTGTAAACGTCATCTCCGATAGTCTAAAATATTAATAAATTAACATAATTAATTAACATTTAATTAATTAGCTAATCACAATTATCAAAAAAATAAAAACAATGATATCTAAATGAATTAACACAATTAACAGTATAAAATAACTTTGATTAAATATTACATAAATATTAATAACAATTTATTTTCAATTAGTTCAATAACCACCGTACTCCCCTATAAACACGCAACACACTTCTCAAAGAATAAACATAATTAACATACCAATGCATTCATTATTATAGCCTTATAGCCCGCCGTAGAGGGCTATACCGGCTATTAAAGGCCCTCTCCAGCGTTAAAGGCCCCGAGCCGAAGGCGAGGGCCTTTAACAAGGGAGAGGGACTTTAATAGCGGTATAGCCCATCTACGAAGGGCTATAAGGCTAATAGGGCATTCTGTCACTAGAGGACAGAATGTTCTAACAAAAAAACAAAGCCTTTTGGAAGCGTGAGGGGATTAGAATCCCCTCCGGCTCCCTGAAGCCTTTGTTCACAACCAGAGCTGTGTTTTAAAGAAACATTGGAATGTTGGAGCTCCAGGCTTATACCAGCCATTATAAGCCCGGAGCACTCCATTGTTTTCAATGGAGCTCCCAACATTCCAATGTTCTAATAATAATTAATATTTAATTAATTACTAATTATTAAAAATGTACAAAATTTACATATTGATCAATTAATTAAAACTTTTATTAATAACTTTTTAAATATTTAATAATAAAATAATTACCTCACTTACCAATATTCAAGGTCATGGTCAAATATAGCTTTATTCGATTGTTAAAAAAGCAATCATAAAAGCGTATATGTTAAAAATTATCACATTTCAGTTCAATTTACAAAATCACCATATTATAAAAGAAAACATATAAAAATATACACAACAATTCATTGGAGGGAAAATTCCCTTCAAGGCAACCTCACAGTAGATAAAGTGCACTACATGATCATAGTTTTCCTGCAATATATCACTTTTTTCAGAAAGACTGTGATTATTGCAACACCTCTTTCGTTATCCAAATATTGTATACATAACAGGGACGGACGACATTGGCGCAGACCCATCTGTCTCAATAGAGGCAGTAAGATCCTGCGCCTAATAAATCTATAAAATATACAGAATAAAAGGACGTGCATAGTACTTTGGGGCGACACATCGTCACGGGGACAAGGCTGTAAATCACACGACCAGTCATTAGCGGTTGGGAAACTAACCAATCTATGAAAGATTCCCAACCTGAAGCGAGATAATAAAAATCTATCATAATTGCCAGGAATACAAACCAGATAGGGTTGAATATTAAAAGTTGTTAATAACATTTGGTGTTGCAGGACAGTTGGTTTTAAAACCTCTGTTGTTGTTCTTAAAGTATCCAACAGGGTCAGGCCCTCTTTCCTTAAATCTTTTCTAGAAACGGCTGAGATAGTCAGAGGGTTTAGAAAGTATTCAGGTTTGCCAAGATCCTTGAAAAGCCTAAACACATAACTCAGCCATGGGATCCTCATTACTCCTTCCAATTTCAAGATATCTGACACAATATCCCTATTCAGCTTGGTTTCCTCTTTGGTCCACAGCCTGTGCCTTAAAAGCACAGGCTCAAGCTTAATCAGATCAGATATGAATGGAAGGCCTAATTCTGCACAGCCAATATAATTTGAGGTACTATTTGGTATGGCTAAAATATATTTCAGGAAAGAGTTTTCAACTACCTGAATGGGAGTCAGGTCTACAAACCCCCATACCCCACTCCCATAGATAGCAGCAGATACACATTTGGCTTTATAAATCTTAGTTAGCTCAACAGGCGGTCTTGTACCCAATTTTTTGGTAAAAGTCTTAAGGGCAGCAGTAGAACGTACCATCGCCAATGTTTTAGCTGCTACTGCCTGGGCCCATGACTCATTCTGGGCAAATAATATACCTAAATAGGAAAATTGCTTGGTTGCCTCAAGCTTCTGTCCTGCAATAAAAATGGGCCTTTTGGTCTTAAAATCCTTGCCACAGCGCTTGATTAATGTTTTAGATGAGTTTACCCTTAACCCCAGATCTTTCATGAAAAGGGTAAAACTATCCACCACGCGCTGAAGACCCACTTGTGTACGAGACATTAACACAGCATCGTCTGCGTACAAAAGTGCAAGGATTGGACAGCCTGCTACATATGGGGAATCTAAACTATCTCTGCACAAGGCTACCTCCAAACCATTTATATACAAATGATAAAGGAATGGAGCCAGGACACATCCCTGCCTGACTCCACTCCTGATTGGGATTTTGGCCGTGCGTTCCCCCTTCAGGCCGTAGCGGACGCAAGCTGACGCGTCGCTATAAAAACGTTTAAGAAAATAAATAATATTATCATCAACCCCTAATTGTCCTAGCAGAGTCCACAATTTAGAATGAACCACACAATCAAATGCGGCTGAGAGGTCCACAAAGGCCAGGAACAGGTTCCTCCTCTTGGCCCTTGTGTACTTTCCCACCAACATTAAAAGATTTAGGACCTGCTCCACTGTTCCTAGGCCAGACCGAAAGCCATATTGCAAGTCAGATAAAATAGAATTGTCATCGGCCCAATCCAAAAGCCGGTCCAAAATTATCCGCCTAGCTATCTTTGTAAAAGAGTCCAACAGGGAGATAGGTCTATACCATCCCTGATCGTGTCTATCTGCTTTTTTGAAGATAGGCACGATTATGGACTCCACCCAGGTAGACAAGAACAACTTGCATTAAGTGCCTGGACCAGAAGGGGAGCCCACAGAGGTATAATAGCCTTGAAAATGTCTATGAGGACACCGTCCGGGCCAGGAGCCTTACATCCTGGCGTGAAGTGCTTTTTCAACCTCATCTAAAGTAAACATCAAATTCCTTGTTCTGGGGTAGGGAGTAGGTGTACAAAGGGAAGATGATAATTCCTCTCCCTATATACCTGGGCAAAATGCCCAATCCAGCCTGCTTCTGGGATTGTTCTCTCTATTTTGGGGCCGGTCTCTTCCACTAAAAGGGGTCTTTTAATAACCTTCCAGAAGCCTGCACTATCATTATTTACGGAAGCTGCGTGCAAGGCTTCCCATGCCTCTGCTTTTAACATGTTCTTCCTGTCTTTGACAGCTAACTTATATTCTTTCCTAAGTCTCCTTACCTCCATAACACTTCTTGGATTTTGTGCAGTTCTTTCTTTAGGTGTGCATAGGCTTGGGTACAATTAGAATTAAACCATCCTCCCTGGTCTCTATTATTTTTACGCTGCCTCATAAGGGAATTCCTAATTTCATTTGTGATGGTTAAGAAGGATGCAAGGAGTGTTTCAGGGGTGGAATCTTCCCCCAAGCATATCGCAAACTCAGACTTACATTTGCGGATTGCTATATTAAGTATTTTAGCTTGATCGACCATGGCCCATCGTAACGAGTACCTGTTTATACTACCAATAGATACATTTTCTCGCACTCTATCTTTTTGAGTATTACTCCTTAAGAGGTTCTTCATTGGCAATAAGATGGCCATACAGAGCGGGAAGTGATCGCTTAATGCGTTGTCTGAGACTTTAAAAGAATAAATTGCATGGGCATGATTGTTAGTTACAAAAGCATAATCAATAGTAGAGCAGCAGCCCCTACCATTAAATGTTGGAGGTAAGGAGGATGGTAGTACACATAGTTCATTAGCAAATCCGAGATCAAAGTTGCCAAGTACTTCATTTAACTGTTCACCCAAAGGAGTGTGATTAAAATGAGATTGACACAGGCCCTCTTCCCATGAGTGTTGGACTTGGCCCTCTTGTCAGGGTCATCCCTGAACTTTTTGCCTTCCTCCAATATTCTCTCTGACCTGTTTTTGTTGGTTTAATGACTCTGGGCACTTTACCACTGCTAACCAGTGCTAAAGTGCATATGCTCTCCCTATATAAACCATAACTGGAACTGAGAGAACTGTTTACAAGTGAGTTGAACAAGACAGAAGATACATTGGAACTGTAACTAAGAAACGCTTGCCTATTTACAATCTTGTGGCCTAATCTAAAAAAACGTTATATTTGGTCTTGTGATAAGTTTTGTCTGCACATATATATATATATTTTTTTACATAAATGAACATATTTCTATATATTCACAGCCTGGTGTCCATTTGTGGGGGGATTGGTACATTTTTCTGTGTGTGTTATTACAAATGCTTAACTAATTAACGCCTGAAGAATAGCCTTGGCTGCTCACACCACACATCTAGAGGGTGAGCAAGGGTAATTCTGAGGGGTCATCCTTCGCCCTGACTTAGAGGAGAGGGTCCCTGCTAGTCACAAGTGAAAACTTGCGCCAACCAGAGACCCCCAATTCTAACATTGGTGGCAGCGGTGGGATTTGCGAATTTGCATTTGTAGTTGACATACAGTGAATTGCTGATCACCACATAGTGAGAGCAGACCTATAATGCAGCAACAGATTTCATTGTTTTATAATTTTGCTGGGAGATCTCCATGTGTTTTTGAAGACGTCATGCCTGGTTCAGTGAGGATGGAAAAAGCAGCAACCAGATGTCTGTCGCCAGAGGAGCTGACAGACAGGGCAGCAGACAGGGCACATGCAATGGAGATGGCAATGTTAGCTGGACAAATAGAATTGGAAAAGCAAAAATTGGCAATGGAAGCGCAAAAACGGCAAAGAGCTCACTACTTGAGGATGAGAGAACTTGATTTGGAGCTTGAAGCCAGGAGAGCTTCAGCCCAGAAACAAGAGATATGTGTAGCTCGCAGATGGAGCTTTGCTGAGTTGGAGGTGGAGTCCAGCTCAGCTGGTGGCAGCAACATTCAGGTGTTTAGTGCTGACAGCATAGCGCGCGCACCTAGAGATATGGTACCTGACTTGGAGGGGGTTAACTTACACCAGGAGGTTCAAGGGCATGAGGTAGCTCCAGTAGTGCACAGCGTCCCTGAAGGGAATAGGGTAGCTGGCGTAGGAGTTCATGGTCCTAGTGGTGGGAGGGATTCCCCCATGGTTGAGGTCCTGGTGGGGGAGTTTAAAGACCGCCCAGAAGAGTGTGGGTTGTGTGACAGAGACAATCCGCTACTGTCTGGCCAGTCTCAGAAGAATGGTGTGGAGTATGTGTGTGAGGCGCTGGATGGAGAGGTGAAGGATAGTTTGGTTAACCCTGCTAGGGGGCTGTGTAATCCAATTGTGGGAGAGCATACTTTAAGCCCCAGTTTTCCAGAGCTATTCCAACACCTGTTTGAGAGTGAGTTCTCTGACCCCAGGGAGCTCACATTGGAGGCAGACCTTGTGGTGGATTCCAGAGGGTCTGGAGAGGCATTGGGGTGTGATCCTGTGGGGAGTGGCTCAGGTAACTTCCAGCCCAGAGTGGTGGAAGTGGCACAGAGTAGCCCAGATAGGTCCTGTAGTAGTAAGAGGGGTATAGGGCCTCATGTCCTGTCCTTAAGGAGAAGGAGTGAGAATGGGTTTTGTCCCGGTAGTGCCCAACCTCAGTCTCAGAGCCTGGATGGTTCTTTAAGGGAACACCAGGCGGGGAGCCCAGGCTGTCAGGAGGAGTCACCCTCTGAGGGGGATCCCCCAGTGGCTAGAGAACGTGGAGGCTCTGTAACCAGAGGTCCAGTAGTTCTGGTATCTGGCAGTACCGCTCCAGTTGGGAGGGTGCAGAGGTCCAGATGGAGGGGCGAGAGGGGGAAAGAGTCCCCAGTGGAAGAACCAGTGGGTCAGGGGCCAGCCAACAGGGCTGCGTCCCCAGTGAATGACCATGGGGACACCACTTCAGTCCTGGGGGATCTTCCCGCACTGTCAGAGGGACAGAGGCTGGGAGATCTGCGCCAGGCAGACTGTCGCACAGCACATGAGCTATGTGTCACCCTCAGGGGGGGCATGCGTGCTCCCCGCGTAGTCCTGGTGCGCCAGGCAAGGGTTCAACTGCAGGGTTGGGTCCCTGAGTTGGAGAGCCAGGTTCAGGTGTTGTCTGACCTGGAGGGTGGGACCACTGTAATCACTGTCCTGACCCATGTCACTTCTAGGGGTACCACTCCAGTGGGGAGTGGTCAGTACTCTGGAAGGGGGTGCAGAGGGAGGGAGTCCTTGCCTCTGACCCCGGTGCAGTTTGAGGGTTTAGACCCTAGGATAGATGGCCAGGTGCAGGGTGTCCCCCGTGACCTGGTACCCCAGTTGCAGGATGATAATCAAGGAAGTGAGCAACCCGGAATACCCTTGAGGGCTTGGGTAATGAAAGTAGAAGGGTAAAATTGCCTTCAAGGGACTTATTCAGTCTATATTTGTTAGTTGAAATTATTCTAGAAAGGATCAATGGATCATCCTTGGGGTGAATTAATCAAAACTGATCAATTTATATTATCAACATATAACATATAAACAAAGACACAAGGTGTATACGAAAAGGTTTTTATCAAATAGTTCATTAAATCAACTTCATATACAGATAAATAAACAAATAAGATTTTAGGACTGTGGGTACACATATAAATAAATTGCTAAGTGACTCAACAGAACCTAAAAAACACCTATCCCAAAACACATTGAGTAAAACAAAGAGGGGGATGAGATGTATTGTCGACGTTTCGGTTTCTTAATAATGATTTGATGAAACCATCCTCAGGACCATTATCAGTGCTGATCTGTATAGAAATATTGTAATCTGAAATTCAAAAGATATTTACAGTTACAATAGTGTATTGACTCTATATATAACACCTTGGTGACAAAACAATAAGACTAAACTGTCATGACAAGAGACAACATCATAATATATACAACATAAATCTAGACATATTCCTACAAACAATAAGGAAGTGTAGTTGGTTTGTTTAGAGACAAAAAAAGCATTTCATCAGTTGCTGCCACTTTGTCTGAACTGAAACATCATTTATCATCTTTTCGCACCATTAAATCAGAAGTAAACCAAATAAAACCATTGAGATCGAAAGCCTCTAATACATCCAGGTCAATTCCTGCATGTCAGACAGTTAGAGTAAATCACATGTACTTGTTAAAACCACATCAGTAGTATCAATTATATGGTTGTATAAACTAAAGACACTGGTGTAATTACTTCATGATTACATTCTGGACATTATTATTTTTCATTTAGTTGAAGGAGTTGTGTATCGGATGTTATATGACACCATTTTTAAACAGTGTAAACATACACATATTAATCTAAATAGTTTAAATACCTGCTCGCAAATCGCAATCACAGTTTCACGCAGTGAAAACGTTGGTGGATCACAGTATCCTAATGCCTTAACTGAAAGTTAAAATTCATTGTTTAGGGACTGGAAAAAATTCACTCAAAACAGACCTATTTATTTATCAGTAGACATACCTAGTGGATGTAGAAAGCACTCATCAAGGCTGGATATGAAGTCAAATCTTCACTCCCATGCATGTATATATAACGCAGAAATCGCCTACAAAGAATAATAATGAACATTTTCTAAATTTGTGTCAACCTATGGAAAAGAACCGACTTGTACTAGGGAATAGGTCTTACCCGGTGTCACTCGTGCGGAGTCTTATCTGCTTTTTAGACACAGTCAGGGTAATCCCTGAACTTTTTGCCTTCCTCCAATATTCTCTCTGACCTGTTTTTGTTGGTTTAATGACTCTGGACACTTTACCACTGCTGACCAGTGCTAAAGTGCATATGCTCTCCCTATATAAAGCATACCTGGAACTGAGAGAACTGTTTACAAGTGAGTTGAACAAGACAGAAGATATATTGGAACTGTAACTGAGAAACGCTTGCCTATTTACAATCTTGTGGCCTAATCTAAAAAAACGTTATATTTGGTCTTGTGATAAGTCTTGTCTGCACATATATATATATTTTTATTTAAATGAACTTATTTTTATATATTCACAGCCTGGTGTCCATTTGTGGGGGGATTGGTACATTTTACTGTGTGTGTTATTACAAATGCTTAACTAATTAACGCCTGAAGAATAGCCTTGGCTGCTCACGCCACGCACCTAGAGGGTGAGCAAGGGTAATTCTAAGGGGTCATCCTTCACCCTGACTTAGAGGAGAGGGTCCCTGCTTGTCACAAGTGAAAACTTGCGCCAACCAGAGACCCCCAATTCTAATAATGACACTCCACATCTATTATCTTCAGCCATTCTACATAAAGTACAATTAAAGTCTCCTACCAGAAGAATCATCATATCTTTCCTATTGCTTTTAACCTGGGAGGACAATACTTTAGACATGTTATTAATGACATTTGATACTTCACCCAGGGGAATATTATTATAAAAATTAACCAGGGCAATCGAAGTGTCAGAGTCCAGTACAAGTACCAAAAACTGAAAATAAGTATCTTTGAAGGGCTCTTTAACCCCTTTTAAGTTCAACTTGTTTGAAAGATAAACACTCAACCCTCCCTTAGCTCTCCCATGCATAACCTTGACAGCCGGAGTATAATAGGTCTTATACCCACTAAGATGGACCGCTTCCTTACTCCAAGTTTCCTGGAGACAAATCAGGTCTTGGGACTGAATAGAGTCCTGCCAAAGTGGGTTATCTATTTTTTACTTAATTCCATCAATGTTCCAGGAGGTGATATGACATAGAGGGGTTACAGAGGGGAATGGAAAAAGAGAAGGGGGCCTAACACCTTCCGACAAGGACCCAGTCCCATTGGGGGGCACTAACTCAAGACCACCTTCCAAGGCCTCCATCCACTTATTAGTACCCTCAATCCCTGGAGTACTGGCATTCTCCTCCCACTCATTCATAGTGTCCCCATGATTGTAAATAGAGTTGTGGTAGACTACTCCGCCAGGTAAATTAGCGAGGTTCTCCATTTGCAGTCAATCATTACTCTCTAGACCACTCAAAATCTCAAAGGGATTTGATGTCGGGACCCAGTCTCTTACTTGGTTGGGACCCAAGTAATTTTCTACGGAAGAATGGGGTCCTGAAAACCTTCCAAAATGCGTGGGACGATAAAAGAAACCCAGGGGTAGAATGTTAATAAACTCAGTGTTAACTGCCCCATTAAAGCCTCCCTCGATAATATTTCATACCAGATGCGGAGACCTATACTTTAGGATTACACAATCTCCATTCAGAGATTTAGTAGATGTGCCTACCCAGCTAACCCTTCTAGCCATTTTAAATTCAGAAAACAGGGAGTTTTTGAATCCAGTCCTGGAGGTTAAAAAATGAAGGGATTTGTTCTTCACCGTCGACTAGTGTTCAAAAGCATTGGGGGGTAAAACTGGAACATTAGCTAACACAACAGTGTATGGCGTAGCTTCTGGAGGCAGATTGAAAGTTGGTAAGGGTATGGTTGCATTGCCCCTTTGACGCGACTGATCTCTTTCTATATCACAGTTGGTATTGCTGTTATTGTTACCTCCCCGATTTGGACCTGTTAGATCTGCCACACTGGTTCCAATGTTATCCCCTGGGATTGTGGGATCTGGTCTGTTATTAGCCTCCCTATTTTTATGTTGTGCTAGGTTGGCCGTATCCATAGATAATCCTTTAGGGTTTCTCTTATATTGGCTGGGGGTGGATGAGCTAGTGTCATGGTGTGAGCTGGCTGAGTGGATTGGTGGATGTTAATCATCTTTTCCTCTATATTAGCTACCTGGGTTTCAATAGTAGTGATTTTTAAACAAATAGGCTCTAAGAGTGTTGATTTTTATTATTTTTTTAATTTGTTTTTATTGCAGAATTAGAGACCAGTTCACAAAATAGATCAGCCAGTACACTTATGGTGTCACAATGCATAGACAAAATAATCATAAATTTATACACAGCCAATTAGCCCACAACCCGGAGGTCGGGCGGCACATTGATTCATACGCCCAGCAAATGCGCCACAGTGGTTACCCCAGAGGGGTGTCTGGTTAATAACATCATTTAGTATCTCATTTTACCCCCCTAAATTCCCACCCCTCCCATTGCACCAGCCAGCATGTCCCAGCGTCCTAAGTAAGCGATATCGGATTGTAACCCCTGGTCCTGCTCCTATCTACTAGTGGACGCCTATGATATCAGTCCAAGGTATAGCAATTGTCGCCCACGGCAACCTATATGATCCCACCCAGGGACCCCTCACTATGTACCTAGCCCTAGGCTCAGCCTCAGACTCTCCCAGAACATAACCTCGGTGCCTAACAACCCACCCCAAACAATCCCTACCTCCCTCCTCCCCCCTCAACCGCTGCTGATGTGGGTATAGTCCTGCTATAGTAAGAATGGAGCACGCTACAAATCGGGTGGTGCCTTCGTTCTTTCAAGCCTCATGGAGCCCTAAGTGTTCAATTTGTTTATTCCTCGTCTTCCAACATGTAGTCACGCAACGCTTGGACTATCATCTCCCACGCTCTCGCCATCTCCAAACTTTTATCATTGTCAGTCCTAGCAGCTTGTCTCATTGGGAGCACACTCTCACATCCAGACCATTTCAGCAGCTCATTCATCCATCTCCTTACCGACGGACCCTCCTTGGACTTCCAGTGCCAGGTAATTTCTCTTTGGGCCAGCATGAGCCCTAGATCAATGAATTTACTCGTTAATTTTGTGTTCTTCGTGTGAGGAAACCAAAGCAATAAGCACGCCGCCATGTCAAAGTCCACTTCCCTGTCAGTGACCACGTTCAGGAGTTCCCCCACTTCCAGCCAATACGTCCCCAATCTTGGACAGCCCCACAGCAGATGGTCCAGGTCAACCTCAGGCGCCAGGCACCTCGGGCATACTGCGTCATGTACCCGAAAGTACAGTTTAATCCTTTCCGGGGTCAGGTACGCCCTGTGAGGACATAAAAGTGTACCTGTTGAAAACGTGCATTCCTTGTCCCCTTCCAAGTTCGTTTCAGAATATGGCCCCACACCGTGTCTGGGATGGGCTTACCTATACTGTCTTCCCATTTCGCCTTCAGCGCCAGAAGCGGTTCCAGTCCCTCATTTAACATCCTATTATGAAGGCAGGTCACCGCTTTAAACGTACCTGCGGCCATCACCACATACTGGCAGGCCATGGTCGTTTCCGGCTCTAGCAGCCCCCCCTCCCAGTGCTTTTGTATCGCCGCCACTACCGCCGCATGCAGAAGAAAGCTCCCGTCCGGTAGGCCAAACTGTTCCTGCAACGTCTGAAAGGGGACTAACATTCCATCTATGTATAAGTCCCCCACCATCTGTAAGCCTAATTCCTCCCATTCTGACAACGGGGACCAGTCACCCCCATGCGGCAGAGCGGTCAGCATTCCCAATGGTATCTCTGGGGCATACGGCCTTGCTCTCTTTGCTCTCTTCAGGCTTCTTTGCCAGCACAGCCTGATCGTCTTTTCCTCCATTGTAAGGTCCCTCATTTCTAGTTTTTGCTGCATAACTATGTAGGCCAGGACGTGGCGTTGAATACCAGTCCCTCGTTCGTGGTCTGGCCCTCTGAACTCCCTGGCAACGTGTTGTGTGAGTATTTGAAGCTGTGCTGCTAAATAGTATAATTCAAAGTCGGGGACTGCCATCCCCCCCTCGATCTTGGGCCTGACCAAAGTATTCAATGCTACCCTGCGTCGCCCGTGACCCCAAATGAAGTCCGTCACTAACATCCTCAGTTCTTTAAAGACCCGCTGGGGGATCCAGATCGGGAGGGTGCGAAAGTAATACAGCAGCCTCGGAAGCGCCACCATTTTCAGTAGCGCCACTCGGCCCAGCACCGATAAAGGGAGGGAGGCCCAGAAGGATATGCAGCCTCTCAAGGCGCGCACACAACGCCCTATGTTACCCTCCAACAGACTTGCGGCCTCATGGTAGATGCGGACACCCAGATAAGTGAAGCAAGATGGCTCCCAGACCACACCCAGCCCACGAGGGGGACACGGCGTGTCCACCCGCAGCGGAAAAATACAAGTCTTAGTCCAGTTCACCTTAAGGCCCGACAAGTGGCCAAACCTAGATAACATGTCCACTGCTCCCTTCAGGGCCTGTTCTGCATCCGCTAGGTATAACAACAGATCGTCTGCATATAAGGATATGTAATGCAACTTCTCACTCTGCTCTATACCCTGGTACATGGCCCCCGACCTTGCCTGCGCCGCCAATGGTTCCATTGCCAGAGCGAACAACAGTGGGGACAATGAGCACCCCTGCCTCGTCCCTCTACGGACTGGATAATCTGAGGATATAATCGATCCCAGGCGTACCCTCGCTGTTGTCGATGAATACAGCACTCTCGTTCATCTGCTAAACCCCTCACCTATACCGAACTTCACCAACACCTCATCTAGGTAAGCGCACTCCAGGCTATCAAAAGCTTTCTCAATATCAACTGATAAGGCTGCAGGTTCCCCGTCTGTGTCGTCAGCACTGTCCAATATCCGGATCAGTCGGCGTATGTTCAGTGACGTATTCCTGGTGGGAATAAACCCTGCTTGGTCCCCGTGTACTAATCTGGTCATGTGTGGTAGCAGTCTGGTGGCCAGGATACGGCTCAAAATCTTATAGTCCACAGTTAGCATGGACAGTGGCAGATAAGACGTCACATCGGACGCCTCTCTGCCGGGTTTCAGCAGTGGCACCACCAGTGCCTCCCTCATTGACTCGGGCAAGCACCCCAACCGTCTAGCTTCCGTATACACTACCAATAGTCTGGGTGCCAAAATATCAATGTATTTCAGATAGAATTCTATCGGTAGACCATCTACCCCAGGTGTTTTGTTCCTCGCCATCTGTTTAATGGCTACTCTAATCTCCGATAGCGTTATAGGCCCTCCCAGTTCCTTCGCCTCCTCGTCATCCAGCACTGGCAGTGGAACAGAGTCCAGGCATTCCCTGATTTCAGAGATCTCCGCCTCTAGTTGGCATTCATACAACTTCGCATAATAAGACTGGAAGCGCGCCAGCACCGCCACCTGCGAGTAGACCATCTCCCCTGTCTCCATTCTTATGCTCATGATTGGGCAACCCCTAATGTCTGGGTTAGCAATTCTGGCAAGGAGCGTACCCACTTTATCCCTCTCGGCATGTGCTTTAATGGTGTATTGCTTATAATCATAGCACCGCAGTCATTCCGTTTCGGTCGCCACTACTTCCTTAGCCTCAAGTAACCGCTCCTGTAATTCCGGTCGCTCAGGCCTATGCTGTTCCAAGTCCCTCAACGCATCCTCCGCTTTCGCTAGCGCATTCAAGACTGATGTCCTTGCATTCGAGAACCTGCCCATGCATACGCCTCTCACCACCACTTTCATCGCATCCCATTCTATTGATCTCGCAGTAGCAGAACCCTCGTTCTCCTCAAAGTAGCGTTCTATGCCCTGTTGGACCGTATCACTAAAAACTAGATCTTCCAATGTGTCAGGCCGCAGTCGCCATGTTGGAACCGCTGTCCTTGCACGGATTGTGATCTGAGATGGTCCTAGTCAGGTATTCCGTGTGAGTGACCATGGCAGCCAGGGGGCAACTACACAGGACCGAGTCTATTCTGACGTGTAATGCATGTAGGGCTGAAAAAAAGGAATAATCCCTACTGTCAGGATGCTGCTCCCTCCATACATCTACCAATCCCCACCTCTCTTGCCAGTCCTTCCTATGTGTGGCTAACCTACGTACTGGGGAATCGGCCAACGGCGGGTGCGACCTATCAAGCGTCACATTAGTAATTCAATTGAAATCACCTCCTAGGATAATGGGGCCCGCCAGAAAATAGGCCAGTGACCTCGTTAGATCATCAAAAAAATGGGCCTGATCGACATTGGGGGTGTACACACTGCATAATACCACATCCCTTCCATATAGCCTCCCCTCCACCACCACATATCTACCCCCAGGATCCACCAGCTGGTTCGTAACCTGGAACGGTATCCCCGCCCTTATCCATATTAGCACCCCTCTAGCAAACGCCGAATACGTGGTGCCAAACACCTGACCCCGCCATCTCTTCTGCAGTGCAGTGCATTCTTGCTTAGTTAAATGAGTTTCTTGTAACATTGCAATCTGGACGCCTCGCCTCACCAGATAAGCATGTACTTTGTGGCGTCTGACCATTGTTCGAAGTCCCCGGACATTCCATGTTAGGCATTTCAAATTAGGTAACGTCCCCATGGTAATTATTACCGTACCATTTCAATGGCAACCAGTCATTGCCCACATCATTACAGTTGCTTCCCCCCATCAAAACTGTTGAAAAAACTCCCCAAACCCCACTCCCCAGGACAAGGCCTAATAACCCAGTTTCATCCTTGTTCCAAACCTGTAACACAGCACACATTAGACTAATCTGTGGTCGCCACCACAGAAGGCCTTAAGGGCCACAAGGGGGTGAGTCAGCGCCAACCCAGGGCAGGCAGAGCTCCCGTCCTGCGCCCTCAGTCCCACACTGCACTTACAGCACCATACCTGCCAGCCCGTCAACCACTAGGAGAGCCTGCCCCAGTGGGAGCAACGGAATTGTTCAGCCTTTTCAATAGTCACTCATTAAAGAGTCCATCTGATGTCTGTGGGGTGACCACTGGACCCTTCGAGCTCTCAGCCTCCGACATTTCCTCTCCAGATTTGCCTTCCTCCTCACCAGAGTCCGATTCAATTACTGCCTTCTCTTGTTGCGGCCTCGTGATATTTGCTGTCGCGGCTAGCGCCCCTTTCTTGTCCGCGGCCATCTGACCATCCCGCACCGCTCTCTTGAGTTTGTTGTGTGTACGGCTACGTTGCGATTTTCGGATCTGGAGCGGCTTATGTCTCTCCCATTGATTTTTGTCGTTGCAGTCCGTTCCGGCTCGATACAACTCAAGCCACGACCATGCTTCATCCGGGGTCTGGAAAAATTGGGTGTTCCCATCCAGGATCACTCGTAATTTGGCCGGGAAAAGCAAGGAGTATTGAATGCCTTCCTCCCTCAGCTCTTTTTTCACATTCAGGAAGGACGCTCTGTTCTTTTGAACCTCCTGTGTGTAATCTGGGAAGACCGTAACCCGGATATTATCCACCTGAAAGGGGCCCACTGAGCGCGCCCTCTGTATCAACAGGTCCCGATCCTTATAGTGCAGGAGTTTCACCACCACCCTTGCATAGGTGGGCGAGCTGGTACCCTGTGTGCCCGTTCCAGGGAAACGAAAGGAGAGAGGCCCTCCGGTGCCACTACCGTTTTGAACTAGTTCTCCATTTAGGCCACCGCGTCATCCCCTTCAATTTTCTCCGGAAGGCCTACTACCCTCACGTTGTTCCTCCGATTACGACTTTCGGCATCCTCTGCTCGTCTCTCCAGTGTGTTCAGGCGGCTGAGGATATCAGTCAGCTTGTGTTCCGCGGTCACTACCGCCGGCTTCAGCTCTTGAAGTAATTGTTCATGTTCTTTTACTCTGTCCGAGAGCTTAGCATGTTCCGCCCTCAAGAGACCCAGCCCCGTGGCGACCTGTGCAATGTCCTGATGCAAAGCCTCCTTAGTCGCTGTTATTGCATCCAAGATGTTATCCAGTCGCTGGTTCAGCCTCTGTTCTTGCTCTGTCACCTCCGGGGGAGCTTGAGTCCCGCCATCTCGGGCCAGCGCAGTCTGATCTTTCCGACCTTGTTCCATTGTGGAGGCCCCGCCAGCAGCCGCCATCTTAGCTGCCTCGTGCGTCGTCATACGGTCGCCCCAGGTACTCCACCAGGCCTCGTACCCTCCGTCCCGGAAGCCTCGCCCACTGTTTTCGTGCTTCGTCCAAATGTCTTATCTGGGCTGCTCAGCCGTGAGCTCCCACGACGGTGCTGATAGCCACCCGAAGCCGGGGCCGCCCCTCAGACGATCACCATGGCAGAGATTGGGGGGAGGAGGGGAAGCGGATGCCGTGCCCGCCGGACACCAGGCCGGCGTGGGCCCCCGCACCACCAGGTCCTCTCCACAGGCCTGTTCAAGCGGGCCCCAGCTCCTCGTGCCTCGTTGGCAGATGCTTGCAGTTTGTTTCAGTTCCGGTCCGCCTTGCTCCGCGGGCAGCCGTCCCCTACGCCGCCATTTTCTTCATTCTCGGCACGGCACCTCCGGCCTCGGGAACCGGGTCTCAGCTCTTTGTTTGGTCTCCTGGAAGCCCCCAGCTGCTCTCCGATGTTCCCTCAATACTTCCCACGAGAAACCGCCTTTCATGGAGCGCCAATGGTGTGGTTTTCAGGAGAAATAGCGGGACCAGGCGCGGAGCTGCGAGCTCACGCCGCCATCCCGATCGGCGTCCAAGCCACGCCCCTTCCTCTAAGAGTGTTGATAACAAAGTCTCCATTCTTCTCCAAAAATACTTGTCATTTTCCGGCTTACTTACAGACTAGTTTGGTGAAAAGCACTATCTGTCTGACCCTTGCCCTTATTCCCTTTCTCTCCAAGTGGATTTACAGCAACTTTACATTGGTTAAGACTACCCTTCCCTTTGGAATTGTTTACAGGCAGTTCTTCCTTATTTGTGTGATTTTGTTTACGTTTCGCTTTTTGCCCTCTAGTTGTTACATTCAGGCTTACGTTATTCGACCTTGACGATGGTACAGAATTAGGACTTAAAAGAAGATCATCCTCCACCTGCCCTGGAGAGTCATCAATTAAAAGGGAGGGCTCAACAATTAGATTCGATGGCAGCATTGTAGGTGTCAAAGAGAGTCTGCTGGGTAAAGGGAGGGGTTCAAAAGACAGACTGTGCTGTATGGGCACAGTCTCATGATTCAAAGGGATGCGCTGGGCGCATGGCAGCCCAACAAAAGAAGACACTGACATCGAATCGTGAGAATTTACCGTAACCAAAGATACATTCACAGATGGCAAAGGAGGGAGCATACCAGTTGGAAGAGAAAGGCGCCTTTCTATGTTCTCTATAGCAGACGCAACCACCCCTATAGTTTTTTGCAGCATTTTATCTATTGCTGTTAAGCTCGGGAGTGGAGTGGTTAAGGCGGCTTTTTGGTTTGGTGAGAGGGCGAGGCTAGGAAGGCATATTTTTACCCATATTCCTCAGCACAGAAGACTTAGGGGTCTAGATTAACAGCAGCTCAATATGACGGTCCCAACAAAGATTAAGATATACAATTAATAATGAAAGTAATCAGTCAATGAAGGTAGTATGGGCCCGAAGCATAGATTCAAATGTCAAATGTCAAAGATTTGGTGTATAATGATTAACGCCCAGTTAGTAGACCAAAACAATCACTCTCCGTCCAACCAAGAGGTGTGGCCCAGGCCGGCCTCTTCCGGGCCCCGGACGGCCCGCCCTTTGCCCGGGCTTAGCCCGGCGACGCCCGCGTGCGTCCCGTGACACGGGAACTCTGGCGTCCTTTTGTGCGCCACCTGGCGAGAAATCGACGCGTGGGCGGCATCAGCCGCGGGGAGCCCTGGGAGATGTGGTCTCCCCCCTCGGCGGCCGCGCACAGTTTACAGGAGGCAGAGGAAGCGGGGGAGACCAGCAGAGAGCAGTTTAGCATGTCCTCGCGCCCCTCAAAGCCCCAAGTGCCACCAGATATCCACAGGGAAAATAAACAACAGGAACAGGCAGTCCCAGGTAGGATCTAACTTCTTGGCAGAGAGCACCCGCTCTGCCCCAACTCCGGCGTCCTTTTGTGCGCCACCTGGCACGAAATCGGTGTGTGGGCGGCGTCAGCCGCGGGGAGCCGTGGGAGATGTGGTCTCCCTCCTCGGCGGCCGCGCACAGATTACAGGAGGCAGCGGCAGCGGCAGCGGCAGCGGGGGAGACCAGCAGAGAGCAGTTTAGCGCGTCCTCACGCCCCTCAAAGCCCCAAGCGCCACCAGATATCCACAGGGAAAATAAACAACAGCAACAGGCAGTCCCAGGTAGGATCTAACTTCTTGGCAGAGAGCAATATTCATTATTTACCATAAATTATTAATTAATACATTGTTATTTTTTTAATTTTAATTAAATTACTTCCCACCCTATTCTCCCATAAACCCACAACCCGCTACCGAACTAATATACACAAAAATGCATTACCAATATTAATTATTAAATAATTATTAAATAATAAATTATTAATTAATCCATTATTATTTTTTCATTTAAATTAAATGACTTCCCTCCCTATTCCCCTATAAACCCACAACCCGCTATGAAACTAATATACTCAAAAATGAATTAACATAAAATTCCTTATCGTAAAAAAATTGTAACATACATAAAAAAATATTATATACTTTTAACACATATACTAACATATAATACATTTTTTTTTGTTGATATAATGACATTCTATATAATGGCATTCTATATAATGACATTCGATATAATGACATTCGATATTACTTACCCATATGGCGATATTATTTCCAACTATATTATGTCTATTCTATATTCTGTCCTCTCGATATTTTTGATTTGATATTATGTCCTCTCAATATTTTTTATTCTATATTTTGGGTGTTTACCGTCAGGAATGGGTGAATCATTGCTGGGCGGTGGGTTTTAAATTCCCAGCTGTAAATTCAATTGGCTAATGTAGTGAGCTACAAAAGCGTTAACCCAACATTTATGGGGTCATTAGTATGGTGGGCGGACAGACCCCCGGGAATCGGGACCGCCCGCAATGCTAGAGGCTGTCCCACACCGTCTATTAGGATGCGCCCGCCACACTGGCGGGCGAATCGCACATTTGAAACATTGCGGCGGGCAGTGCTGATAGCACCGCTCACCGCAATGCCACAAAGGCAGGTTGTACCTTTCAATGCTTATTGTGACAGACAGTGCGCAGTGCCTGCCACGTTGTACATTGAAATGCAGGGGGGTACCATAGGTACCTCCCATATGCACACCCCACCCCCCTGAGTCCCTGGGGGCCCGCAACGGGCCCCGCAAGTAAACTCCGCCTGCCTTTACGTGGCGGCAATGCCGCCATGGAAAGGCATGTTTACGCCCCATTGTAATATGGCTGGCTGTGTCTAACAGACACCGCCACCATATTGAACCATTTTCCGCCCAGTCAACTTGTCGATCGGGCGGAAAAGTGGGGAACGGTCTTTCCGTCCGCCGCAGACCCCCCAGCCATTGTAATATGGTGGGGGGACCTTTGCTGCATGGATGGCGGGCGGATCGCCCCCGCCAGCTGGTGGCGCCTACCGCTGGCCAAGCTGGGGCGATCTGCCCGCCATCCTAATGGGGCCCTTAGTATTGGGAATTGTCGGAAAAAAGGAAAAAACAAAAAGCGTATTCAAAGGACTTACTAAAGAAGACGAAGTCCTCTTAGAGATTGCTAGATGCCTCTGGAACCTCTATTTATGTGTACAAGGATGACACCCTGCTGATTATCCTGTTAGTCAACCCTGTCAACCTGTTGGATAGCATCTCTCTGGATGGCCATGGCATCTTGTCCAATTTATTTTTGTAAGCTGATGTAAGCTAGCAAAATTATATGATATTAAACCTGGATAAAACTGAGATGTTACTGTTATCCTCTCAGATGGCATCAACGATCCTTCTGCCATGGTTTTAGACTATGGACAGCACGCAACACTGAATCTCTTTGTTAGCGCATGCTTCGGCAAGAACAGTTCACAGTGGATCTCCAAAGAGTGGACGGCTGAACTCGGCCCACATACAGCACCCGTACCATGGAACCATGGAATAATCATTAACAGCAAACTGGACATGAACGCACAAGTGAATGCCTTCAGTGCATCTTGAATTCATACCCTGAAGATGCTGAGAAAGATCTTGAAATGCCTCCCAAGCAATACTAGAAAAATTGTCACTCACGCCCTTGTCACTAGCAAGTTGGACTACGGAAACACCTTCTACACTTGGATCACTAAGACTGCACTACATCCAGAATTCAGCAGTCAGAGTTACACTCAACCTCCCACACATAATTGACATCATACCAAGCCTCAGGGAGCTCTACTGGCTCCTGATACACAAATGTGCTCATTTCAAACCCTCACACACATACACATTCAAGGCACTACACAACTGAAGCCCCACCTACCTGAACAGTCACATTTCCTTCCAGAGACCTCCACTTTGCAAGACTCCTACTTGCACACATCCCAACCATACACAAAACCAGAAATGTAAAAACTCTGATAAACATCATGCTCAGCGCAATTTCTCAACTATCCAATAAGGTATAGGGAGAAAGAAACCTAAGGGTGTGTAGATGTTATAGCTAAAGTGTGGTGGTATGTTTTTATACAGTCCAGAGGTGACTGAAAGACAGGTATCCTAAAACTGGAATTTAGCTTGCCGCAGCTTTCCAAAGTTCCAATATACACTGCAAACATTTTATAGTCCTTGGGCACCCAAAATCCTTAGAAAAACCATATGTGGTTGGTACCAAGATGCTCAGGAGCCCCTGGTATTCAAAAGGCGAGAGGATTGCGTCTTTGAAGGGATATGTTATGTTCTGGCACGAAGGAGACTGAGGGGGATTGCCATGTTTTGGAAAACACTTTCTAAAAGTCTGACAAAGGCATGTTCAGAGTGTTCCACTGGCCAGCCAGTCAGGGAATAGAGATATGATTTGCACCAATATTCAGAGCTAGAAAATATATAGGGGGTCATTAGGCTGACGGGTGGACTTTGTACGCCCGCCATCCTATCGGATAACGGGACCGCCCGCCATACAGGCGGGGGTCCAGTGGGGGGAATTAGTATGCGCCCGCCACAGTGGCGGGCGCATCCTGTATTTTTAACATTGCGGCGGGCGGTGCTGAATGCACTGCCCGCCGCAATGTCAAAAATACATGTTGTGCATTTCAAAGCACAACGTGACAGGCACCTCGCGGTGCCTGCCACGTTGTCCTTTGAAATGCAGGGGGGTACCACAGGTACCCCACATGTGCACCCCCCACGCCCCCGGAGTCCCATGGTAATATGGCTGGCGGTGTCTGATAGACACCACCACCATATAAACCCTTTCCCGCCCCAGTCGCAAGGCGACCGGGGCGGAAAAGCGTCGGACGGTCTTTCCGTCCGCCGCGGACCCCCCAGCCATACTAATATGGCGGGGGGTCATTCCGGCAAGGATGGTGGGGGGATCGCCCCCACCAGGCCGGGGGTGGCTACTGCCGGCCTGCCATCTTAATGGGCCCCATAGTGTTTATACTTTCCAAATTGTCCTGAGGCTGATATCTTGTGTCAAATCCTCAAATGCACAGTACACATAACTTGGATTCTTCCACAAAGTCATGATCTTTGCTAATATCACATAATTGCTTGTGCACACTATGTCCTCTAGGAAAACCTACCCACATATTTGATATGCCAGACTCCAGACATTCAGAGCAACATGTTGTTAGCTAATGTTACAGGATTTATGTTTTTCCAGTTGAGACATTCAACTAAAGATTAATAAAATGCGTTAAAAAATGAAAATGTCTCCACATTTTTCAGTTTGCCTTCAGGCTGTAATGAGATATTGATGCAAGTTTTGCACCAACATATATTCCTGAATGTGCTGAAAAATATTTAGTTCGTATGGATGCACAAAAAACCAGAGAGGTACAGTGCTTGAAAAATCTAATTGCGATATTTAAAAATAAAAAAAAGTTGCAGGACTGAGGTGCGCAAACATCCCATCAGTGAAAGGGCTGTTGCCCTGGCAGCTTCTCCTCTCTGACCCGGAAGCACCTCCAACACACCCAGTGGCCCAGCGACCACAGGCCTGCCTTCCATCCAGAATTGAAAGGCAGCATAAAAGATGCACCTTGGGATTTGCTGCACTGAGTTGTCATAAGGTAAATTGCGCTAATCCCAACACTTGGACACTGAGTCAATGAAACTCTCACAAACGCGTTGCCACATTTACTTCTTCTGTTATTACATATGCATTACATATTTCACACTTCATAACAAGTCTAGAGGTTAAGTTGGAGATATCACCTTAATTAGTAAATTTCTCATGTCAGTTTTATACAGTCAGCGCCTCGATACCCTCATGGTGATATGCAGCGCTTTACAAATCTCTTGATTTATTGATGCAGTAGGCATCATTTCCCTCTCCATCCCTACAAACCTTCATTTATTGGACTCTCCACCCCTTTGAACCTTAATTTAATCCTAATTAAGTTTTTTCTCCAATTAAATAAATATAACTGAAAGCAACTCTTGCGGTGTCCTGTTTTGGAACTTGTCCTATTTTCTTTGCGCAAGACAGGACTCCTCCCAGGGAGGTTCAAGAAGACAGTGAGGCCTGAGGACATAGGGACAAACCCCCCCCCCCCGAGTTTGCGGGTAGTCTATGCTTGGGGTGGAGGGTGAGTCAGCCCCTCCCTCAGCCCTTCGACAAGAAAAGGGATAAGTAGCCCAGATCGTCTGTACCCAGCCAGCAAATTTGAGAGGCTATTGAATTGGGGGTATGTCATGCATTACAAGCCTCCTCGTTGGCAAGCATTAGTGAGAAATGACAACCAGTGACAAACCACGGTTTTGGAATTACTTTTAAGAGTTGGGATTTTTGTAAGCTGATGTAAGCTAGCAAAATTATATGATATTAAACCTGGATAAAACTGAGATGTTACTGTTATCCTCTCAGATGGCATCAACGATCCTTCTGCCATGGTTTTAGACTATGGACAGCACGCAACACTGAATCTCTTTGTTAGCGCATGCTTCGGCAAGAACAGTTCACAGTGGATCTCCAAAGAGTGGACGGCTGAACTCGGCCCACATACAGCACCCGTACCATGGAACCATGGAATAATCATTAACAGCAAACTGGACATGAACGCACAAGTGAATGCCTTCAGTGCATCTTGAATTCATACCCTGAAGATGCTGAGAAAGATCTTGAAATGCCTCCCAAGCAATACTAGAAAAATTGTCACTCACGCCCTTGTCACTAGCAAGTTGGACTACGGAAACACCTTCTACACTTGGATCACTAAGACTGCACTACATCCAGAATTCAGCAGTCAGAGTTACACTCAACCTCCCACACATAATTGACATCATACCAAGCCTCAGGGAGCTCTACTGGCTCCTGATACACAAATGTGCTCATTTCAAACCCTCACACACATACACATTCAAGGCACTACACAACTGAAGCCCCACCTACCTGAACAGTCACATTTCCTTCCAGAGACCTCCACTTTGCAAGACTCCTACTTGCACACATCCCAACCATACACAAAACCAGAAATGTAAAAACTCTGATAAACATCATGCTCAGCGCAATTTCTCAACTATCCAATAAGGTATAGGGAGAAAGAAACCTAAGGGTGTGTAGATGTTATAGCTAAAGTGTGGTGGTATGTTTTTATACAGTCCAGAGGTGACTGAAAGACAGGTATCCTAAAACTGGAATTTAGCTTGCCGCAGCTTTCCAAAGTTCCAATATACACTGCAAACATTTTATAGTCCTTGGGCACCCAAAATCCTTAGAAAAACCATATGTGGTTGGTACCAAGATGCTCAGGAGCCCCTGGTATTCAAAAGGCGAGAGGATTGCGTCTTTGAAGGGATATGTTATGTTCTGGCACGAAGGAGACTGAGGGGGATTGCCATGTTTTGGAAAACACTTTCTAAAAGTCTGACAAAGGCATGTTCAGAGTGTTCCACTGGCCAGCCAGTCAGGGAATAGAGATATGATTTGCACCAATATTCAGAGCTAGAAAATATATAGGGGGTCATTAGGCTGACGGGTGGACTTTGTACGCCCGCCATCCTATCGGATAACGGGACCGCCCGCCATACAGGCGGGGGTCCAGTGGGGGGAATTAGTATGCGCCCGCCACAGTGGCGGGCGCATCCTGTATTTTTAACATTGCGGCGGACGGTGCTGAATGCACCGCCCGCCGCAATGTCAAAAATACATGTTGTGCATTTCAAAGCACAACGTGACAGGCACCTCGCGGTGCCTGCCACGTTGTCCTTTGAAATGCAGGGGGGTACCACAGGTACCCCACATGTGCACCCCCCACGCCCCCGGAGTCCCATGGTAATATGGCTGGCGGTGTCTGATAGACACCACCACCATATAAACCCTTTCCCGCCCCAGTCGCAAGGCGACCGGGGCGGAAAAGCGTCGGACGGTCTTTCCGTCCGCCGCGGACCCCCCAGCCATACTAATATGGCGGGGGGTCATTCCGGCAAGGATGGTGGGGGGATCGCCCCCACCAGGCCGGGGGTGGCTACTGCCGGCCTGCCATCTTAATGGGCCCCATAGTGTTTATACTTTCCAAATTGTCCTGAGGCTGATATCTTGTGTCAAATCCTCAAATGCACAGTACACATAACTTGGATTCTTCCACAAAGTCATGATCTTTGCTAATATCACATAATTGCTTGTGCACACTATGTCCTCTAGGAAAACCTACCCACATATTTGATATGCCAGACTCCAGACATTCAGAGCAACATGTTGTTAGCTAATGTTACAGGATTTATGTTTTTCCAGTTGAGACATTCAACTAAAGATTAATAAAATGCGTTAAAAAATGAAAATGTCTCCACATTTTTCAGTTTGCCTTCAGGCTGTAATGAGATATTGATGCAAGTTTTGCACCAACATATATTCCTGAATGTGCTGAAAAATATTTAGTTCGTATGGATGCACAAAAAACCAGAGAGGTACAGTGCTTGAAAAATCTAATTGCGATATTTAAAAATAAAAAAAAGTTGCAGGACTGAGGTGCGCAAACATCCCATCAGTGAAAGGGCTGTTGCCCTGGCAGCTTCTCCTCTCTGACCCGGAAGCACCTCCAACACACCCAGTGGCCCAGCGACCACAGGCCTGCCTTCCATCCAGAATTGAAAGGCAGCATAAAAGATGCACCTTGGGATTTGCTGCACTGAGTTGTCATAAGGTAAATTGCGCTAATCCCAACACTTGGACACTGAGTCAATGAAACTCTCACAAACGCGTTGCCACATTTACTTCTTCTGTTATTACATATGCATTACATATTTCACACTTCATAACAAGTCTAGAGGTTAAGTTGGAGATATCACCTTAATTAGTAAATTTCTCATGTCAGTTTTATACAGTCAGCGCCTCGATACCCTCATGGTGATATGCAGCGCTTTACAAATCTCTTGATTTATTGATGCAGTAGGCATCATTTCCCTCTCCATCCCTACAAACCTTCATTTATTGGACTCTCCACCCCTTTGAACCTTAATTTAATCCTAATTAAGTTTTTTCTCCAATTAAATAAATATAACTGAAAGCAACTCTTGCGGTGTCCTGTTTTGGAACTTGTCCTATTTTCTTTGCGCAAGACAGGACTCCTCCCAGGGAGGTTCAAGAAGACAGTGAGGCCTGAGGACATAGGGACAAACCCCCCCCCGAGCTTGCGGGTAGTCTATGCTTGGGGTGGAGGGTGAGTCAGCCCCTCCCTCAGCCCTTCGACAAGAAAAGGGATAAGTAGCCCAGATCGTCTGTACCCAGCCAGCAAAATTGAGAGGCTATTGAATTGGGGGTATGTCATGCATTACAAGCCTCCTCGTTGGCAAGCATTAGTGAGAAATGACAACCAGTGACAAACCACGGTTTTGGAATTACTTTTAAGAGTTGGGATTTTAGCTATGAAAGTCAAAGTCACCTTATTAAAGTTATAGTGGTCGAAAAAAATACAACTCTTTCTTTATGAGGGAGTTTGGTCTTGTGAAATATACCCTCATAAAGCCTGCATATGTTCTGCACTTGTTTGGTTTCTAAAAAAACGCCTTCTAATAATACTACTCTGGGGTTCTTATGCATGTGACATTGCAAGTGAAACGCAGTGCTTAATTTAGCCACTGCAGCTGTCACCAACCATTTACCAGTGTCTGCACTGCGAATGACTGTACCAATACAACTACTAACCATCACACTCCTACAAATGCACCAGTTAAGGCGTTTTTATGACACCCAAAGCTATAAGAATGGCTTGGGCATTAGGTAATAGTTGTCAGTTGTCAGTTGTTAGATTATCAAATGATTAAATAACTGTTTTATGCTCATTTCAAAATTAGACAAACAGTGCCACCATGTGGCAGACTGTCATAAGTTTTGGCGTTGACAATTAAGTGCTGGTGCTGAGCACCGGAAACTACAGTCACAAATTAAGCACTCGGTGAAAGGGCGTGGAGAACCCCCAAAAAATGCAGTTTCTTTCTAAAAGGTGTTGTCTGTTTCTAAAGTGGGCCCTTTCCCAGCTAAGTTATGGGAGAAGTTCAGGAGACACCTCTCTGTTTTTTACACTTCAGATGGTAAGTCATATGCTTGTAATACCTGGGGCCAAGAGAAACATACTGGGTGTGATCAAGATTGTTGCTAATGGAACACCTACTGACTGGCCCATTTAAATATGTGTACTGAGTAAGGTGGCCTAAGCCCCACCCCTGGCTTTTGTCTTGTTCATATTTGGAAATCAGTGCACACCAAATCAAACTTTCACATGCTTAGAGGACGTGGTGTAACGGCCAGCGATGTCTGCTTTGGAGCTAGAGAGCCAGGTTCGAGTCTCAGCATTGGCTCCCCATCCCGTGATTCTGGGCAAATCACTTAGGGACTGATTATGAGTTTGGCGGTCCGTGGACTGCCACACTCACGGTGGCGTAGTGATGGCGGTCCGGCCCTGCTGCACTGGCGGTGTGACTACTGTATTACAACTTTGGTGGTCGGACCACCATCAAACCCCTGAAACCACCAGAGAACCGCATTCTTTGCCAGTGGCGCAGCGGTCAAGGGCTCACAATATGCTGGCAGTGCCTCTGCGACACCGCCATGCATATTGCGAGTTTCCTGACCGCCAGTAGTCTCATGGAGTGTCTTACCACATGAAACTGATGGCGCTCAGAAAAGTGGGCCCGATTGCCCCATGCATGTTGTTGCCTCCTGTGTGCATGCACCTCCAGTTCCAGCACAGAATGGATTTCACAGTCCATGCTATGCTGGAACGCGCTGTGGCGGTTCCGCGGTGGTGCAGCATTACGGCTCACATTTAAGCCTTTTTATTGCACAGCCCTGGAACTGCCACGCAGCCCGCCCGCCAGACCATGATTTCACTTGTTATCTGGCAGGCGGGCAGCGTTCAGGTTTGGCGGTGTGGAAGTGGGGCAGTGGCTTGGTGGCCCGCTTCCACACCTCCAAACTCATAATTGGGTCCTTAACCTCCCCGTCCCTACAAAACAAGAAAATATAATGTAACCGGTGCTCATGTAAAGCGCTCTAATACCTTCAGGATTGAGTTTGTGCTACATAAAACAGCGCTTTGATTATGCCTCAGAGGAGAAGCTGAGGCCGGTAAAGGCGTCTCCCCTCCCTTTATCTCCACTCTTGTCTCCATTTTGCAACCAGTTGGGTAATTTCAGAAATTGTTCCATTCTGAAACACCAAGAGGCAGTAGAAATAATCACCTTCATAACTATTGTTCCAGGAGAAGAAGTGTTACTTTAGCAAAGTGTTAATATAAAAACAAACACAGAACCTATTGTGCTATGTACTGCTGTTATAAATACTGCATGCCCAGTACAAAAATGGTATCTTAGTGCTGCTCTGCAATGGGCAATGCACTTCTATACTCTACCATAAAACAGGGCTTCTTAAAATATTGGGCTACACCAAAGATCCAAAATGTTTTGCCAGAGGCAGATTTCATCCAAGCAGAGTTTTATGTCCTCATCTACCCGCCTGCCAGACCACTAGGGCTAGCGCTGCCACAGCAATGTGTGACAGTAGGGCTGGAAGAGCACTCGGTGTCACTGAGGTTGGCAGAGTACTCTTCGTCACTAGGGCTGCCGGAGCACTGTGTGTCACTAGGGCTGGTGGAGCACTCTGTGTCACTGAGGCTGGCAGATCACTCTACGTCACTAGGGCTGCCAGAGCACTGTGTGTCAATAGGGCTGGCAGAGTACTCTTCGTCACTAGGGCTGCCGGAGCACTGTGTGTCCCTAGCGCTGGCAGAGTACTCTTCGTCACTAGAGCTGCCGGAGCACTGTGTGTCACTAGGGCTGGTGGAGCACTCTGTGTCACTGAGGCTGGCAGATCACTCTACGTCACTAGGGCTGCCAGAGCACTGTGTGTCAATAGGGCTGGCAGAGTACTCTTCGTCACTAGGGCTGCCGGAGCACTGTTTGTCACTAGGGCTGGTGGAGCACTCTATGTCACTGAGGCTGGCAGATCACTCTACGTCACTAGGGCTGCCAAAGCACTGTGTGTCACTAGGGCTGTCAGAGCACTCTATGTCACTAGGGCTGGCAGAGTACTCTTCGTCACTAGGGCTGGCAGAGTACTCTTCGTCACTAGGGCTGCTGGAGCACTGTGTGTCACTAGGGCTGGTGGAGCACTCAGTGTCACTAGGGCTGTCAGAATACTAGCGGTAAGGATGCTAGAGCACTGTGTCACTAGGGCTGGCTGACTACAGTGTGTCACTAGGGCTGGCAGAGCACTCTGTGTTACTAGGGCTATCAGACCACAAGCACAAGGGCTGCCAGAGCACTCTGTCACTAGGGCTGTCAGAGCACTCTATGTCACTAGGGCTGGCAGAGTACTCTTCGTCACTAGGGCTGCTGGAGCACTGTGTGTCACTAGGGCTGGTGGAGCACTCTGTGTCACTAGGGCTGTCAGAATACTAGCGGTAGGGATGCTAGAGCACTGTGTCACTAGGGCTGGCTGACCACAGTGTGTCACTAGGGCTGCAGAGCACTCTGTGTTACTAGGGCTATCAGACCACGAGCACAAGGGCTGCCAGAGCACTCTGTCACTAGGGCTGTCAGAGCACTCTATGTCCCTAGGGCTGCCAGACCACTAGCGCTAGGGATGCCAGAGCACCGTGTCACTGGGGCTGCCAGAGCACTCTGTGTCACTAGGGATGGCAGAGCACTCTGTGTCACTAGGGCTGGCAGAGTACTCTTCGTCACTAGGGCTGCTGGAGCACTGTGTGTCACTAGGGCTGGTGGAGCACTCTGTGTCACTAGGGCTGTCAGAATACTAGCGGTAGGGATGCTAGAGCACTGTGTCACTAGGGCTGGCTGACCACAGTGTGTCACTAGGGCTGGCAGAGCACTCTGTGTTACTAGGGCTATCAGACCACAAGCACAAGGGCTGCCAGAGCACTCTGTCACTAGGGCTGTCAGAGCACTCTATGTCCCTAGGGCTGCCAGACCACTAGCGCTAGGGATGCCAGAGCACCGTGTCACTGGGGCTGCCAGAGCACTCTGTGTCACTAGGGATGGCAGAGCACTCTGTGTCACTAGGGCTGGCAGAGTACTCTTCGTCACTAGGGCTGCTGGAGCACTGTGTGTCACTAGGGCTGGTGGAGCACTCTGTGTCACTAGGGCTGTCAGAATACTAGCGGTAGGGATGCTAGAGCACTGTGTCACTAGGGCTGGCTGACCACCGTGTGTCACTAGGGCTGGCAGAGCACTCTGTGTCACTAGGGCTATCAGACCACAAGCACAAGGGCTGCCAGAGCACTCTGTCACTAGGGCTGCCAGATCATAAGGGCTAGGGCTGCCAGAGGACTAGTGCTAGGGATGCCAGAGCACCGTGTCACTGGGGCTGCCAAAGCACTCTGTGTCACAAGGGCTGCCAGATCATAAGGGCTAGGGCTGCCAGAGGACTCTCTGTCTCTAGAGATGCCAGACCACTCTATGTCACTAGGGCTGCCAGACAACTAGGGCTAGCGCTGCCAGAGCACTGTGTGTCACTAGGGCAGGCAGAGCACTCTGTCTCTAGGGCTGGCAGAGCACTCTGTGTCTCTAAGGCTTCCAGACCACTAGCGCAAGGTATGCCAGTGAACTTGGTGTCACTTGGGCTGCCAGATCACCAGCGCTTGGTGCCAGAGCACTCTGTGTCACTAGGGCCGGCAGCGCAATGTATGTCACTAGGGCTGGCAGACCACTCTGTGCCGTAGGATATCATGCTGCCAATTCTTATTAAAAATGCATGGCCTTTGCTCTAAACACCCACAACGGAAGATATTTGGGAGCATTCAAAAGCATTCAGATTATTTTATTTCATCCTGCTAGCACACTGTATTCCTCTAAAGGGTTGGAGTATCCGTGCACATCTGGTAAAAAGTGAAATGTGTTTATTCATCTTTTCTCCACACTTACTCCACAGGCGTAATGTAGTATAGTAGGATTATGCCTGGAAAAGTATGATTTGAATAGATTTCATATAGATGGTAGTCCTCTGCAGTTTTGTGAATTCTAGATATGCAACATGTTATGTAAATTTAATCCCAAGACTATGATTCATAGGTTTACCAAAATATATATATATATATATATATATATATATGTATAAATATTTACACACACACACATATATATATATATATATTTATATATATATATATATATATATATATATATATATATATATATATATATATATATATATATACACACTGAATAAAATAAAGGTTACAGGGATGCTATAGTTAGGAAATAAAATTTAAAAAATCATAGAGGATTTATTATCTATGAAAGGCCAAGCAGTGAAGGTGGCTGCAACTTGCTTTACCATACTGAAATGGCTTAAAAAGATTATCTGGATGCTGCCTCGCCCTACCCAGAGAACCGTGGTCCAGGTTCTTGTCACCTCTAGACTGGACTACAGTAACATTCTTTATCTGGGGGCAGGGCCGGACTGGGAACCAAAACCGGTCCCGGCAAAGTGGTTGGTCCCCGGGGGGGAGGTCTGAGCTCTTTGGCGGGGCCGGTTTTCGGCCGATTTTGTTGCAGGGCCGATTTTGCAACTATGCTGCATAATCAGCCCTGTAACAAAACCGGCCCCCACCCGTGCGGCGCACCGGAGGATTGCCCGGTGCCCGCAATGGTCAGTCCGGGCATGTCTGGGGGGGCAAATAAAGATGTGACACGCAAGCTGCAGGTGGTGCAGAACTCCGCCCTAGACTGATTTGTCAGGTTCCCAGAACTGCCTCAATCTCTGACCTTCATTAGCTCAGGGTGGAGAGCCGAATAAAGTTCAAAGCCCTGAGCTACATGTTTAAAATCAGATCTGGAGTGGTCCCCCAATACCTGCAGACTCTGGTTCACCCTTTGCCACTCAGGCGAAGTTCTCTGTTCCTAGACTTAGACTGCCACACATGGGCGGTCGATCCTTTGCCTACTTAAGACCCTCTTTATGGAATTCTCTCCCTGCGTCGCTTCTCAATGAAACTGTCTATGAGAATTTCCATAAATGTTGAAAAATGTGGCTGTTTAACCAATAATCGTCCGTTCTTTTCTGTTCCTCTTAAGCTGGCGCCGGGAAACCCTTTTTGGGTAGCTGTTGCGCCTTACAAATTAAAATTAACATAACATAACATAACACACACTCCCACACAACCACTCACAAACCCATTAACAGACTCATACAAGTACTCACACACCCACTCACTGATTTGTATAGCAACTCACATCTCCACTCACTCATACAGCCACTCACATAACCATTAACTCACCTATACAGCTACTCATGCATGTACACACTCACCAATACAGCCACTCACACATCCAGCCACACAGACATACATACACTAACACACCCACTCATACACCCATACAGCCCCTCACACATTGTCAGTCACCCATACACCTACTCACACACCCACTCAATCACCCATATAGTCACACATACAGCCACTCACTCACCCATACAGTCACTCACACTCCCCATCACTCACCTGTACGGCCTCTCACATACCCAATTACTCAACCAAACACCACTGACACACTGTTGGACTTGGCCCATTTCCCCCAAAATGTTTTGCTTTTCACCCCCCTGTTTGAGGATGTCTCCCCCATGGTAGAAAAATGTATAGGCCATGTGTGGCGCGAGATGGCATGTTAAATGTACTGCAACGGTGTGCACACCTATAAATCCCCCATCCTAAGAATGAACCCTGGTGAAATGTCGCTTTTAAAATGGATGCCATGGCTGTGAGTGGTGCCACCTGACTGTGGTGGGTTAGCAGTCTAGATGTTCGGTTCCCAGCCATCCCAGCTTTTGGAGGGAAAGCCTGGCACCCAGGGTGTCTACTCCTCCCCCTGAGCCAGTTAGAAACAGTTTCCCCAGAAGCTTCTAGAAGCTTATGGCACTGTTTGGTAGGTGGGGTGAAGGGCGTATAAGTAGGGGGGCTGTGCCACCATGTGCTCAGACAGAGCAGGGACATGAACGTGAGGGGACCTGCTGCCAGGAGGTACCGCCACATAGGCCTGTGTGCTGGACCCTGCACCCAACTGAAACCTCTCTGCTGTCCCCATGGCTAGTGAAAGCCCCACTGCTGGAGTTCAGGCTGCTGTACAGGAGGAGTGCCACATTATATAGAGGAGGATGGGCACTCATCAGGACCTACCGCCCTGTCCTGATGAGTGCCCACTGACTGCTGACCTGGCCCAGTAGTGCTTGCTGATCGCCTGCCTAGTGAGCACTACCCATTGGCCCTGACCACTGGCAAGCGCCTAGAAGAGAAGAGCGCTTTAACTGACTGCCGAGGAGCACCTTTGACTGCGCCCAGAAGGAGGTGAGGAGCACTATATTGAGAGTACCAGTGAAGAAGAGCGCTATCTCCTGTCCCAAGCTTGCCTGCTGACTAGCGCTTGGTGAGTGCAGTGCTATATTACCGGCACCAGAGGTGAGGAGCTGATTCCTGCAGCGCTTTACACTACTTTTGTCCAAGAAGAAGCATGGACCCAACAACGCTGTGTGGCCCTGAAGTACTGTGTCATTTAAAAGTGAAGTGGGTGCCTACCCCGCGTGAGGATGCGCTGCTGTCCCGCGATTATTGCGGGTGCCTACCCCGCGTGTGGAGACTGCCTGCATGCTTGGAAACCAGCGGAAGCCTACCCCGTGGTTTTGACATTGATTTAACAGGAGACTACCCCGTGTAATGGCGGCGCTTGTGCTGATTTAAAGCCAGCGGGAGCCTACTCCACATTGGCGTGCTTAATTCACCCAGAGGGTGCCCACCCCGCATAGTTGCCGCCATGAGGTAACTCACTGCTGCAGCCCGGTGGCAAGAAGGAGAGTGCCGGGTCCTCCCCCCGTCGTCCACGTCAGAGTAGGAGGGCGCATACCCCTAATTAAGGTACAGAGACACTGCCGGGGATCACCGCCGCCGGCCCGGGAGCGCCGCGCGGGCTTCCCCGTGATGTCACGGGAGCCGCGCTGGGATTGGCGCGAGCCGGGAGCCATCCCAGGAAGTCCCGCCTGCAGATGCAGAAGCAGGAAGAAGCCGGGAGCGAGGGGTGATGAGGGAGCCCCGTGTTGGAAGAGAAGCCAGGCGGGAGCCTACCCCGCGCTGGCCCAGCCACATCTGAAGACTCCTGAAGCCTCGTGGAGGTGCATCAACGTCCCTGATCCCAGGAGGGGACCCGGGGGAAGCAGCGCGAGGAAGGTGGACCGGAGGGCGGGAGCTTACCCTGCCTACGCAGTGAAGGAGTGCGGGGAGAGTCTGCAGGGCTCCCGTGAAGAGGGGAGAGCCCCACAGAGCCATCGGCTGTCTGAAGGGTACGGAGAGGGGGGCCTCGAGGCACATTGTCGGTGCCTGCCCCCCTCACTGCATTGGAGCGATTGACAACTCATGGAGTCAGGAGCAGAGCCCGGGAGAGCCCGGTGAGAGGGGGGCTCAGTCAGTCTGTGGTCGGGGTGTGTCGGGGCACAGGGTCAGTGCCCGCCCCTAGGACCAGTGTTCTGTTGGGGACCCTTTCTGACTGTAGCGGCCCAACGGACAGCGAACTACAGTTGCCACAAGGGGGACATTGTTCATTTGAGAGTGCCAGGAGAGGGGCTCTTTAGGCGAGGTGACGCCAGAGACCACTCAGCCATGTAGAGGGGGGGGCGCACCATGCATTATGCCTGTTATGGTTCAAAGTGTTGATCATGCTTTTGGGTCTTGTGAAGACACCCTAGGTTCACCTGTTTGTGCCCTGTAGGGGATTAGGCCAGGGCTATGATTAATATGCCTTAATTCTGTGTGCCCCCCACTACTTACATCTCAGGCGAATGTGCCCTATGTTAATGTGTGTAGCCCCCAGGTTGATGCATCTATATTAATGTGCCTTATGGGTTTTTCCTAAGGTTGATGCCCCAGAGCTCCCAGGATTTTGCCCAATGCAAGGTGGGACTTATGTTAGGATTCAGTTGCCTACGCATGATTTGATGCCTAATGCACCCATGCTCCTGTGGCCTATCGCATGAGATTATGCCGGGTGTATACCAATGTTATCTATGGCAAATGTGTTGTTGTTTCCCCTAAGGTGCGCGTTTGTGAGTTCATGCCTACTGCATTGTGGCCTAATGAGATGCCCCAGGTACTTAGGTTGAGGTTCCCACTTACGCTTATCTTGCACATGATTTATGCCAATATATTTGGCCTAAGGCGCTAGAGTTTTAATGCCTGTTGTACATGCCTAATGTTTTGCTTACTGCATTTCTATGCCAGATCTAATGTTTTCCCCTTACAGCTTTCCCGCCTCAGGGATTGTTCATGTCGCTCATGCATATTGTTAGGCTTGCTCTGATGCCTCAGGATAATGTCTCATGCTGAGGTCATGTTTTTCGTTTTATGCCTAGCGACTGATTTCACGCCCTGCTATCTCCATTACAGGATTGAGACTGTTGGACTTACCTTTTTCTTTTTTTACCCTGCGTCCTGTCACTAGGGTTCTGACAGCGGCCCGATTGACCCTGCCCTGTAAATAATCCCCCCTGTACATACTGCTGTCGCGCCAGTTGGCGCAGTGTAAAGTACTGTGATTATTATCCTGTGTTGATACAATACAAAAGTTATTCTTTTCACCTAAACTGGTGTGGACTCTTTTCGTAGAGTGCCTGATGTGTCACCTGTGTGTACTGTGTGGATGCTTCACACATGTCCTCTGGAGTTTGGCCAGCCCGCTCTGCACCACGCTACCCCATTTCTAACACACACCTATTCACTCACCCACATATCCCCACATACAGTCACTCACCCACCCGTACAGCCACTCAAACAGCCACTCAAACACTCATACAACCACTCACACACCCATAGAGCCACTCAGACACGTACTCACACACAGATACACACAGCCACACAGCCACTAACATAATATGTGTTACAAATAGTATTACTCTTTAGTAGTACACAAACTATACTTATATAGGTTTTGTAGTATCTTAGTATACATCTTTAAATAAGCTGCGGCCCGTGCTGTTAGGAGCGGTGGGGCTCATTGGGGGGGATTTCGACAGACGATGACAAGGGAAAATTAAATAAATAAATACAATTTCCCTCATCATTGTCCGTTGAAATCATCCCCCACCGGGCCCAGCCACCCTACCGCTCTTTCCTGCTAGGACCCCGACTGTCTTTAACACTCAGAATCTTTAAAAAAACATTCACACTCACTGGATGATGTCATCAGTGATATCATTTAAGATGTCATGAGTGATGTCACTGACCATGTCACGAGTGAAGTAATATGTGAAGTCATAAGCAGTGCATTGCAAGGGCGTAAGTTATAGTTAGCTCAGGTGAAAAGTGAGTCTAAATATATAGTCCCTGTAATCTTTGTTTTTTTCAGGGAATTTCTAGGGTTTCTTTTATTCTATTTCCTAACTATAATGTCCCTGTAACCTTAGTTTCTTTCAGTGAATTTCTAATGTGTTTTTAAAATTCTATTTCCTAGTTATAATGTCCCATTAACCTTTGCTTTTTTTAAGTGAATTTCTAAGGTTTTTTAAAATTACATTTCCTACCTGTAACCTTTAAAAGTGAGAATGTGAGTGAGTGTAAGAGTTCCTCAGTGGGTGTGTGACTGGGTGTGTGCGTGTGACCCACTCAGACACACACACACCCAGTCACACACTGGATAAACATGTCAACCGGTCGTTAGCCACTTTCTTGGAAAATAATCACATGCTCCACCCAACCTAGATGGGCTTCCGTGCTCAGCATAGCAAGGAAGCGGCTCATCTGGTGGTCACAGAGGAGCTCAAAGCTCTGCTAGATAACAGAGGCTGTGCTGCTATCCTATAGCTCAATTTGAGTGCGGAATTTGACACAATTGATCATACGATCTTGATAAATAGGCTAAGCACAGTTGGAATACAGGCTAAGCAATGGATGGCTCATCTCTGTCCTGGAAAACAGATCCTATCAAGTGATGGAAAAAGACTGTTTCTCAGACTGCTTGCCAACTATCTGTGGAGTGCTACCGGGATCGTCACTTAGCCCTACACTGTTTAACATATATGTTCGACAACTTGCCATCATAGTTCAAGAGTTCTGCATTTTGGTGGTGTCATGTGCAGATGACACCCAGCTGGTGGTTTTATTGACAAACAGCCCCAATTTGGGTCACCCACAACTGGTACCCTGTCTGCATAAAGTAGCCCATTGGATGGCGAAATGTTGCTGAAAGCTTAACAGCAACAAGACTGAACTAATGATACTAGGAACTGTGGCCACCCCCAGACCTTTGGATAGCTGCCTAAGTGGTATGGGTAATTCTCCGTACCCCAAATCCTCTATAAAAAATCTGGGAATCTGGCTAGATAGGACCCTTGCTCTGGACCTCCAAGCAAATAAATTATCTGGAATTGGCTTCGGGCTACTTAGAATGATCAGGAAAATACTACCTTTGATCCCAAATATTTAAGAAAAATCGTGGTTTAGTCCCTCATAGTCTCCCATTTGGACTATGGCAACTCTCTTTACCTGGGCTCCCCGAAATATGTCGTAAATAGACTTCAGGTGGTGCAAAACGCGGCAGCCAGGCTCCTGCTAAAGGTGCCAAGTCACGTTTTATTTAAGATAATCCTTTAAAAAGCTTCATTGGCTGCCAATTGAGGCAAGAATCTGGTTCAAATCCCTATGTATTGCTCATAGGGCCATAAACAATAAGGGTCCAGTAAGGATCAGAATTTTGGTATCTATGTTGTCCCGGCTAGGCTCTTAAGGGTCACAACTGCATCTCCTCAGCACGACCAGATAATTTTCTCACTTGGTACCAAAGCTGTGGAATGAGCTCCCACTTTGCCTTATATTACCGCAAGATCAACTCTCCTTTAGGAAAAAACGCAAGACATGGCTGTTTCCCCTTTAAACGTACCAGTCGGCATAGTCACTTTGTCAGCCCTCAGCAGTGTGGAGAATAAACATAAACATACCACTCTCACACAAAGCAACCATAAATGGCAGCATTTTCAACTTGGCACCCTCTGATAGTGTGGAAGGCAGCAAATAAAAACATATCTTTCATTTTTGTTATTTTGCCACTCCATTCCTGAATCGTTACTGTGTGTTAACCCTTTCATGCACTTTTATAAAGAAGCCAAATATGTATGAGTGTTTTGCACACTTCTGACATTGGGCTACACTTGGGCTACATTTGGGTGATATTTGTGCTATATTAGGCTCTTTTCTCTCTGGTGGCCATCTTGGGAGACTTATTTGTTATGATGCTTCCTAATCTCCTCATTTACTGCAGTATCCTCAGTATAAAGTGTTTTCAGTTTTCCACCTCAATTCCTTTAAGATGGTGTTCAGATGTGCCACACTTTTGGCATAGATTCAGAATGTTGGCACTCTAGTTGCTCATCAGAACACTGTAGTAAATTGCTGATCACCAGGGAGTTAACAGGCAGTCTGCTGCTGGTGTTGAAAGTGCACGTTTCAGTCTACATGTCAGAATGTTTTAATGAAATACAAGAGAAAGATATTTGAGAAATCACTTAAAACGTGTCCTAATTTTTCTTTCTACAGTACTGACTATAATTTTCAAGACAAAATTAAATCTCTCATTTAGTTCCTTTCTAAATTAAATGTTTTAAGTGTTACCAGTTGGATTCAATCAAGATGGCTTCAGGTGTGCCATGAGTTTGTCTAAGAAAGACTGTCAGTGCTTTAGTTTTACCAGTTTGATTCAATCAAGATGGCTTCAGGTCTGCCATACATTTGTCATAAGTAAGACTGTTAGGACTCTAGTTGTTCTTTAGAACACTGGGAGGCTGTAGTAGAACACACTGGAATCAACTGACAGGCTGCTTCTGTTGGAGGTACATGTTTTACTGAGAACGTCAGACTTCATTCACATATGGCTGGGACACATAGTGTGAATTTACAGAAAATATGCTCTCATTTTGCTTCTGGAGCACCTTCAATAACTTCTATGGGAAAATCATGAGAAAACTTTTTTCTCTCAAACATGATTGATGTACTCCCAGCAGATGGTTTTTTTCATCCGGTAAAATCACCTTAAAACACACCACAATTTCTACAATTGGTATGATACCATCAACAAATAATTTCTCCTTTTAGTGACCCTCAAAACCTACCATTCACTACAATGCATTTCAATGAGGTGCTATCATGTATATCTGTCCCAAGACGGCTGCTGGCACTTTCTGGTTGAAGTGCTGAGAGCCAATTAGATCTCGCCATGAGATCTGTGCTTAGGCCCAGATATCCTTATTTGCTTTCTGTGGAATAGTGGGTTGCATAGCGTGCAATGTGGGTAGGTCAGAGATGGAATGCGGGGGCTCTATGAGGGACAGTTGAAGGCGGTGTGCTTTTGGATGAAGTGTTATGATTAAAGCTCCACTTACCTCATCTGGTGGTTGTGTCATCCTTGTGAGGGACATCACATTTCTGGCGACGAAGGATGGTATGGTGATCGTGACATGGCGAGACACCTCAACAAGGTGATGCAAGGCCTTGAAGTTACTCAGTCCTTAGGAGATGGCACAGAAGAGTGGTGCAGTAAGCGGCATGTGGTGTTGAGACAGGGCATTCCTGTGAAAAAAAATTCAAGATTGTCTGGAGGATTTTTGGCCAAAGTTTGAAGATTTTGAGGCCAGACGTGTGAGTGTTTCGGTTACACTTAGTGCATGCACCTGGTGGAGTCCACCGCGTGTCTGGAGGGCGCACGCCTCTGCTGAATGCCAGTGCATGTTGGGAGGTGAGTCTGTCATGGGATCAGCAAGTGCGTGGTGACTGTGCCGTTCTTACCCATGCCTAGCAGGTACCATCAGCATGAGGTACACAGCTTGGAGAAATGAGTGTCTGACTGGCGGAGATGACGTGCAGCGCACGTATTTCCACTGACGTCTCTGGCTAGTTAGAGTCAGTGGATGTTGTGTCACCATGTCTAGTCCTGTCTGTGACTTCCGGGTCAGGCATGGCAGGAAGCGGAAGGGAGGAGCGAGACGCAGGGGCGCCAGTCAGAGCAAGGAGTTAAAAGAATAAAGAAGTGTATAACTCCAGCTCGTGCCCACGTATTATTTCAAAACTGGACACAAAACCTGGCGACAAGGGTGGGATGCAAGGACACCCCCCGGAACTACACGAAAAGAAATGCTGCCCGAGAGGTGTTGTGGCTGCCAAGCAGAGCGCGTCATCGTCAAAGTGAGTGTGCATGGCAATTCAGCTCACATTACAGCCCACAACGAGAGCGTCCTGTGAAATAAACCCCTGGGGCTCCAACTGCATGAACAGTGCACAGAATTGGGGTAAGAACATTGATTCCCCACTATTAAAGCCAGCATATAGAGGTCGCATTCTGTGGCCATTTTGAAGTCAGGCACACCTCATAAGGAAGCATTGCCACCAGCCCGGCGGCCATTTTAAAGTCAGGCAAAGAATGGAAAGCACCACTGAGCACGCCAAAAATATATTTTGAAGTCTCATAGATGCTGATGTGGGTTGTCAGAGTGGCTAATCAAGCCAACAATACTTCATCATGACCAAAACGCATTGCGTGCTCCAGACCAAGCTAAGCCACACAGACCCATATTAATGAGGGTATCATTCCTGTATCCCCCCAAACCTCTGATGCTGACCTCTGGAAATAGCACGGGTCCCAAGTGGAAGAGCTGGTTAGAAGACTTTGAAGATTTCACGAAGGGCTCACAAGTCAGTGACCATGACCATCAACTCATAGCCCTACGGAACCTGGTGGGTAAAGACATCGGACAGATTATCAAAGAACTACCTTCAGCAAATGCCTCGTCATACACGGACGTGAGAGAAGCCTTGTACAGGAAATTCCTTCACAAGCGTAACTTGTATTATGAACGCTATACGTTCAACCTTGCGTCCCAAGACCAAGACGAGTTCATGTGCGACTTTATTTCTCGACTAAAGCTCTAGCACGATATCGCGAATTTGATAATTTCAACACCGAAGATGCGCTTCATCTACGAATCATTGAAGGATGCCAATAAGAGTCAATACGAGATCAGCTATTAAAGAAACAATACTCACTAGACGACATCGAGGAACTCACACGAATAAACGATCAAGCAGAGGAGCAGGCAAAAAGATGGAAGCCAGCAAGACAGAGAAACGAAAACAAGCCTTCCGAATCCAATCTCAAACCGAAGCAAGACGTCGGCCAGATCATCGGACACCTGGAAAGTCCACAAGTTCGTCCCGCGGTGGGACCAGAAGTGTCATCACCCAGAAATAACCCCCACAATGTTATCACTGTGGCCTGGACTACCCTCACACAGGCCCCTGCCCAGCCATGGGACAACAATGTCACAGATGCGGAAGGGACAATCAGTTTGAAGCAATGTGCCAAACTTGTCGTAAAGAAGCGGGACCGACCAAGCGAAGTACTGGATCACGACACCATGTGAGGGCAGTGCAAGGAAGAAGAGACCGCTCAACAAGCTCGTCCAGATCCAGCACCCAGTCACAAACTTCATATCGATCCCGACGATCAACCTCAAGAGAATCGTCTGCCCTCACTCCCGTCTCACAAGACAGTGACGAATATGTGTGCATGGTGGCAGACCCTGACCGGTTAAAGAAATACCTTCGGTTACGCATTCAAATGGGAAATCATTGTGCCAAATTTGTTCTAGACACGGGAGCGTCGCTCAACTACATCTGCACGACTGAATACGAGAGGATGTGTCTGAAGCCGAAGTTAGAACCAGCCGCAGTGCGCATCTACACATTGATGTTCAAAGAACCACTGCCGTGCTAAGGACGATTCTCCACATCATTGACCTACGAAGACAGAACAATATAGGCTCAAATTCACGTAATAGAAGGCCCTGAAGCTGCTGACTGCCTTCTCAGCTTACCTACAGCAGAACGTCTGAAGCTTGTAGATATTCTATTCAAAGTTGACGACTTGCCCGACATAGTAAACAAGTTCCCGAAACTATTCTCAGGCCTAGGAAAACTAGCCCATGTCAAAGTCAAACTACATCAATGAACAAGCATCACAGGAAAGTACCTTTTCATCTCCAACAAGCAGTTGATGATGAACTCCAAGACCTGCTGAGAGCGGACATCATAGAAAGCTCAACTGGACCTACTTCATGGGTGTCACCAGTTGAATTTGTACCCAAACGAGGACAGCAGAAGAAAGTGCGCCTGTGTGTGGACATGCGAGCCCCAAATACAGCCATCGAACGAGAGAGGCATCCAGGACCTCACATCAGTGACATGATCACTCGTTTGAATAGAGCAACAGTTTTCTCGAAACTAGACCTCCATAAAGGGTATCACCAGCTCGAACTCCATGAAAAATTTTGATACATCCCCACGTTTACCACAAACCAAGGGCTCTTAAGATACAAGCGCCTCAATTTTGGTATCTCTTCAGCGGCGGAGATCTTTCAAGAGGCAGTCTGGTGAGTAATCCACCACATCCTGAACTCATTCAACTATAGTGACAACATCCTCGTATTTGGCGCAACACGTGAGGACCATGACAAAGCCCTGGATCGTGTGTGCCATGCATCTCTCAATGCCAACCTCACACTCAACCGAGACAAATGTGAATTCCATAAGTCAACTCTCAAGTTCTATGGTCACATCTTCTCCAAAGACGGCATGAGACCTGATCCGGAAAAAGTTTCACCATTGGCCGACACTCCGCAACCCCATGGCATCAGGGACATTCAAGGTGGGCAGGGTGGCGCTGCTCAAAATGGTGGCCTTGCCGCGCCTCCTGTATTATTTTAGGACATTACCCATTTGGATCCCAAATAGGTTCTTAGGGAACTGCGGACCCTCACCACTGGGTTCCTTTGGGGGACCGGGAGGAGACGGGTGGCATTGGACACGCTGCGTAGGCCGTAGCTTGAGGGAGGGATGGCGGTCCCGGATTTCGAACTATATTACTTAGCGGCGCAGCTGCAGATCCTCACGCAACATGTGGCGAGGGAATTTCGGGGGCCTGACTCACACAGAGGGAAGGGGATCCCACGACATGTCCTATCCTACGTTCTTATGTCCCAGCGGCTCGATGTGCGGGACCTGACACTCGAGGAAAGAACGCTGCGGCTGTGTTGGAACAGGAGTCGGAAGCGAGCAGGAGTGCAACGCCCGTATGCCCCGGAAATGCCTTTGGGCATGTTGACAGCGCTGCCGCACGGAGGCGACTGGACCCCCCTTATGGAGTGGGAGGATTTGGGGGTCCAGGTGGTGGGCGATTTGTACGCTGAGGGAGAACTGCTGCCTTTTCAAGCGGTGCAAGACCAGTTTGGAATCCCGGCTGGGCACTTCCTCCTGTACATGGCCATCACGGCGGCAATCAAGAAGCATTGGGGAGAGGGTCAGACGGAACCAGAGACCGCGTTGGCGTGTCAGTATGTTGTGATGGCGGCAGGAACGCTCAAGGCGATTACGTGCCTCCAATCACGAATGCTCGGGGAGGGACTGACACCTCTTACTGGGTTGAAGCTGAAATGGGAGGAGAGTGTGGGGAAACCCATACCGGACGTCACATGGGGTCAGCTCTTGCGTAGAGCAGGGAAGGGTTGCAGGAATGCACGCTTCCAACAAGTGCACTTCTTTGTGGTCCACAGGGCCTATCTGACCCCGGGCAGGATACAGAGGCACTTCCAGGGTGTGGGGGCGGCTTGCCCTAGATGTTTCCAACCGGGGGCTGAGTTCGACCATATGTTCTGGGATTGCCCAGGATTGGGCTCCTACTGGACGGAGGTGGGGGAGCTTCTGAATGAAGTGACAGAGAGACAGGTGTCCTTTGACAAGGCAGCCTGCCTGCTATTATGGTTTCCTCATACAAAGAAGACAAAGGTTACCAGCAAGTTTATCGACCTGGGGCTAATCCTGGCTCAAAGGGAGCTCACATGGCGCTGGAAGTCGGCGGAGGGCCCGTCCAGTAGGCGCTGGGCGTTGGAACTGAATAAATGGGCCAAGAGTGAAAGCATGATCCGGCTTCGGCAGGCCACGCGCGCTGCGGATGAGAGAGGATTGGAAGTAGCGCGGGCTTGGGAAGGTCTGGTACAGGCGCTAACTGACTATATGTTGCAGGAGGAGGAGGAGGCTGAATGAGGGGGATAGTGCATTCCTGGGTGGCGCACGGTTGCGTGAGTGTTGTTCCCTTAGCTCCTGCATCACAGGTTACATTCTGGCAGTCGGCACACACCAGCGATTTCAGGGATTGTGTGGGGGATGGGAAGTGAGGGGGGCCCCGAGGGAGGCATGAGGATGTTTCATGTGTACGTGGCTAACAAGTTACGGCAGGTCATAGGCCTTTCGCTCCGGGTTCCCTGAGTAGGTGGTGAGTGTAGACCTGGGCAACTATTTCTGGATGCTACCTGGTAGGGGCGAGTTGTTGGTTTGGGATTGGGGAGGGGGGGAGGGTAGGTTGTTGGGGAAAAAATGAAAAAGCAGCTCCATTCGATGAGCCTACATGGACTGAAGTCGATTTATTGTGCACATTGCTATCTTGCCGCCCTACGCCCTCCCGGATTGTTGACTCTCGCCGCCCTGCCTCCGGGATGTGGGCTAAATGGCTGTGTGATGCTGCAGGAGTTCTGGGGGGTGGGCGATTTGTGAAGACGGGCAGAGATATATGTGTGCTGTATGATCCTGACGCTGCAATAAAAATTGTTTTAAAAAAAAAAAAAATCAGCGACATTCGATCTTTCCTGGGCATGCCCAGTTATTGCGCCCGATACATCAAGGACTGTGCAACCATAGGCCAAATCTTCCACTGGTCCAATGCATGCAAGCATGCTTTCAATAAGATCAAAAAGGCTGTGAGCTCTGCTGTCCACCTGGCATATTTCACCCCTAGAAGAAAGATCAAGATTACAGTCGAGCCCAGCCCCGTCGGACTTGGCGCCATTCTAGCTCAGTATGATGACGAGAGAGATCAGCATCACATTGTGGCATATGCCAGTTGCAGCCTCAATGACACAGAGAAAGCCTACCCGCAGCCTGAAAAGAAAAGCCTGGCGGTTGTGTGGGCATGTGAGCACTTCCATCTGTTCGTATATGGGAAACACTTCACGCTCATTACGGACCATCAGGCCCTAATTACCATATTCCGCAACCCTCAAGCGAAGATGCCTCCACGGATTGAGAGGTGGGGGATCCACCTGCAAGACTATACGTACACAAATCATTCACAAACCAGGGATGGCGGAGAACCTGGCAGACTACGTATCACACCATCCCCAAGCACTGATGCTGACACGTGACTTGCTAGCCAAAGAATACCTTCATTTTGTCATTGATCAAGCACGTCCACCTGCCGTCCCACTGGAAGCCATTATAGAGGCCACGGCCAAGGGCGCCACACTTCAAGACCGTCATGCAACGTATCTGCACAGATTCCTGAAACATTTGGAGGATCCGCAATCCAATGTCGCCATCATCTTTCAGACACGTTAAGGATGATCTCACGATCAGTGCATATGGGTTCCTTTTGAGAGACAAAAGGATTGTCATTCCTCACCAACTAAGACAAGGGACCGTCAATCTAGCACACGAAGGTCACAGAGGCGTAGTGGCCACGAAGAAAGCACTGCGATAGAGAGTCTGGTTCCAGTCCCTCGACAAGCTGGTAGAAGCCACACTTCAAGACTGCCCACAATGTCAACTAGTAGGGCGAGAAGAACCGCATGCCCCACTGCAGATGTCTGACCTCCCAGACAGTGTGTGTAAGCAAGTAGCTGTCAACTTTTTTGACCTGCTGAAATCCATAAAATATATCATCGTCATCATGGACTAATATTCCTGATTTCCTATTGCACACCAGATGTCATCCACAAAAGCATCCGCCGTCCTACCTGTCATTGACGAAGCATTCGCAGAATGGGGAATCCCCAAGGTGATGATGACAGACAGTGGTCCACCCTTCAACGGGCATGAGTTCACAGAATTCGCAAACCACCTGAATTTCAAACACGGAAAATCACTCCCTTGTGGCCCCAAGCCAATGGGATGGTTGAGCGTTTCATGGCCACCCTAAAGAAAATGATACAACAAGCTGAACTGACTCAACCTGACATCCAACCAGCACTCAATGAAATGTTGCGAGCATACAGGAGCACACCACACAGCACCACCAACAGATGTCCTGCCACCCTGATTCTCGTAAGAACCCCGCGCACTAAGATACCGACTGCCCCACTGCAGATGTCTGACCTCCCAGACAGTGTGTGTAAGCAAGTAGCTGTCAACTTTTTTGACCTGCTGAAATCCATAAAATATATCATCGTCATCATGGACTAATATTCCTGATTTCCTATTGCACACCAGATGTCATCCACAAAAGCATCCGCCGTCCTACCTGTCATTGACGAAGCATTCGCAGAATGGGGAATCCCCAAGGTGATGATGACAGACAGTGGTCCACCCTTCAACGGGCATGAGTTCACAGAATTCGCAAACCACCTGAATTTCAAACACGGAAAATCACTCCCTTGTGGCCCCAAGCCAATGGGATGGTTGAGCGTTTCATGGCCACCCTAAAGAAAATGATACAACAAGCTGAACTGACTCAACGTGACATCCAACCAGCACTCAATGAAATGTTGCGAGCATACAGGAGCACACCACACAGCACCACCAACAGATGTCCTGCCACCCTGATTCTCGTAAGAACCCCGCGCACTAAGATACCGACTTCGGACGCAGTCATACAGTCCAAACTCCCGACTTCGGACCACGAGACACTGCTGAATCTCGGCAAGACCAAGAAAGGAAAAATGAAGGAATATGCTGACAACCGTCGACATACCAAGGTGTCTGACATCCGAGAAGGAGACTGGGTACTGGTGAGGCAAGAGCGGAAACCAAAGCTGACAGCCGCTATCATGCCCACCCGCTCAGAGTAATGAAGAAAAAAGAGACTATGATCACAGCTGCCTCCGAAACCAAGAGGACTACAAGAAATGTGTTGCACTTCAAGAAGCGAAATCCAGCAGCATACATTCGAGAAGACAAAGATAACTTGAACACGGACATATCGAGCCCAGAAACGGATAATCAAGAAGAACATTGTTGTGTGACTGACACGAACCAAGTGAGAGAGAGGCGTCTTTCTCGCCGGCCACAGAGAATCATCCGGAGACCAGCTGGACTCATTGAGGAACTCTAAGAAGGACCATGGGACAGTTGGCTAATTAAAAAGAAGGGAAATGTTGTGTCGTCATGCATGACCCTGTCTGTGACTTCCGAGTCAGGCATGGCAGGAAGTGGAAGGGAGCAGCTAGGCACAGGAACACCAGTAGGAGCAAGGAGTTAAAAGAATAAAGAAGTGTATAACTCCAGCTCGTGTCCGCGTATCGTTTCATCGCTGGACTCAAAAGAGATTTGAACGGCAGACATATTGGTTTGGGGCACATCTACAGCGAGTTCTCTTGGGACACAACGGTGACACGCACACTATTACTACTTTGGCTGACATCATGGTTGTGCAGGAGAGCAACACAGAAAAAAAAAACTTTTGCAACAGAGTGGTGTATTAAAACAGCATCGACATGCACACCAATAGTAATTGAATCCTGACAATCACAGCATGTTCACTGGCAGGTGCAATGGGGACATGCACACCATTAACAGCAGGACATTCATGATCAATCTATATAATAGTGTGTACATATATTGAAATAGCAGTGACACACACCTAAGATATATGCATTTTGACAAAGAGGGCATTTTTGCAGGTTTGTGAAGGTGTTCTACAGGATAGTGTTACCATGGTGTGTATAGGGAACAAAGTGCAAAGCGCAACATGCAGAATGTCACAGCTCCACCACTCTTCTTACCATCTCCTGGAGAACCTTTATTGGTATGGAACAAATGGAAAATGGTTTTCAGCAACTATGCACGTGTGTGGCACCAATCTCAGTGCAGAGAGGAGACGCGTTTCTGCTGCATTGTCTAGGTACAGAGGGGCAAGATGTATTGGAGAACTTACCGGAACTTAGTCTGGCTGAGATGCATGATCTTAACGAGTATGAAGTAGTTATTGCAAAATTGGATCATCATTATTTCCCATGGGTCAGTATGATACTCGAAAATCATTTTGGTTTGAGGAGTCAGGGTCAAGATGAATCAGTGGAAGACTTTATTACAAGTCTAAGGAAGCTGGCATCGACATTCAAATTTGGTAGTTCAGTTGAAGAAAGAATCGAGGACCAGTTTGTGCTACATTGCAATAGTGACAAGATACTTGAAGCATTGTGAATGAAAGATGAGCCATCACTTGAAGAACTGCTGTTAGCTGCTAAACATGTTAAACACATGTTGAAGTATGTGGGGAAACTTAGGACAGAGACGGGGTGAAGAACACTGAAAATGAAGATATGTCAGAGGTATGTGTAGTAAAAATACACAAGAGTGTACTGAAAAAAACTAGAACCAGTGGATGGAGGACCAAAAAATATGGACCTAGATTTTAGGTGCATTTGTTTTAGATGTTGACCAGAAGGTCACAAGGCTAATGATAAACTTTATCCGTGTTTAATTCTTCTGGGGTCAGAGGACATTTTAGTAGGTGTTACAGGAGCAGATGGAAGAGAACAAATAAGAGCAAAGGGTATGAATCATAGCGTGAGTCTTGTGGCATGTTCGTTATCTTGCACAGCAGACAAACATAGCTGATATTTTAAATTGTATTGCTCGTTTTTAACTGGGGCAACATTTTTGAATTGTATGTCTTGTAAACTGCTTACTTTGCACTTTCGTACTTTGTATTCTTACCATACTGCTTTTGGGGCTACTACATCTAGAGCGCTAACGCGGTGCCAGGAACGTCATCCTGACCCGTCTGAAGATTAGTGCTCTAGTGTTTAGGGTGGTTGCTGTTTTCTGGCTCCTCCCCTCAACTTCCTGTCCCTTATTTACTGCGGGAGGTGGCGACCGCGCAGATCATAGCGTGAGTCTTGTGGCATGTTCGTTATCTTGCACAGCAGACAAACATAGCTGATATTTTAAATTGTATCGCTCGTTTTTAACTGGGGCAACATTTTTAAATTGTATATCTTTTAAACTGCTTACTTTGCACTTTTGTACTTTTTGTACTTTGTATTCTTACCATACTGCTTTTGGGGCTACTGCATCTAGAGCGCTAACGCGGTGCCAGGAACGTCATCCTGACCCACCAGAGGATTAGGGCTCTAGTGTTTAGGGTGGTTGCTGTTTTCTGGCTCCCCCCCTCAACTTCCTGTCCCTTACTTAATCCATAATGTGGCAACCGCGCAGTGGGTGAGTGCAGCGGGCGAGCACGCCAAAGGCAAGCCCGTCTGCGCCTGTCCGCACCAAGACCGCAACAGGCGCAGGCCTCGCTGGCCAAATTCCCCCTCGCATGGTGTACCAGGCTAATGACCTTAGAAAGCTCAATTTCCAAAAGAAATTCTGCTGCCAAATATCCATGGAGCATATTTGGGGTCTATTTGCCTGCAGAACTTGCTTCTGGACTACGCCTGTGATCCTATCCGACCCCCCGTCGCAGATATTCATCACTCCTAGCAGCCAGTCTTGCCTTAAAGGAGGGCTTATAAATGCTCGTTCAATGTGCAATCATAGCCAGGATATTAAGGAATTAACCCTCGAACAGAAACTAGATTTCCTCTTCATAACCGAGACATGGCTTAACGACTGGAGCAACCCTGATCTGTCGAACGCTCTGCCACCTGATTATATTACATTCAGGGTAGGCAGGTCGAATGGCAGAGGAGGCGGTATCGCCATAATTATAAGAAACGCCCTGAAGTGCCATACATTTAGCCTTAGCCATCTTAAAGGTGCTGAAAGGATGGGCTTTTCTATTAGGCTTAACGCCTCGCTGTCTTTCACAGGAGGCTTAATATACCGTCCCCCCGGTAGTCCTACTGCGTTTCTTTAATCCCTGGGCGAATCCCTGGGACAGCTGCTAGTGCGTTATCCCCATTTCACATTCCTTGGGGATTTTAACTTACAGTTGGAATCTAAAGTAAATCCACAGGTCTCTAATTTCTATCAGACACTCGAAATATTTGGCCTTTCACAAAAAGTAACAAATGTAACACATCAAGCAGGACATACACTTGATGGAATATCTTCCAACTTTCCTCACTTAGCTACTTATTCTCCAATCCCCCAAATTTGGACAGTTCACTGTTTCATCCCATTTAATGTAAATATGCGTCACCCCTATAAAATGGCACAAACTTTTTCTCAATCTTCTACAAGTCAAAACTGGGCACTTATCGCAAAATACAGCAAGCTTAAGTGTATAGCCCTTTCACAGGTCCCTAGTCTTTCTGGCGATATAGAACAAGATTCCAAAACCTTCCACACTTGGATGCAGCTAGCATTCAATGACCTTGCCCCCCCAAAACGCTCTGTTAAAAATAATAAATTCAAAAAGATAAGTGCCCCATGGTATACAAAGTCCCTAGCTGAAGCTCATCTCCAGTGCAAAAAAGCGGAAAGAAAATGGAGGACAAATTACGACCCGGCTGCGAAAGTCCTTTTTATACAAAACAGGAATATATATTTTGCCAATATTAAAACCGCCAAAAGGGATTACTATACTAAAATAATTAGTGAAGCTCAACAACGACAAAAAAACGTTTTTTCCATAGTAAAATTTTTCACCCACCCAACAACCTTGAAACAAGAAGTCCCTCCGTCCCAAAGTCTCTGCGATCAAATCGCCGATTACTTTGATGAGAAAATAAAACTTATACAGGACGAATTTTCACCCACTGACTATACCACCATAAAGGGTACCAAAGGCTCCTCCTCACCTGCGTTGAACACCATTAGTATGTTTACGCCTGTAACCCTTGCACAAACCCATGAAGTTATCATGTCCTGTAAATCAGGATCCCCATCTGATGCTTGTCCCCCTTTCATTCTCCACCAGATAATGGATATTGTGAATCCCATCGTAAACCAAATAGTCAATGAAACACTCAGCTCTGGGATTGTCCCTGTGGACTGGAAAAAAGCCACAGTAAGACCTCTGATGAAAAAGCCAAATAAAAACCCCTCAGACCTCTCTAACCTTCGCCCCATATCCCTTCTCCCAGTTTTCGGTAAAATAACCGAACACATGGTTCATCAAGAGCTGACGAACTTTGTGGAAACACATAATATCCTACATCCCCAATAATCAGGCTTTCGCCCTAAGCATTCCACGGAAACGGCCCTCATCGAACTAACTGATGCCATCAAAAATTTACAGGATGAAGGGAAAAACGCCGTCCTGATTCTACTCGACTTATCAGCGGTGTTCGATACCTTCTCCTATAAAATCCTTATTGATAGACTGAGAACAAATGGAATAACAGATGGGGCCCTTAACTGGTTAAGCTCTTTCCTGTCAGAGAGAACTCAAACAATCTCATTGGGGCCTTTTCTCTCGAAGGAGAAAAGTATTACCTCACGAGTTCCCCAGGGCTCTATCCTGAGCCCCCTACTTTTTAATATTTATATGGCACCCCTTATCTATTTAATTGAATCCTATGGGATCCTGGTAACATCATACGCTGATGATACCCAATTGATTGTATCCCTCGACAAAAATTCCACAATGGCTGAACAACATTTTCAGAATTGCCTACTGATGTTTTCCAATGGATGAATGACAATCATCTTAAATGCAATTCGAGTAAAACGGAAATATTGCCCATTGGGAAAAATGTTAATTTCAGCTCCAGCAAACGGTGGCCACCCCGCCTCCCAGTTCGGTGGAAACAGCCGGAAATGTGGGCATTCTTTTCGATTCGTCACTGTCCTTTGACCACCAAGTAAGGAGTGTAGCAGGTAGTTGTTTTAATATCATCAAATCATTGAAAAAATTCTTTGATTTTCTTCCTACCGAATCAAGAAAGTCTGTGGCTGTTACCCTTATACTTATACTTTCCCACCTTGATTATTGCAATGGCCTGATGGCAGGAGTAAAAAAGCTGACGCTCAAAAAACTACAAAGCGTTCAACACGCAGCTGCACGTCTGGTATTAAAACTGCCCAGAAAATCTTCGGCATCTGAGGCCCTCAGGAAATTGCATTGGCTTCCTCTCCACAAAAGGATTCTTTTTAAAATCTTATTGACCTCCTTTAGAGCACTTGATAATGTTGGCCCTAAGTATCTCTCAAAAAGATTCTCGCTCTACAATCCCATCAGAGCGCTGAGATCAGCAGGCTGTAATTTAATCAATACTCCCACCTTTCATTATAAAACCAAAGGTGGTAAAACCCTTAGTGTCCTGGCTTCCAGGGCATGGAATGCTATGCCAAATGTGCTAAGATTACTAGATCGAGAAGCTTATTTTCGTAAACAACTTAAAACTTGGCTGTTCAATTTGTCAGATGCATATGTACTGGCTGCCATCTAGTTCTCATCTCCGTTGACTCCCTCGCTCCTTAGCGCCAGAATGCTCCTTTCGAAGCGGCAGTTCGCGCTCTATAACTTCTGAATAACATTAACATTAACATATCAGGAGGTAGTTCTGCAAATAAGTGAGGCAAGCAAAACCATTCCCTTAGAGATAATAACAATTAATGGTGAGCAGGTTTCCATAAAATTTGATTCCTGCTCAAGGATCTCCATCAATTCTAATTGGACATTTATAAAATGTTTTCCAGATGGTAAGAGATTTCTGAATATGGATGTAAAACCAGATGATTATGGAGTGACAGAAATTGAGATGTTGGGATATTTTGAAGCAGACATAAGAATTGGCTCGAAACACAGATGTGAGAAGATTTATGTGTCATGCCAAGGAGATCATTTGCTGGGGTGAGCTCATCAAAAAGAATTAGGTGTGAGTCTTCATCCTAACAAAATATACAAGTTCAGGTGGAGGAAGTTAGTTTAAATTAGGGCAAGTTTGTAAAAGAATTGTAATGTTTGCTTCAAGACTAAATAGGGAAACTGAAAGGGTAAAGGATGAGGTTGAAGATGAATGCAAAGCCGGTAGTGGCAAAGGTCAGAAAAGTTCAATGAACATTCAAACTGCAGTAGCAGACGAATTGGAGAGATTATGTGAATACGGGTTGATTGAGCCAGTGGAGGCAATGGAATGGTTTCCATAGTGGTGGCACACAAGGGAAATGGGGACCTTCAGTTTTGTGTGGACTTATGGGCACTTAACTGGGAAGTAGTGGTGGATACATTTCCTTTGCCCAACATTGAGGAGATGGTCACTACTCTTGATTTGGTATCCGCGTATCACCAGATTGAACTGAAGGAGGCTCCTAAAGATATAACAACCTTTGTAACACTGTCTGGGGTATATTACTTCAAAAGAATGCCTTTCGGACTGATCTATGTTGCAGTAGTTTTCCAAAGAGTCATGATGAGGATTTTTAAAGGAATACTTGGAGTGAAATGTTACCAGGATGATATTCTGATCTTTTGGGGAAGCATGTAATGAACATGATAACAGAGTAAGGGAGGTTTGGGGTAGATTGCAAAAGGCATGGTTAACACTCAAAGATAGTAAATGCAAATTTGGTGTAAGCGAAGTTAGTTACTTGGGATTCAGAAGCTCAGGATAAGGCTGTGTACTGAGTTAGATGAGACAAAACAATCTATGGAACAACCAAAGTCAAAAAAGGAGTTGTCATCATTTCTTGGAATGGTGGAATACTACAGCAAGGTCATCAAAGACTTTGCTAGTAGGACATATATTATGAGGACATTGCTGAAAAAGAGGGTGGAATTTCTGTGGGATGAAGAGTGTGTGAATGAATTTTCCAAAGTAAAAAATAATTGAATAATGCACCTTCATTACATGCATATGGCCCAAAATGTGACTCAAAAGTAGTGTGTAATGCCAGTGTGAAAGGGCTGGGGGCTCCTCTAATCCAAACTAAGGATGGTAAGGAAAATTTAATAGCTTATGTTTCACGCACTTTGAAAGAGGCAGAATGTATCTACTCAATTATAGAGGTAATCATTGGCTGTTTATTGCTCTGTCAACAGATTCAGACAGTTTCTGTGGGGAGTTAAGTTCATGGTTCAAATGAATCATAAGCCGCTGGTGAAAGTGTTTGCAAGAAAGGGATTAGATTCCATCTCATCACAAATTAGGAGGTGGATTGTGGGCCTGCAAGATTTTGGCTTTAGAGCACAATACGTGCCAGGTGCTAGTAACTATTCAGCAGATTGCTTGTCAAGATTGGGTGACACCAAGAAATTTGGAGCAGAAGAAAGGGATGACATGGATGATGAGGACTCGGTGAGTGTGTGTGAGGTTACCCATGGGAGCATAACGGAGTATGAGAGGATGGAGGAGTTACAGAAGAATGAGGAAATGACACAAGTGATATGCGTGTTGATCTCTGAGAGACCTAGTGCAGCTGAATTAAAAGAATACAAAGGAACATGCAGAAAATTGTGAAGGTAACCTTTTTTTCAACAACTTTATTGGCATTTCAATAGTACATGCAGAAGCATTGTCAGGTATAAACCATACACTATCACACCCTGCGGGTATGCTCTCCACTGGTCTTTTCAGTCTTGTGCTGCATTCAAGTTGTACTATGATTAACTGATGTGGCAGACTTTAGACAATGTCTCGAACCACATCCCTGATGTGCAATTTTTATACATTTGCTTTCAGCCTGATTACTATATGCCAACAAGTCCCTCATCTCCCCCATCCCCCTGTCAGTCGTCTGTTTCGCTTTTGACGTCAATGCGATATACCATCTGCTCATCTGTCCCACATGTACTGTCTTCAGTGTTCAAGGGGTTAATTGTTCATGTCTGTGACTACTCCTCTGTTGGGTGCTGTAGGTCAGCTTACTTTACTGTCCATGCTTGGAGGTCATCTTCTAGTTTGTTGTCTTTCCGGACTTGTTTCATTCATACTTTCTCAGCTATTGCCCTCTCGCACATGTCTTTCAACCACCTGTCACTCTTCGGGGGTGCCAGCTTTTGCCATTCAATTGTGATGCGCTGCTTTGCTATTACTAAACCCAGCAGCACAAATTTCCTGCTCAGCTTCCTCTTTTTAGGAGTTGGGAGAAGCCCCAATAGAGCTGTCCATATCTCCCTGGGGACCTCTCATCCCGGGGCTACTCTTATTTTCTGAAGTACTTCTTCCCAAAATGTCACCACCAACGGGCATGACCACACCATATGTAGGAAATCAGCCTCCGCCTCCTGACATCTGGGCCACTCACCGGATCGCTCAGGGTATATTTTACTGATTCCTATCGGAGTAAGGTAAGCTTGATAAATGAAATTATATTGTATTAATTTACAACGGTCATTAGAGCACCCCTTGTTTTACCCCTTCATGTATTCTGCTCCATCCTTTCTCTGTCTTTTTTTTTTGAAACACTATTTTTATTGCAGTACCAAAATATCATGTATACATTACAATGATAAATATTAAATCAGTACAGTGTTGCAATACACATTTGTCCAATGGACACTATTACACAGCCTGCATGCCCACATCCAAAAGGCCGGGCGGAGATGGCAATACGTCCAACGTCTGCAACTTCTTCCGATCCGCTTTGGTTGAAAGCACAGGATGACGCGGACCGCTTTTGTATTTTCACCCCACCCCCTCCCCCTATCGGCAACCCCCCCCCCGAACTCCCCAAAACCTCCCCCGTGGCTGCGCTGCAGTAGAATACTAGAGAATGTAAGTTCCAGTATGTGCAAGAAGAAATGTAACATTCGCTAAGAGTGTGCTCTCGGCGTGCTGCTGGGGTCATCTATATCAGCGTCCGTGTCCTCACCCTCCTCCTCTCCAGTGCCATCTCGGAGTGCCTGCACTTATATCTCCCGCGCTGTCGCCCTTTCCAAGGCCTTCTCATCCCCAGCCCTTCTAGCCAATTGGTATCGCAAGGTGCTTTCACTCGCCGCCCACTTCAGACATTCATTGTACCAGCGCTTATACGTGGGCCCCCTCTTGGACTTCCAATTCCTGGTGATTTCCCTCTTCGCCAATATCAACCCCATATCTATAAACTTGCTGGTCGTCTTATTTTTAGGCATGTGAGGAAACCGATGCAGCACCCCCACCGCTTTGGTATACTGTAACTCCCTGTCCGTGGCGTTGTTCAGTGCCTCCCCAATCTCCCGCCAATAATCCCTCAGTTGGGGGCAATCCCATAACATATGACCCAGATCTGCCTCCAGTGTGTTGCATCTAGGGCAAGCCGCCTGTTCCACCCCGAAGTATTGCTTCAGTTTCCCTGGTGTAAGGTATGCCCTGTGAAGAACGTAGAAGTGTATAAGCTGGAATCTAGCGTTTCTCGTGCTTTTCCGCGCCCTCCGCAGTAGTTGACCCCAGGTGGTATCGGGGATCTCCATTTGGAGGTCCAGTTCCTATTTAGCTTTCAGGGCAGTGAGTGGCTGCAGGGTTTCCCTCAGCATCCGGGAATACAGACAGGTCACTGCCTTGAAGGTTCCCGCCGCCATCATCGCGTATTGGCAGGCCATAGAAGTGGTAGGTTCCTGCAGCCCCTCGAACCAGTGATCCTGCATGGCCCCAATCACTGCCGCATGAAATAAATAGTCCCCTCTGGGTAGGTCGAACCGATCTTGCAGAGCCTGGAACGGAAGCAATACCCCGTCCTCATAGAGGTCGCCCAGCATCTGCAACCCAGCATCTTCCCAACCCTGCAGTCTCGACCAATCCCCGCCATGAGGTAGGGCCGTAATCATGCCCAGCGGAATCTTCGGTGCATACATTCGCCGAATTCCCGCTCGTCTACGTGCCCGGTTCCAGCAAAGCCGAAATGTCTGCTCCTCCACAGACAGGCCTCTGACGAGAAGCCTTTGGTGAAGGCAATGTATGCAAGCACATGGCGCGGGGTACCCTCGTCCCTATTTTGCTCAGGGCCTCGGTAGACCCTCGCAATCTCTTGGGTAAAGGATTGTAGCTGTGCCGCCAAGTAATAGCCCTCAAAGTCAGGAACTGCCATGCCCCCCTCATCTTTGGGCCGGAAGAGAGTGTCTAGCGCAATACGTCGTCTACCCGTACCCCAAAGAAATGCGATAACCATCGACCTCAAACGGCGGAAGACAGAAACCGGTATCCATACTGGCAGGGTTCGGAAGTAATACAGCAGCCTTAGAAGCGCTACCATCTTCAGCAAGGAGACACGACCCGTCATCGAGAGTGGTAGAGTGGCCCAGAAGTCCATGTTCCCCTTCAGGGCATTGATGCAACGGGTGATATTACCATTCAGCATATCTGCTGTCGTGTGATAGACATAAACACCTAGATAGTGTAGGCAATGAGGCTCCCACCTGAGCTCCCGAGCGGTGAGAGGGCACGGCTCCCCCCGTCGCAATGGAAATAAACAGGATTTGGCCCAGTTGACCTTCAGGCCCGACAACCTCCCGAAAAGCCCAAGAAGGCGCCTCGCCCCCTCCAGTTCCTCATCCGCATTAGCCAAAAACATCAGCAGGTCGTCCGCGTACAGTGAAATGGCGTGCGGTCTGGTCCTATATACCAGTCCCTTATAATAGCGTCCCGATCTGGCTTCGGCTGCGATTGGTTCCATCGCCAATGCGAATAGAAGGGGGGACAGCGAGCACCCCTGTCTGGTGCCACGGCGCACCTGATATTGTCCCGAGATAAGCGAGCCCAATTGAACCCTCGCAGTGGCCGCCTTGTATAGCACCCTGGTCCAGTTAATGTAGCCCTCCCCCAGCCCAAAACGCCTCATCACTCCGTATAAATAATCCCACTCCAGACTGTCGAACGCTTTATCGATATCTATGGAGAACACCAGGGGTATAGACTATCCCGAGAACCGAGCGCCCAGCAGTCGAGTCAGCCTACGGATGTTGTGCGTGGTGTTCCGTGTAGGGATGAAGCCCGACTGGTCCCTATGAATCAGGCCAGACATGTGGGTGAGCAATCTATTAGTTAAAATGTTACTTAGAATCTTATAATCCATTGTTAGCATGGATAATGGGCGATAGGAGGAGAGGTCGCTGCTCGCTCTGCCTGGTTTCAACAAAGGGACTATAAGAGCCTCACACATGGAGTGGGGTAGTCTCCCTCTCGACTTCGCTTCATTGTAAACCGATTGTAACTGCGGGGCTAAGTACTCCAGGTATTTACTATAGAACTCTATCGGCAGACCGTCTAGTCCCGGGGTTTTGTTCCGAGCCATCTGCTTCACTGCGCATCCTATTTCCCCTATCGTAATACTGCGGCCTAACTCCTCTGCCTCTGTTTGTTCCATTTGTGGCAACTCCAGCCCCCCAAGAAAGGTTTCAAGCTCCTCCTCACCGCCCACCGGCCCGCTCCTGTCACGATTCCCCAGTTCCACCTGTCCCTTCCCAAGGTAATATGCAGGGTACTCATCAGAAAATGTACCTCTAGTACATTACTGGATAATTGTTTTCTTTCCCATCTGAAAAAACCCACCCCTTTCCCGTGCACCAGCACCTCTTATGTAAGTATGTTTTTGTAAACTGTTTGTGTACTGAGTAAATGCTTGTTACAACGTTTGCTTAAATAGAAAGGAAGGTCGAAACAATAATATGAATACCATATTTTAGGATCTCGATTCAGGCTTGATCATTAAACTTTTGTGATATTTAGCTTGGTTTTGACTTCGTGCAGCTGAAAGCTTTCTCACGCGATAGACGCGTGTGCTGTGATTCAAGCCGTCTGAAAGAAAGCCTTCCGCTCGCGCTGCACGCGGAAGGTTGAAGTCTGTTGCAACGTGCAAGCGCACGTTGCCATTTGGTGCGGAAGCTATTTAAACCGCACCCTCTTCAGAAAACTCGCTTTGCCTCTGAGTTTTTCGAGTCCACAGCATCGCGGTCTTCGGGATCCTGGTTCCTGCGCCGAGAGAAGACTTCAAGGGAACTTCTCTGCTTCGACAAAGACTTTGAAACAGCTTCTTTCAGCGCGCCTACGGAGCTCCACGAACAACATTAAAAGCTAAGTCTCTTGGGATTTCAAAGGCGCCCAACGCAAGAGAGAAAGATATTTGAAAATAAGAACTAGATTATCAATGTATATTGGGGAAGTTATTTGAATGCAAATCTTGCCTATTTTTGACTGCTGAGATTACTACAGACTTTGTTTAGTGATCATGAGTATTCACTCTTTCGTTTATATTGAAGGTATTCACAAGAATGTTCATTGTGATTCTGTTATTATGTTTAAGGATATTTAGGATACCTCACTTGTCAAGGAATATTCACTGAGGTCATAGTGAGTTGTCTTTGCTAGAACTGTTGTTTTTCTCTTGGTGAATTTTATTTTTTATTAGGTGAATTAATACTAGAACTCATCTGAAAGGGGACCCTTTAATTCAGAAAAGAGAGTTAATCAAGTAAGTGTTAGGAGAAAACAGAAAAAAGGAGAGAGTGCAAGGAGAAAGGAGATTAAAAGTGTAAGGCAAGATTGTTTTTATATATTTTATTTGATTGCAGACTTTTATTCCAAGAGGACAACTCCCAAGACAACATCCCTGACAAGACAAAGAAATACTGGACGGTGGACAGAACCAGACTGAATCGCAGGTAGGAATTTAGCTTAGGGAAAAAACCTAGTTCTTACGTAGAGCTTAGAGAGAAACAACTAGTGGTAGGAATACAACTAAATTAGTGTGAATACTGAGCTTGTTGTTCTTGTTAATCTGCAGGTCGACAGTCAAAGGCTAATCTTCCCCGCAACGTCCAGTACCGGCCCTCCTCCCGAAAGTTCTAGTTAAATGCTTAGCTGTAAGTTTCATCAGCAAGTTTTAGTTAGAGTTTTCTGGAAGTTGGTCCCTTGCGTCTCTGCGAAATCTCTACACTGTCTACAAAGAATACCGGTCATTGCTAAGGTAAGTGACAGTGTACTTAGGTCTTGACAGAAGGCAAAGCCCAAGAAGATTATTTCGCCCAGACGCAATGGACCAAGCTTCTTTGCAGGAAATTGCAGCAGTGTTAAAGCAAATAAGAGATGAGAACGTTTCTTTGCGAAACGATATGACTGCATTACAGGCAGCTATTCAACAGGGTTCAGCTAGTGCACAGAGTTCATCCTCAGACTCCTGGGGGGGAACTCAGATTCAGGTAGTTACCCCAATGCCTACGCCTTTAGCTCCACCAGAACGTTTTTATGGGGATTGTAACAAGTTTTCCATATTTTTACAACAGTGTCATCTACATTTTTTAGCCAAAAAATCAGCCTTTCCGGATGACTCCTCCAAGGTAGCTTTCATGTTATCGTACTTTGGAGGTGATGCAGCTCTTTGGTCCATCCCTTTAGTTGAAAGAGATGATGCCATCCTGTATAATTTCCGAAACTTTGAACGAGCCCTAAAAAAGATTTTTGCAAAACATATGTTTGTGCAATCAGCAGACAACGAGTTATTGAGTTTAAAACAAGTGTCTTCTGACCTCCTTCATTATATCTCTCAATTCAATCGTTTGGTTCTTGAAGCTAATTGGCCTTACGATAAAAGGATTTCTATTTTTTATAGAGGTCTTCGAGAAGATTTAAAAGACATGGTTACTCAAATCTTAGAACCTCCAGATGATATCGGTGAATTTATCGATCTTGTAATAAAATTGAATCATCGCCTTAGTGAGAGAAAGGGCGAAAAAGGAAAGAGTGACCACAAAATCCTTTTTGTTAAAGATAGAAATACATCGTCAGGCAAGGAGGGAGGCCCTAAAACCGATCATTCAGAACCAATGCAAATAGGAACTGTTCGAGGTCCACTCTCTAAAGATGAAAAGGAAAAAAGACGAAAATTAAATCAATGCCTTTACTGTGGTAAAACTGGACATTTTGTACGAGACTGCCCTACTAAACCTAATAAGTTCAAGCCAAAATCCTCGGACCTTGCTTTAACTCAAGAATTGTCGGAAAACTAGAAAACTCGATGAAAGAAGAGGTCGGTTCATCGAGTGTAATTTCCAGTTTGGCCTCTACTGTTCCACCTTTGGGATGTAAACATTTTGGCATTTTAGTCGAGTTAAGAAGTCAATCATCTTCCTCACCATCTAGAAGAGTTGAAGCTGTAATAGACTCAGGAGCTACGGGGAACTTTATGGATACTAAGTTTTTCTCCCAGTTAGGCTTTGAGTCTATTTTGAAAGATCATCCAGAGATAGTTAGAGCAGTAGATGGCAAGGAGTTAACTTCAGGACCTATTAGTCGACAAACTGAAATCCTTGAGATGGATTGTTCTCCTATTCACCGTGAAAAGATTCAGTTTGACATCATAGATGCCCCGCAGTTCAAGTTAATTTTGGGAATTCCTTGGTTGACTAAACACAATCCAAGTATAGATTGGGTATCCCAGACTATAACCTTCCAGTCATCACATTGCTTAAATAGATGTTTTCTTCTGGAGAGATCCGGGGAGATTATTCAAGGGTTTAACTTCCCTTCCGACTCATCTAGAGTTTTAGCAATAGAAGGTGTTCCTTCAGTTTACTCAGATCTTCAAGACGTTTTTGACAAGAAGAAAGCAAACACTCTCCCTCCACACAGAGACTTTGATTGCAGGATAGACCTTGTCCCAGGTGCTACTTTGCCATGTAGCCGAATCTATGCTTTAACTGAAAAAGAGAATGTCCATCTTAGAGAGTACTTGGATGAGTATTTAGCAAACGGCTTTATTCGCCATTCTAAGTCTCCCGTATCATCAGCTCTCTTTTTCATTCCGAAAAAGGGTGGGGAATTGCGCACGTGCATAGATTATAGAGCTCTGAACAATGTTACAATAAAAAATCGATATCCTTTGCCTTTGATCCCCACTCTGTTAGACCAGGTCAAAAAGGCAACCGTTTATACAAAGTTGGACTTACGGGGAGCTTACCATTTGGTACGAGTCCGAAAGGGTGACGAATGGAAGACAGCTTTCCGTACTAAATTTGGACTATTTGAATACCAAGTCATGCCTTTTGGTCTATGCAATGCCCCCGCAGCCTTCCAATTTTTTATAAATGAAGTTCTGCATGAGTTCATTGATGTATGTTGCGTTGTCTATATAGATGACATTCTTATCTTTTCAACTTCAGAAGAAGAGCATGTGCATCAGGTCCGAGCTATTCTAAAGAAACTGCTTGCTAATTCTTTGTATGTCAAATTGGAGAAAAGTTTGTTTCACACGTCAAGAGTTGAATTCTTGGGATATGTCATCAGTCCTAAGGGGATTGAAATGGACCCCAGAAAGGTGGAAGCCGTAGAATCTTGGCCCAGTCCTTCTTCTGTGAAACAAGTTCAAAGTTTTCTGGGTTTCGCAAATTTTTACCGACGGTTCATTCAAGATTTCTCTAAAACAATCACTCCTATCACTAGATTGTTGAAAAAAGGGGTAAAATTTGTATGGACAGAACTAGCTGAAGAAGCTTTTCAGAAACTAAAAAAGAAATTTATTTCTGCTCCAATTCTTTCTCATCCAGATCCCAGCCAGCCTTTTATTGTAGAAGCTGACGCTTCCCAATTTGCTGTAGGGGGTATTCTATCTCAAAGACATGTAGATACAGGACAAATGCACCCAATTGCATATTTCTCTAGGAAATTATCTGAAGCTGAGTTGAATTATGCAATTGCAGATAAGGAACTGCTGGCAATAAAGGCAGCTTTTGAAGAATGGCGCCATTATTTGCTAGGAGCAAGACATCCAGTGACAATATACACGGACCATAGAAACCTTCAAGCCTTGAGATCGGTAAAGGCTCTGTCAGCTAGACAATTGAGATGGTCAATGTTTTTTAATGATTATAACTTTGTTATCACCTATCGACCAGGTAAAGAAAATCTGAAAGCAGATGCTTTGTCTAGAATGGGAGAAACTTCCATTGATGCTCCAACTGAGGTAAAACCTGTAATTCCAATGTCACGATTTCAAGCAAGTATAACTGTTAATGACGTTATTTCTGATATTAAGAAAGAACTGGAAAAGAAAGATTTTAAGGTTTGGAAAGATTCACATCCTTATTTGCAGGAAAGAGATGACTTGCTCTTTATGCAAAACCTTATTTTTGTACCCACTGATACACTAAAAGAAAGAATTCTACACTTCCATCATGACACTACCTTGTCTGCTCACCCAAGTAAAATTAAGACCTATGATTTGATCAAAAGAACCTTTTGGTGGCCTTCAATGTTTAAAGATGTGCAACTTTATGTTGAAACATGTGGGGTTTGTATTCAGAACAAGTCATCTCATCAAAATCCTAGTGGTTTGTTACATCCTCTACCTTTGCCACCTCGACCATGGCATACAATTTCTTTGGATTTCATTGTTGAATTACCAATTACCAAAAAGGGGTTTACTACTATTCTTACAATTGTAGATCAGTTTTCACGCATGGCTCACTTTGTCCCACTAAAGAAACTACCAACTAGCATGGAGTTGGCACACTTAATAATGGAACATGTAGTCCGTCTGCATGGGATTCCATCTGTGGTGATTTCGGACAGAGGGTCCCAGTTTGTTTCACGGGTTTGGCAGAACTTAAGGTCTCTTTTGAATATGGATATACGTTTATCTTCCAGCTATCATCCTCAGACTGATGGTCTCACTAAACGCACCAATCAAACTATTGAACAATTCATTCGTTGTATGCTAACTAATGCAGGTGAGGAATGGTCAACCCTTCTAAGTCAGTTAGAATTTGCTTACAACAATGTAGATCATTCTTCCCTTGGTATGTCACCTTTTTTCTGTAATCTAGGTTATCACCCTAATTCCTTTCCTAAAGAGATAAAGGAGCTTAATCATGTACCTGCCATTTCAGATTATGTTTCTAAACTGTCTTCTATTCAAGAACAAGCAGCTTTCAATTTGGCCAAAGCGAAAGAGGATCAAAAGAAATCCGCTGATAAACATAGATCTAAGCCTCCACTTTATTCACCTGGAGATAAAGTTTGGTTAAGCACAAAGAATCTGAAACTAAAAGGAAATAGAAAATTCAACCCTAGATTCATTGGCCCTTTCTCTATAGAAAAGATCATAAATCCAGTGTGTATGAAGTTGACTTTACCTGCCAAATTTCAAATCCATCCAGTGTTTCATGTATCATTAATCAAACCTTTTCATGCCCAGACTCGATTTGTTCAACCCCCCTCCTCCATTGATATAGAAGGAAGTCCTGAATTTGAGGTTAAGGCGATTCTAGACTCCAAGAGGTCTAGGGGAAGACTGCTTTACCTAGTTGATTGGAAGGGTTACGGTCCGGAGGAAAGGTCTTGGGAACCTTTGGAACATTTAAGAAATTCTCCCAAATTGCTGAAAAGGTTTCATACCCAACATCCTGAGAAACCCAAACCCATTGCACCGGTTTTAGGGGGGATCTTGAGGAGGGAGTACTGTCACGATTCCCCAGTTCCACCTGTCCCTTCCCAAGGTAATATGCAGGGTACTCATCAGAAAATGTACCTCTAGTACATTACTGGATAATTGTTTTCTTTCCCATCTGAAAAAACCCACCCCTTTCCCGTGCACCAGCACCTCTTATGTAAGTATGTTTTTGTAAACTGTTTGTGTACTGAGTAAATGCTTGTTACAACGTTTGCTTAAATAGAAAGGAAGGTCGAAACAATAATATGAATACCATATTTTAGGATCTCGATTCAGGCTTGATCATTAAACTTTTGTGATATTTAGCTTGGTTTTGACTTCGTGCAGCTGAAAGCTTTCTCACGCGATAGACGCGTGTGCTGTGATTCAAGCCGTCTGAAAGAAAGCCTTCCGCTCGCGCTGCACGCGGAAGGTTGAAGTCTGTTGCAACGTGCAAGCGCACGTTGCCATTTGGTGCGGAAGCTATTTAAACCGCACCCTCTTCAGAAAACTCGCTTTGCCTCTGACTTTTCGAGTCCACAGCATCGCGGTCTTCGGGATCCTGGTTCCTGCGCCGAGAGAAGACTTCAAGGGAACTTCTCTGCTTCGACAAAGACTTTGAAACAGCTTCTTTCAGCGCGCCTACGGAGCTCCACGAACAACATTAAAAGCTAAGTCTCTTGGGATTTCAAAGGCGCCCAACGCAAGAGAGAAAGATATTTGAAAATAAGAACTAGATTATCAATGTATATTGGGGAAGTTATTTGAATGCAAATCTTGCCTATTTTTGACTGCTGAGATTACTACAGACTTTGTTTAGTGATCATGAGTATTCACTCTTTCGTTTATATTGAAGGTATTCACAAGAATGTTCATTGTGATTCTGTTATTATGTTTAAGGATATTTAGGATACCTCACTTGTCAAGGAATATTCACTGAGGTCATAGTGAGTTGTCTTTGCTAGAACTGTTGTTTTTCTCTTGGTGAATTTTATTTTTTATTAGGTGAATTAATACTAGAACTCATCTGAAAGGGGACCCTTTAATTCAGAAAAGAGAGTTAATCAAGTAAGTGTTAGGAGAAAACAGAAAAAAGGAGAGAGTGCAAGGAGAAAGGAGATTAAAAGTGTAAGGCAAGATTGTTTATATATATTTTATTTGATTGCAGACTTTTATTCCAAGAGGACAACTCCCAAGACAACATCCCTGACAAGACAAAGAAATACTGGACGGTGGACAGAACCAGACTGAATCGCAGGTAGGAATTTAGCTTAGGGAAAAAACCTAGTTCTTACGTAGAGCTTAGAGAGAAACAACTAGTGGTAGGAATACAACTAAATTAGTGTGAATACTGAGCTTGTTGTTCTTGTTAATCTGCAGGTCGACAGTCAAAGGCTAATCTTCCCCGCAACGTCCAGTACCGGCCCTCCTCCCGAAAGTTCTAGTTAAATGCTTAGCTGTAAGTTTCATCAGCAAGTTTTAGTTAGAGTTTTCTGGAAGTTGGTCCCTTGCGTCTCTGCGAAATCTCTACACTGTCTACAAAGAATACCGGTCATTGCTAAGGTAAGTGACAGTGTACTTAGGTCTTGACAGCTCCTATACAATCTTTCATAGTACGTCCTGAACCTATCCAGGATCCCGGCCTGGGTGTGGCAAAGCCCGCCCCCCTCCACCTCGATGGACACGATTGGATTGCCGCGCCTAAGCGGGTTAGCAAGCCAGGCCAGCATAGTCCCCGCCTTGTCACCCTCCGCATGCGCCCTGGTCAGGTAGACCTTGTGATCGAAACTACGCAGTCGCTCCAACTCCACCGCCACTGCTTCCTTAGCTCTGCCCACCTCTTCCTGAAGCTCGGGATGATTCGGGCGCTCCCGCTCCAATCTCCGCAACCCCCGCTCCGCACGTTCAAGGTCATCCAAAAATGTCTTACGGGCACCCGCAGTGGCCCCAATGCAATGCCCTCGGACCACCACCTTAAAGGCATCTCACTCCATCGCCCTGGTGGACGTAGTGCCACCATTCTCCTCAAAGTACTGAATCACTCGTTCACCCAAGGCCTCTCTAAATAACAAATCATCTAGGGTATCCGGTCGCAGTCGCCAAGTTGGAACACACGAAACATCCACCATCCAGTTCAGGGACAACAGCAAAGGGTTGTGGTCAGATAATGTGCGAGCCAGGTACTCCGCACTTCCTACTGCCACGAGTATGGGAGAAGAACACAAAAACACTTCCAGCCTGACATGTAGGTCGTGTATACTAGAATGAAATGAGTAATCCCTTGTCGTGGGGTGCAGCGTTCTCCAAGCATCTCCCAGATCCCAACTCTCCTGCCAATCCGATCTTCGCTTTGCCAACCTATGTACTGGTGATGAGTGTAATGGAGGGTGGGACCTATCCAATGTGGTGTCTACTACTGAATTAAAGTCCCTTCCCATGAATATTGGGCCCGCCAAGTAGCTCGCTAGCTTACCTGAGTGTGTCGTCAAAAAAGCGGGTAAATCTACATTCGGAGCATACACACTATACAGCGACACAACTCGTCCCCTGAGTCTCCCTTCTATAGCTACGAATCTGCCTTCCTGATCTATCACCCGCTTGGTGACCTGAAAGGGAACCCCAGCACGTATCCATATCATGGCGCCCCTTGCAAAGGCCGAGTACGTTGTATTAAACAGCTGTCCCCTCCATCTTCTCTGCAGCGCCACTCCTTCCTGTTTCGTGAGGTGCGTCTCCTGAAGAAAGGCTATGTGTACCCCCCTACGTATTAGATAAGCATGGACCTTGTGTCTATGCACCATGGTATGCAAACCCCGCACATTCCAGGTCACACATTTTAAAGCCCCCGTATTAGCCATAACTCCCTGCATCCCCGAAAATAACAACGATAATTTCCAACCATGCGCATATGCCACCATAATACTGAACCCCCCACCCTCCCCCAACAACCGAACCCCATACCCCTCCAACCCCAACCAGAGCCTCCCAAACTACTCTCGGTTCCCTCCCCCCCAGGACAGGCCCCATCTCGACCAGAAGAGAACCCATCCAAACTATAGCCACTGGGCAAACCTCCCTCAAATAAGCACACTACAACTCGCAGTCTCCACTGCGATGACCTTAGGGGCCAGTAGGGCGCGGTCCGATACCTAAGGAGTTCGTCAAACAAGATTAGCCCCGTATATCCCGCCCCACAATCCCCCCATGATCACTCACGAAACTCCATAGTATTGTTTATCAGCACATGGCATCTACGGGCATGGCACCCCAGTACCCGTTCACTAGACCGTTCTCAGAAACATTTCTCTTAGGCCTCAATGATCGCTCCCGATGTTTGCGGTGTCACAATGGGGCCTTTGGCACCACCAAGTTCTGAAAGGTCCGTTTCCGACTCCGTGCCCTCCTCCTCAGAGTCCGTGCCTTTTCGGGATTGGCTCCGCACCGTCCCCGAGAGATCAACCACCGCTTGCAAAGCCGCCCTCCTCTCCTCCTCCGTCTGTGACATTGATGGTTTTCCAGACCTCTGTCGGCGTTTCCGAATCCTTTGCGATTTTCTGGTCGGCTGTCTCTTTTGTGCCTCTTCCGCCCTGAATCTGGCCCCATCCGTTCCAGCCTTATAAGTGTCCCACCATGCCCAAGCGTCTGCCGAAGTGGTGAAGAAGAGCGTTTTGTCATCCACCACGATTCTCAACTTCGCTGGGAAGAGGAGGGAGTACTTGATGCCCTCCACACGGAGTTCTCGTTTAATCGAGAGGAAACCAGCCCTAAGTTTCTGCGTCCCGAATGTATAATCCGGGAACAGGGTGACCTTGTTGTTGCCAACCTGGAAGGGACCTACTTCCCTGGCTCTCTGCAGTAACCAGTCCCGGTCTTTATAATGCAGAAGTTTGATCACTAGAGGGCGAGGGGGCAGGCCAGGGGCCGGCGGTTGGGCCGGGACTCTGTGGGCCCGCTCCAGCGAGAAGAAGGTAGAGAGCCCCTCCGGTGCCACTTCAGTGCGTAGCCGATGATCGAGGTGGCCTACCATATCATCACCCTATGTTTTTTCCGGAAGGCCTACCAGGCCAACGTTGTTGCGCCTACTACGGTTTTCAGCATCTTCCGATCTCCTCTCCAGTGCTTTTATTCTGTCCAGCGCATCCTCCACCCGGCCGTCCAGTGACTTATGGGCCGGGGCCAGTTCTTGCAGGGTTATCTCCACGCTCTTGACCCTGTCTTTAAGTTTGTCATGCTCAGCTTTCAAGAGCCCTAGGCCTGTTGCTACCTGGGCAATGTCTTGCTGCAGAGCGTCCTTTGTGGTTGCGATAGCCTCCAGGATGCGGTCTTGCATGCATTGGAGATCAGTGTGGCTCTGGTCCGCTCCGTCCATCGTGTCAGGTCCAGCCGCTCCATCCCCCTTCCCTTTCAGCTTCCCCATCGTGGTGTGATCGAGCCAGGGGCAAAAGGAGTCCCAACTACCAACCGTGGGCCCCGGCAGCCCGATCGACTACTATGTTTGTCCTGCTTCCAATCTCCGTGCAGCTCGTCAGTAGTTCAGGACCCTCCACTCCGGAGAGCTTCCCTGTGGCAGCAATGGCTGAAGATCCGGAACACGCTCAGGTCATCAAACACAGTGTGAGTCCCCTTCATGAGGCGGGTCCGTCTCCTGTAGGCAACACGCTGTTGATGGGGCCTCCATCACCACGACCCGCACCCAGAGAGAGTAATGGCCGATTCACGGGGCTGCCGCCCTTTTGGGTCCTCCTCGATGGACTCCCCCACTCCACCGCCGCATCCTCATCAAGGTGGGAAAAGGGCCACCTCAGCCACCTCACAGGACCAAGGTCTACCTTCCGATCTAGCAATCGACGCTGGTACTGGAGCTCTAAGGATGCAGAGCAGCAGATCTCCTTTGTTCTCTGCGTCACCATCTTAGATCGAAGCTATCCGTCCCGGTGATACTTGCGAAGGCCGGTTTTCTGGAAGATGAGCGGCCGGAGTTCACAAACCCAGGACGCCGATGCCTCCGTGATGCCTTCAGCCAATGAATTTTCCAATTTCCGTTGGAATTTGTGCGGTTTATCAGGATTATATCCGGGATCGGGCGCGGAGCTCCGGGCTCACGCTGCCTACCTCCTCGGCATCCAAGCCACGCCCCCCTCCATCCTTTCTCTGTCATGTGTTCTCCATTGCCCTGTCCCATCTCGCCTGCAAGGGGAGTGGCTACTGAGGTAGATCCTCACGAATTGCCTTGTATAGATGGGTTATCATATGCTGTCTCCGTGCCATGTATAGCATCACCTGCAGGGTTCTTGTTACAGGGGGTCCCTCCGGGAACGGCGGCCATATCTCACTGGCCACCGAGAGATCTTTGTATATTTTAAGTACTGTCCTCTGCATAAATCAAAGGAGGTCTCTGTGCCTTCCCTCATTATAAACTTTCCGCCATGGTATAAGTCTCTCATCGTCAAGGCATCCACCTGTTTTCCATTTTCTGATTGACATTTATTCCGCGATCCTAGCAAACGCTGGGATCGCCCACTGGGGAGCTTCTGGCGCGTATGGGTTGTTAAGTGAACTTGCAGTTGACAAGGGATTTTTGTTAAGAGGTACGAGGTTGATCCCACCCAAAAGCCTGAGCCAGAAGGTGATACAACTTGCTTATGAAAGACACTTGGGAATTGTAAACACCAAAGGTAGACTTTGAAGTGATTTTTGGTGGCCAGCTTTAGATCATGATGTTGAATGTATGGTTAGGGATTGTGTGGAGTATGTATTATATGATCATTTACCCATGGAATGCAGAAAATGACCAATATATTCTTGGGAACAAGTAGCTTTGGATATTTTGGGACCAGTGAAGGGAGATCATGCCTCTCCCTATGTTAATGTGCTAATGGATCTGTATTCTCGGTGGATTAAGGTGTTGTGTGTACATGATATCTTTACTTCGGCAGTCATTAGGTTTTTGGAAAATGTATTCAAGCTGGAAAGTTAACCACAATATCTGCTCACGGATAATGGAGAGTAGTTTTGTTCTCTTGAGAAAGAGGCATATCTAGAGGATTGTGGGATTGAACATAACAAGTCAGTCTTATAGCACTCTCAAACAAATGGTGCCATTGAGAGTGTGGTGAAGACATTGAAAGAGGGCATACAGTTGGCAAGAGTGAATGGTTTAGATTGGAAGAAGGAATTATTGAGTAGGATATCTGGTTATCGAATGTCACAACACACTACCACAGGCAAATCACTGTTTGAGTTGTTCAAAGGGAGAGCTCCATCCACCAAAGTATGTCCTGGCTGTATGTTTTGGTGCAAAGTGTGTGTCAGGTAGGTCGCTCCCCCCGCTGCAGCTCCACCAGCGCTTGTGCCTGCATCCTGGTCTGTTTTCTGCCCATTCTTGGGAGCTGTTCTTTCCCTCACCACCGTGCCCACTGCTCATTTTCCGCCGCTGCTGCCCCTGAGGCCTCGCCCCCGCACCTATTTGCAGTCCCCTGCCTCCCGCCTCCCAGCTGCTCCTCCCTCCCAGCTCCCCTTCAAATGGCGGCAGCTGCGGGTGAGGAGAGCGACCCTTGACCTTGCCAGGTAGGTCGCTACCCCCGCTACAGCTCCACCAGCGCTTGTGCCCGCATCCTGGTCTGTTTTCTGCCCATTCCTGGGCGCTGTTCTTTCCCTCGCCCCCGTGCCCACTGCTCATTTCCTGCCGCTGCTGCCCCTGCGGCCCCACCCCCTCACGCCCATTCGCAGTCCCCTGCCTCCCGCCTCCCACCTCCCAGCTGTTCTTTTCTCCCAGCACCCGTTCAAATAGCGGCAGCTGCACAGTGAGGAGAGCGACCCTTGACCTTGCCAGGTAGGTCGCTCCCCCACTACAGCTCCACCGTGCTTGTGGCTGCATCTTGGTCTGTTTTCTGCCCATTCCTGGGCGCTGTTCTTTTCCTCGCCCCGTGCCCACTGCTCATTTCCTGCCGATGCTGCCCCTGCGGCCCCACGCCCATTTGCAGTCTCCTGCCTCTCGCCTCCCGCCTCCCAGCTGCTCCTCACTCCCAGTTCCCCTTCAAATGGCGGCAACTGCGCCGCTGGCGCACCGAAGGCGCGCCTAAGTCAAGCCCGTCTGTGCCTGTCTGCGCCTGGACCGTGTCCAGCGCCAGAACCCCTGGACCCCACGAACGCCCTGACACCAGACTCCACTACGACGTCGGCAGCCTCCATGCACTCAACGCCGGGCGAACCAGACCTGCTTCCAGGCCACCCCAAAATGGACCCTTCTTCTGCTGCACCTGCAGCTTCACCTGCGATAGAACCACCAAATCTCCAAGGACTGGACCCAACCACCTCCGCTGCATACTCCTCAACACCCGCTCCGCTCCCAAACACGCCGTCGAGCTCTAGGATCTGCTCGACACCTCCGTCCCAGACGTGGCCTTCCTGACCGAGACCTGGAGGAACAACTCCTCGGCGCCCGACAGCGCCATAGTCATCCCGGACGGCTACAAGATCACCCGCAGGGATCGCACCAATGGAACTGGAGGAGGAATAGCCATCGTCCACAAGTCCACCCTCAAGGTCGCCACCCACGCAGACGACACCCTCCACACCGCCGAACTCCTGCACTTCCGGCCCCAACACCTCCCTCAGAGGAACTCTCATCTACAGACCCCCAGGACCCTGGGCTCAGTTCAGCGACTCCATTGCCGACCTCGCCAGCACCCACGCACTCACCTCCACGGACTACATCCTCCTCGGGGACCTGAACTTCCACCTCGAGAACAACAACGACGCCAACTCCGCCACTCTGATCGACAACCTTGATAACCTCGGCCTCAAACAGCTCGTCACCGCACCCACCCATGCTGCCGGCCACACAATGGATTCCGTCTTCTCCACAGGCACCCACGTCACCTTCGACCACATCACCGAACTCCACTGGACCGACCACCGCTGCATTAATTTCACCTTCAAGAAACCAACCACGCACCACCGCACCCAACAGCTGCCTCGCCGCTGCTGGAGCAAAGTCACCAAAGACCAGCTGATCACCACCCTCGTCCAGAACCCACCCACCGGCCCCACCAACCCAGACGCCGCAGCCTGCAACCTTAGACAGTGAATCGACGACTGCGCCAACACCCTCGCCCCACTCAAGAAACCCTCCAACAGCCACCCCAGCAAGAGAGCCACCTGGTTCACCGACAAGCTCCCGACCTCCAAACGCGCATGCCAGAAACTGGAGAAAATAAGGCTCCACGAACGCACACGGACAACCACGCAACCCACAAGAACGCCACCCGCAGACATCACCGCCTCATCAGATTAGCCAAGAGATCCTCTTCAAAGACCGCTTGGACAACAATGCACACGACAGCAAAGAGCTCTTCTGCATCGTAAAGGAACTCTCCAACCCCAGCGCCAACGTCAACAACATCCCGCCCTTACAAGAACTGTGCGACTCACTAGCCATCTTCTTCCACCGCAAGATCGCTGACATCCAAGACAGTTTCAACACCACAACCGCCCCGACTACGCCAGACTCCACCTCCCCTGCGAACACCACCAGCGCCATCCACCTGACCTTCTGGTCCAACGTCAACGACAAGACACGCAAGGTCATGAACTTCATTCACTCAGGATCTCCGTCAGACCCGTGCCCACACCACATATTCAACAAAGCAGACGCAGCCATCGCACCCCAACTACGGAAGGTCATAAACATCTCCTTCGAAACAGCGACATTCCCGGAAAGCTGGAAGCACACCAAAATCAATGCCCTCCTCAAGAAGCCCAAGGCGGACCCCAAGGACCTCAAGAACTTCAGGCCCATCTCTCTGCTCCCGTTCCCGGCAAAGGTCATCAAGAAAATCGTCAACAAGCAATTGGCCCGCCACCTAGAAGACAAAAACATCTTGGACCCGTCCCAGTCCGGGTTCAGACGAAACCACAGCACCGAGACAGCCCTCATCGCCGCCACAGACGACATCAGGCGCCAACTTGACAACGGCGAAACATCAGCCCTCATCCTCCTGGACCTGTCGACCGCCTTCGACACGCTCTGCCATCGCACTCTAAAGACACACCTCCTAGAAGCCGGAATCCAAGAGAAGGCACTTGACTGGACCACGTCCTTCCTCTCCCAGAGCGCCCGCCTCCCACCCTTCCGATCCGAAGCTACCAACATCATCTGCGGCGTCCCCCAGGGCTCTTCCCTCAGCGCGACGCTGTTCAACATCTACATGGCCACCCTCGCACAAGTGGCCCGCCAGCACGACCTCAACATCATCTCCTACGCCGACGACACCCAGCTCATCCTCTCCCTCACCAGGGACCCACACACCGCCAAAACCAAATTCCACGAGGGAATGAAGGCCGTCGCCGACTGGATGAGGAGCAACCGTCTGAAGCTGAACTCGGACAAGATGGAGGTACTCATCCTCAGACCCACCCCCTCAGCCTGGGACGACTCAAGGTGGCCGACCACACTGGGAACAGCACCAACACCCACCGACCATGTACGCAACCTAGGATTCATCCTTGACTCCTCCTTCTCAATGGCTAAGCAGGTCAATGCCGTCTCCTCCTCCTGCCACAACACCCTCCGCATGCTCCACAGGATCTACAAGTGGACCCCAAAATAAGAAGAATGGTGACACAGGCCCTCGTCCGCAGCAGACTGGACTACCTCAACGCACTCTACGAAGGAATCCCAGCCAAACACCTACGATGACTAAAACGCATCCAAAATGCCTCCGCCCGACTGATCGTCAACGTCCCCCACCGCAGCCACATCACCCCCCACCTGAGAGACCTACACAGGCTCCCCGTCTACAAGAGGATCACCTTCAAGATCCTCACCCACGCACACAAAGCACTCCCCAATGCCGAACCAGCCTACCTTAACAGCAGACTCAGCTTCTACACCCCCACCCGCTAGCTCTGCTCCGCCAGCCTCGCCCTCGCCGATGTCCCCCGCATCCAACGAACGACCTCCTGCGGCAGAGATCCTTCCCCTACCTCGCCGCCAAGACCTGGAACAACCTCCCTACCCACATACAGCAGACCCAAGACCTACTCGCCTTCAGAAGACTCCTCAAGACCTGGTTCTTCGAGCAGTAGCAGCACCCCCTTCCCTCACGGGTAAGTAGCGCGCTCTACAAGTACTCTGATTGATTGATCAATAATGCTGTGGGTGAATGTAGAAACTAGGTGACTATAGCACGGAACAAGAGGAAGGAACATTTTGCTAGAAATAAGAAGGTGAAGAATGTGGAGATCAGGGTTGGAGATTATGTGAAGATTAGGGCACCCAAGGGTTGCACAGATTGGTCCAGGTATAACAGGGATTTGGAGGTAATCAAATGTTTCAAGAATGTAATCGAGACGAATGACTGTCGAATTTGGAATAAGAACAGGGTAGCTGTTTGTAGAGATAAAGAAGTCCAGTAGACAGCTCTTGTACTTGTAGTTTATTCCTTAAGTTACAGCTTAGTAAGTTCCAATGTAGGTCTTAATATAAGTTTCTAATATATGCCCCACCAGGAGCGGCCTCCTGGCTGCTCAGCCCATCTTCTCTAACTGCTCTCACTTCAAGCACAAACCTCCTCAACATTCTAAATGACATCACATAGCAAGAGCATCAAAGCCAGGGACATTCATTACATAAGAAAGAGATTACTACACATCTTCCCCTTTATAATATTAAACAAAACGAAATAGTATAACATATGAAGAGAAGATAAACATTCCAGAAGTACATATAAAAGAACACCATAATAATATAACCAAATCTTCTTATGTAATAATAATAATAATGTAAAAGTAAAGCAATAATGAGAAATGTAATAAAAATTATCCTTGCCTATGTACTAATAATAAATACAATGCAATAGTAATAATAATGTAAGTAATAAACAGTAAAACATCTTTAATAACTTTAACTATAATAATAGTACAGTAAGTAATAAAATAGCCTTCCCTATGTAATAACAATAATAATAAATAAATGGTAAATAGTAAATGTAGTAATAGCAATGTAAATAACAAAGTATTAATATAGAAGTCGTAAACTTAAACAAATTGCAGGACCAGGAAATATCACATCCCCTCTACTGCACACATTGTAATAAATTGCAGGACCAGGAAATATCACATCCCCTCTACTGCCTACACTGTAACATTTCGTAAACTTAAACAAATTGCAGGACCAGGAAATATCACATCCCCTCTACTGCACACATTGTAATAAATTGCAGGACCAGGAAATATCACATCCCCTCTACTGCCTACACTGTAACATTCCGTTCACCTACCAGGGACAAGGAAATATCACTTTACGTATAACAGACTTATAAAGATTGCTGCTTAAATCATTTTTAAATATAACAATCCTACTCAAATAGCTGTATATCACTATAAATAAATCAGCAGTTATTTAAATAGATGGCAGAAGCACTTACATCACTATAAAACATAGCTGTCTTACTTAAATTGCAGCATGACTTATCACAAACAGCACAGTCTTATTAAAATTTCTGCCTATTAAAATTGCTGCCTGTTAAAATATAACAGTGCTACTGAAATTACTGCCATATCATTAAAATATACATATCAGTTTTACCTAAATTACTGTATATATTATCACAACAAGAACAGTCATATTTAAAATAAGGAGTTCCAGGAAACCTGAAAAATAAACACTGAAGGAACAATACAAGTTGAATACTAACTTAATTCAGTAGATGGCAGTAAGACCTTATTTAGAGTATAGCAAAACTGTTCATGTATCAAGAACACTCGTTTCTCCATGAACCCGTTTCCCACTGGAGCCATAAAACAATTCCTTTTTCCTGTATAAACGAATCAACTTGTGAAATATAAGAAGTACTTTTAAATACATCCAACCGCTGAGTAGAAGACGACGTTCTCAGACGATCAAGATGTCAGGAAAGAAATGAGCATATGAAGCAGTCTCTCACCTTAGCAATAAGTGTTGCCCCGATCCAGATAAAGTCAACAGCTGCTCAGTATCACATATGTAAGGCTTTTTCCCCCGTGTGCCTTCGAACATGAAATGACAAGGTGCTAGTTTGAGCAAATCGCTGTTTTCTGGCATGGATTTTTAGATTACTTGAGTTATCTACTGCACACTCGGCGGTATGAAGCAATAATGAAAACGTCATTACCAACGTTTCTGGCAGACTGCAGACCCAAACCGTGACCTCCACTCCGGAAGACCACAGTGTGCGTGTTGAACTGAAACCACACATTTGAAGAAGATGGTGGCACGCTGTCACGCCACCGCCGGATGGCTCATGGGCAGAGCGTGTTGAACAAAGACAACAGGAGAACTGCATCCAAAAGAAAGAGAAACGTCATAGGAGACCTTCGCTAATCCCCAGATGCATTCCACAGACGTCATCAAAAGGGCTGCAGGCAGGATGAAGAGAAGATCGTTCCTCACCAACCGTCAACCACGGACATTGGGCACAGGAAGGTGAGTAAACAAGCATCCGAGGCAAAGTTAAAACTTAGAAAACCAACGCAGAGAAGGTGCAGACCTTACAGCTAATGGCGAGTTTCTTGGTAGAAAATAAAAATGCAGAAAGTCACACGAAATACAAGTCAATGTTGCCTACGTGATGCACACGAACTGAAAGAGAGTCCACTCACTTGAAAGTAATATCTTGAATCAAATAGGAAAGCTCACCTTTTTTAAAGTTCAGTAGGTGATTGAAAAATGCTTTGAGTGTAATGTACCAAAAACGCTGTAGTTTCCTTATTGAGATGGGGAAGATGCTGCAATTATGAGAATTGAAGAAGAATCTGGCACTTTAATGACTTCACAGACTCCTTACACGAGGCCCAATAGTTGCCAAAAGTTATCAACACAGTGTTCTTTGGCTAGCCATTTAACATCAAGGTTGAATGTATGTCTCCAACTGTTCAGTGCATTTTCAGTGGATCTGGCACATAGAATTATTTAGGGCGACCGTTGTCAAGGTCACTGGTGGGGCGGGTGCCAGATAGTTTAAATAGTTCAATGTCTTAAGTAATATAAGTACCTTCAGTTCCAGTTTTCCACGCGTAAGTTCTTCTCCTTTTAAATCGTCGCCAATGTAGAGATAAAGAAGTCCAGTAGACAGCTCTTGTACTTGTAGTTTATTCCTTAAGTTACAGCTTAGTAAGTTCCAATGTAGGTCTTAATATAAGTTTCTAATATATGCCCCACCAGGAGCGGCCTCCTGGCTGCTCAGCCCATCTTCTCTAACTGCTCTCACTTCAAGCACAAACCTCCTCAACATTCTAAATGACATCACATAGCAAGAGCATCAAAGCCAGGGACATTCATTACATAAGAAAGAGATTACTACACTGTTCTTCATCATGAGCCAAGCATAATTACTTTCTGTGAACTGGATCCTAGGCAGTTGGTGAGAAATACTGGGTGTCTGATTAACAGGAGACACATTCAAATGTAGCTTGTAACCGAAGGAAGAGCAGAAGAGACATCCGAAAACCTTCTTATCTCAAGGATTTTGTTGGGGGATATTCTTCAGGAGTTTTTCTGTTGGTCAATTTGTTTCTACATATTTGGGTGTTGATTGTTTATTTTGTACTAACTATATGTTTATTGAAAAACATTGTTATTTATGTTCAAGATAAGATGGGAAGAGGTGGGTTATAGTTGTTGTTTTGCTTTATTATGGGAGGGAGAAGTGTGGAATAGTGGATTGCATGGAGTGGAATGTGGGTAGATCAGAGATGGAATGCGGTGGCAATGGCGGTGTGCCATTAGATGAGGTGTTATTATTAAAGTTCCACTTACCTCATCTGGTGGTCGTGTCATCCTTGTGAGGGACATCACATTTCCCTTAGATTTCTCAACAGCTACTGAATGGATTTACACCAAAGAACTGGAAGCGTGATCTGTGGACCAAAATGTACGTTCCTGCCAAATTTGGTGTAATTCCGTCCATCAATTTGGGCTGTAGTCGTGTTCAAAACTACTATGGGAATTAACATGGGAAATCATATTTTGTTCGACTCCCCTTTTTCTCAGCCCCCGCTTGACGGATCAGCCTGAAACTTTTCATGCACAACAAGACTCAATAATGACAATTTTTTCGGACCATTTTATGAAGATTCGTTAAAAGACACCAAAGATATAGGCAAGTCAAAAACACTTTTCCTATAGAAACATGGTCTTAGCTATTACTACCTACTGGCGACTGCTAGTAGGTAATACACAAACAAGTATATATATATTTCAGACTTTATCCAGCAGGAATTAGTGCGCTACAATTGAATGGTAATAAGGGGCACTACAACTCCCACAAGTCGTCAAATTGCCTTATGAGGGGCGGGACTATGCATAAATCAATGGGAGATGGCCCGCCAAAGCACAAACTTTCCGAGCCCCTGACAAAGAGATAAACTCGAAACGCGTCGGAGTTAAGGAAAGCTGCTTTAATTACCTGCATGCAAGTGTGCCCATACCTACAAAATAAAGGCTGGTTACCTGGTGCCATCTCGAGTGTGTCCCAAGTGAGTTAAGGTGTTTTGTCAAATGTGCGGCGGAGGCTCATCCGCCGGGACTGCACCACCCCATGATACCGAGGGGGCCGCGAGGAAGGTATTTAACGTCCTCAAGTGGAGCTGACACCCAGGATTTAGGACATACCAGCGTGTGGGGGTCCATTTCAGACTTTATACAGCAGGAATTAGTGTGCTACAATTGAATGGCAATAAGGGCACTACAACTCCACCAAGTCTTCAAATTGCCTTATGAGGGGCGGGACCATGTATAAATCGATGGGAGAGGCCTGCCAAAGTACGAACTTTCCGAGCGCCTGATAAAGAGATAAACTCGAAACGCGTTGGCGTTAAGGAAAGCTGCTTCAATTACCTGCATGCAAGTGTGTCCATACCTACAAAATAAAGGCGGGTAACCTGGTACAATCTTGAGTGTGTCCCAAGTGAGTTACAGTGTTTGTCATATATATATATATATCAATACTAACATTATAAAGAGAGAGCCCAAACCTTTGAGGCGGGTAAGCTCTGGAAGTACAGCACCAATCAGAACACCGGATACAGGATTGGAAAGGTGAGTATAAGCAGATGGACATAGGCTTTACACCAGCCCAATATATACATTACAAGTGAAAAAGACCGTTTTGGGACAAAGTAGTCCGTTGTGGGCGTCCTGCTGTAAAGCAATGCTTGCGAAAAGCGTTCTGTGTGAAAATAGCGTTCTGACACGTCTTGGGCGTGTCGTTTAGCATTGTTGTAGGCGTGTGCCTTCAGAGACGCCGGAAGCATTGTGGAGAGGGGGAATAGCGTCCTTGGAGTTGTGGCTTTTGGCAGTGACGCTATATAGGGCGTCTAAGTGCACCAAGCAAGTCTTTGGGGGGTGCGTCAACCTACTAAGGCACATGCCCTCAGTGTGCATGCCAAAGGACAACAAACCGCAGAGCACACGCTCACCCTCCGCGCAACAGAAAGAGGGGTTCTGAGCAGCCGCACAGGCAAGTCGCATGAACTTTTAAAAAAAACATTGCCTTGCCTATTCTAACCATTTAAGACATTCTTTTTCGTACCCGGACAACGTCAGGACGGGCTGCTAGTATATATACATATGTATATATATATATATATATATATATATATATATATATATATATATATATATATATATATATATATCCATAGTAATATAATAAAGAGGGAGCCCAAACCTTTGAGGCGGGTAATCTCAGTAACCACAGCACCAATCACAACACCCAATATAGCATTGGAAAGGGCAGTTGCAGCAGAAGGACATAGGCTATGCAGACGCCCACCATATACATTTAAAAGGTAAAAGAACTGTGCCAGCAAAGTAGTCCCTTGTGGGCGTGTCTGCGTTGTGCTGTGGGCGTGTGCTGGGGGCGTGACAAATGCTGCGGGCGTGTGGTACGTTCCGCCCTTCATGCCATGTCTCATGCCATGTCTCATATTGTGTGCTAATCCCACCCTGCTCCCTTTAAATACCCCTGCACCCCATAAACATTACCCACCCTTACTCCTTAAAATACCCCAACACCCTTAAACACTAACCCATCTTAACCCTATAAATATACCCTGTACCCCAAAAACCAAACCTATTCCTAAACCCTAAAAATACCCCTGTACCCCAAAACCCAAACCTAGCCCTGAACCCGATAAATAGTAAATACCCCTGTACCCCAAAACCCAAACCTAGCCCTGAACCCTAAAAATACCCCTGTACCCCAAAACCCAAACCTAGCCCTGAAACCTTAAAATACCCCTGTACCCCAAAACCCAAACCTACCCCTGAACCCTAAATATACCCCTATACCCCAAAACCCAAACCTAGCTCTGAACCCTAAAAATACCCCTGTACCCCAAAACCCAAACCTGTCCCTAAACCCTAAAACTACCCCTGTGCCCCATAACCCAAAACTATATCTGAACCCTTAAAATACCCAAACACCCCAAAATATATACTTCAGTACCCCAAAACATATACCCCTATACCCATACTTACCTTATCCAAACATTTTTAAAAAAACATGCTTTTACCATTCATGCATTTACAACGAATTTCGTTGTAAATGTATGCGTGGTAAAAGCATATAAAATGTAATGCCATGTGTTATAATGGCATTGTGGAGTCATGGTACTTTCGTAATGAAAGTATGCGGAGTGATGGCATGCGGATAGAAAGTTGCGGAATAATGGGTGTTTACCCTTCCCCGGTAAGTACATTGGTGGCACGGCGGCCCACATCTCCAGCAACATACTCATATTTTTTCACCACCCATTTGAAAAATGCACAGGTCTCTCTCATTGATGGCCAGCACCGACATACACTTTTAGACACACCTCCCGCCACAAGTTCTAGAATTGCGAACTTTAGAGCTGGGGAGCTACGTTTGAATCTTGGCATCAGCTCAACATCCTGTGATTCCAGGCAAATCGCTTTGTCTCCCCGTGCCTACCACAAATGAATGTGTTCTTCTGTAATGTAAATTGTGCTCATGCCATGTTGTCGAGTTCGCGCTATATAATATTGCAAGGAAAAATAAAGTAGGGAAACTTGAGTTCACACACTACTGAACGCACATCAAAACGAAATCCTACAAAACAATATACTACTGGCCGGCAGCAATTCATACCCGGACAACGTTGGGACGGGCTGCTAGTAAAATATATATATATATATATTAACATATGTGTGTGCATGTGTGTGTGTGAGCGTGGCAAGGTGAGAAGCACAAGTTGCAGATGAAAGAGTTTAAAACGCAAACTTCAGATTTCTATTTTATATTCAAAGTATGCGGTTTATATGTACTATTTGTACTGTGGGTGTTCAATGTTTGTCTCTTGGTTCTTTTGCCTGCACATTTGCAGCAACAGATACTGTGTAAAGGATATCAATATTTATTGAATCATTCCACCTTTAGCATACACCACACGACAAAAATGTGCAGACAGACATCCATAGGTGAATGGCAGCTGCATGAGCTCCTCGCCTTCCAAAGAACAAGGCCGGAAGGAGACAGAGAGGAGAAGAAAGAAAGATATGGATTTTATCCCTGGCAGTTTCTATTGATTTTTTGTATTGATTGTTTCAAACTGTACTCCTTTTTATATTAAACGGAACGTGCTCTGTAGCCCTTTTCAAGGGTAAAGAACAGGATCCTCATCTTCAAATGCATAGAAACAAAGAGAATTCTGACATTTATGTGCCTGGTGCTTATGCGGCACCAGGCGACAGCAGTGCGGAGAAATATCTTCAGTTTCATGCAGCAAAATCTATAATCAAACCTCAAGAAAAATCTAAAAAATGCTTGGTTATATGTTTCACGATTTCAAGCTACATCCTGAAATTCTCATTTTAAACCACATCCATTTTAGTTTATTTAAAATGCATCCTGTATATTACCAGAATATGTTATTTGCATGTTTTGAAGATCAAAGGGCCATATGGCTCATCAACCTGATTTGCGATTCTGAAATAGCGATTTTTTAGAAATCGCTATTTTCAGAATGGCAAATTGGGATGTATGTACAAATTTGCAAGTTTTTTGCGAATTCTTAGTATTCCTTAATTGCGATTAGCAAATTGCGAATCGCAATTAAGGAATACTTTCCCATTCATTTCTATGGGCCAGGAGGCCCATAGGAATGAATGGGAAGGTATTCTCAATTTGCAATTCGCAATTTGAGAATTGCAAATTGAGAATAATTTCAAGGGTGCAAGGGTGTCCAAAGGTCACCTGGTTGCACCCCTGAAATAAGCTTGGGTGCACATGTGGCGCACATACATGCCCTAAGGGCATGTATGTGCGTCACATGGCACTTTGAAAAATGCAAAAATGTGCATTTTTCAAGGAATTCGCAAATTACCACCAACTTGAAATTGGTGGTAATTTGCGATTCCTTAAGGGCAATTTGCATTTTTTTTTGCTTCATACAGTGCATTTAAGGAATCGCAAAATTTGCGATTCCTTAAATGCAACTGCAAAATAAGGAATCGCAAATTTTGCGATTCCTTCTTTTGCACCAGATTTTCCTTAATACATACCATTTAGCAAATTCGGATTCGCAAACGCTGAAATTCGCAGTTTGTGAATGCGAATTTGCTTGATAAATATGGCCCTAAGATACTGAGATCTAATCACTTGTGTGTTGTCTTGGACATTAAATATGGTAGCCAGAGGCAGACGTTGCTGCTCCTATCTTGCCCTTTAGCATTGGGACAGACCAGGATACTGCATCTCTCCCCAGTCATTTGGGGTAGGTGGCAGCCCCACATGCCATTGAGGATAGCGGTTGGTAGTTCAGCTAAGGCGTTACAGACTGTTACGGGTAAGTTTCTGGACTGTCTCTACTGGCTGGCATTCTTTCACACTGGAGGACCCAGGGACGTTTTAGGTTACCTAGTCTGACGACACCAGAGGGTTCCTAGGTTGCGTGTCTGGTACTGAAAAGGGGAGTAGTCAGGTTAGTTATGGAGGATTCAAGGTAGGTTGTGGAGCCACTGAGAGTATTGCAAGTGACAGCGAAGGAGGATTTGAATGACAAGTGTGCTTGAACAATCTCAGCCTTATTGTGGATGGGCCAGGTTGGTTAGTTTAAAGTAGGTAGAGAGGTGAGCCATGGTAGTAGATCCATGCATTTGAGTGAGGACAGGGAGGTGAGCTTTAAAGCACAGAGCCCGGGCGGGATTATTGGGCCTATGCCACTATACAAAAATGGTGTACCTTAATTTCATCGCAGAGGCGCGTTGTTTAACCAATTATCACCTCATCGTCCAAAGCTCCACCAGCGCCAACATTTACACAGAAGGCTTGAGAGAACTCATGGGGAATTTGGACTGGGAGAAAAAATGTAGCTGGTAGGAGAAATAGAACCTGTTCTACTGCACCTATAGAGAGAAGATAGGACAATGTATAAGGGTCAACCATATTATGTAGACATGCTGGTATCTTTTCTTTTTCACATTTACACACCTTCAATAAGTATTTAACCACATTTTCAACTATTTTTCTCTTGAATATTTCAGAAGACAACTGCAAGTAAATGTCATGGTTAATATATACAGAAATGACTTTTTCCTATAATATAATATAATGTACTTTCTCAACCGTAGCTATTTCCCTGGTGTCTTGTTTAACACATGCTGAATAGTAATATAATATCTAAATACTACTTTTCTTCAAATAATGTATTGCATGGAGTCTCAATGTAAAATGAGTCAATTATGCACAGCTGAAATCCTTCCAGTTGTCCCGTTAGTTTAGACTAACTTCAGCATGCTTCAAACAAATGTCTTTTGCTCGTTTTTAGAATTTTGAAATCACTGCAGCCCTTTCACCCAGCTCATGACACACAGTACTTCACATGCACGCTGGAAAATAAAACGTCTTTATACCAATAAGGGAAAAGTGCACCTGAAAACTCCCAAAAATGTGAACGGACTTACCGTATTTTCCGGCGTATAAGACGACTTTTTAACCCCTTAAAATGTTCTGGAAAGTCAGGGGTCGTCTTATACGCCGGATACTAAATTTGAAGTAATGTTTTCATGCGTTTTTACATAGCGCGGACTACACCCGAAGGTGTCGGACTGCTTCTGCATTATATAAAAATGGGCTGATGTGAGCAACAATAACCATGGACAAATTACAAAAGCAAACATTAAGTTACATGGACCAAAAGTGACAATAGCGAGCAACCAAAATACATGAGGTAGCAATCGGTACATTCCTGGAGAAAAAGTGATAAGTGTGTAGGTTACAAAAGCATACAAAGCATACAAAGTACGAGCCAAAATAAAATACATTCTCAAAATGGCTATGCAGGACTGCGTTGGACTGCACTGGAAGTGGGGGTAGTCTTATACGGCGAGTATAGCATGAAACCTACATTTTATTAAGCAAACTAGGGGGTCGTCTTATACGCCGGGTCGTCTTATACGCCGGAAAATACGGTAAGTTTCTGGAATTTAGCTGCTCGAAAACGTCTGCTGTTACCTGCATGAACTAAAAGACCACTGTGAGCGTAAATCTAAAAAAACACAGAACAGGTTCTCCAAGTTCTCCGAGTTCGAATGCATTATCAGGAAGAGAAAATAAGGTCTTCTAGCCTTAAGAAAACCCTTTAGACAGTCGGAGAGCAGAGATCAGGAAGTTAGAGCTTCTATTACATCGTGACGCCTTGTCAACAACTAGACCTCATCACTGGAACTCTCAACTCTCTTTGTTTCCTTGAACTCATAAATCCCATGATTTGGTACTTCACTTCCTGTCAAATTCAGAGGGAGCTGACATGTCTCTGAATTATTCTCAGTTTGTTCACCAGATTCGATTCTACACTTTTCTTCATTTATATAATTTAGCATCAGATAATTCATGTTATGGTAGAAATGAACAGTACATATTGCACCTACTCTCTTACCCAGCCTGAACACCCATTTTCTTTCCCTAACAGGTTGTTCGGTTGAGTTTCTTTGTGACAAGGCAGGCCGGGGTAGGTTGGGGGTTCATAGGTCGCACCACGGGCACTGTTCTGGGCAGAGAGGCCTTCAGCAAAGAAAGGAGGGTGTTTGTTGACATGATAGTTGGATGTCATATAAAAAGCGTGTGGGGGTATGATGTGGTTAAGATACAATGAAGAGTTTATGGTGAAAATCCTTGAAAGCAGCGGGGGAGGTGGAAAATGAACTGGGCTTTAATAACTTATCTCTACTAAGCCTGCACCAGCAGTTTAAACAGCTGATGGTGTGCCCATTCAGTGATAGTATTGGTTTTATGGAATTGTTCACTCTGGTGGTTGCAATGTTGCTTTTGCCTAGGGAGCTGGTGAGCATCAAGGTTACTTTCCTCGTGCATAATCAAGAGGTGGTGGCTCTGGTAAATGGTCAGAAAGCAAAAGATGAGCTAGGGTTGCTTACCTTTAATGCGCTGTTTAGAGAACGGCATGTGCCAGATGTGGACAATAACATAGCAGATGTTTTGACTCCTTCACAGTGGCAGAGGTTTGCTGGTCTAGCGTTGGGAGCAGAAGCACAGATGACCAAGATCCTGATGGAGTTTTGGGAATTAGGCTGTTAGAGCGTGGGTTAACCTGTTCATTTACCAATCTCACCTGGGCCCATAAAACAACATTCATACTAGGTAACTCTTTACGCTACACCAAGTTTAAGTTTACCAAATAGGACCTATACCATTTGACTTACCAACCCTAGTCACCAGTACCTAGAATCCTAAGGGATCAAGGGAGTTAGCAAGAAAATAGGTAGCAATTATCATTACTGTATAAAATAACCACAGACTCGGGAAAAGTTTAAGAACTTTATCTATGTAAATTTAGGTATCAGATGTCCATACTTAATTCAGTCACAGTTTGTTGAATTAGAAAGAATATGATCAAAAGCAGGATGAGATGAAAATATTACGAAAACCTTCTTTAAGCATTGAAACATAGGAAGGGTAGAAAAGGGACACAGTACAATGACATACCCACATTAATTTATAGTTACCAAGAATGGTGTGAAGACCAACCCTGGCCATGGGCTAGGATAAGAACAGAACCCCAAAAGTGCAGGTGCCAGCAGGATAAAACAGGTGCAGACCAGAATCAGGACAGGTACGGACCAAATTGGATCGGGACAGGACCACCACAGGCCAGGACCGGCACCCACAGCTAAAGTGCAATGCTAACGTCACACCCCTCTCTGCAGCTAACAGTCGGACCCCGATTGGGTTATCGAACTCCTTTCCAGAACCCCGATTGGGTTATCAAATCTTTTGACAGAGTGCTCCCCAGCACCTCTGCTCTTGATCACCTATTGAGTGCGCCGGGTCAGTGACAGGTCAGCTATTCAGACAAGTTCGACAAACTAACTAGCTAAGCCTACCTTAGATATACCATTTTCCAGGGCAGTGTACCACCCCCAAATGTTGCAAGTTATGTATTCCCACAATTTGAATGGTCAAAAGACGAGGAGAGGTCATCACACCATACCAGTTATGCGGTTACCTCATCCAATATTCAAATTGATGTTCCCTCCCATAACTTTATTTTCCCATGCACTTTTATTCCACCCGGCAGTGAATGTATCAATATTAATAACATTGTAATATAAATTGTACAGTTCAGCTTCCTCTTGTGGGATTGAGAGGTCAGCTTCCCAGGCGCATCTTCTAGCAAGTCAGGACTTGGCATCAATTCAATGCCATGGCTTGTGGACTTGGGTGAAGTCAGCGCATGTTCAGATCAGAACCCAAGATGGAGCAACTTTGATTTTAATTGGTCCAAACTCGAGCTAATAGCAAAGTAGTAGAGAAACAATTTTAGAACAAAGAATAAATGAATGCACTGTATAGCACCTATCTCTACTCTATTCCCATTACTTTTATTTAACTATTGCATTAGGATTTAGGCAGAACGAACAATGTTTAGTAAAAGCAGTAGCAATTGCTTTAATAAGTAAAACATGAGCAGCCATCTTAGTTCTAGTGCGCAGAAGCAAAAATTTCCCTCCAAGCAGAGAAATACGTCATGTCACGCATGTGCAGTACAGATCCCGTGTTGCGGCGGCCATATTAGTGCACTCGCGTTACTCGTTAGTAAAAGCACATAGTCAAGCTTCCCTTAGATACTATAAATGTCATGTGATGCAATATTAGTAAGACGAAACATGTTAATTAGTATGTTACAAATTATTTCGAGAGGGCTGAATTCAAGCAAGTCGCTTTACGTGCGCAACCTTGCTCCATCAAGGCGATTGAGAGTTTTACAGTTGGAGGAGAATTGTTTGGCACCCTCTATGATAAGAAGTTATAGGCAAGCTAGGTCAGAATTTGTAGCAAGTGGGGCAAGGGGAAGGTTTTTTTCTCCAGGAAGCGGATATGGCATATGTATGTGGGTTTTGAGAACTTTATCATCATTTATACGATTAGGGGAAAGTTACTGTCAGTAACAATAGCATGCTCATTAGCTGCTGTTCCTTTTTATGGTAAGAGTTTTTGGTGTATTACCTAGCGGAAGGGGAAGCTGGGCAGATGAATTTGTTAAGTTGGGCACAGGAGAAACAGGGCCTAAATCTTTCATTTTAATATCAGATTTGTGTTTCGCAAACAAACAACAAGCGAACAACAGGTTTTATCAAAAACTCATGCCTAGCATATTTTTCTGCTGTCCCTCAAGTTTATCAAAATTAATGGTGATAATTAAGCACATTCAAATACATTCATAATACTTGAGCATCATTGCTTGAGCATACAATTATTAGGTGTTAATAACACCATTGTTCATATAAATCTAGTGACTGCAAAGACGCTTTGCCTCTGTATGTTTATTGCTTATTTTAGAATTGTTAAACAAGCTCTCTGGCTCATCAGCCTTGTTTAACGAGTTCAAGATCTTGGCTTCAGCCTTTTTATTGTGTATTTAACAATATTCAACAAGCTTCCTAGCTCAATTTTCTTTGATGTATATAATAATAATTTTCATCAACTACTCGATCCAAACCTTACATAAAACTTGCACTTGGCACCAGAAGTTAGAGAGGAGCATTCACACCAGGGACACTGGACAAGAAAGGCACATCCTTAGCACCGACTTCGATGGAAGGTTGCTGTGGGGTGGGTGCATTCACGGATGGCTCCCAGGCTATGCGCTTATCCACAGCTTTATGACCAAGATAGCAGGGTTGCTATCCAGACCGAACAGTAAGGATACATTATTCTGAAAAAATGTATGGGAAGGCATACTTCCTTTGAAACTCATAATTGGGCAGCCTAATTACTAATCTGCTATAATGACATAACGCCTAGAAATGTCACAAAGATGATATTAGGGATATAAAACGCAAAAACCATGATAGAATTTTTTTCTGTTAATCTCATTCCTTATAAATTACTTCGTTTCAATGTTGTTTGTTTTCTGTGTGGTTACAATTCATGCTATATGCTCTAGGTTAGGATTCAACTGCATATTCTGTTTCCTAGTGATTTTTTAGTCTGTTATTCCTCTACGAAAGAGGGTTTGGCTGTCCACTGATTCCCCTGGCTCATCCTATGGGACTTATTGTTACTAGGAACACTTCTTATGCAAACATTGCTCAGTGGGTTATGTATTGGTTGCAGTCCAATTGAATTTCTGATTTGGGTTGGCACATAGACTGAGTCCTTTGTGCCAGGGGGTCAGAAAATCAAACCCTGCAAATCTAGGGGGTCCTAGAGAGTGTATCAAATGAGTATTTGGATGGTTTGACATGCATACATAAAGTGACCTGCCAAGCAGGCGGAGTAGTGACATTTTAGAAGCCAACTATGGGGCCGATTATGATGGCGGACGGACCTGAGTCCGTCCACCACCCCGGAGTAGGAGGGACCGTCCGCAGGGGCAGCGGCGGTCCCTCCGTGCAAATAAGGATGTGACCGCCACCCTGGCGGTCACATCCTGTATTTTTAACATTGCAACGGGTGCTGCTTCAAACAGCACCCGCCGCAATGTTAAAAATGTAAGCTGTGTATTTGAAACAATAAATGAATATGTTTTTTTAATACGTTTGCTGTGTGGGACAATGATGGTATGTTAAAAGTAATGGATATACTACCTATTGGGATTTAAGGTTCTAGGAGAGGTTCTTGTTGTTTTTTGCGTAACAATGAGTTTCTGTCCGTCCCTTTTTGATGGACCAAGGTACTCAATTTGCTCTCCTGCACAATGATGTCGAGATCTAAGTAGACAGCATGTTCGTTACTTATCGTCCAAGTAAATCTTAAACAGGGATCAAGGTAGTTCAACCAGTTCAAGAATTCAAGGAGGATACTTTCCTCTCCACTCTGTCCAAATACATAATACGTCGTCAATATACCTCTTTCAGAGACCAATGTGTCTCTGGAAGGGGTTTGACCAGTGGAACAGGAAGTGTTCCTCAAACTGGCCCACATAAATGCAGGCCAGACAGGGCGCAAAAGTTGCGCCCATTGATGTACCGGACACTTGCAAGTACAGGTCATTTTTGTAGCAGAAGTAATTACGTGTCAAAGCGAGCTCGATACATTGGAGCACGGACCATTGGGGAATGTCGTCAAACCAGTCCTGCTCCCCAAGGGCTCTAGCTGCTGCCACCAGATTAGCTTCCTGGGGAATACTGGTATACAGTGATTCTATGTCAATTGTGACTAGAAATTGTTGTGTGGAATCAAATTCCAAATCATTCAGAATATTTAGGATATCCATCGTATCCTGTATATACGATGGTTGCCTGAGGACCGACTCCCTTAAGAAGAAGTCCATAAATTGAGACAGTGGCTCAAGGACAGATGCAGTTCCCGATACTATTGGGCGTATCGGCGGGGGCCGCTGTGCTTTATGCACCTTTGGTAATATATAAAAAACAGGTGTTCTGGGTTTGCTGTTAACTAGAAACTCGGCCTCCTTACTCGTGATCCACTTCTTACTCTTGGCCTCCCCCACCATCTTGGTGATCAGATCTCGAAGTTCACCTAAGGGTTCCCTAGGGAGGGGGTGATAATTTTTACGTTCACCCAACAGCCTCATAACTTCTATGTCATAGTTGGTGGTATTCATAACTACACCTGCCCCGCCTTTGTCGGCGGACTTTATAGTTATAGTGTCATTATTCTGTAGTGTCTTTACTGCCTCCCAATCATAATGATTCATGTTGTTAAACTATCCTCGTTGGTCAAGTTGGTCAAGTTGTTCCAGTTTTGAGATTTCTTCCAAAACCTTCTGTTCAAACACCAGAACCTCTGGTCCCACCGAGGAACTAGGTGGACAGAACTGGGACGGGCGCCGCAAATTGGTTGAAAATACTGATTGTGGTTCTGTGTCTTTATTAAAAAATAATTTTTAAAGTTTGATCCTGCTCATGGTTTCATAAAATTCTGTCCTACATTTGAAGGCATCATGTCGTGGGGAGGGGACATACCAGAATCCTTTATTGAGAACCCTTGTTTCACTCGATGTTGATTCATAGTCCGACAGGTTCATGACTATATTGTTCTTGACTATATTGTTTACAGCGGTCTCCAGCACGCCTTAAGCTACTGAATGAACTTCGAAAGAGGGCTTCCGTTAGTGTAGACGACTCCATCACTTTTAACCACTCCTCTATGTCTTCTGGGCTCTCAAAGAAATGTGTTTTTCTGCTAGTGTATAATTTTCAATTGTGATGGAAATAGCAGTGCATACCTCAGATTCAGGCCTTGTAGTTTCTTCTTGACTGCCATGAAAAAAGATCGTTGTCTTTGCACTAGAAGTGTATAATCAGGATAGAGCGATATTCAACAATTCTCAAATCTGATCTGGGATTTCTCGTGCCTTTTGAAGTAGTATATTCCAATCTCTATAATTCAGCATCCTGACTATGAGAGATCGAGGAGGGGCACCTGGTTTTGGCTGGCCAGTAGGTATCCTGTGTGTTCTTTCCACACAGTATTGGTTTGAAAGTCCCTCAGAGGTGATGTTGTTCTTGAGCCATTGTTCCATGTATCGAGTTGCATTGGTTCCCTCGCTTCTTTCTGGCAGACCGATAACACGGACATTATTGCGCCTCACTCTCCCTTCTGCATCTTCAGCGCGGTCTATTAGACTGGTGACTTGCTTCTGTAATTGTTGAAACTGCGATGTGTGCTGCTTATGTTGTGGAGACAGCTCCTCCAGCTTAAAGGCATTAGTTTTCACCTTGTCTGCCAACTTGGCGTGGGCTGCCTTAAGCAGTGTAAATCCGGTCGTGAGAGCACCAATTTGTTGTTCAATGGCCTTCCTGGAGTCCCGTACTTCTTGTAGGATTAAGTCCTTGTTATCAACTTGACCTTCCACATTAGTAGCCGGTATGCAGCTGGGTGGCTGCGAAGTAGTGGTATGATCCGTATCTTCGAGGGTTTGGTCAGCGTTTTGGATGCCCCATCACTATGTTTGCCGAGGCCTATGGCTCCATTGTGGTTCGTTAGTGGGGTGTGCCAGCTGGAGCACTTCGGTTCAAGATGACGATCTGGGGCCTTATGAGTATGCAACACAGTTCAATGGATTGGGGCCTCCTCACAAACGTGTGCTTGTCTACTGTTTTCTCCCCCTCTGGGCAGAGGTCCAATGTGTACGCACTCGTCTATCCTCAAGCCCCTACAATGCACAACCTTGTCAGTTTCTAATTAAATCTGAGCAAATGTTTTTGGTGTCTATACCGCAGAGCATCATACTTAGGCCACGATGTGCGCTTCGCTTCGGAGCAGCACTCACAGGATTTCATCTGCATTTAGGTCTTGGGTTGGGAATTATACGCATAGTCCATACCTTTGTCGTTGGTAACTGGGAGTGGGCCCCTTATGTGGATATGTGGATCGCAGATGTGCTTGCTGGTGCGCTGCAATCGGGTAGTTGTCGGTCTGTGCACTGTGATATGCATGCGTCATCAATTGCCTGCCCCTGGTCTCTCCACGCTGGTGGACCCTTCTCAGAGGCGATTAGCCGGGTAGCCAGATGGTGATCTGCCATTCTCCACTTCCGCGCTACCATCAGAGGTATGTAATGATGTGTGTCATGGCCGTGTATGTGCTCCCTGTGTGTCAGGCCCTTCCCCCATGAGAGAATTCGGCCTCTGCTCTGCCAACAAAGTTCGGGCCCCCACGGCTTTCAGTCTGTGGCAGCTCCACCCCCGGAGGCCTCCCGCTATGTTTTGCTGTCTGTTGTAGGCCATGTGGCACCTCAGCCCCTCGTGTCTATAATGCCCAGGCGCTCGCCTCAGGCGGCCGTAGACAGTCACCGTCTTGCGTCTGAGCCGTACTGCGAGCAGCACCACCGCTGTTGTGTCGGGTCCTGGTGCGGGGGAACGGATTTGACCGCTCTCCCACTCCGAGCCCCCAGGTGGGGCTGTGCTCTGTTCCCACCGCTCGCTGGCGTTATGGCGTTGGATCTCGCGGCCTCCTCCACGGCTCCACTTTTCCACTTGCGTCAGGGCCGCGATCTGTGCATCACTGCTCTACTTGATGGTAGCGGTTCCGGGATCAGTTCCGTTTGTTGGCGTTGCTCTGCACTTCAGGCACGACTATCGTTTGGCCCCCATTTATGCCAGTAAATGGGCTATTTTTGCAGAATTGCGTAGCCCAGTTCTGGAGCTTTTCTAGAAGACATCCGCCATGTTCAGCGGTTGGCTATGTCCCCCACGGTGTGATCCTTCACCTGAAATGGGAGGCGGGAATCTGAGGGTATCAAAGCAGCACCCCTCCTCTGCTTCACTACCTGCTTCCAGCCAGGAACTGAGTGAAAAAAAGGCATTGATGGCCCTTTGCACAGTGGAACATTTCCACTATATTTTCATTCACTGAAAACACAGTACTGTTTAAAGCATGATGTTTGTATTCGTTCCCTAGGGACATAACAAAGCCACCTGTGGCCCTGCGTCACGCACCTCCTCTGAGATCACACCAGGCCCCCTCAGTTTGAAGACCTCAATGGTAGAGTGCGGTGCTCAAATAACATAATGCCATTATTTGTGTACCAAACTGCACTACAAACTGCTGTTGTGGATGCCTACACTCATCTTCACATAGTAGTTGTAGACACATCTTAAGGTGCACAATTCTGGGGACTCACTCCATTGAATGCCTTTACACACAGCAGTGCTTTAAGTGGGAGAATTTAGGTGGGGACTGCCAAACAGGTGGGGCCTAAGCTGCACGTCTAAGTAACCTCCAGAAGAGGCGTGGCCTACGTAACTAAGGGCACAGCCTAATACATGTGAAATAGAAACCTGTCCTTGACACATTTACACAATGGAGCCTTACTGGACAAAGAATAACTAAAATCAGAAGGCAACAAGATACTTGTCTAACAGTTTATTTAACAGCATTTTAGTAGGATATAAGACACAATATAACACCCTTCAAATTAAGTCTTAAACAGTCTGTTTTGATTATATGCATCCATTGACTATAATGAATTTAGGTAAGATGGTGGGTGGGCTTAAGTTTTGTTCAGTTTATGGCTAACAAGCAATTGTTGAAAGTGCGTTCATTTCATGTTAGCGGTCTTAATAATCACAAAAAAATGTGAGCAATTGAAATGTGGTTAAAAACTTAAAATCCGGGGGTGATTCTCTTGCAAGAAACCCATATTTCAACTATACAACTTCCAGAATTTCCCATGTTTAGATCTTGGGCAGCTTATAGGGGATTTTCGTCGTCTTCTGTCTCTCATAGAGGGACTGCCATATTCGTGAGTAAAAATCTACAAGCTGACAATGTTAATTTTGGTAAAGATCAACATGGGGGTTGGTGCTGGGTTACATGTTCATTTAGAGAGAGATATAGACAGTTAACATTTATTAGTTTTTATGCACCAGTGGAAGACAGTCCTAAAGTCTATGAGGAGTTGTGTCAATCCTTGATTCAGGTCCCCGGTGACAGAATTGTACGGGGGGATTTTAACATTCTTATGAATCACCAATTAGATTCTTCTGTACGAGGGAAAAGACAGGCGAAACCTAAGTCTCCTAAGGTTTTGCAAAATTATGGAGCAATTCTAGATTTGCATGACCCCTGGCGAGCAGCATGTCCTTCTAAAGTTAAGTACACGTGTTGGTCAGGACGGTTTCGTTCATCATCTCGTATTGATTTCTTTTGGGTTTCCCAGTGTTTACATTTTTTTCAGCAAACGTTTTTTTATAATGGATTCTCCGATCACGCAATGCTGGCGTTGGAGATAGACATAGGGGTTGGTGTAAGACTCCCGAAGCGTTGGGTATTAAATAAACACTATTTTAATGACGAGGACTGGGTGAAATCTATGGGGTCAGAGATCGAAGTACTTTTAATTCGGAATAATCAGTCTGCTTCAATAAATGTAGCCTGGGACTCACTCAGGGTTTTTATTTGTGGGATAATTATTGGAAAGGATGCAGCAATTTCTAAAAAAGTTAGGGAAGATAAGAAAAATTTGGAATATAAGATTCAAGATCTCCACGTGGCCTTTTTGCATAATCCCTCTGTTTCTAACAAAAGCCAGCTCGATCAGGCTAAACGTGAACTAAGTTCTGCTTACTATACTCAAAGTGAAACTGTTTATCAACAGTACAATAGTATCGTCAGAAAACATATGAGGAGAGCAATTTCACGGGCATACTCTTGGCGTGGCAGGCAAGGGAGCAGGCGTCTGCAAATCAAATTAGAGCACTAACTTACCTCTTGACTGCCTCGTCTATAGAGGACCCGGTGAAAATTGGGTAAATAATGCTTCATCATTATGAGTCCATTTATGGTAAACTTCAGACGGCGGATGGTCTATTATTAGAAAAATTTCTCCATGATAATCGACTACCAACACTCTCGGAAACAGAGAAATTATCTATGACAAATCCCTTTTCTATGAAAGAGTTGGAGGACGTTGTAAAGAATTTACCTAATGGTAAGGCCTGTGGTCCGGATGGGCTTCCATCAGAATTTTATAAAGTTTTTCTTGGTTAATTTATAGATTTCTTTCTTCAATTGGTAAACTCTATGTTAGAAGGAGGGGTAGTTCCGGAATCCTTTAGATAGGGAAACATAGTGAGCTTTTTGAAGAAAGGTAAGAATAGTGGGGATCCTAATTCTTATCGCCCAATAACTCTGATAACAAAATTGTCACCAAACTTCTGTCTTGGATCAAAATGGTTTTATTGCCGGCAGACAATTAGTTACTAATACTCACTTTTTGACAGAGGCCTTGGAATATTTTGACACACAGAGGATACCAGCTTTAGTCTTATTATTAGATGCAAAGAAGGCTTTTGACCTTGTGGTGTGGGAGACATTGTTTACAATCTTGCAGCATTTTGGTATTCCATTGCAGAATATATCTTTGATCCGTAATCTATATGCTGATGCTGTAGCCAATGTAGTCGTTAATACGGCTGTGGCAGGGACACTCAAAATTAAACGAGGCACAAGGCAAGGGTGCCCCATATCGCCAGTTCTATTTCCTTTTTTCATCGAGCCCTTGGCGATAGCAATTAGGAACTTTGCTGATATTTGTCCCCCAATTCCATCAATGCCAAAATTATATGCTGATGACATCATGCTTATAATTAAACCAAAAATAGAGATCCAAGTCAAAGTCTTCCAACTTTTTGAAGACTTTGAGGCCTTAGGTGGTTATCTTATTGATAAAGGGAAGACCGAAGTTTTGCAATGCGGGAGAGTACCTTTAGATCTGCACCCTGATATTCATACCTCTGTCAATACCAATCCAAAGAGATACCTTGGGGTATTCTTTACTGAATCTGTCAGCGATTTATCTCATCTGAATTTTGCTCCTCTTCTTCGGAAAGTTCAGGGCCTGTTCTCTCGGTGGAGCTCGCTTCCCCTTTCTATTTTGGGACGGATGGCTTTAATTAAAATGTCTGTTCTTCCGTTATTTAATTTTCTTTTTTCAACTATTCCATGCACTTTATCAGGTTCTTTCTTCATTCAGGTAGGGTCCATGTTTACAGCCATCCTTGGGGCAAAAAAAAAAACACCTCATATAGCACTTAGCACTTTATATGAAGATTTGGATCAGGGAGGATTAGCTCTTCCAAATCTTAGGGATTATTACTGTGCGTATTTTGCACAATATTTATCTAGATTTAAATTTTTATTGCAATCAAATCTTTTTGGCAATAGTTTTATGAATTTGATGTGTAAAGACAGTCAAATTCATTCCCCCTTGTTGATTTTTAGATCCCCGAAACTTGTTTGCTATAAGTGCCTTCACTGTTTTTTTTAAAAACGGCAGGAGTTTTCAAAAGATATTCTATTCCTGTAATTAATTCAGCTACATTGCTAGAAGGGATCCTGCCACTGACTGTGGTTAAACAATCGTTGCATTGTGCGTCAAAATGGGCAGCGGCCTGATTCTTAAATGTTTTGGATTTTTTGAGAAATGGCAGATGGTTGACTGTAGCTGAAATGTCACAATTATTATTATTATTATTATTATTATTATTATTATTATTATTATTATTATTATTATTATTATTATTATTATTATTAATAATTGATCTTTAATGACTTCATTTTGCAAAGTTCTTACAGCACATTGTATAGATTTTTTGCGGAAATAGATGTTTCTCATCTGGTTGAACGGAGCCAGTTGGTTGATGAATTACTAGTCAGGGCATCGGATAAAAAGCCAGGTGCCTGGAAGAAATATCTACCTTCAGTCAAGGGAGTGGATCTTGAGCAAAAGGCCATTTAAAAATGGTCGGATCATGAAAATTTAGAGATGTCATCTCATATTTGGTCAGCTATCAATAAACTCAGCTTTAGTACATTGAGAGGGGCGAATTGGCGAAGGATGCTGTTTTTTAGCAAATGGCTGCTCTATCGAACTCCCTACTCTCTATCCAAAATGTATGCCAACCAATCTTCTCAATGTTTTCGCTGTATTAATTATTCATTGGCTAATTGGTCTCATATTATGTTGAGTTGTCCCAAAATTCATAAGTTTTGGGTAGATCTATTCAGTTATTTGGAGTATGAATGTGGCATCCAATTGGCTGTGAATGACAAATTAATTATTTTCGGGTTCGATCCTGATCTTCCTTTTATGGATCCAATGGTAACATTTTTATATATAGCAATGGCAGTAGCTAGATCGCTTTTATTGCAAAAATGGCTAACAGATTCGATTCCCGATTGAATGGGGTCATAAGATGAAAATAGTTAAGAAAAGTGAACGTATTTTTGCATTGCGGGTGGGAGGTATTAACAAATTCAACAAGGTTTGGGGTATTTATTTTGATTAAAACAGGGTTGGGAGACTGTTTTATGATGCTCAAGTAGGTCGGGTGGTGGTCCTGGATTTTATTATTGTGTAAATGCATTTATTGATCTTTGGTTGATGCTTTGTGTATTTATTTATTTTTGTGTATTTGCCCTAAGGGAGTCTTTAATGATGCATTGATCTTATGTTTATGTTAAGCATTTCTGGCTTCAATAAAAATTATTTAAAAAAATAAAAAATAATTAAGTCTGACTGCTGGCTGCCACTACCCTTAGAGAGTCAAGTGTACAAAGGGAATAGGCTGGTTATTCAGTTAGGATGAAATAGTGACTCAGGTGCTGGGACACGGATGAGAAATGCTAGTATGCATTGTTGTCTCCTTGTTATAAAGAAGACTTGTGGTGACGTTAAGTTGCAGCTGCAGCATGTGTCAGTCATTTTTTTTCAGCTGGTTGAAAACCATATTAGAGGACTCGAAAAGACTCCGATTCAATGTCCCTTTTTAGGTCGAGCCTGGGCAGCGCATGTGCTGCTCTGCGTGGCATGCTGTATTGAGGTATGGCATAGAAGCTCTGACCATTTTCCACCCATCTTTTCAATTGGCTCCTGTTACTGTGCTTTCAAATGTGTTGCTTTTTTATTCGTGAATAGGCTTAGTAGTCCCTCCTTGGTTCCACCTTATCTGCAATTGTAACCTCCCGTAACGACTGGACGTTTTACTTGTGTTGTTACACGGTCTGCTTTATCTAGTTGATGAGCACTATTTGCATAAAATACTTTCTTCTACTGGCTGTTGTAGGCAGGACACTCTCTCCTGCAACCACTTTTTTTTATACCAGCGGGCACGCCACATGCTTCCAACATGCAAAAGAAGCGGCATGACGCAAGGGGCCATCATGTGGCTAAAACATAATTTTTTTTTTACAAAACACACACTGTGCTGTAGCTTTAACATGTCACCTACTTTTTTTTTTTAAACATTTTTTTTTTAATCCATAACGCATAACGCGCTTTATCTATAACACGGGCGCACACTTTTAACAATGGTGCCTGTGACTTGCAGCCTGTCACCCACCTCCAGACCCCGGGTGCTGTGCTTAATGTTTCAACATGGCGCACACTCATACTTTAACAATGGCAGTGCACCTTTCTTATTGTGTGAGCAAGCAGCCAATGGCTGCTGCACACCATTTATTTGAAAACATGCCCTTGACCCTTGTTTAATATGTGAGGCCTGGGTATGTGTTTTTTTTTCTCCTTTTTCTTTTTTGGATGAAAAAGGACGTGGCAGTCGATTGGTTTTGTCAATGACAAAGCCTTTTATTATTGCAGGTTTTTAAAACACATAAATAAAAGGCATTGCTATTTACAATGTCAATAGCTCAAAATATCTCAATAGCGAGACCCATTGCATTGCAAATGCTTCTTTATCTTCCAAAGCAGAACTGGGAAGCAAAAGCATCCCAGGCAAGAATGTTTAAATCAGCCCCGCTTCCTTCCTTCTCTTTTAGTCTCATCTCTCTCTTTCCTTTCTCTCTCCTAAAGGCGCCGCCGTGCACTGACAGAGGTGCCCGCAGCAGCAGACTGCCCTAAAAACCGGCCTCCAAAGGCTCCAACCCACCGGGGAAATGCCCGGTGGAAAGATGCCCAGCCCGGGCTCGTTCCAAAGGCCTCAGCTCTGCTGACCCTTGCACACTTGGAGCTCCACACACAGAAAAAATACAAGTGACACAGACATAGAACACAAAGGTTACGGCCACCAAAACTGTAGTGCACCAGTGAGACCACAATCAGGCCCTGAATGAGGAACGGAGGAAGGGAGATCCCCACAGACTAATCAAAAGATCTTGAAACACAATTGCTGGTCCTTCTGAATCACAGATGGAGAATGATGAACACATTCGAGAGCAGCAGAGGTAGAACAAAAGAGACCATTACCAGGCAAAAGCAGACAGCACAAGCAGCACACTTGAAGTTCAGAAATATGACAGACTGCTTAGCATGTCTCTTTAATTAAATTGGACTCTCCAGCGAGGCAATGGAATTTTAATAGGAAATTATTTTCTCATTAATGCAGCCTTGGTCATTTTCACTTTTACCACAAAGCATCCCAAGGTACAGCAAAACTACAGCCACTGGATAGGTGTTCGTGTGTTACATGTGACGACACAGACTTCATTTAAGTAATGTTGCGCCCTCTACTGGCAGCATCCTCGAAGCCTTTAAAAACAAGAACGTTGTCACGTCCTCCCATTAAGTGGCACAGAAACCTGCATTATTTTTGCTGGTACCACATGAAAACAGAATGCAAAGCACAGTTTACAACAAATCTAGATTCAAAAGCTTAGACCACTAAATTCTCAACCTTTCATACATTTCTCCCTATATAAATTTCATACTGCAACGAATACCCACTATCAAGAAGTTTTTACTAATTATGATATTTCTAGAATTAGATTAGTAAATTAATCCAGTCCTAAAATACGTGGGGATGTGAGTTTGGCAGATTTAGATTTTAGATGTCTGCATTTTGGAGTGAATATTTTTGCAAAAAGTCGTTTTTGCATGGAATTGGACCTTTAAGTGGGGCTCGAAATAATACCGAGGTGTTTCATTACAGTACTATCTGCTTGGAGATCCACAAATGAAGTTTTCCAAATGTGCCGTTATGTCACATTTTCTAAAAGAAATGTTGCAAAATGTTACCTACTTCGGATCACTGATATAATATTGATGACATAAATATCGACGTAGCAAAATATCGAGTAAAAAATATAGAATACCAAAATATCGACTTCTTATCTCCAAACAGGTAAGTACAAAAATATCAAATCAAAAATATTGTTGTAAAAATATAGTCAAAATATCGAATTATTATTATTATTTTTTTGATTATTTATTTCTACGTAATACATATATCGAATTTTATAATGTCTTAAAAGTAATGTAAAAGTAATGAAATAATAAATATAATTAACTTAAATATACTTAAAATACTTACATAACATTAAAATTAATAAATAAATAATGTAAGGTAAAAATAAATAAACATACAATTACATTTTTTAATACATATATATATATGGCGGCGAACGGACAAAGGGAACATCGAGCCCTGCTGGGTCGGGCTACCGCAAAAAGAAAAACAACATTTTGAGCCTCCGCCATGTACCAGCCCATTCTGCCTCATCACATGGCATTGTGGGAGTTGTGGTGCAATGGCATTGAGATGCACTACAACAGGTGTGCTTCACGGCAAGGGGGAGGAGCGGAGCCTTGTGTTCATCTAAAGCCAGCAGGAAGCACTTACCAGGCCAAACTGTCGGGTGAAGGGCGCTGAGGAAGGCAAATGCGCCGAAATGCATTCGCCGCCACCGGACTTGTGCGTTTGCTGTCAATAAAGGCTGCTCTGAAAAGTATCTCCTCTGTGGTTGCCGCCTTCTTCCTTTTGGTGGATGGCTTTGTGGACATATATATATATAAAAACATAATATCAATAAAAAAATATACAATATTTTTACCGTAGGATAGCAGGAGGGTAACATTTACTATTACCACTCCAGTGAGTGCAACAGTAGAGAAAGCGTTGGATAGCGTAGGGGTAAAAATTACTATTCCCACTCCAGTGAGTGCAACAGTAGAGAAAGCGTTGGATAGCGGGAGGGTTAAAATTACTATTCCCACTCCAGAGAGTGCAACAGTAGGGAAAGGGTTGGATAGCGTAGGGGAAAAAATTACTATTCCCACTCCAGAGAGTGCAACAGTAGGGAAAGCGTTGGATAGCGGGAAGGTAAAAATTACTATTCCCACTCCAGAGAGTGCAACAGTAGGGAAAGGGTTGGATAGCGTAGGGGAAAAAATTACTATTCCCACTCCAGAGAGTGCAACAGTAGGGAAAGCGTTGGATAACGTAGGGGTAAAAATTACTATTCCCACTCCAGCGAGTGCAACACTAGGGAAAGCGTTGGATAGCGGGAGGGTAAAAATTACTATTCCCACTCCAAAGAGTGCAACAGTAGGGAAAGTAAATACTTCATATATAAATAAAAATCAATTAAATATAAATACCTATTACAAATTAATTAAAAGTAATTACCAGTTTTAATATAATATAAAAATTAAACAATTAAAAATAAAAATAAAAATAAATTACTTAAAAATAATTACCTATTAATACAAATTAATTACCATTTAACAATTCATTAATTAACAATTGAAAAATAATTAACAATTAATTCAAAATAAATACCAATAATTTTTTTTAATTAATTACAATTAAATTACTTCCTACCCAATTCCCCTATAACCCCACAACTCACTACAAAAAATAAATTAATAAAATTACCATAATTATCAATTAAACAATTAACAAAAATAAATTACTAATTATATTTTAATAATTACCAATTAAAAATTAATTAACAATTAATTCAAAATAAATACCAATAAATAAAAATATTTAGTTAATTATAATTAAATTACTAACCACCCTATTCCCCTATAAACCCACAACCCGCTACAGAATTATATTACGCAAACATTAAATACCATAAAATTAATTACTTTAAAAAAATATAAAATTAATATACACTTTTCACACATATACTAACATAAAAACACACTTTAAAAAATGTGATATTATTAAAAAATCGATATTAACTTACTTACCTCAAATTCGATATTTTTGTTGTCTATTCTGTTTATTCGATATTGTGTCCATTCTATACTTTGGATTCGATATTACTGCTATTCTGTTCGATATTTTTGTAGTCTATATTCTGTCCATTCGATATTTTGCCCATTCTATATTTTTTACTCGATATTTTGCCCTTTCGATATTTTTTACTCGATATTATGACTGTATACCGCACGGAAGAGTGTTGAGTATCCTGTCAGAAAGTCGCTGGATTGTGATGGAGATGCATGCCACAGGAGACATCTCTATGGTAAGGATGGTGGAGCCAATGCAAGGTCTTGTGAGTGCTCCGTGGCATCATTTGTTGACTTAGACTAGCCTGGAGCCTGGAGGCATTAAGTGTTCCATACTAGAAGATGAGAATGCCTATCTTATGCAGAGTGACAGAAGCAAGTGTGTATAGCTTTGTTAGCAAGGGGAGCGAGTGAGGGTGTTTCGGGATGGGTGTGGGTAGGGAACGTAGTATCGATCAGGTGCCGATTCATTTGGAGGTCATGAATGCTGTTGTATTGTATTGTATTTTAACTGGATTTATACACAGCTTCCTGCCCCTGGAGAGGCATTGAAGTACTTTATGGCAGGTAGCACGCTACTTCGGAAACCAAGTTTAGTGATTAATTCAGTGGTTATTGACTGTTGTTGGTAAATTTGGGTTAGTCTTGTGCTCTCAAGAAGAAAATTATGTCAATTTCCATACATGTCCTCCTGTTTCTTTTTGGTAGATTGGTGGTAGGTCAGGTGTGATCAATAGTGGGGTCTATGTGAGTTTGTGCATATGGTTGGTGGGATGAGCATGCATTGGTTCAAAGAAGTGGAGGTGGTGTTCAACGAAATGAGGTGTAGGCAATTGTCAGAAATACAATAAAAGAGCTGAAGAGAGACAGGCATGCCGTTTTGAGTACGCTGTACTCTGATACTCGGAGAGAGGACCATGCAGTGGATGGAGACTAAGGAGAGAGTCATTCAAAAGAAGGAAGAGGGAGCAAGTCAAGTCAAAGTCAAGCATCGTTTTAGAACATAGCCAGAGGAGTCTTTTCGGGATAGAATGCATTCTGAAGATTAAAAAAACAGAAAGAAATTGTAGAAAAAACAATTGATAGGCCTTAGAATCAGAAGAAACAGTCTGTCTGCTGCTAGGATTCATTTCTATTGAACTGGAAATGTCCTATGCATAGGATGTGGGCATGTACTCCTGCTCCGAGTACCTGACTGCATGTGTATTTGGTTTCCTGACTTTTATTTTATTCCGGGTATCACGCTAATCTTGTATGTGCGCAGGAGCCTAGGCTTGTCCCTGACAGTGTGAGGTCCAGGACCTGTCCTGTGACCTGGAGAGGGCCACTAAGCATACCTCAGAGTGCACAAAGAACTATTACCTTGTCTTGGGTTTAGCATGTGAGGTGGTGGTGGCAGCAAATCCTTGTTCTCTTGGGCATTGTTGGTGGTGAGGAGTTGGTCTTCACATTGTCTGTTTGTTGTCCATGTCAGGCATGTTCTGTGTAAGTGTAGAATTTATTGTTGGTAAGTGTTGTGTGCAGTGTGTGTGCTGTCAATGTAGTGTTTGAGCAGCAGTCATGGTGTGGAGGTTTTGTGTTGGTTTTGAGTAGCGCTGGTGTGTGTGAGCCAGGGTTTGTGTGTCTTGTATTCCATGGGTGTTGTCTGCAGCAGGACAATGTGCTGACAGCAGTGATGGGTACGAGAAGTCTCCCTCTTGTGTATCTTAGGAGTGATGTTTATTATCCACAAAACTGGCTTGTGGGTGGTGGGTATCGTGTTGAAGATAAGGTGTGTGAGCAGCTGTCATGTTGCAGTGTGATATGGAGCATGGGAAGGAGATGGGTGAGATGTGCGTGTGTGCACTAGGGCAGGTTTCCCATTGTGTCAGTGGGAGGGCATGTTTGCAGAAACATGTGGCATCTGTATATATGACTTGAACTTGTGTGTGTCCCGTTACTTTTCAGTCTCTCACGACTGTTACATAAAGCAAATCATCAAGAATATTCTGTACTGCATCATATAAGTATACATTTAGATTTTTTAAATAAAAATATAAAAAATACAATAATACAAAATCCACCAGTAAAATATATTTTCTACATTTTCAAAAGATTTTTGCTACATTGGTTTATAAACTATTCATTATATTCTACACTGATTACAACGATATGCCCATTACGATCCCATTTATTTCCCAACTTTTAGCTTGAAACGTCACTGTCCTTGGTTTTATGTTTTTTTTGCAAACTTAAATGTCACAGATAAATGTCCACATTATGCAAGATCACTATTATTTCCCAAGTTCTTTATCAACATATTTACCTTCAATTTCTGGATCTTCTACAAAGGTAGTTGTCATAGATGTCATAGATGGGTGTCCATACTGCGCAAGAGCGATGTTCGTTCCCCAATTCATTGTCCATCACGAAGATCAGCCGACACGTGTTGCGAGACAATATGCAGTTTTTGCCCCTTTGATAAGGTGTGCTCTAGCGATGTCATTCCTTTGATAATACTTTGACCCTATACATGTAGTTGGAAACATTAATAACAATGGCATATGAATAAAATGATATGGTCTAAAAAATATTTGAAACAAAACATTGAATTTAAGGATAAGTGATAGAGACGACTTGAGTTTGTATCTGGATATAGAACAGTAATGGGTTTTAGGAACACCATCTGTATGCTCGAATACATTGACATTCTGAATAACTATTCCTCACAAGATGTGTAATGTTCTAATGTGAATACCAGGTGGGATTTTGGCTCAGTGTGTAGAAGCAGTGCAGGGCCCCATCTATCAACCAGTTAATCCCTAATCTCTCTCAAACTGTAGCTCATCTGAGTGTCTGACTTTGTGACTCTTTGTTGCAGATCAGTACTTAATTTGTAAAAGAATAATTGCTGGGGCTCAAAGTTGTGTTCAGTAACCTGCAGGTGGCACTACTGAATGTCAGGCATGCCTTATATCAGACCTGCATAGTCTTTCTCTCCCCTCATGCCCCTTTCGACCAACACTGGACATGCCCTGGCCCTTAATCTCACTCTTTGGTGCTCTTTTTCAACCATGCTTTTCATCTTTTCCACTTTTTTTTCCATCTTTCTCTTCTTTTTTTCTTTCCTCCTTTTTTGTTTTTCTCTCTGTTGCTCTGGGGAAATATTTCATGAGAAAAGTGCCGGTTCCCATAAATGAGAGCAGGCGTGCCCCGCCTGGAACCCCCAACTCAAATGAAGCCTATATCAGACTCTAACATTGTGCTATAAATGTTCTTTGTCTTAGTATGTGCATAGAGTGTGAATGATGTAAGGATGCTTCTCATAAATGATCTTGATGTGAACCAATGCTCAGGTGTTTGGTGCAAACAAATCTACTTTTCAGCACTTGTCTGAAGGTCTGTGTTTGCGATGGTGTGACAAGGGGGCAAGTTGAAGAGAGCTGTCACGAAGATTCGGAATGACTTTCCATCTTTGTGCATCTGCTGTTGTTTGATGGCAAGGAGTGGAATATCATTACAGATCTGAATGGTTTCCTGGCGAGAGATGTGATTTTTCACCAGCATGTTTAGGGTTTTTTTTCCATACGAGTTGGATTCTTCATGTTTTTGTGCTCATGAAAGTTTTAGTCAGCCAGTTGTTTAATCTAGTTGGGGATTCAGAAGGGGGTTCGTGTTACGATTGGGACAGGCAGTATAGTTGTTGAGGAAGTTTAACGATTGGTGCATTGCAGGAATGGAGAAAGCGAAGGAACAGTGGTCTCTCGCAGTAGAGAGAAGATAGTGCGAGGTGGCCATCCATGGCACATAACATGTGAACTGCTGGATGGCCACGTTCAGCTGGTTGCTTGACGTGTAGTGCATATAGAGCGTCAACAGAAAAGCATGCTGTGGATCATGAAGCTTCCAAGAAATCTGTGAGCACCAATCGTTCCAGACATATTGACACCCTTCAGCACTGTAAATCATGAGATATTCTTATATTGTTTCAAAGACCGGTTCAGCATCTTTATAAAAGCAGCACAGTGTCCCTGGTATTCTGCCTTATCAACTTTGCTCCTCGCTAATACATGCTACCTCTAGCATAATTAATAGAAAAGGGAGCCTTTGATGTAAAATGCATGCAAGCAAGATTCAAGTACTTGTTCATCAAGGCTGCAATTCCAATGAGTGTGCCATATTGTTCGATTGCCTTTGGGAATACAAATTGGATGAGATCAAATAACCTATGCCGAGATACTGATGCAAGTAAAACAATTACAGATTCCCACCACTGAAGACTGGCCCTTCCAACTAAATCACATCAGGCCTGTTGAGGTGCCATAACATTTGGGGACACTCTTTAACTCTATGCCATCCTTTAACCCTTTGAACCAACCAACCAACCACAAATCAAGCAGACCACCATCTTTGTGCCCTGTTACATCTACCCTTTATTGACAGTGGATCATTGTAAACATTCAAGCAGTGGTGATATCTAGAGTGCAGCACTGCATGGCGTATATTTGATTTTTTGCAAAAGAGCCACCGACTGGCATCAGGTGACACAAAAAAGGTGATTTGGGGTATCTTCGACCATGAATAGATGAACATGCATCCACTGCCAGAAATAAACTGGCATATATGACCCTGGATTATTACATTCAACATAGGGCTGAGAGTCTCATTGGTAAAGCTATCAATGGGAAAGGTACAAAATACTGATCACAACTGTTACATCTTCACCAATCAGCATGATCCCTGCACTCATATTCAGACTGAAGTCTTGGGGTAATTCACTGTTTAAGAGTCAGATGGAGTAGGATTACTTTTTAGAATTCTTCTCTGCCTGATTCTGAGTGGGCCAGTGTTCCTGCACTCATTTTTCCAGGGTGTTGGTACACCAGGCCCAATTTTCCCAGGTGGTAAAAATGCCCCTAAAAATGCCTGAGGCTTTGGCGGCAGCAACAGCCAAACCCTTTCCCCATTTGATTCTGTCCGTGGGAGAATGCATTGCCTCCCTTCCAGAACCTAGAATGCTTTTCCCTCCCTTCTCCCCATGGAGAAGTGTGGCTCAATGATTAGAGCGGCAGACCCTGATGCAGAGATCTAGCCCGGGACCAGGGTTCAATTCCCTGCCTCGGTGGGTCTTGGGCACAAAATTCCACAGACCTGATAATTCTCGCCATGGTGCCTATTCCAATCATGGAGTCCCACTCTGCAACTCTGGGCAATAGCTTTCTTAATCTCCACAACAGCCCCGACAACACTAAGGATACCTGGCCTCCACCTTGGGGGTGCCCAGGAGTGGACGCCTCACAGGAAAAGCCAGAATAGGTTCCACAGCGGTATTCGTACAAGCGCCTTGAGACCCTTGTGGGTGAGTAGTGCACTATACAACTATCAATTTACATTTTACATAGCCGCCCCAGCCCCACCCCATACACAGCCGGTAGTAAATGTATGCGTTAAACCCCATGAAATTGGGAATTCTGTATGGTTTTATGACCAGTAACTCCATTCCCACAAAATATTGCCCAATTCCATGGGCTTTGATTCATATCTACTTGATGCTGGCATGGTGTTACCATACGGTAACATTATTTTCACTTGCGGACCACCCCATCAGTATTATACCATTATATGGAAGTCATAATCAGCCCCTAAGAGTAGCCAAAACAAAGCTGAGAAACAATCTCCCTAAAGATCTTAGGCTGGAAAACACTATGATAAGCTGTAGGCGGAAACTGAAGCAGCCCTTCCTAGATTGACAGAAATGAATTAAGGTAAACTAATGTCACTGGATTTTTCTAGACTCTCTTTTTTAACCACTCCTATTCTGTGTTCTCCTGTCTTAATTTGCTCTTCCTGTAAACATATTTGTTTATTTTACAATGAATCTCCTTTGGTGATTCATGGCATTTCCAAGGAGTATTACTGAATCTGATTGTTCTCTTTATGTCTACCTGAGGTTGTTTATCATTGTATCGAGATGGACAACATCAGCCTATAAAAATATTGCTTTCACTCCATTGCCTGCCACTTCATTGCAAGGTGAGCATATATTTACCATTCTTAACTCCAAATCCTATATAAATAGACATTACCATCCTCTGTGGTGGTGAGGCTGTTGTAGTGGCTGTGATATTTTTGTCATGCGATTGAATCCTCTGATGAGCAACACTCATCCTCTTCCTGCTGATAATCATGACAGTAATGTTGTGCTAAAAGGAAAGCAGAATGCTGAGTGCTGCTCAATTAATACTGATGTGGTTACGGAAGCTGATAAAGACCATTTTACAGTTACATACTGTGAAATAATCATCCGGAAGGCTGTAATGCAGTACTGGGCTCGAATGATGTTAATAATTTCAGGCTGGAGGACCCCGCACAGAAAAAGACAGGTTTGGCTGCGGACTCTCCGCATTCGTACAATTACTATTAATTCATAGTTTGTGAATAGCAACAAAACCTAAACTTACACAAAAGTGTAAGTTTACCTTTGTGAATCCGGCCCTAAGTATTCAAAGTATGTCTATTGGAACGGAGGGTAGGAAAAGTTATAAGAAATGGATATTAAAGCACCCTCAAGGGGAAGGGGCACTTTGACCAGGTCGAAACTTCAACAAAACAACCAGAAAAGAGTGTCAATGTAACTGTCTCACAGGGTGATAAATACAGAGATGGGGATCTGTGTTAAACTCCCTGTATGGTAGAGCACTACCTCTGGGGCCAAATTAACATTAAAGCTGGAAGGGGGCACACAGCCCCCCTCCCAGGCCATAAACGGCTCCCGGGACCACCATCTCCCGGGGCCGACCCGTCTACCTCAAAGGAGTGGGGCTGCGTGGACCCCTTCTTGGAGCCAATAATGGCACTGGGGACCGCAACCCCTTCCGCTATGTTCCAGGGTGTCCTCTCTTTGCGCACTACTTGTTGGGGGATGAAGTCCCCTTGGATGCTGAGGGTCCTTGGGGGGCAAGAACCCCTGCTGTTACCTCCAGTAAGTCCCACACAGCACGATTACTGAGAGCTTCTGGGAAGCCCCACCTCCTTTCTCCTTTAGAAAATAGAACTAAAAAACCTTAGGTATACACTGAAAAAAACAAAGGTTACAGGGACATTATAGTTATGAAATAGAATTAAAAAACCTTAGAAATTCATTAAAAAAACAATGGTTACAGGGACATTATAGTTAGGCTCAGACTTCACTCGTACAAAACCATAAAAAAGTAAGCAGTTATAGTTACTTGAGCTAACTATAACTTACACCCCTGCAAGGCACTGCTATGACCTCACATATTACATCACTCATGACATGGTCAGTTACATCACTCATGACATCACTAATGACATCTCAAATGACATCACTGATAACATCATCCCATGACTGTTTCATAAACATTTCTGAGACTCATAAATACCCCTACCACTTTATTTCCCTACCCACCCCTAAACCCTAAAATACCCTTACTACCCTATACCCCTACCCAGGCCAAAACCCTTAAAATACTCATTTTCTAATCACTTTGGTGCAGTTTGACGAATCTTCACGAGAAAACTAGTTTGCCACTCACTTCAGCTGCTGTCTGGAAAGGAAAAACGTTTCGTGTTTTGCTAATAACTTTGGCGTCGTTTGACGAATCTTCACAAAATTTCCAAACTAGTTTGCCACTCACTTCAGCTATTGTCTTGAAAGTTTTGGGGTGATTTGTTAAGCAGCGGGGGATCCACAACACGTTTTCCCCATGCAATTTCACATAGGGATTTTAAGCTAGATCTTGGTCCAGTAAGAGTGCTTTTTGTAATTTGATGTAAATCTGCTCAGTAGTTTTGGAGTTATTAAAGAAAAAAGAATTATGTATTATGTAGATCTAGAGATGGTGATCCACCATGGTATGCATCCTGACAGAAGAGCTGCAGCCACCATTTTGATTTTGTGAATTGGGACTCAGCTACCGGGGGGATAAAATGTAAAAAGGATAGAACGGGTCAGGGTAAAGGATACTTACTCTGACCCCATGGGCCTGATGGAGGGACTTCTCATGGGTAAGACATTTTCCCAAAATGTTCTTTTGCACACACAGCTAGTCCTATGCTATTTACACTTCTCCAGCGGCCAAGGGATATATATATATATAAATATCTTGTGCTCAAGGCCACTGAGTGTGGCCGACAGGCGTCATGGGCAGCACTTACAATTCAATAATAGAATAATACTGCACCGCAACAAATTGGAGCCCATGCCCGCTTGTGTCAACAGATTTTCATTTGTATCAAAGAGACTGTTTCCCATATATATATATATATATCAAACAGCACTCCTGACCGCTTTCGAAGCGGCAACTCAGCAGGCGCAGACCTCTTCTCAATGAAATTAATTGGCTCAAAAGTAAAACGCCATCACACCATCAGATAAGGGCAGTGGGAAATGTAATTGCAAAAGTGCAGAGCCAGTGCTCTCCTCGACGCGTTTCGCTCCGTGGGAGGAGCTTGGTCACATGACGCACCCAAAGTAGGTGTAACAATAAATAGTGTGTAAAGAGCTCTATCACCCGTAGAAACAGGATTAAAAGCATAACAAAAACGATAGGCATAACATCAATTCATGTATTCAATGTATCTTTCTGTTTGTATATCGTACAAAACAATTGCGCACCAGAACAAATTGAAGCATAGTGCTTAAGTCCATACAATGACATTTTTTTTTTAACATTGTAAAGAAATTGTGCTTCATGGAAACAAGGTACAAAAGGACACACCTAGAAACAATCTGAGCATAGTGCTCATGTGTATATGTATGTGGTTGGAACACATTATTTGTAATTCATTATGAACGTTTCCACAATCAAGTATAGTATATTGACAAATTAATCAGAATTCATTTTTAAGAATTCAATTCTAAAATATAGCTTGATGTCATCAAGAGTATAATACTAATACAATATGTCATAAAACAAGCTCAATGCAAAGATTGAAGAATTGTCAATAAATCAACTGTTGGCCCAACCATGATTATAAAGAAAGTGTGTCTCCTTAAGATCACTATACTACACAAAAACATGAAACATGATCTTGATATGCCAACAAAAATAAAAAGTGCTCATGTGAAAAAACTGAAATTATAAACAGTGTATGATATTCAACGGTTAAGGCTGAAGCACATGATTTGAAAATCAACATAATTCATTTAATGAAGCAATAAACCCATAAATTGTCTAAATTCTGTGTACTTAGTTAGACTAACTTAGGGTAAACCTTCTCAAAAATTCAAAAACAATAGATCCATTTTATCATTATAAAAAGTTATGCAGTTCATCAATTGCGTTTAAACCATTTGATGCCTTAGAATCAAGCAATAAGATGAAATAAGTCTCCTTTTGTCTAAGGAGTTTCTCTCTGTCTCCCCCCCTTCCGGGGTTGGGAACTGACCCTAAAAGTGTGTAATGCAAGTCTTTTAATCTGTTATCATGAACAGCCTTAAAGTGGCGAGCCACCGGGTAATTGCTGTCGGAATTTACAATCACACGTATATGCTGTAAAATACGTTGATTGGCTGGTAGTTTGGTGCTGCCAATATAGGCAAGATTGCATGTACACTTAAGTTGGTAAATTACATGGTCACTACGGCATGTCTATATATATATATATATATATATATATATATATATATATATATATATATATATATATATATATATATACACATATATACTCTCTCACAGCATTCTCCTTCCCAACCACCAAAACAGCAGCACACACAAAATCTTGGCTCACCAGTATTGTATTTCTGGATACCAAGATCTATATTCAAAATAATAAAGTCCACACCACTTTACATCGCAAGAGTACAGAGACTAACGCCGTCCTGCACGCAGAAAGCGTCGATCAATCCAGTCTGATCAATAAAATCCCATACAGGGACTTCCTCAGAATGAAAAGGATCTGTTCTCAGCAGGAGGAATGGCAAAGAAATAGTCGCTTGGCAAGTGAAAGATTTCAGACACAGAAGTAGAACCCGAAATCTGTTGCAGCATCTCTAGAAAGAACAATGAAGCAACCAAGAACTGAACTACTGAAGGAGAGAACCCCCCTACATAATGAAGACAATGAATGAAAAATATGTTGAATCACTACCTACTCCACTGAAAATAAACAAATTACAAAAATCATGTGCAAAAATTAAACATATCTAACAGTCTCTGAAATAGGAGACCATCCGAACATAACCTTTCGAGGGCAATGAACTTAAAAGATCAATTGATCCACAGTAATTTTCTCCCCCCAAAAAAGATGGAGACTTGGTTAAAACCACAAGGTTTCTCCAAATGCACCAATTATAAAGTCCGTACAATTGCGAGGAACACCAAAGAAATCTTGATGGCTAACAAACGAATACGGAAAATTTAACATATTATAAATTGCAAAAGTCAATATGTAATTTACATAATTGAATGTCCCTGCTCATTAAAATATGGGGCAGCACTATATGTGAACTCAAAAAGCGTATTCTTGAACATGTACGAGCGACTGTTAACAATGCATATGGAGAAAGAACATTGGGGGAATTGGAAAGATATGACTTTCTATGCTGTGGAAGGACCAGAAAAGGAATTGACTTCAAACAGCACATGACAGAAAGCACAATGGATTGGGAAAGTTAGGAAGAAACCAGATGAGGATCAGCCATGATGGAAAGGGAAAAGAAAAGAGAAAGGAAACATGAATTAGACTTCCTGAGGAGCCACCTTAAAAGACAGATACAAATCCTCTGGCAGGTGATTGCTGTTTTGGGGTTAAAGCGAGGAGGAGAAGCAGCCAAGAACTCAGGAGCTTGAGAGGAAACAGATCGAGGTGGGAGACTCTCTCTCTCTACAGCTGAGGGATACCTATGGTGTTGTCTGGGCCCGAGAACCGAGGTAACCCGCAAAGTACCACAGTTCTCAAGTGGCCAGAAAAACCATGAACCCAATAGTCCTCCTAGCAAAGACTCATGATCTCTACGTAGATGCTAAAAAATGGTTTTTTTACAGTATCTCCCTATTTTTTATTTTTTTTATAGATGTTGACACATGCTCCTTCCTGAAATCTTGGTGTGCCACATCAAACCAGCATTGATGGTGAGTCAACAAGTTGCTGCCTCTGCACTGCAGTCTTCCAAACCGCTATGGCATAAACAAGGAAGTCTCTTGACCTAGCAAATGGAGTCTCATTTCCCATTTGTTACGGCATCTCTGAATCACTGAGTCAGCAGCGTCATCACTCCGTAGCTTTACGTGAACTGTCATCGTCAACAGTAAATTGTAAAAAAAAAATGGTAAATTGATACTTGTATAGCGCACTACTCACTCGCAAGGGTCTCAAGGCGCTTGTACAAATACCGCTGTAGAACCCATCCTGGCTTTCCCGGTGAGGCGTCCACTCCTGGGCACCCCCAAGGTGGAGGCCAGGCATCCTTAGCGTTGTGGGGGCCGGTGTGGAGATTAAGCAAGCTATTGCCCAGAGTTGCAGAGTGGGACTCCATGATTGGAATAGGCACCGAGGCGAGAATTATCAGGTCCGTGGAATTTTGAGCCCAAGACCCGCTGAGGTGGGGAATTGAACCCTGGTCCCAGGCTAGACCTCTGCATCAGGGTCTGCCGCTCTAACCATTGAGCCACACTTCTCCACAATCACTTCCTTCCTTCATTGAGTCTGGGGGTTGGCCTTTTTCTAGAGCTTTGTTACATACTTCTAGTAATTTATCAATGAATAAGCCAGATTCTATCATATAAAATTGCCTGCTATACTGTATATACTGAGTGTCTTCCACTTCTTCGTATTTTCAAGTGTATCTAATACCTCCTCTCTTATCAAAAGGCTAGCTAGAGAAAATTGTTCTTAAAAAGTCAGCCTGTGCATCTCTCAAATAGGTAGTAACACCATGTGGGTCATTGGTTTTGTTGCATGAGTATAATATGCTAAGATATATGCATGAGACAGAGTTAATATAATTGTATATTTTTTATGGATTTTCTTACATTGGCACACAATAAAATTGATTTTCAATAGCATGCAATTCGTGCAGGGGAATGCAACAACTGACAAAAATGAAGTAGAACAAGTAAAACGAGAAAGAAAATGTCAAAACAGCAACTCAATTAGAGGACCTCACTACCCTTAGAAGTAGAAATATGTTTACTTTAAATATGAAATCTGTCTGCAAATAGCTTCCTGGACATCTAAATAGTGTACCTCCATGCAAATGGGCAACTCATATACCTTTTATATCTACTAAAATATTATTGTTTAAAATTAAGGTGGTGTTAGGCACCAGAGAGGATAAATAGTCAGAGGACACAGATGAGGAAAGGACTTAGGTAGCGTCTCCCTCAGTAACTATTTTTTATCTGTTTAAAGATATATTATCCCATGAATGACTAAAACTAATTTTTCCCATCACTTTTTTTAAAGAGCTAGTTTTATAACTACATTAAGTCCTCAATGCTCAATAACTTTAGCCTGTTCCATAGGTAAGACTTTACATTCAACAGGTCCTATTTCACCAATATGGTGCTCATGAGTGTTTTTGCTTCTGTTATAAAACAAGAATGCTGGCAAACTGGTTGTTCACACTGGGCAATCAACGGAGAGACTGATGTAGTTGTTAAAATACAGGTTTCACTCAATATGCAAACCTTTTTTTCACATGGATGAAGAAGGTAGTTGAGCACTTATATGTTGGACTGGGACCTTTTTGCTGGTTTATCTCCAAGGGTTTTTCCTTTTGCCTCCTCTTTTTCTGGCCATGGTTTTGTTGGCTTTAGGACTCTGGGCACTCTACCGCTGATGATAAGTTCCTAAGTACATATGCTCTCTGTGGAAAGTGTGATTCTGATCGGTTATCCAGGATTGGCATATTTGATTTACTGGTCAGTCCCTAGTAAAGTGCACTATGTGTGCCCAGGGCTTGTAAGTCAAATGCTACTGGTGGGCCTGCAGCACTGATTGTGCCACCCACACAGTTAGCCCTGTAAACATGACTCAGGGCTGCGATTGCAGTGTCTGTGAGTGCACTTTTAAACTACCATGTCGACATGGCATGTGAACTCACTTGCCAGGCTCAAACCTTCCCTTTTCCTACATGTAAGGCACCCCTAAAGTAGGCTCAAGGTACCCCCATGGGCAGGGTACAGTGTATGTGAAAGTTAGGACATGTGCTGGTGTGGTTTACATGTCCTGATAGTGAAATAATGCCAATTTATTTTTGACTATTGCAAGGCCTGTCTCTCCCATAGGTTATACTTGGAGCTGCTTTGTAATATCTAACAAGTCTAACTTTGAATTGGGAAGAGATGGAGATTTGGAGTTTGGGCTCCCTGAAATCAGGATTTAAAAATAGATATTTTACTGGCCAACCGTCTGATGCCACACCTGGACACCCTGATCCACCCGACCAATCGGGCTTTATGCCCCATAGAAGTACGGCGCTGAATCTCCGGAGGGTTCATGGAGTACTGGCTCGTTCACACCTCCTCTCAGAGCAGGCTGTAATTCTCTCCCTTGACGCAAAAATGGCTTTTGACCTAGTTGAATGGGAATACCTCTTCGAGGTGCTTGCGCGTATGGGCTTTGGGCCAAAATATATAGCCTAGATACGACTACTCTACACAAAACCAGTGGCACAGGTAGTGGCTAATGGCCACATCTCGCCGGTGTTCCTGTTGGGCAGAGGGACCAGACAGGGATGCCCTTTGTCACCCTTACTCTTTGCGTTAGTGCTCGAACCCTTAGCAATCTTGATCAGAACAACGCCCTTATTTAAAGGCATTAAATGGGAAGAGGGGTGGGAAGACAAAATTTCCCTATATGCTGACGACATGCTCATATACATGGTAGACCCTGACGACGGAATCCCAGCCCTGCTGGAAATTTGCAACACGCATGGGAAATCATCAGGCTATACCCTGAACTGGTCAAAATCGGTGATCTATACATTAAAAGGTCCGGCACCGAGATTACAAGAAGACTGCCCCCTGGCGGCGCCGACGACCTCCTTCAAATACCTAGGCATTGTCATCGCACATTCTGAAGCAGATTTCTTCGCTAACAACCTCAAACCACCTCTGAATCGCTTACGCGCAGACGTTAAGCACTGGGCGACCTTGCCCCTCACCCTCCTGGGAAGGGCAGCCTTGTATAAGATGATGGCACTCCCCAGGTTTCTATACATATTGGAAAACACCCCGTATCCTGTCCCACCGCGGTACTTCAAACAGATTGCTGCGTTAGTCTCCAACCTACTCTGGAACAATGGCCCAGCGCGTATAGCCTATGACAAGTTGGTGAAAAGTTGGTATGAGGGAGGGATTGCGCTTCCCAATATTCAGCTATATTACTGAGCAGCTCAACTCAAAATAATTAACCAATGGCTCCACACTCCGAGAGACGACCCAGCATACAGGGCAGACTGGTCACAACTAGGGACGGACTGCATGCTCTTGGTACTGTATAATAAAGCGTAACTCAAACATCTGCACGGTCCGACACAGCACACGGCGGCCCTCTGGCATATAGGACAGGCAAGACTGGGCTGGAAAGGGAGAATCACCAAAATGACACCATTATGAGACACGAGATCACTGGGAAACCTTAGAATGTGTAAAGGGTTTGCGCAGTGGGACTCTATAGGTATCTCCACGGTGGGGGACCTCTGGACAAAGACACGGTAATACCGTTCCCACAACTCCAGCAGCAATATGGCCTCAGACCCACTGAAACATTTAGGTACGTACAAATTAGACACGCACAACTCCAAGCAATCCGAACGGGCACTGATCTGCCGGAATCCTCACCACTTGAGGACAGACTATTGACAGACTTCATGCAACAGAGCGCGACTTCCCTCACATACAAAAAACTGATCAACAACTTAGAGGACCCCAGGCTGAAACTTAAAGAACGATGGGAAGGGGACATAGGTGTGACGGACGAATCGGAATGGAATGAAGCTTTGGCCTCCCCGAGAGAGGTGGGCATCTCGGCAAAGCTCAGACTGGTGCAATTAAAAATTTTACACATCTATTACACCAGGACACTACTCCACAAAATACATAGAGCGCCCCATCCCTTTTGCTTGAGAGGTTGCCGGGAGGAGGGAACACTATTTCATACACTATGGAACTGCCCACACATACAGGAATTCTGGAGGCAAATCATGCGCACAATCTCCCAGACACTCAAGATTTCCATTTTACCAGAACCACGTAAGTGCCTTTTGAACATCTGGGACCCCAATGACCTAGATAGGTATGGGATAATTTGGACTACGCTAGCCATGACAGTGGCTAAGCGTGATATTACGCAGAAATGGGGGGCTCCGGATTTGCCCACTGCGAACAGATGGGCTAAAAACATGGATGTCCTGATGGTCACGGAGAGAACTGTGTATGTCCTTCGAGCTTCCCCCCGCAAATGGAACAAGGTGTGGACAGCATGGAATGTTTATAGGGGTGAGATATGTGAGCCCTTACCAGAGGGAGACGAACTGGACTCTGAGGGGGAGGAGGAGTAACGAGTGGGGTTGGGGATGTCTGCTTACTCGTGCTACACGCAGCAAAGTATTGAAATAACTTACCTATGAGAAGACAATGGGGCAGGGAGACCTGCTGATGGGAGGGGAATTGTGAAACATACATAAAAGTGATGACCTAAGTTTGAGGGGGGGAGGGGACTTTCTCTTGGAGTTATACGAGAGACGCCCATGTTGGGCAACACATGGCGGGAGAACATTGATATATTCTGATAAGTTATGTAAGGATATACGGAAGAGCATATACAGATTTTGGAGAAGGAAAATGAGACATGAATGCAGAATAGATAATGCTGAATAAAACTTCCAGGAATGTACCGTAAAATTATGAATATACCAGCTTGAATGTAACGTAATAACTGTATATTATGCCTTCATGTTAATAAAGATTTAAAAAAAAAAAAAAGATATTTTAGTAAAGCTGGTTTTTAAGTGTGTGTTTGAAAATGCCACTTTTAGAAAGTGGGCATTTTCTTGTTTAACCACCCTGTGCCCCTGCCTATCTGCCTGTGGAATCAATGCCTGGTTTAAACTGTATTGTATTTGGTGATTGTTGCGCGCATATATCACCCTTAGGTCTCATAGCACATCGCCGAAAGACAGAAAGCTAAAACAGGGCAGGACAGAGTGGTAGAATAACCACGTTTTGAGGGCTTAATGGAATTTTTTGTGGTCGGTTACCAGGCAAAGCTATACCGGCAGTGAATTCCATAGCTCAGGTGCAGTTCTGTAAAAGGACCGGCCGCCGTTTTTTACAGTGCAGACCTTGGTGATGGTTAAAAGATGTTTACTGGTGGAGCGAAGGGTTCTAACTGCATGATGTTTGGTCAGTTTCTTTGCTAAATAGGTTGGTCCATTATTGTTTAATGTTTTGTGTACCAAGCAGCATAATTTGAAGATAACCCTCTTTCTTATAGGGAGCCAGTGGAGGGTCTTCAGACTGGGAGCCGATGGAGATTGGGGGAGGAGATTTAAGACCAGCCTTGCAGTGGTGTTCTGCAGGACTTGAAGCCTTGTCAAAAGCTTTTTGTTTATGGATGCGAACAGCGCGTTACCATAATCCAAGCGATCAATGATTAGTCCCTGCAGAAGGGAAATTCGAGAGCAGAGGGGAATCCATTTAAAGATTTTCTTAAGGGAACGCATTAAGCCATAGTTGGTGTGTACCATGGAGTTAACGTGGTCGGCCATGGAAAGTTTATTGTCCATTACAGCTCCCAGATTGTGGTCTCCTGTCTTGGGCAGGGGGGCACGGCCCTAGCAAGGGCGGCCACTAGTCAGTGGTCCAAATGTGTTGCGCATCACCAAAGATCATAATTTCTGACTTGCTCGCATTGAGCAGTAGATGATTATTTGACATCCAGTCACTAACCGATGATATGCATAGTTTAAATCTGTGTTGCGTCTCGGTGGGATCGGGATCGAGAGTGATTAACAATTGCGTGTCGTCGGCGTAGGACACTGTATCAAAGCCGTAGGCTCTGATTATTTTAGCCAAAGGCGACACGTATACGTTAAAAAGTGTGGGGCTTAAAATTGATCCCTGGGGAACTCCCTTGTCTATGGTTTGGCTTTTGGAACAGAAACCCCCTGTTTGCACCTTGGAGGACTGTTCTGTCAGGTAGCTCTTAAGCCATTGTAGTGCGGGCCCTCGACACCACACGCCATGAGAGATGGTGTCGAAGGCAGCCTGACAAATCAAGTAGAATCAGGATGACGGATTGTCTGGCATCCAGAGGAAGCCATATCGAGTATCTCAACCAGAGCCGTTGCGGTGCTATTGTAAGACCGGAAACCAGACTGAGATGAATCTAACAGATTATTACTTTCTAAATGCTTAGACAGATGGTTGTTGACTGTAGATTCCATTAATTTGCCAAACAGGGGTGAGAGAGATATTGGTCTGTAATTAGCGAGTTGTTTGGGGTCAGCTGGTGGCTTTTTCAAGGTAGGTCTGACAATAGCTTCCTTCCAGTGTGAGGGTACGGCGGATTGTGATAGTGAAAGATTCAAGATGTTCATCAGGGGCCTGTTTTTGCATTCACTATCAACAGTCACACAAAGGAAGCTGAGGTGTGCCCTGCATATCATGGTAACCCATCACCAGGCTGATGGGTCTTCCTGGACTAGATTGGTGGGAGGAATTGTCACTGACACCTGAAAAGGGCTATGCCTGTCTTTTCACACTGCTATCTCCAACCCCCTAGAGTGTGTCTGGAGGGAAGGCTGGGCAAGGCAGGATCTTTTGAAAAACAAAGACTTTCTGTGAAGTATGCCTACTTCAAAGGCCAAAGGGGGTATGCATATTGGACTTAAAACCCCAGACTTTTGGAACACTTCCGGATCAAGAGGAGACTCTGCTAAGAGGAAGTGCTGGAGAGCTGTCAGGAGGAGTAATGCCCCTTTGCTGTGTTTGATTTGCTGGGTTGGCCTGCAGTTGCTGCTTCTACCTTGGAGAGACTAAGGACATTTGATTTGATGTCCTGCTTGATGAAGATTCTCCAAAGGCTTGTCTGTGTTTGTCTTCTGTTAAGAAGTCTCAGGGCCTTCAAAGACTTCACCTGCAGCCCCCTAACTTCTCAGCTGGGAGTTCTGATCTGCAATTCCACGCATGACCCCTTCAGCACCATTTTTCCTGCCGCAAGCTAGCCATGAAGGTGAAAAAAACAACGCATTGCAGCGTCTGAAAAGATCGACACAGTGCCTGTCAACGGCTGGAAGAACTACCACAGCCCGAGTCGAGACCACTGTGTCTCTTTCGACTAAGATCCCCACACCGACCCCGATGCAGGCCCTGCCGTGCGGCAGAATGAATCAACGCATCACCTGCCCGCAGCTGGTAGAATCGATGCAGCGCCTGTTTCACAGCTGCCGCATCGACTCCAAGGCGTCTGGATTTTCCACAAATCGCAACTGTGCACCAAGTCTTCATCAATGTTGCCCAGCAGTAAGGAACCGAAGCCACGTTTTCCGATATTCGACGCAACACCTCCCAGTGCAGAGGCTAATCGATGCATCACCTTCCCTGACAGCAAGGAATCGATGCATTGCCTCCTCTGCACTGCAGCAAGGAATTGACGCATCACCTCCCCTGAGAGTAAGGAATCGATGCATCACTGTGTTTTCGGCACCTCATCTCCCCTGCGCCTGTTTTCGCCTTTTGATTTTGACGCATCCCAGGTACTTTGTACTAAAAAGTGGCGCATCCATCGTTTTCTATAAGCTAAACTGTTTGCACGTTCTAAAAGTGATATCTTTGCTTGTGTATATTGGTTTTGTATTGTTTTGGTCTTGTTTTATTCAGATAACGATTGGTTATTTTTCTTAACTGATGAGGTGTCCATTTGTAGTGTTTTTACAGTGTTACTGTGTGTGTTTGTACACAATGCTTTACACATTGCTTCTGAGATCAGCCTGACTGTTTGTGCTAAGCTACGAAGGGGGTGAGCAGGGGTTATCTCAACTGTGTAATCCCCTTACCCTGACTAGAAGGAAGGGTTCCTACTTGGAAAGGATGCATGCCACTGCCAGCTAGAGACCCCCATTTCTAACATTATAAAACATCTGTCTTAAATTAAAATGTCTGGAGCAGTAGCCAACATTTTCATGACAAAATGAAGCTCCTCATTCATTAGAAAATGCTTTCACTTCCACTTCTTTTATGCCAGCCACATGGTGTTCAGGAATGCCTCATGTCTGTCATCAAAATAGAACATGAGCATGCTAATTCTTCATGAGAATCTGTGGTGAAGCTTCAGCAGAACACTGGGGAAACTCCCAACCGGTCGCGGCTGCTGTTAAAGGTACATGTTTTACTAATCATGTCAAATTTGTGTTCTCATATGGATGAGGAGGATATACATTAATATATAGAGAGTGTTTCATCTATTTACCTTCTGAACCACTATCATGTCTGTGAGAAAAAAATTGGGAGTTACCTTTTCTGTCAAAGGTGGCTCATAAAATCTCATCAGAGGGTCGTTTACGGGGGGACATCACCTTAAAACTCAGACCAATTCCTACAATTGGTATGGTATTACAAATAACTGAGTGTTCTCATTGGGTACCATCATCTGATTTGAAAGTGTCCACTGGATTTGCTGTTCTGAGAGCCTTGTATGAGCATCCATTTGATCTTGTTATAATTGATAATCTGCATTGTTCTATATATTTTCTGTACTTTTTTTATTATTTGCACATATGCCAATTGTCCAGTGGCAGCTCCTTCTCTAAGGTGGAGAAGCGTTGCCCCCCTTCTATGCAGCAGTGAAGTAAAGGAAACATAAAATGATATTAACTTGTGTTATTATAATTTTCTGTTTCCGTCTGCTGGAGCTTTGTGTTTGGGATAGGCTGCTCTGACGACAGAGGAGAAGGGGAGGTGTGGTTTGCCCACTCCTAAGTGCACATGACTGTATGGCCGACCCAACTTCACATCTTCTCCATGCAGGCTGCATAACAGCCAGCGTGGAGAACACACCCATGCCCCCATTCCATGGCTGAATGCCGATCCACGGCGCTCAGACCAATCTTAACACTGCATTGCAGCGTTGTGATTGGCTATCATGAGGTTGGGAACCAGGTACTTCCTGTTGCTTCCTGCTGCGGGACCAGAGTCAGGAAGAAGAGGATGTAGGAGAGGCAGCGTCAGGCTGTCCGTCACCGGTAAGTGTGTTTAAAAAAAACTATTTTCATTCCCCCATAACCACCCTCTTGCTCCCGGCCCACCACCGGGGTCCGGTAGCAGCCGCTACGGCAATTGTCTTCAATCAAGGACAAATATCATGAAATAAAAATGGGTATTTCTTCAGAAGAAGTACCTGAGCCCATGCTACAAAGATGGTTAAGAGGACAAATGCATTCCAGTATAGTTCTGACTGATTTGCTGTCATGTTAACTCGGGGCAAACCCCGGAACACTTTCAAAGCTCTTCTTTGCCCAGCGGTGTTGCGTTTTTTGTTTTTGTGTTTTTGTTTTTTGTTTATGGGGTCCCCCCATATTCACGTTGGCCTTTCCAAAATATCGATGGGCATTTTGTCACCTCCAATTGCAGTGCTCCTTGGCACGCGGCAAAATATCAGTCAGCAAAATAAACGCGGCACAAAGTCCACAAACCGTTTGACTTTCGCTGTCCATTCGGGTTTGATTGGGTTGCTGACCTATATGTTGTTGCTTTTTGTCTCTTTCTTCTATCAGCTACCTCATACAAGTGAAATTGTTCTTCTAGGCTTGGCTGTGGGTTCCACTAGCACTTGGGTGACTGTGGCCCTTCTCACATTGATGTTTTAACGAAATGCACAACACAGAGCCAGCCAATCTTGTTGGCCCTTTAATGGCATGTGGCAAAGTCATACAGGAACTGCATCTCATCAACAGAGCACAATGAAGTGAAAGCATCTCCTCACTATGGAGTGCTTTTCCTGGGATGGGATTGTCTAGCTGCAGTGTCTCTAAGTGGAAACCCATGAAGGTCAGTCTTAAGTGCAGTCTGCCATTGCTCAATAGTAGGGTTGCCACCTTATTAGAAAACAAAATTGTCCATAAGTTTAGGTTCTGGTATTCTGGAACACCTGAGAGCAAGTAGGTGAAAAAGAATTTGTGTAAAACTGTCAGTGTTCTTTTGTAACATGGCACCTAACCTTCTGTTTGCTCTAATAATTGTTCTGATATGATTTAGTCAGGCTCTCGTATTTATTTGATTGATTTCGTTATGTGTTTGCCATTTTGGGTTTTTGTTTCAGGTGGAAGAGAATACCAGATTTAAACGCTTTTCTGTAACATGTTTCTGTCTTGGACTTAAAAATAGAGTCCAGGCTTGTACAAAACAGCGTGGTGGAAACCCTATAAGAATAAACTTATAATACTGTCTTCAGACATTTAAGGCTCCTCCTCTGCCATCAAGAGGGTTACAATCTCCTCCCTTACCTGTTTCTGCTGTTGTTCAGGGCTGATTCCAGACGCAAGTAGGACTCTCTGGTCAGCCAGTTGGACACTGAAATTCCAGTTCCAATTCCATCCTCCATGCCCCACATGGGCTGATGGAAGGGAACAGATTTTTTGGAAAGGATGAACATGTTTGTTGTTCAAGGTGGTGACATTTAGGGTTAAAAAGTCAGCGCTCGAGCCAAATCACAGACCTGACACTCGAGACTACAAATTAATTTTTGAATTTCATGAGGGAGGTATGGAAAGACCACAGATGTAATAAAGCATTTATTTTTCACTAGAAAAACACAGGGGGAGGAAAGAAAGTTCTGCAGGGGCACTATACATTTTGGTTTGGGGCTCTCGGGATACCTCACTCAACAGCAGAGAGAGAGAGATATTAATATTAATGCTACTGTACTTAGGGCCTCATTAGGATGGCGGACGGACCTGCGTCCGTTCGCCACCCCCGAGGTGGAGGGACAGTCCGCAGGGGCAGCGGCGGTCCCTCCGTGCAAATTAGGATGTGAACGCCACCCTGGCGGTCACATCCTGTATATTTAACATTGCAGCGGGTGCTGCTTGAAGCAGCACCCACCGCAAGGTTAAATATGCATGCTTTCCATTTGCATGCACAAAATGGCAGGCACCGCGCGGTGCCTGCCGCCTTGTACATGCAAATGCTGGGGGGTACCATAGGTACCCCCCATGTGCACCCTACACCCCCGACACCCTGAAGCTATTTTCCACGGCGGTAAATCCGCCGCGGAAAAGCATGTGTATACACACATTGTAATTTGGCTGGAGGTGTCTTGCAGACACCGCCACCAAATTGCGGCCAACACCCCGCGGATCAGCGGCCGACGGATCTGCCCTCCACCACTGATCCCACCGCCATCCTAATCTGGTGGTGGGTGCTTTGAAGGGTCACAGCGGTGATTCCGCATCCTCCGGGCCGGCGGTGGCTTCCGCCGGCCCGGAGGATGCGGAATCACCGCAATCCTAATCGGCCCCTTAGTTTGTTTAGATTATTGTTCATTCATCGGTTTGTAGATTACCCATAGATCCAGGATACTAGCTGTATGTTGGGCACCTGATAAAGTTGCAGAAAGAAGCAGCACCCGATGACAGGACACATCCACCCTTACCCAGCTCAGGCATCTGGTACAAGTAGGTCCCCCTAGCAGTAACGTGCAGCAGCAGCAGAGACAGGGGCCACAAAGGAGGAGGAAGAAAGGTCAATGTATCAGATGTGAAGAGAGGGACATATTTATAGGAGCTCCTTGTACTTCCTGTCTTTATTACAGATCCACCTCAGCTCTTTATAGCTCTGCCCCTCTGTAAGACATACCTCTGAAGATATATTTATTTTATGCCAGAATAGGAGGTGTGTTTGTCTTGAAACAGCAAATGTAATCTATTAAAAGATCACTGGTGAAATCGTGGGCCCCTTGAAGTCCATAATTTCATTATGGACTGATAGTTTAACATAATGCTTTCAAGTTAAGTACGACTAAATTACAGTTTCCAGGCAGAGGCCCACTGCGATCAGTTACCGGAGTTTCACAAGGCATTTCCCCTAAAGTTAGCTTTTACTGAGTCATGTACATGGGGATATTGCTTACTTTGTAAAACAATAAGTGCCAAGGCCTTCTTCAGCTGGCCGCTGCATTTTGCACCACCCATTGCTGCAAATGACAGCACAAACCCTACTAACCATCACATTCCTACAAGTGTGACAATTCAGACAATTCTAGGCAACCCAAACCTGTAAGAGTGGTTGGACAGCAGGTATTGGTCATTTTTAATGTATATTGAATTACTAAACTATTGTTGTGCTCATATCAAAATTGGACAAACAACGCCGCCATGTGGTAGACTGTTATGAATGCCGGTGTTGACAATTAAGTGCCAGTGCTAAGCACCAGCAGCCATTGGCACAACTTAAGCACTGCATGGGAATGGTTCATATAAGTCGCACTAGGTCAGGAAGACAGGGAATTTGTGGATTGTGTATGTGATCAGTAAAGGAGATAAGAGTAGCTAAGCCTTGACCCCTGATTGGCCTGGAGTGCCCACACTTACACTGGTTGCACCCACTGTCCTCATACAACATGTAACCCAGCACAGTTTTCTAACTATGGACTCAAAGGGTTTTCCTTACTATACTTGGTAATTGACTTTTAAACTCAAGTTTCATGGACAATATCTAAAGTTTGAATTCAGCTAATAAGATGTCTTTGTTGAGGCATACAAGAACCAAAGTGATGAAAGAGATGCCTGAATTAATCTGAGCTAATACCAATCACGTGTGCTGGATTCCAGTCCATATTTGTTCTCCCACTGTGCCACTCTAGACAGAGATCAGCCATTTCTAAATTTGTCTAATGGCCTGATTTAGAGTTTGGTGGAGGCGTACTTCAGCACACACTGAACGGATATCCCGTCTGCATAATTACAAGTATATTGTATCCTACTGCACTTATAAGTAGGCAGATGGAAATTCTGCCACATTTTTGTACCCACCCGTCAAACTTTAAATCAGCTCCTTAGTTCTTCTCCAACAGGAACTGCTCAGCCCAAACTGTGAGGTCAGGACGCCTATAGGCGGGAACACAAGCACACCAGACCAGTTTCAGCCTTTTGGTCCTCAACAATGAGGTGGTCTGGAACACCTATTAAAATTGGACTCAAGGTGTAAAGTCCCAGGAGTAGCTTATGTGCAGAAAAGGCTTTAGTTGTGTACTTTGAGCTTACGTATTATTCTCAGTTCACAAAGCAGTCAAAATGCAACTGGTTTGCGACCTGAGAAGATTTCTGTGATGCAACAGGTAGAAATTTGACACACCACAAAAATGACCGGTCAGTAGGATTTGCAGAGCTCTGCTCCATTAATATTAATGAAACAGGATACCATTTTTAAACCCCACTGAAAAGTCTGGTAATGCAGGGTTAAACGCCTACAAGCAACGCACACCTCAATTTCTGCATTCAAATTGCAAAATAAATTTGGGACTTGGGCTGCAATCAAAAAGTAATAGGCATTGGGGAGTGCATTCAGCGGTCTCCTTGATCAATGTGCGCTCCTTCCAATGCCCATAGCCCACATTCATAAAGAGAAAGCTATTCTTCTGGGACAGCCTACACTTTTCGAATTGATACTGCTTTGTTGTAGTTGCTGGTATACAAATCAATGGTTTGCAACTGCAATTGCAGCCCATTGATACGCTCAATTGTTAGTTGCAAGGGAGGGGGAACACATTTCACACTTTCTTTTCCTTGTGATTTATAATGGGTAGCAAAGTGTACATTGCGACTCACAAATATATTAATAGAAGGTTCATAATGTTTGTGAGTTGCAGACTATGCAACTGCAAAGTCCTTAAGTACATCAGGTCAAATGAGTTTTAAACCGAGGGACTAAGGCAAAAAGTTCATATTGGGCCACTGTATTCTGAATTTTATATTAAAAAGGAACAAAACAAGTTTGGCCTTTATCCCTATTTTTTTCCAATATTTCCATTCAAACCTTAATTGAGGTGTTAAGAAAGAATGAGAATTATAGTGGGCTGTCATTTTATAGATAGGAATATAAGTTGATCTTGCATGCTGATGATATGATCCTTATGTAAATCCCCCTGAAAATATGGATCCAGCTATTCTAAAGTTAGTTAACAATTCTGAAAGTTTTCGTTACTATTTGTTAATTGGACCAAATTTAAAATATGTTGTGTGAATGAAGAGTTGAATGAACTAGATAGTGAGGGGAGGAGATTCTAAGGGCCTAATTACGAGTCTGGTGGTCCACAGACAGCCATGCTCGTGGGGGCACGGCAGTATCCCTACCGCCCGATTACAATTAGGGTGTACGGACCGCTATTGCCATGCTGCAGTCTCCTGGGAACCACCGTTCCCTGGCAGTGCTGAGGCCGCAGTATGCTTGGTGGGACCACCACAGTCCCACCAAGCATATTATGAGTTTTCTCTCTGCCACAGGTTTCATGGCGGTTCCTCCTCCATGGAAATCGTGGCTGCGAGAAAACAAAGGGGGCCCAACAGATCCCCCTTGTGCCTCAGAGCCATGGGGTGCACACTGAGGGGGTGGTGCATGCACCCCAGTTCCTGCATGGCACAGACTTTACAGTCCATGCCGTGCAGGAGCTGTTTTTGGTGTTCCCATTGCGGTGCCCATTTTCAGAGGCTCCCCCTTGGGAACCTAAAAAAGAAGCCAGCCAGGCCCGAGTTACACTCGTAATCTGACAGGAGGCCCAACCATGGGTTTGGTGGTGCGGTGGCGAGGCAGTCCCGCCGACTCACCGCTAAACTCATAGTCAGGCCTTTAGTGATGAAACTCATTTTTGCTACTTAGGGAACTGTGTAATAAGCGTATTAGAAGATTTTCTTTTGATAGATTTACAGACACTCTTCATCTAAATAAGTGAGGATATGAAAATAAGGTGGCCTCTAAACTTGGGAATTTGAAGGAAAAAATAATGTAACAAAAATTAACATATTCTCAAACTTTCTGTATGTATTAGTAATTTACATCTCATTGACAATGAAAAGCTCCTTACAGAATTTATGTGGAATGGTTAGATTAAACATTTGAGCGACAGAAGGAGGTTTTGGCATCAGGATATGAAACATGATTGGAGAAGCCATGTTTTGCTACCAATTGACGCTGTGCTTAAAAGAAGTCAAAATGGATGCATACTATTGGGAAAAGATGTTGTTAGTGTACACAACATGTAGAGATGTTCATTAACACAAATATGCTATACAAGACAAATGCTTGTGTGATTTGCTTGTAGCATGCAGAGTGTGCTGGGAGGCAAGCACAGAAAATTGTTTTGATGTTGACAGCTCAGGTTAGGCAAGTACTGGAGTAACTACTTTGACTAGTATGGCAAGGTAAAGTACTTGACTGGAAATAGGTCAGATCAAGTTATTAAATCAAGAGAGAATGTGTCTTCAGATGTCTCAAGTACAAGTACGAGTTACATACAACTGAGTTATGAAATTAATTCACTTTGGGGGAAAAATGGAACCGTTTCTGTCACTGTATAAGCTTAATATGAAGGGGATCGTTTCTTAGATACTTTCTGGCAATGGAAATGATATGGCCGTTTTCTAAAATGATTCTGAGACGTTAGTTGTACTTATTTGAGAACTGTAGAGCAGATGGGAAAAATTATATCATAATTACTATTTCAGAAAATATGTGGTTTGAAATTCTACGAGACGTACATAGAGTGAACACTGAGTTATGCAGCAACACATTTTTTCCAGATCCTATTGGTGCCACACTTCTTTAGGCAAGGTAAGACTGATACATAATGGTAAATTCTGGAAAACAATAGCGATACTATTAACCATAAAAACACACGTAAACACCCAAGCATAACATAAGTTAAAAATCGGTACATAATATACCTGTGCATACAAACGTCCATAACATGGGTATACAGATAAAAATGTAAAACTCAAACATGGCCCAGAATATAAAACAATTTCATATTCGTTACTAGCATATATACTAACATTTTATGTTAATATTTGCAAAACGCAAGTTAAAAAACATATAACAAAAATGGCGGTTTCAGTGAACAATGTAGGGGGCTCATCTTAGCAAAAATATGGCAACAAAAACTTCTGTTTTGGGTCCGCTTTGTTAGCAGGAAATGTTTGGGGCCAGCTAATAACATCGTATATGAAACCTCTAAAAAGATTGCAAGTGCATCGTTACAGTACCGAGAACATAAAGTGTAAGCACAAAGTCACGCCTGCCCTGGCCCTTCATGACACTATCCTTATGAATATAAAAATAGCACAATACGAGTGTTAGACAATAAAACTATCAGCTTGGCTAGTTAAAAAAAGGAAAAAAAACTTAAGTCATTAAATAACTTTTTCCTGAGTCTAAGAGCACCGGCAAGGAAACGTGCGACCCCTAAACAGACCCAGGGGGAAGAAAGCATTTTAAGTATAGCAAAGCTGGTCTTACTTGTGCAAACTGATTATTTCTTACCAGTGGCAGAATGTATCTAGACCTTTGTACCCGATAAAAATCACAAAAAAACATTTGGGGCCATATGTATCAAGCACTAATGCGTTCGCAAATGCCGAAATTCGCAGAATTTCGGCCTTTGCGAACGCATTTTTGCTAAATGGTATGTATCAAAGAAATCTGCGTGCAAAATAAGGAATCGCAAAATTTGCGATTCCTTATTTTGCAATTGCATTTAAGGAATCGCAAATTTTGCGATTTCTTAAATTCAATGTAAGAAGCATAAAAAAAATGCTAATTGGCCTTAAGGAATCGCAAATTACCACCAACTTCAAGTTGGTGGTAATTTGCGATTTCCTTGAAAAATTCACTTTTTTGCATTTTTCAAATTGCAATGTGAAGCACATACATGCCTTTAGGGTATGTATGTGCGCCACATGTGCACCCATGCATATTTCAGGGGTGCAACAGGGTGTCCTTTGGACACCCCTGCACTCTTGAAATTGCATTCTCAATTTGCGATTCGCTAATTGCTAATCGCAAATTGAGAATGTCTTCCCATTCATTCTTATGGGCCTCTAGAGGCCCATAGGAATATTCCTTAATTGCGAATCGCAATTTGCGATTCGCAATTAAGGAATGTGTAGGATTCACAAAATGTATTGCAAATCCTACATACATAGCATTTTGCGATTATCAAATAGCGATTCGTAAAAAATTCGCTATTTGAGAATCACAAAATGACTTCTTGATACATATGACCCAAATGTATAGTGTCTTACTCAGAAGAATTGTCACAAGAACACGGTTTTAAATCTCACGGCTTGTAAAATCCTTTCAGAAAAGGGGGTGGTGATGAACAGAGTGTCTGAATTAAGCAGACCACTCTTACCCAGTCCAAAGATCAGGGCTTGATCCATCACCGTTATTTATCTCACTGCACCATCCCAGCTCAGAACCTGGCTATATGCAAATCAGTCTGTCCCTGGCCCAGTGCATCATGGGAACAGGGCAGACTAAACTACCAAGCCAATTCTTCACCAGAAAGGAGACAAGCTACCGGGGACCGGTTTCTGGCATTTCAGCTGTCTTCGGCCCGGCTTGCTTGAATCCTGATGGTGCAGTGAGAAAGGGACTCATGTCTGAGTATACCCTGCCACACCTAAAGTGGCCAAAAACGATTCAGAAAAGGGGGTGGTGATGAACAGAGTGTCTGAATTAAGCAGACCACTCTTACCCAGTCCAAAGATCAGGGCTTGATCCATCACCGTTATTTATCTCACTGCACCATCCCAGCTCAGAACCTGGCTATATGCAAATCAGTCTGTCCCTGGCCCAGTGCATCATGGGAACAGGGCAGACTAAACTACCAAGCCAATTCTTCACCAGAAAGGAGACAAGCTACCGGGGACCGGTTTCTGGCATTTCAGCCGTCTTCGGCCCGGCTTGCTTGAATCCTGATGGTGCAGTGAGAAAGGGACTCATGTCTGAGTATACCCTGCCACACCTAAAGTGGCCAAAAACGATTCAGAAAAGGGGGTGGTGATGAACAGAGTGTCTGAATTAAGCAGACCACTCTTACCCAGTCCAAAGATCAGGGCTTGATCCATCACCGTTATTTATCTCACTGCACCATCCCAGCTCAGAACCTGGCTATATGCAAATCAGTCTGTCCCTGGCCCAGTGCATCATGGGAACAGGGCAGACTAAACTACCAAGCCAATTCTTCACCAGAAAGGAGACAAGCTACCGGGGACCGGTTTCTGGCATTTCAGCCGTCTTCGGCCCAGCTTGCTTGAATCCTGATGGTGCAGTGAGAAAGGGACTCATGTCTGAGTATACCCTGCCACACCTATAGTGGCCAAAAACGATTCAGAAAAGGGGGTGGTGATGAACAGAGTGTCTGAATTAAGCAGACCACTCTTACCCAGTCCAAAGATCAGGGCTTGATCCATCACCGTTATTTATCTCACTGCACCATCCCAGCTCAGAACCTAGCTATATGCAAATCAGTCTGTCCCTGGCCCAGTGCATCATGGGAACAGGGCAGACTAAACAACCAAGCCAATTCTTCACCAGAAAGGAGACAAGCTACCGGGGACCGGTTTCTGGCATTTCAGCCGTCTTCGGCCCGGCTTGCTTGAATCCTGATGGTGCAGTGAGAAAGGAACTCATGTCTGAGTATACCCTGCCACACCTATAGTGGCCAAAAACGATTCAGAAAAGGGGGTGGTGATGAACAGAGTGTCTGAATTAAGCAGACCACTCTTACCCAGTCCAAAGATCAGGGCTTGATCCATCACCGTTATTTATCTCACTGCACCATCCCAGCTCAGAACCTGGCTATATGCAAATCAGTCTGTCCCTGGCCCAGTGCATCATGGGAACAGGGCAGACTAAACTACCAAGCCAATTCTTCACCAGAAAGGAGACAAGCTACCGGGGACCGGTTTCTGGCATTTCAGCCGTCTTCGGCCCGGCTTGCTTGAATCCTGATGGTGCAGTGAGAAAGGGACTCATGTCTGAGTATACCCTGCCACACCTAAAGTGGCCAAAAACGATTCAGAAAAGGGGGTGGTGATGAACAGAGTGTCTGAATTAAGCAGACCACTCTTACCCAGTCCAAAGATCAGGGCTTGATCCATCACCGTTATTTATCTCACTGCACCATCCCAGCTCAGAACCTGGCTATATGCAAATCAGTCTGTCTCTGGCCCAGTGCATCATGGGAACAGGGCAGACTAAACTACCAAGCCAATTCTTCACCAGAAAGGAGACAAGCTACCGGGGACCGGTTTCTGGCATTTCAGCCGTCTTCAGCCCGGCTTGCTTGAATCCTGATGGTGCAGTGAGAAAGGGACTCATGTCTGAGTATACCCTGCCACACCTAAAGTGGCCAAAAACGATTCAGAAAAGGGGGTGGTGATGAACAGAGTGTCTGAATTAAGCAGACCACTCTTACCCAGTCCAAAGATCAGGGCTTGATCCATCACCGTTATTTATCTCACTGCACCATCCCAGCTCAGAACCTGGCTATATGCAAATCAGTCTGTCCCTGGCCCAGTGCATCATGGGAACAGGGCAGACTAAACTACCAAGCCAATTCTTCACCAGAAAGGAGACAAGCTACCGGGGACCCGTTTCTGGCATTTCAGCCGTCTTCGGCCCGGCTTGCTTGAATCCTGATGGTGCAGTGAGAAAGGGACTCATGTCTGAGTATACCCTGCCACACCTATAGTGGCCAAAAACGATTCAGAAAAGGGGGTGGTGATGAACAGAGTGTCTGAATTAAGCAGACCACTCTTACCCAGTCCAAAGATCAGGGCTTGATCCATCACCGTTATTTATCTCACTGCACCATCCCAGCTCAGAACCTAGCTATATGCAAATCAGTCTGTCCCTGGCCCAGTGCATCATGGGAACAGGGCAGACTAAACAACCAAGCCAATTCTTCACCAGAAAGGAGACAAGCTACCGGGGACCGGTTTCTGGCATTTCAGCCGTCTTCGGCCCGGCTTGCTTGAATCCTGATGGTGCAGTGAGAAAGGAACTCATGTCTGAGTATACCCTGCCACACCTATAGTGGCCAAAAACGATTCAGAAAAGGGGGTGGTGATGAACAGAGTGTCTGAATTAAGCAGACCACTCTTACCCAGTCCAAAGATCAGGGTTTGATCCATCACCGTTATTTATCTCACTGCACCATCCCAGCTCAGAACCTGGCTATATGCAAATCAGTCTGTCCCTGGCCCAGTGCATCATGGGAACAGGGCAGACTAAACTACCAAGCCAATTCTTCACCAGAAAGGAGACAAGCTACCGGGGACCGGTTTCTGGCATTTCAGCCGTCTTCGGCCCGGCTTGCTTGAATCCTGATGGTGCAGTGAGAAAGGGACTCGTGTCTGAGTATACCCTGCCACACCTATAGTGGCCAAAAACGATTCAGAAAAGGGGGTGGTGATGAACAGAGTGTCTGAATTAAGCAGACCACTCTTACCCAGTCCAAAGATCAGGGCTTGATCCATCACCGTTATTTATCTCACTGCACCATCCCAGCTCAGAACCTGGCTATATGCAAATCAGTCTGTCCCTGGCCCAGTGCATCATGGGAACAGGGCAGACTAAACTACCAAGCCAATTCTTCACCAGAAAGGAGTCAAGCTACCGGGGACCGGTTTCTGGCATTTCAGCCGTCTTCGGCCCGGCTTGCTTGAATCCTGATGGTGCAGTGAGAAAGGGACTCATGTCTGAGTATACCTTGCCACACCTATAGTGGCCAAAAACGATTCAGAAAAGGGGGTGGTGATAAACAGAGTGTCTGAATTAAGCAGACCACTCTTACCCAGTCCAAAGATCAGGGCTTGATCCATCACCGTTATTTATCTCACTGCACCATCCCAGCTCAGAACCTGGCTATATGCAAATCAGTCTGCCCCTGGCCCAGTGCATCATGGGAACAGGGCAGACTAAACTACCAAGCCAATTCTTCACCAGAAAGGAGACAAGCTACCGGGGACCGGTTTCTGGCATTTCAGCCGTCTTCGGCCCGGCTTGCTTGAATCCTGATGGTGCAGTGAGAAAGGGACTCATGTCTGAGTACACCCTGCCACACCTATAGTGGCCAAAAACGATTCAGAAAAGGGGGTGGTGATGAACAGAGTGTCTGAAATAAGCAGACCACTCTTACCCAGTCCAAAGATCAGGGCTTGATCCATCACCGTTATTTATCTCACTGCACCATCCCAGCTCAGAACCTGGCTATATGCAAATCAGTCTGTCCCTGGCCCAGTGCATCATGGGAACAGGGCAGACTAAACTACCAAGCCAATTCTTCACCAGAAAGGAGACAAGCTACCGGGGACCGGTTTCTGGCATTTCAGCCGTCTTCGGCCCGGCTTGCTTGAATCCTGATGGTGCAGTGAGAAAGGGACTCATGTCTGAGTATACCCTGCCACACCTAAAGTGGCCAAAAACGATTCAGAAAAGGGGGTGGTGATGAACAGAGTGTCTGAATTAAGCAGACCACTCTTACCCAGTCCAAAGATCAGGGCTTGATCCATCACCGTTATTTATCTCACTGCACCATCCCAGCTCAGAACCTGGCTATATGCAAATCAGTCTGTCCCTGGCCCAGTGCATCATGGGAACAGGGCAGACTAAACTACCAAGCCAATTCTTCACCAGAAAGGAGACAAGCTACCGGGGACCCGTTTCTGGCATTTCAGCCGTCTTCGGCCCGGCTTGCTTGAATCCTGATGGTGCAGTGAGAAAGGGACTCATGTCTGAGTATACCCTGCCACACCTATAGTGGCCAAAAACGATTCAGAAAAGGGGGTGGTGATGAACAGAGTGTCTGAATTAAGCAGACCACTCTTACCCAGTCCAAAGATCAGGGCTTGATCCATCACCGTTATTTATCTCACTGCACCATCCCAGCTCAGAACCTAGCTATATGCAAATCAGTCTGTCCCTGGCCCAGTGCATCATGGGAACAGGGCAGACTAAACAACCAAGCCAATTCTTCACCAGAAACGAGACAAGCTACCGGGGACCGGTTTCTGGCATTTCAGCCGTCTTCGGCCCGGCTTGCTTGAATCCTGATGGTGCAGTGAGAAAGGAACTCATGTCTGAGTATACCCTGCCACACCTATAGTGGCCAAAAACGATTCAGAACAGGGGGTGGTGATGAACAGAGTGTCTGAATTAAGCAGACCACTCTTACCCAGTCCAAAGATCAGGGTTTGATCCATCACCGTTATTTATCTCACTGCACCATCCCAGCTCAGAACCTGGCTATATGCAAATCAGTCTGTCCCTGGCCCAGTGCATCATGGGAACAGGGCAGACTAAACTACCAAGCCAATTCTTCACCAGAAAGGAGACAAGCTACCGGGGACCGGTTTCTGGCATTTCAGCCGTCTTCGGCCCGGCTTGCTTGAATCCTGATGGTGCAGTGAGAAAGGGACTCGTGTCTGAGTATACCCTGCCACACCTATAGTGGCCAAAAACGATTCAGAAAAGGGGGTGGTGATGAACAGAGTGTCTGAATTAAGCAGACCACTCTTACCCAGTCCAAAGATCAGGGCTTGATCCATCACCGTTATTTATCTCACTGCACCATCCCATCTCAGAACCTGGCTATATGCAAATCAGTCTGTCCCTGGCCCAGTGCATCATGGGAACAGGGCAGACTAAACTACCAAGCCAATTCTTCACCAGAAAGGAGTCAAGCTACCGGGGACCGGTTTCTGGCATTTCAGCCGTCTTCGGCCCGGCTTGCTTGAATCCTGATGGTGCAGTGAGAAAGGGACTCATGTCTGAGTATACCTTGCCACACCTATAGTGGCCAAAAACGATTCAGAAAAGGGGGTGGTGATAAACAGAGTGTCTGAATTAAGCAGACCACTCTTACCCAGTCCAAAGATCAGGGCTTGATCCATCACCGTTATTTATCTCACTGCACCATCCCAGCTCAGAACCTGGCTATATGCAAATCAGTCTGCCCCTGGCCCAGTGCATCATGGGAACAGGGCAGACTAAACTACCAAGCCAATTCTTCACCAGAAAGGAGACAAGCTACCGGGGACCGGTTTCTGGCATTTCAGCCGTCTTCGGCCCGGCTTGCTTGAATCCTGATGGTGCAGTGAGAAAGGGACTCATGTCTGAGTACACCCTGCCACACCTATAGTGGCCAAAAACGATTCAGAAAAGGGGGTGGTGATGAACAGAGTGTCTGAAATAAGCAGACCACTCTTACCCAGTCCAAAGATCAGGGCTTGATCCATCACCGTTATTTATCTCACTGCACCATCCCAGCTCAGAACCTGGCTATATGCAAATCAGTCTGTCCCTGGCCCAGTGCATCATGGGAACAGGGCAGACTAAACTACCAAGCCAATTCTTCACCAGAAAGGAGACAAGCTACCGGGGACCGGTTTCTGGCATTTCAGCCGTCTTCGGCCCGGCTTGCTTGAATCCTGATGGTGCAGTGAGAAAGGGACTCATGTCTGAGTATACCCTGCCACACCTAAAGTGGCCAAAAACGATTCAGAAAAGGGGGTGGTGATGAACAGAGTGTCTGAATTAAGCAGACCACTCTTACCCAGTCCAAAGATCAGGGCTTGATCCATCACCGTTATTTATCTCACTGCACCATCCCAGCTCAGAACCTGGCTATATGCAAATCAGTCTGTCTCTGGCCCAGTGCATCATGGGAACAGGGCAGACTAAACTACCAAGCCAATTCTTCACCAGAAAGGAGACAAGCTACCGGGGACCGGTTTCTGGCATTTCAGCCGTCTTCAGCCCGGCTTGCTTGAATCCTGATGGTGCAGTGAGAAAGGGACTCATGTCTGAGTATACCCTGCCACACCTAAAGTGGCCAAAAACGATTCAGAAAAGGGGGTGGTGATGAACAGAGTGTCTGAATTAAGCAGACCACTCTTACCCAGTCCAAAGATCAGGGCTTGATCCATCACCGTTATTTATCTCACTGCACCATCCCAGCTCAGAACCTGGCTATATGCAAATCAGTCTGTCCCTGGCCCAGTGCATCATGGGAACAGGGCAGACTAAACTACCAAGCCAATTCTTCACCAGAAAGGAGACAAGCTACCGGGGACCGGTTTCTGGCATTTCAGCCGTCTTCGGCCCGGCTTGCTTGAATCCTGATGGTGCAGTGAGAAAGGGACTCATGTCTGAGTATACCCTGCCACACCTATAGTGGCCAAAAACGATTCAGAAAAGGGGGTGGTGATGAACAGAGTGTCTGAATTAAGCAGACCACTCTTACCCAGTCCAAAGATCAGGGCTTGATCCATCACCGTTATTTATCTCACTGCACCATCCCAGCTCAGAACCTAGCTATATGCAAATCAGTCTGTCCCTGGCCCAGTGCATCATGGGAACAGGGCAGACTAAACAACCAAGCCAATTCTTCACCAGAAAGGAGACAAGCTACCGGGGACCGGTTTCTGGCATTTCAGCCGTCTTCGGCCCGGCTTGCTTGAATCCTGATGGTGCAGTGAGAAAGGAACTCATGTCTGAGTATACCCTGCCACACCTATAGTGGCCAAAAACGATTCAGAAAAGGGGGTGGTGATGAACAGAGTGTCTGAATTAAGCAGACCACTCTTACCCAGTCCAAAGATCAGGGTTTGATCCATCACCGTTATTTATCTCACTGCACCATCCCAGCTCAGAACCTGGCTATATGCAAATCAGTCTGTCCCTGGCCCAGTGCATCATGGGAACAGGGCAGACTAAACTACCAAGCCAATTCTTCACCAGAAAGGAGACAAGCTACCGGGGACCGGTTTCTGGCATTTCAGCCGTCTTCGGCCCGGCTTGCTTGAATCCTGATGGTGCAGTGAGAAAGGGACTCGTGTCTGAGTATACCCTGCCACACCTATAGTGGCCAAAAACGATTCAGAAAAGGGGGTGGTGATGAACAGAGTGTCTGAATTAAGCAGACCACTCTTACCCAGTCCAAAGATCAGGGCTTGATCCATCACCGTTATTTATCTCACTGCACCATCCCAGCTCAGAACCTGGCTATATGCAAATCAGTCTGTCCCTGGCCCAGTGCATCATGGGAACAGGGCAGACTAAACTACCAAGCCAATTCTTCACCAGAAAGGAGACAAGCTACCGGGGACCGGTTTCTGGCATTTCAGCCGTCTTCGACCCGGCTTGCTTGAATCCTGATGGTGCAGTGAGAAAGGGACTCATGTCTGAGTATACCCTGCGACACCTATAGTGGCCAAAAACGATTCAGAAAAGGGGGTGGTGATGAACAGAGTGTCTGAATTAAGCAGACCACTCTTACCCAGTCCAAAGATCGGGGCTTAATCCATCACCGTTATTTATCTCACTGCACCATCCCAGCTCAGAACCTGGCTATGTGCAAATCAGTCTGTCCCTGGCCCAGTGCATCATGGGAACAGGGCAGACTAAACTACCAAGTCAATTCTTCACCAGAAAGGAGACAAGCTACCGGGGACCGGTTTCTGGCATTTCAGCCGTCTTCGGCCCGGCTTGCTTGAATCCTGATGGTGCAGTGAGAAAGGGGCTCATGACTGAGTATACCCTGCCACACCTATAGTGGCCAAAAACGATTCAGAAAAGGGGGTGGTGATGAACAGAGTGTCTGAATTAAGCAGACCACTCTTACCCAGTCCAAAGATCAGGGCTTGATCCATCACCGTTATTTATCTCACTGCACCATCCCAGCTCAGAACCTGGCTATATGCAAATCAGTCTGTCCCTGGCCCAGTGCATCATGGGAACAGGGCAGACTAAACTACCAAGCCAATTCTTCACCAGAAAGGAGACAAGCTACCGGGGACCGGTTTCTGGCATTTCAGCCGTCTTCGGCCCGGCTTGCTTGAATCCTGATGGTGCAGTGAGAAAGGGACTCATGTCTGAGTACACCCTGCCACACCTATAGTGGCCAAAAACGATTCAGAAAAGGGGGTGGTGATGAACAGAGTGTCTGAAATAAGCAGACCACTCTTACCCAGTCCAAAGATCAGGGCTTGATCCATCACCGTTATTTATCTCACTGCACCATCCCAGCTCAGAACCTGGCTATATGCAAATCAGTCTGTCCCTGGCCCAGTGCATCATGGGAACAGGGCAGACTAAACTACCAAGCCAATTCTTCACCAGAAAGGAGACAAGCTACCGGGGACCGGTTTCTGGCATTTCAGCCGTCTTCGGCCCGGCTTGCTTGAATCCTGATGGTGCAGTGAGAAAGGGGCTCATGTCTGAGTATACCCTGCCACACCTATAGTGGCCAAAAACGATTCAGAAAAGGGGGTGGTGATGAACAGAGTAGCTGAATTAAGCAGACCACTCTTACCCAGTCCAAAGATCAGGGCTTGATCCATCACCGTTATTTATCTCACTGCACCATCCCAGCTCAGAACCTGGCTATATGCAAATCAGTCTGTCCCTGGCCCAGTGCATCATGGGAACAGGGCAGACTAAACTCCCAAGCCAATTCTTCACCAGAAAGGAGACAAGCTACCGGGGACCGGTTTCTGGCATTTCAGCCGTCTTCGGCCCGGCTTGCTTGAATCCTGATGGTGCAGTGAGAAAGGGACTCATGTCTGAGTACACCCTGCCACACCTATAGTGGCCAAAAACGATTCAGAAAAGGGGGTGGTGATGAACAGAGTGTCTGAAATAAGCAGACCACTCTTACCCAGTCCAAAGATCAGGGCTTGATCCATCACCGTTATTTATCTCACTGCACCATCCCAGCTCAGAACCTGGCTATATGCAAATCAGTCTGTCCCTGGCCCAGTGCATCATGGGGACAGGGCAGACTAAACTACCAAGCCAATTCTTCACCAGAAAGGAGACAAGCTACCGGGGACCGGTTTCTGGCATTTCAGCCGTCTTCGGCCCGGCTTGCTTGAATCCTGATGGTGCAGTGAGAAAGGGACTCATGTCTGAGTATACCCTGCCACACCTAAAGTGGCCAAAAACGATTCAGAAAAGGGGGTGGTGATGAACAGAGTGTCTGAATTAAGCAGACCACTCTTACCCAGTCCAAAGATCAGGGCTTGATCCATCACCGTTATTTATCTCACTGCACCATCCCAGCTCAGAACCTGGCTATATGCAAATCAGTCTGTCTCTGGCCCAGTGCATCATGGGAACAGGGCAGACTAAACTACCAAGCCAATTCTTCACCAGAAAGGAGACAAGCTACCGGGGACCGGTTTCTGGCATTTCAGCCGTCTTCAGCCCGGCTTGCTTGAATCCTGATGGTGCAGTGAGAAAGGGACTCATGTCTGAGTATACCCTGCCACACCTAAAGTGGCCAAAAACGATTCAGAAAAGGGGGTGGTGATGAACAGAGTGTCTGAATTAAGCAGACCACTCTTACCCAGTCCAAAGATCAGGGCTTGATCCATCACCGTTATTTATCTCACTGCACCATCCCAGCTCAGAACCTGGCTATATGCAAATCAGTCTGTCCCTGGCCCAGTGCATCATGGGAACAGGGCAGACAAAACTACCAAGCCAATTCTTCACCAGAAAGGAGACAAGCTACCGGGGACCGGTTTCTGGCATTTCAGCCGTCTTCGGCCCGGCTTGCTTGAATCCTGATGGTGCAGTGAGAAAGGGACTCATGTCTGAGTATACCCTGCCACACCTATAGTGGCCAAAAACGATTCAGAAAAGGGGGTGGTGATGAACAGAGTGTCTGAATTAAGCAGACCACTCTTACCCAGTCCAAAGATCAGGGCTTGATCCATCACCGTTATTTATCTCACTGCACCATCCCAGCTCAGAACCTAGCTATATGCAAATCAGTCTGTCCCTGGCCCAGTGCATCATGGGAACAGGGCAGACTAAACAACCAAGCCAATTCTTCACCAGAAAGGAGACAAGCTACCGGGGACCGGTTTCTGGCATTTCAGCCGTCTTCGGCCCGGCTTGCTTGAATCCTGATGGTGCAGTGAGAAAGGAACTCATGTCTGAGTATACCCTGCCACACCTATAGTGGCCAAAAACGATTCAGAAAAGGGGGTGGTGATGAACAGAGTGTCTGAATTAAGCAGACCACTCTTACCCAGTCCAAAGATCAGGGTTTGATCCATCACCGTTATTTATCTCACTGCACCATCCCAGCTCAGAACCTGGCTATATGCAAATCAGTCTGTCCCTGGCCCAGTGCATCATGGGAACAGGGCAGACTAAACTACCAAGCCAATTCTTCACCAGAAAGGAGACAAGCTACCGGGGACCGGTTTCTGGCATTTCAGCCGTCTTCGGCCCGGCTTGCTTGAATCCTGATGGTGCAGTGAGAAAGGGACTCGTGTCTGAGTATACCCTGCCACACCTATAGTGGCCAAAAACGATTCAGAAATGGGGTGGTGATGAACAGAGTGTCTGAATTAAGCAGACCACTCTTACCCAGTCCAAAGATCAGGGCTTGATCCATCACCGTTATTTATCTCACTGCACCATCCCAGCTCAGAACCTGGCTATATGCAAATCAGTCTGTCCCTGGCCCAGTGCATCATGGGAACAGGGCAGACTAAACTACCAAGCCAATTCTTCACCAGAAAGGAGACAAGCTACCGGGGACCGGTTTCTGGCATTTCAGCCGTCTTCGACCCGGCTTGCTTGAATCCTGATGGTGCAGTGAGAAAGGGACTCATGTCTGAGTATACCCTGCGACACCTATAGTGGCCAAAAACGATTCAGAAAAGGGGGTGGTGATGAACAGAGTGTCTGAATTAAGCAGACCACTCTTACCCAGTCCAAAGATCGGGGCTTAATCCATCACCGTTATTTATCTCACTGCACCATCCCAGCTCAGAACCTGGCTATGTGCAAATCAGTCTGTCCCTGGCCCAGTGCATCATGGGAACAGGGCAGACTAAACTACCAAGTCAATTCTTCACCAGAAAGGAGACAAGCTACCGGGGACCGGTTTCTGGCATTTCAGCCGTCTTCGGCCCGGCTTGCTTGAATCCTGATGGTGCAGTGAGAAAGGGGCTCATGACTGAGTATACCCTGCCACACCTATAGTGGCCAAAAACGATTCAGAAAAGGGGGTGGTGATGAACAGAGTGTCTGAATTAAGCAGACCACTCTTACCCAGTCCAAAGATCAGGGCTTGATCCATCACCGTTATTTATCTCACTGCACCATCCCAGCTCAGAACCTGGCTATATGCAAATCAGTCTGTCCCTGGCCCAGTGCATCATGGGAACAGGGCAGACTAAACTACCAAGCCAATTCTTCACCAGAAAGGAGACAAGCTACCGGGGACCGGTTTCTGGCATTTCAGCCGTCTTCGGCCCGGCTTGCTTGAATCCTGATGGTGCAGTGAGAAAGGGACTCATGTCTGAGTATACCCTGCCACACCTATAGTGGCCAAAAACGATTCAGAAAAGGGGGTGGTGATGAACAGAGTGTCTGAATTAAGCAGACCACTCTTACCCAGTCCAAAGATCAGGGCTTGATCCATCACCGTTATTTATCTCACTGCACCATCCCAGCTCAGAACCTGGCTATATGCAAATCAGTCTGTCCCTAGCCCAGTGCATCATGGGAACAGGGCAGACTAAACAACCAAGCCAATTCCTCACCAGAAAGGAGACAAGCTACCGGGGACCGGTTTCTGGCATTTCAGCCGTCTTCGGCCCGGCTTGCTTGAATCCTGATGGTGCAGTGAGAAAGGGACTCATGTCTGAGTATACCCTGCCACACCTATAGTGGCCAAAAACGATTCAGAAAAGGGGGTGGTGATGAACAGAGTGTCTGAATTAAGCAGACCACTCTTACCCAGTCCAAAGATCAGGGCTTGATCCATCACCGTTATTTATCTCACTGCACCATCCCAGCTCAGAACCTGGCTATATGCAAATCAGTCTGTCCCTGGCCCAGTGCGACATGGGAACAGGGCAGACTAAACTACCAAGCCAATTCTTCACCAGAAAGGAGACAAGCTACCGGGGACCGGTTTCTGGCATTTCAGCCGTCTTCGGCCCGGCTTGCTTGAATCCTGATGGTGCAGTGAGAAAGGGACTCATGTCTGAGTATACCCTGCCACACCTATAGTGGCCAAAAACGATTCAGAAAAGGGGGTGGTGATGAACAGAGTGTCTGAATTAAGCAGACCACTCTTACCCAGTCCAAAGATCAGGGCTTGATCCATCACCGTTATTTATCTCACTGCACCATCCCAGCTCAGAACCTGGCTATATGCAATTCAGTCTGTCCCTGGCCCAGTGCATCATGGGAACAGGGCAGACTAAACTACCAAGCCAATTCTTAACCAGAAAGGAGACAAGCTACCGGGGACCGGTTTCTGGCATTTCAGCCGTCTTCGGCCTGGCTTGCTTGAATCCTGATGGTGCAGTGAGAAAGGGACTCATGTCTGAGTATACCCTGCCACACCTATAGTGGCCAAAAACGATTCAGAAAAGGGGGTGGTGATGAACAGAGTGTCTGAATTAAGCAGACCACTCTTACCCAGTCCAAAGATCAGGGCTTGATCCATCACCGTTATTTATCTCACTGCACCATCCCAGCTCAGAACCTGGCTATATGCAAATCAGTCTGTCCCTGGCCCAGTGCATCATGGGAACAGGGCAGACTAAACTACCAAGCCAATTCTTCACCAGAAAGGAGACAAGCTACCGGGGACCGGTTTCTGGCATTTCAGCCGTCTTCGGCCCGGCTTGCTTGAATCCTGATGGTGCAGTGAGAAAGGGACTCATGTCTGAGTATACCCTGCCACACCTATAGTGGCCAAAAACGATTCAGAAAAGGGGGTGGTGATGAACAGAGTGTCTGAATTAAGCAGACCACTCTTACCCAGTCCAAAGATCAGGGCTTGATCCATCACCGTTATTTATCTCACTGCACCATCCCAGCTCAGAACCTGGCTATATGCAAATCAGTCTGTCCCTGGCCCAGTGCATCATGGGAACAGGGCAGACTAAACTACCAAGCCAATTCTTTACCAGAAAGGAGACAAGCTACCGGGGACCGGTTTCTGGCATTTCAGCCGTCTTCGGCCCGGCTTGCTTGAATCCTGATGGTGCAGTGAGAAAGGGACTCATGTCTGAGTATACCCTGCCACACCTATAGTGGCCAAAAACGATTCAGAAAAGGGGGTGGTGATGAACAGAGTGTCTGAATTAATCAGACCACTCTTACCCAGTCCAAAGATCAGGGCTTGATCCATCACCATTATGTATCTCACTGCACCATCCCAGCTCAGAACCTGGCTATATGCAAATCAGTCTGTTCCTGGCCCAGTGCATCATGGGAACAGGGCAGACTAAACTACCAAGCCAATTCTTCACCAGAAAGGAGACAAGCTACCGGGGACCGGTTTCTGGCATTTCAGCCGTCTTCGGCCCGGCTTGCTTGAATCCTGATGGTGCAGTGAGAAAGGGACTCATGTCTGAGTATACCCTGCCACACCTATAGTGGCCAAAAACGATTCAGAAAAGGGGGTGGTGATGAACAGAGTGTCTGAATTAAGCAGACCACTCTTACCCAGTGCAAAGATCAGGGCTTGATCCATCACCGTTATTTATCTCACTGCACCATCCCAGCTCAGAACCTGGCTATATGCAAATCAGTCTGTCCCTGGCCCAGTGCATCATGGGAACAGGGCAGACTAAACTACCAAGCCAATTCTTCACCAGAAAGGAGACAAGCTACCGGGGACCGGTTTCTGGCATTTCAGCCGTCTTCGGCCAGGCTTGCTTGAATCCTGATGGTGCAGTGAGAAAGGGACTCATGTCTGAGTATACCCTGCCACACCTATAGTGGCCAAAAACGATTCAGAAAAGGGCGTGGTGATGAACAGAGTGTCTGAATTAAGCAGACCACTCTTACCCAGTCCAAAGATCAGGGCTTGATCCATCACCGTTATTTATCTCACTGCACCATCCCAGCTCAGAACCTGGCTATATGCAATTCAGTCTGTCCCTGGCCCAGTGCATCATGGGAACAGGGCAGACTAAACTACCAAGCCAATTCTTCACCAGAAAGGAGACAAGCTACCGGGGACCGGTTTCTGGCATTTCAGCCGTCTTCGGCCTGGCTTGCTTGAATCCTGATGGTGCAGTGAGAAAGGGACTCATGTCAGAGTATACCCTGCCACACCTATAGTGGCCAAAAACGATTCAGAAAAGGGGGTGGTGATGAACAGAGTGTCTGAATTAAGCAGACCACTCTTACCCAGTCCAAAGATCAGGGCTTGATCCATCACCGTTATTTATCTCACTGCACCATCCCAGCTCAGAACCTGGCTATATGCAAATCAGTCTGTCCCTGGCCCAGTGCATCATGGGAACAGGGCAGACTAAACTACCAAGCCAATTCTTCACCAGAAAGGAGACAAGCTACCGGGGACCGGTTTCTGGCATTTCAGCCGTCTTCGGCCCGGCTTGCTTGAATCCTGATGATGCAGTGAGAAAGGGACTCATGTCTGAGTATACCCTGCCACACCTATAGTGGCCAAAAACGATTCAGAAAAGGGGGTGGTGATGAACAGAGTGTCTGAATTAATCAGACCACTCTTACCCAGTCCAAAGATCAGGGCTTGATCCATCACCGTTATTTATCTCACTGCACCATCCCAGCTCAGAACCTGGCTATATGCAAATCAGTCTGTCCCTGGCCCAGTGCATCATGGGAACAGGGCAGACTAAACTACCAAGCCAATTCTTCACCAGAAAGGAGACAAGCTACTGGGGACCGGTTTCTGGCATTTCAGCCGTCTTCGGCCCGGCTTGCTTGAATCCTGATGGTGCAGTGAGAAAGGGACTCATGTCTGAGTATACCCTGCCACACCTATAGTGGCCAAAAACGATTCAGAAAAGGGGGTGGTGATGAACAGAGTGTCTGAATTAAGCAGACCACTCTTACCCAGTCCAAAGATCAGGGCTTGATCCATCACCGTTATTTATCTCACTGCACCATCCCAGCTCAGAACCTGGCTATATGCAAATCAGTCTGTCCCTGGCCCAGTGCATCATGGGAACAGGGCAGACTAAACTACCAAGCCAATTCTTCACCAGAAAGGAGACAAGCTACCGGGGACCGGTTTCTGGCATTTCAGCCGTCTTCGGCCCGGCTTGCTTGAATCCTGATGATGCAGTGAGAAAGGGACTCATGTCTGAGTATACCCTGCCACACCTATAGTGGCCAAAAACGATTCAGAAAAGGGGGTGGTGATGAACAGAGTGTCTGAATTAATCAGACCACTCTTACCCAGTCCAAAGATCAGGGCTTGATCCATCACCGTTATTTATCTCACTGCACCATCCCAGCTCAGAACCTGGCTATATGCAAATCAGTCTGTCCCTGGCCCAGTGCATCATGGGAACAGGGCAGACTAAACTACCAAGCCAATTCTTCACCAGAAAGGAGACAAGCTACCGGGGACCGGTTTCTGGCATTTCAGCCGTCTTCGGCCCGGCTTGCTTGAATCCTGATGGTGCAGTGAGAAAGGGACTCATGTCTGAGTATACCCTGCCACACCTATAGTGGCCAAAAACGATTCAGAAAAGGGGGTGGTGATGAACAGAGTGTCTGAATTAAGCAGACCACTCTTACCCAGTCCAAAGATCAGGGCTTGATCCATCACCGTTATTTATCTCACTGCACCATCCCAGCTCAGAACCTGGCTATATGCAAATCAGTCTGTCCCTTTCCCAGTGCATCATGAGAACAGGGCAGACTAAACTACCAAGCCAATTCTTCACCAGAAAGGAGACAAGCTACCGGGGACCGGTTTCTGGCATTTCAGCCGTCTTCGGCCCGGCTTGCTTGAATCCTGATGGTGCAGTGAGAAAGGGACTCATGTCTGAGTATACCCTGCCACACCTATAGTGGCCAAAAACGATTCAGAAAAGGGGGTGGTGATGAACAGAGTGTCTGAATTAAGCAGACCACTCTTACCCAGTCCAAAGATCAGGGCTTTATCCATCACCGTTATTTATCTCACTGCACCATCCCAGCTCAGAACCTAGCTATATGCAAATCAGTCTGTCCCTGGCCCAGTGCATCATGGGAACAGGGCAGACTAAACAACCAAGCCAATTCTTCACCAGAAAGGAGACAAGCTACCGGGGACCGGTTTCTGGCATTTCAGCCGTCTTCGGCCCGGCTTGCTTGAATCCTGATGGTGCAGTGAGAAAGGAACTCATGTCTGAGTATACCCTGCCACACCTATAGTGGCCAAAAACGATTCAGAAAAGGGGGTGGTGATGAACAGAGTGTAGGAGAGTAGGGTCTGCAATCCTATGATCACCCAGATTTTTTTGCTTTTGTTTCACTGGTTTACGACTTTCTCTGGCTGTGGGCCTGCCAATCAGACCCACAGCCTGGCTGTTCTCTCTCTAAATTACGAGATGTGCCCTAGGTGCATTTACCAATTGGTACTGGGCCACCTTATCAGACCCTGTAACCCAGGGCATAGGTGTACCCAGGGCCGCCAGGGGCTGCAGCATGTATTATGCCACCCCTGGCTGGCCTCCTAAATCTGACACAACTGGCTGCATGACAGCTGGGGCGAAGTCGTGTAATCACCCTTTGCTTTAGGTATAGTAGCTCTATATCTAACCATACAATAGACACCCGAGTTCCTATCAGTCACTCCTATGGCAGGCCTTAACAATCCTGAAGGCAGAGTGCGTGGGCTCGTGTGAGCTAGGTTCCGGCCCGAGCCGAGCCCGGTTGCAGCTTGCGGAATCAAGATCCAATGGCTGTTCCATGATAACGCGTACCATATCGGTAACTCCGGTGTCGCGTTATCAAGGCATGTCGAGTAAGGTGTCATACGAATCGGGATGCTGCCCTCTCACCAACTCTGGCGATGAGGTTAGCATTCCACCCTTCTAGAGGGACACGACATGCACGTAACTGTGAACCCCGGTTAAAGTTAACTGAAGCCTCAGCTCCACAAAATGGATGCTGCCACCACAGACACGAGTCTGACCTCCTGCTGCTGGGAGTCCTTCCAGCGAGGAGCGCTTGGACAAAGGGTTTCCTGTCGAGGGCGGTGTTCGCACCGTCCCAGACAGGGTTTGTGTATTCTGGGTAGGTAGGGCTTTGGCGAGAAGGTGACTGCGGAGTGGCACCCCGGTGCTCACTACGCATCTGCCGGTTAGAACCAGTTCCAGGGGCGACAGCCCTGGCCTGGGGAAAGCCCGGCAGGGGGAGAGGGGCGTAACTACCCCCCTTCCTGGTCCCACCCTTAGGGCAGGACCTAGTCATGTACCCACCCCTTTCTTTAGGATAAAGGCCGGAGCGGGGACCCTTCCAAACTAGATCATCTTTGAATCAAGAACTACTTTCTACGAAAGGACCTTCAAGACTCTTCTCAAGATTTCTCCCTTGTGGCTAAGGAGTAGTCACCCTGCATCAGCGGGCACCATCTAAGAACTCTGCGGTTTGCTGTAAGTCCTTCCTCAAGGAATCCGACGGCCCAGCTCGACGAGAACCGGCTTCCCTGGCACCTCTGACCTCTACCCACGTCATCAGCTCAGCTGTGATCTGTGGGTGCGACGAGACGTCGAGGGACCGGCCATCATCAGAACCTGCACGCTCTTAACAACCAGCACGACCATCGAGGTAACTCTCTGGTGAGTGCTCTGGGGTCCGAGAAGCCCCGACCCTGAGCCGCTCCAGCACCGAAGTGCAGTCTCCCAGCATCTCCACGATCTGCGTGGGGCCCTTCTGCTCGCTGCTCAGCACGTTGTCTGGTCACTAGCCGTTGGCTCGTGTCCTTCTGTGACGACATCCGAGAATCAACACTGCCGGTCTGGTTGCTCCAGACTGGCCCTTGCTTCCATCTTTTCGAGAAGCATCCCGGACCCTCCTGGTCCACTCCAGACGCCGACAGCGACATCCGTCGTGGGACAGCTCGCACCTCCACCGTGGTCGCCGACAACGCCTCCTGGTCCGAGAGACTGCAGAGCCTAGCGTCGCCCACTCACCTGGTCGAGGGGACGGCCAACCGGTACCTTCCTGGTACCCTCTGACTACTGGCTAGTAGTACGAACTTGGTCCCCTCTGCTTTCAGGTTTCATCAATCTCCGATCCAGGCTTGGATCCCTACGAACTATTCAGCACTGGTCGCCGGCCAGCAACTCCTTTTCTTCCGGCTCCTGGCTCGTCAGCGAAGACCCCGACGCCTGTAAGACTTGTGCAGCCGCAGCCCTCGTGGCTAGGTAATTCGGCATTTCGGTGCCTGCATAGCCTCCTTACTCTAGGGTCCCGAGTCCCTCGCTTCCGACTTGCCTTAACCTTTCCGTGTCCCCGGACACTTGTTTTAAACTGTGCACTTGAAGTATTTACTAAAGAGATTTGGTTTGTGCTTAGTACCCTGTCCTCATAAAGAGTACAGGGCTGTTGTGATTCTTAATAAATATACTGTTTATTTTCATAACACTTGTGTGGTGTCCTTTCACTGGGTGTTCAAGGGGTACATGTGTGGTAAACAGCTGGCTTAACACGCCCTCTCGAGTCTTTAGCCTTAGACTGCTCGTATCCACGCTACTAGGATAGCTGGTCTATAGGTTGACTTACAACCAAACACCATAAGGGTCGTTGGAACGATACATAGCGGTCGCTAGAATAGCGAACGTTGCATATCGGGCCAACCTCTCACATTGGTGAGCAGCGGTTGGGATTTGAGCTTGCTGTTGTTTTACCACACGTATCCTAAGAATATCTTGTTGAAAGATCGCACAAGTACTGTTAGTACATATAACTAAAGCTTAGAATACTCTGAGTTCTACTGAACCAGCTGTTGTAGCTCCTCAAGGCTTAGCACACCTTGGCTACAGCTCTTAGCAAGGGAAAAGTAGGTAAACACATAGTGTAGGTAGGTGCATCACTTACACCACACTAGAACCAGTATGTCGGACAAAGGTGGAAACTCTGAGTCTCCCCTTGTGTCAGTTGAACCTCCCGTCAAGATATACTGCGCTTAACTTCCATGAGTTACGACAAGTATGTACCTCTAGGAAGATTAAGCAAGGGGCTAACCCCACCACCTCCTTTCTGATTGGTCTCCTAGAGACTTATGATGCCAGAAAGGCTGAGAAGCTTCTTAGCCCTTCTAATCCAGAAGGAGGCATGCCTCCCCTCGAGGGAACCCGGGACGATCCTGACCTCATTCACCTCGCAACTGAGAACGAAGATGACGAGGAGGATGAGGATGAGGATCTCTCTGGGGACGAGGCAGATAAGGGACAGGTAGAAGTCGTCAGACTGACACGGTCCAACTTAAGCAGACATGATAGTGGTACTGGGGGACCCCCGGCGCTACTGTCAGGTGCGCTTAACATTGGGAACGGACGAGTTAGGTCTCTATCAAGAGGCTCTAACAGATCCCTTCGAACCAATGGCTCTCGCAACTCTTCTCAAAGAGGGATGACGTCCCCTCAGAGGAGAGTGTACGAAGCTAAGGAAAGGGCAGCTAATCTGAGGATCGGAAGGGAAGAACTTGCCCTGGCCAAAGAAAAGCTTGCTTTTGCTAGAGAGCAACAGTTAAGTGGGGCAGTCCCCACTGGTGGCAGCAATGTACCTAGTAATAGGGAAAAGAGTTTCGATACGAAACACCTTGGGAAGATAGTGCCCCCCTTTAAACAAGGGGACGACATCCACAAATGGATTACTGCTTTGGAGAGGGCCTGCACTGTGCAAGGTGTTCCCCAGAGTCAGTGGGCAGCTATCTTGTGGCTCTCCTTTGAAGGTAAAGGAAGAGACAAGCTCCTCACCACAAGGGTAGAGGACGCTAACAATTACCAAGTCTTGAAGAATACACTCGTTGAAGGGTTCGGCCTAACCACTGAGCAGTACAGGGTGCTGTTCAGGGATACCCAGAAAACGCAGGCTCAAGACTGGTCTGATTTTGTCGATTGTGCCACTAAGGCTTTTGAGGGCTGGTTGCTGGGCAGTAAGGTTACTGATTACAAAGGATTGTACAATTTGATGATGAGAGAACAAATTTTAAACAATTGTCAGAACCAGTTGTTGCATCAGCATCTTGTCGACTCAGATCTGACCTCTCCTCAAGAATTGGGGCAGAAGGCAGACAAATGGGTTCGTACGAGAGTTAAACAGAACCAGGGCCAGAATCAAGGTGGTCAGAAGAAAGCAGACCAGAAGGGTAAAGATTCTAAAGGGGAACAAAATGACCAGAAGTCTTCGACAGGTCCCCAACAACCCAAAGAGGGTGGGGGTCAGGCTCCCCAAAAGAAGAAAGAAGGCCAATCCAAACGATGGTGCCAGTACTGTAAAAGTAAATCTCACTGGTTTAGTGAGTGCACCAAGAAAGGAGGAGGGCAGACTCCTGCCACTGCAGCCCCTAAGGCCCCTGTGCCCCCTAGTACAGACAGCAGTGGTAGTGCGCCTCCCAAGGGTTTAGTAGGGTTAACCCTGGGTTCTGAGGGGCGTGACAACTTAGTTGGCACGCTCACTCAGGCTGTCCTTGTCAGTACAGGGGACGTGGACGTGTCCCCTGACGTAAGCCCCAATACCTTGGGCAAATACAGACAGACGCCTTTCATAAATGGAAAGATGGCTCAGGCCTATAGGGACACTTGTGCCAGCGTCACCATGGTGACGCCTAACTTTGTGGACCCTGGACAGATCATGCCAGGTACAGAATTCCTGGTGACCAATGCAAGCAATGTCACTACCAATCACAGTATGGCGATTGTAGCTTTCTCCTGGGGAGGGGTAACTGGCCAAAAGAAGGTTGTAGTTAGTCCAGACCTCCCAGTGGATTGTTTGTTGGGCAATGATTTGGAGTCGTCACAATGGTCAGAAGTGGAGCACCGGACTCACATGGAAATGTTAGGTTTGCCAGCACATGTGTTCGCTGTGACTAGGTCACAGGTCAGGAGATGCCCCACTGAACAGGTGCTGGATCCTGGAACAACGGACCAGACACCTCCCAAGAAAAAGAGCAGTAGGGTTAAGGCTGCGCCTTCCCCCTTGCCCCAGGTCGAGGATCAAGTCTCAGAGGAGGCTGACCTACAGGAATTGAGGGAAACTGAGCCGAGAGAGTTCGAACTTGATCAAGTTGAATTCTTGGGCTCAGGGGGACCCTCAAGGGAAGATCTGGGGAAGGACCAGTTAGACTGCCCTTCTCTTGAACCCCTCAGACAGCAGGCTGCTGCTGAGGCTGCTGGGAACGCCACAGGTACCCACAAGGTATACTGGGAAGATGGACTCCTGTACACTGAGTCAAGAGACCCCAAGCCTGGCATGACCAGGAGGCTGGTCGTCCCCTTGTCTCAGCGTGGTTTCCTACTTACCTTGGCCCACGAGATTCCCTTAGCAGGTCACTTAGGCCAGACGAAAACGTGGGACAGGCTTGTCTCGCACTTTCACTGGCCTCACATGAACGAAGATACCAAGGAGTTTTGCCGCTCCTGTGTCACTTGCCAAGCCAGTGGTAAGTCAGGTGGCACGACAAAGGCCCCCCTTATACCAATGCCTGTGGTGGGGGTGCCCTTTGAACGGGTGGGGATCGACATCGTCGGTCCCATGGAACCACCGACAGCATCAGGGCACAAGTTTATACTGGTGGTAGTGGATCATGCCACCAGGTATCCTGAAGCTATTCCCCTTAGGACCACTACAGCACCTGTTGTGGCAAGAGCCCTAGTTGGAGTATTCTCCAGAGTGGGCTTCCCTAAGGAGGTCGTCTCCGACAGAGGTGCAAACTTTATGTCGAGCTACTTAACTGCTATGTGGAAGGAATGTGGTGTCAACTACAAGTTCACTACACCCTATCATCCACAATGCAATGGGCTTGTTGAGAGATTCAACAGGACCCTAAAAGGGATGATTCATGGACTACCGGAAAAGCTTCGGCGAAGATGGGACGTCCTGATCCCCTGCCTCTTGTTCGCCTACAGAGAAGTCCCACAGAAGGGGGTTGGCTACAGCCGTTTTGAACTTTTGTACGGGCATCCTGTAAGAGGACCCTTGTGTTTGGTGAAGGAAGGATGGGAGAGACCTCTCAAAAAGCCTGCAACCAACATAGTGGACTATGTGCTCGGCCTCCGCTCGCGGATGGCTGAATACATGGAGAAGGCATCCGAAAACCTTAAGGCCAGCCAAGAACTCCAAAAAGCTTGGCATGACCAAAAGGCTGTCTTGACTGTTTACCAGCCCGGACAGAAGGTGTGGGTGTTGGAGCCAGTGGCCCCAGCAGCACTCAAGGACAAATGGTCCGGGCCCCACACCATCCTGGAGAAAAAGGGAGAGGTCACCTACCTGGTCGACCTGGGAACTCCCCGGAGCCCCCACAGGGTGCTTCATGTCAACAGGCTAAAAGCATATGTCGACAGGAAGGACATGAGTTTGCTCATGGCCCTAGATGAGGGACAGGAAGAGGAGAGTGACCCTCTCCCCGACCTGCTCTCTCAGAATCCTGACGATGGCTCGGTAGATGGTGTTGTCTTTTGTGGCAGCCTCTCCGAACATCAACAGAGCGACTGTAAACAGGTTCTTCAGTCGTTCCGACATCTGTTCTCTCTGACACCCAGTCAGACCGATTGGTGCACCCATGAGGTCGATACTGGTGACAGCTTGCCCGTAAAGAGTAAAATCTACAGGCAGCCTGATCACGTTAGAGTCTGCATCAAAAGTGAAGTGCAGAAAATGTTGGAGCTGGGAGTCATTGAACCCTCGGATAGCCCTTGGGCTAGTCCCGTAGTTCTAGTGCCGAAACCTCACACCCAGGGTGGTAAGAGAGAGATGAGGTTCTGCGTAGACTACAGGGGTCTCAATGCAGTCACTAAGACTGACGCCCACCCAATACCAAGGGCAGACGAGCTTATTGATAGGCTGGCCTCGGCCAACTACTTAAGTACGTTTGACCTGACAGCTGGGTATTGGCAAATCAGGTTAGCTGAGGACGCCAAGCCTAAAACCGCATTTTCAACCCCTGGTGGGCATTATCAGTTTGTGGTGATGCCCTTTGGTCTGAAAAATGCACCTGCCACCTTCCAACGGTTGGTGAATCACGTCCTTACTGGGCTGGATGACTTCTGTGCGGCGTATCTTGACGATATTGCTGTCTTTAGCTCCACCTGGGAGGATCACCTGGTCCACCTGCGGAAGACATTGGAGGCGCTGCAAGCAGCAGGCCTCACTATCAAGGCCACCAAGTGCCAGATAGGGCAGACACAGGTTGTATACCTGGGCCACCTTGTAGGTGGAGGTCAGGTTCAGCCACTGGAGAGCAAGATACAGTCAATCAGGGACTGGGCTCCTCCAACCACCCAGACTCAGGTTCGAGCTTTCTTGGGCCTGACTGGTTACTACAGGAAGTTTGTCAGGAACTATGGTTCCATCGTGACACCATTAAATGAACTGACAAGTAAGAAAATGCCAAAAAAGGTTCAGTGGACAGCGAGCTGTCAAAAAGCATTCGATGACCTAAAGCAGGCCATGTGCACGGCGCCTATCCTCAAGAGTCCGGACTACTCCAAACCATTCATTGTCCAAACAGATGCTTCTGAGTTGGGTGTGGGAGCTGTTCTTTCTCAACTGAATTTTGATGGTCAAGACCAGCCCATTGCTTTTATAAGCAGACGGCTGACCCCTAGAGAGAAAAATTGGTCAGCTATTGAGAGGGAGGCCTTTGCTGTGGTTTGGGCCCTGAAGAAGCTGAGGCCATACTTGTTTGGCACTCACTTCAAGATTCAGACCGACCATAAGCCCCTCTTGTGGCTAAATCAGATGAAGGGTGAAAACCCCAAACTGCTTAGGTGGTCCATTTCCCTACAGGGGATGGACTTCACAGTGGAACACAGACCTGGTACTGATCATGGCAATGCCGATGGGCTCTCCAGATATTTCCACTTAGAACAAGAAGACTCACCTGGTCAAGGTTAGCTAGTTGTTCCGACGTTTGGGGGGGGGTCATGTAGGAGAGTAGGGTCTGCAATCCTATGATCACCCAGATTTTTTTGCTTTTGTTTCACTGGTTTACGACTTTCTCTGGCTGTGGGCCTGCCAATCAGACCCACAGCCTGGCTGTTCTCTCTCTAAATTACGAGATGTGCCCTAGGTGCATTTACCAATTGGTACTGGGCCACCTTATCAGACCCTGTAACCCAGGGCATAGGTGTACCCAGGGCCGCCAGGGGCTGCAGCATGTATTATGCCACCCCTGGCTGGCCTCCTAAATCTGACACAACTGGCTGCATGACAGCTGGGGCGAAGTCGTGTAATCACCCTTTGCTTTAGGTATAGTAGCTCTATATCTAACCATACAATGGACACCCGAGTTCCTATCAGTCACTCCTATGGCAGGCCTTAACAATCCTGAAGGCAGAGTGCGTGGGCTCGTGTGAGCTAGGTTCCGGCCCGAGCCGAGCCCGGTTGCAGCTTGCGGAATCAAGATCCAATGGCTGTTCCATGATAACGCGTACCATATCGGTAACTCCGGTGTCGCGTTATCAAGGCATGTCGAGTAAGGTGTCATACGAATCGGGATGCTGCCCTCTCACCAACTCTGGCGATGAGGTTAGCATTCCACCCTTCTAGAGGGACACGACATGCACGTAACTGTGAACCCCGGTTAAAGTTAACTGAAGCCTCAGCTCCACAAAATGGATGCTGCCACCACAGACACGAGTCTGACCTCCTGCTGCTGGGAGTCCTTCCAGCGAGGAGCGCTTGGACAAAGGGTTTCCTGTCGAGGGCGGTGTTTGCACCGTCCCAGACAGGGTTTGTGTATTCTGGGTAGGTAGGGCTTTGGCGAGAAGGTGACTGCGGAGTGGCACCCCGGTGCTCACTACGTATCTGCCGGTTAGAACCAGTTCCAGGGGCGACAGCCCTGGCCTGGGGAAAGCCCGGCAGGGGGAGAGGGGCGTAACTACCCCCCTTCCTGGTCCCACCCTTAGGGCAGGACCTAGTCATGTACCCACCCCTTTCTTTAGGATAAAGGCCGGAGCGGGGACCCTTCCAAACTAGATCATCTTTGAATCAAGAACTACTTTCTACGAAAGGACCTTCAAGACTCTTCTCAAGATTTCTCCCTTGTGGCTAAGGAGTAGTCACCCTGCATCAGCGGGCACCATCTAAGAACTCTGCGGTTTGCTGTAAGTCCTTCCTCAAGGAATCCGACGGCCCAGCTCGACGAGAACCGGCTTCCCTGGCACCTCTGACCTCTACCCACGTCATCAGCTCAGCTGTGATCTGTGGGTGCGACGAGACCTCGAGGGACCGGCCATCATCAGAACCTGCACGCTCTTAACAACCAGCACGACCATCGAGGTAACTCTCTGGTGAGTGCTCTGGGGTCCGAGAAGCCCCGACCCTGAGCCGCTCCAGCACCGAAGTGCAGTCTCCCAGCATCTCCACGATCTGCGTGGGGCCCTTCTGCTCGCTGCTCAGCACGTTGTCTGGTCACTAGCCGTTGGCTCGTGTCCTTCTGTGACGACATCCGAGAATCAACACTGCCGGTCTGGTTGCTCCAGACTGGCCCTTGCTTCCATCTTTTCGAGAAGCATCCCGGACCCTCCTGGTCCACTCCAGACGCCGACAGCGACATCCGTCGTGGGACAGCTCGCACCTCCACCGTGGTCGCCGACAACGCCTCCTGGTCCGAGAGACTGCAGAGCCTAGCGTCGCCCACTCACCTGGTCGAGGTGACGGCCAACCGGTGCCTTCCTGGTACCCTCTGACTACTGGCTAGTAGTACGAACTTGGTCCCCTCTGCTTTCAGGTTTCATCAATCTCCGATCCAGGCTTGGATCCCTACGAACTATTCAGCACTGGTCGCCGGCCAGCAACTCCTTTTCTTCCGGCTCCTGGCTCGTCAGCGAAGACCCCGACGCCTGTAAGACTTGTGCAGCCGCAGCCCTCGTGGCTAGGTAATTCGGCATTTCGGTGCCTGCATAGCCTCCTTACTCTAGGGTCCCGAGTCCCTCGCTTCCGACTTGCCTTAACCTTTCCGTGTCCCCGGACACTTGTTTTAAACTGTGCACTTGAAGTATTTACTAAAGAGATTTGGTTTGTGCTTAGTACCCTGTCCTCATAAAGAGTACAGGGCTGTTGTGATTCTTAATAAATATACTGTTTATTTTCATAACACTTGTGTGGTGTCCTTTCACTGGGTGTTCAAGGGGTACATGTGTGGTAAACAGCTGGCTTAACACGCCCTCTCGAGTCTTTAGCCTTAGACTGCTCGTATCCACGCTACTAGGATAGCTGGTCTATAGGTTGACTTACAACCAAACACCATAAGGGTCGTTGGAACGATACATAGCGGTCGCTAGAATAGCGAACGTTGCATATCGGGCCAACCTCTCACACAGAGTGTCTGAATTAAGCAGACCACTCTTACCCAGTCCAAAGATCAGGGCTTGATCCATCACCGTTATTTATCTCACTGCACCATCCCAGCTCAGAACCTGGCTATATGCAAATCAGTCTGTCCCTGGCCCAGTGCATCATGGGAACAGGGCAGACTAAACTACCAAGCCAATTCTTCACCAGAAAGGAGACAAGCTACCGGGGACCGGTTTCTGGCATTTCAGCCGTCTTCGGCCCGGCTTGCTTGAATCCTGATGATGCAGTGAGAAAGGGACTCATGTCTGAGTATACCCTGCCACACCTATAGTGGCCAAAAACGATTCAGAAAAGGGGGTGGTGATGAACAGAGTGTCTGAATTAATCAGACCACTCTTACCCAGTCCAAAGATCAGGGCTTGATCCATCACCGTTATTTATCTCACTGCACCATCCCAGCTCAGAACCTGGCTATATGCAAATCAGTCTGTCCCTGGCCCAGTGCATCATGGGAACAGGGCAGACTAAACTACCAAGCCAATTCTTCACCAGAAAGGAGACAAGCTACCGGGGACCGGTTTCTGGCATTTCAGCCGTCTTCGGCCCGGCTTGCTTGAATCCTGATGGTGCAGTGAGAAAGGGACTCATGTCTGAGTATACCCTGCCACACCTATAGTGGCCAAAAACGATTCAGAAAAGGGGGTGGTGATGAACAGAGTGTCTGAATTAAGCAGACCACTCTTACCCAGTCCAAAGATCAGGGCTTGATCCATCACCGTTATTTATCTCACTGCACCATCCCAGCTCAGAACCTGGCTATATGCAAATCAGTCTGTCCCTTTCCCAGTGCATCATGAGAACAGGGCAGACTAAACTACCAAGCCAATTCTTCACCAGAAAGGAGACAAGCTACCGGGGACCGGTTTCTGGCATTTCAGCCGTCTTCGGCCCGGCTTGCTTGAATCCTGATGGTGCAGTGAGAAAGGGACTCATGTCTGAGTATACCCTGCCACACCTATAGTGGCCAAAAACGATTCAGAAAAGGGGGTGGTGATGAACAGAGTGTCTGAATTAAGCAGACCACTCTTACCCAGTCCAAAGATCAGGGCTTGATCCATCACCGTTATTTATCTCACTGCACCATCCCAGCTCAGAACCTAGCTATATGCAAATCAGTCTGTCCCTGGCCCAGTGCATCATGGGAACAGGGCAGACTAAACAACCAAGCCAATTCTTCACCAGAAAGGAGACAAGCTACCGGGGACCGGTTTCTGGCATTTCAGCCGTCTTCGGCCCGGCTTGCTTGAATCCTGATGGTGCAGTGAGAAAGGAACTCATGTCTGAGTATACCCTGCCACACCTATAGTGGCCAAAAACGATTCAGAAAAGGGGGTGGTGATGAACAGAGTGTCTGAATTAAGCAGACCACTCTTACCCAGTCCAAAGATCAGGGCTTGATCCATCACCGTTATTTATCTCACTGCACCATCCCAGCTCAGAACCTGGCTATATGCAAATCAGTCTGTCCCTGGCCCAGTGCATCATGAGAACAGGGCAGACTAAACTACCAAGCCAATTCTTCACCAGAAAGGAGACAAGCTACCGGGGACCGGTTTCTGGCATTTCAGCCGTCTTCGGCCCGGCTTGCTTGAATCCTGATGGTGCAGTGAGAAAGGGACTCATGTCTGAGTATACCTTGCCACACCTATAGTGGCCAAAAACGATTCAGAAAAGGGGGTGGTGATGAACAGAGTGTCTGAATTAAGCAGACCACTCTTACCCAGTCCAAAGATCAGGGCTTGATCCATCACCGTTATTTATCTCACTGCACCATCCCAGCTCAGAACCTGGCTATATGCAAATCAGTCTGTCCCTGGCCCAGTGCATCATGGGAACAGGGCAGACTAAACAACCAAGCCAATTCTTCACCAGAAAGGAGACAAGCTACCGGGGACCGGTTTCTGGCATTTCAGCCGTCTTCGGCCCGGCTTGCTTGAATCCTGATGGTGCAGTGAGAAAGGGACTCATGTCTGCGTATACCCTGCCACACCTATAGTGGCCAAAAACGATTCAGAAAAGGGGGTGGTGATGAACAGAGTGTCTGAATTAAGCAGACCACTCTTACCCAGTCCAAAGATCAGGGCTTGATCCATCACAGTTATTTATCTCACTGCACCATCCCAGCTCAGAACCTGGCTATATGCAAATCAGTCTGTCCCTGGCCCAGTGCATCATGGGAACAGGGCAGACTAAACTACCAAGCCAATTCTTCACCAGAAAGGAGACAAGCTACCGGGGACCGGTTTCTGGCATTTCAGCCGTCTTCGGCCCGGCTTGCTTGAATCCTGATGGTGCAGTGAGAAAGGGACTCATGTCTGAGTATACCCTGCCACACCTATAGTGGCCAAAAACGATTCAGAAAAGGGGGTGGTGATGAACAGAGTGTCTGAATTAAGCAGACCACTCTTACCCAGTCCAAAGATCAGGGCTTGATCCATCACCGTTATTTATCTCACTGCACCATCCCAGCTCAGAACCTGGCTATATGCAAATCAGTCTGTCCCTGGCCCAGTGCATCATGGGAACAGGGCAGACTAAACTACCAAGCCAATTCTTCACCAGAAAGGAGACAAGCTACCGGGGACCGGTTTCTGGCATTTCAGCCGTCTTCGGCCCGGCTTGCTTGAATCCTGATGGTGCAGTGAGAAAGGGACTCATGTCTGAGTATACCCTGCCACACCTATAGTGGCCAAAAACGATTCAGAAAAGGGGGTGGTGATGAACAGAGTGTCTGAATTAAGCAGACCACTCTTACCCAGTCCAAAGATCAGGGCTTGATCCATCACCGTTATTTATCTCACTGCACCATCCCAGCTCAGAACCTGGCTATATGCAAATCAGTCTGTCCCTGGCCCAGTGCATCATGGGAACAGGGCAGACTAAACTACCAAGCCAATTCTTCACCAGAAAGGAGACAAGCTACCGGGGACCGGTTTCTGGCATTTCAGCCGTCTTCGGCCCGGCTTGCTTGAATCCTGATGGTGCAGTGAGAAAGGGACTCATGTCTGAGTATACCCTGCCACACCTATAGTGGCCAAAAACGATTCAGAAAAGGGGGTGGTGATGAACAGAGTGTCTGAATTAAGCAGACCACTCTTACCCAGTCCAAAGATCAGGGCTTGATCCATCACCGTTATTTATCTCACTGCACCATCCCAGCTCAGAACCTGGCTATATGCAAATCAGTCTGTCCCTGGCCCAGTGCATCATGGGAACAGGGCAGACTAAACTACCAAGCCAATTCTTCACCAGAAAGGAGACAAGCTACCGGGGACCGGTTTCTGGCATTTCAGCCGTCTTCGGCCCGGCTTGCTTGAATCCTGATGGTGCAGTGAGAAAGGGACTCATGTCTGAGTATACCCTGCCACACCTATAGTGGCCAAAAACGATTCAGAAAAGGGGGTGGTGATGAACAGAGTGTCTGAAATAAGCAGACCACTCTTACCCAGTCCAAAGATCAGGGCTTGATCCATCACCGTTATTTATCTCACTGCACCATCCCAGCTCAGAACCTGGCTATATGCAAATCAGTCTGTCCCTGGCCCAGTGCATCATGGGAACAGGGCAGACTAAACTACCAAGCCAATTCTTCACCAGAAAGGAGACAAGCTACCGGGGACCGGTTTCTGGCATTTCAGCCGTCTTCGGCCAGGCTTGCTTGAATCCTGATGGTGCAGTGAGAAAGGGACTCATGTCTGAGTATACCCTGCCACACCTATAGTGGCCAAAAACGATTCAGAAAAGGGCGTGGTGATGAACAGAGTGTCTGAATTAAGGAGACCACTCTTACCCAGTCCAAAGATCAGGGCTTGATCCATCACCGTTATTTATCTCACTGCACCATCCCAGCTCAGAACCTGGCTATATGCAATTCAGTCTGTCCCTGGCCCAGTGCATCATGGGAACAGGGCAGACTAAACTACCAAGCCAATTCTTCACCAGAAAGGAGACAAGCTACCGGGGACCGGTTTATGGCATTTCAGCCGTCTTCGGCCTGGCTTGCTTGAATCCTGATGGTGCAGTGAGAAAGGGACTCATGTCTGAGTATACCCTGCCACACCTATAGTGGCCAAAAAGGATTCAGAAAAGGGGGTGGTGATGAACAGAGTGTCTGAATTAAGCAGACCACTCTTACCCAGTCCAAAGATCAGGGCTTGATCCATCACCGTTATTTATCTCACTGCACCATCCCAGCTCAGAACCTGGCTATATGCAAATCAGTCTGTCCCTGGCCCAGTGCATCATGGGAACAGGGCAGACTAAACTACCAAGCCAATTCTTCACCAGAAAGGAGACAAGCTACCGGGGACCGGTTTCTGGCATTTCAGCCGTCTTCGGCCCGGCTTGCTTGAATCCTGATGGTGCAGTGAGAAAGGGACTCATGTCTGAGTATACCCTGCCACACCTATAGTGGCCAAAAACGATTCAGAAAAGGGGGTGGTGATGCACAGAGTGTCTGAATTAAGCAGACCACTCTTACCCAGTCCAAAGATCAGGGCTTGATCTATCACCGTTATTTATCTCACTGCACTATCCCAGCTCAGAACCTGGCTATATGCAAATCAGTCTGTCCCTGGCCCAGTGCATCATGGGAACAGGGCAGACTAAACTACCAAGCCAATTCTTCACCAGAAAGGAGACAAGCTACCGGGGACCGGTTTCTGGCATTTCAGCCGTCTTCGGCCCGGCTTGCTTGAATCCTGATGGTGCAGTGAGAAAGGGACTCATGTCTGAGTACACCCTGCCACACCTATAGTGGCCAAAAACGATTCAGAAAAGGGGGTGGTGATGAACAGAGTGTCTGAATTAATCAGACCACTCTTACCCAGTCCAAAGATCAGGGCTTGATCCATCACCGTTATTTATCTCACTGCACCATCCCAGCTCAGAACCTGGCTATATGCAAATCAGTCTGTCCCTGGCCCAGTGCATCATGGAAACAGGGCAGACTAAACTACCAAGCCAATTCTTCACCAGAAAGGAGACAAGCTACCGGGGACCGGTTTCTGGCATTTCAGCCGTCTTCGGCCCGGCTTGCTTGAATCCTGATGGTGCAGTGAGAAAGGGACTCATGTCTGAGTATACCCTGCCACACCTATAGTGGCCAAAAACGATTCAGAAAAGGGGGTGGTGATGAACAGAGTGTCTGAATTAAGCAGACCACTCTTACCCAGTCCAAAGATCAGGGCTTGATCCATCAACGTTATTTATCTCACTGCACCATCCCAGCTCAGAACCTGGCTATATGCAAATCAGTCTGTCCCTGGCCCAGTGCAACATGGGAACAGGGCAGACTAAACTACCAAGCCAATTCTTCACCAGAAAGGAGACAAGCTACCGGGGACCGGTTTCTGGCATTTCAGCCGTCTTCGGCCCGGCTTGCTTGAATCCTGATGGTGCAGTGAGAAAGGGACTCATGTCTGAGTATACCCTGCCACACCTATAGTGGCCAAAAACGATTCAGAAAAGGGTGTGGTGATGAACAGAGTGTCTGAATTAAGCAGACCACTCTTACCCAGTCCAAAGATCAGGGCTTGATCCATCACCGTTATTTATCTCACTGCACCATCCCAGCTCAGAACCTGGCTATATGCAAATCAGTCTGTCCCTGGCCCAGTGCATCATGGGAACAGGGCAGACTAAACAACCAAGCCAATTCTTCACCAGAAAGGAGACAAGCTACCGGGGACCGGTTTCTGGCATTTCAGCCGTCTTCGGCCCGGCTTGCTTGAATCCTGATGGTGCAGTGAGAAAGGAACTCATGTCTGAGTTTACCCTGCCACACCTATAGTGGCCAAAAACGATTCAGAAAAGGGGGTGATGATGAACAGAGTGTCTGAATTAAGCAGACCACTCTTACCCAGTCCAAAGATCAGGGCTTGATCCATCACCGTTATTTATCTCACTGCACCATCCCAGCTCAGAACCTGGCTATATGCAAATCAGTCTGTCCCTGGCCCAGTGCATCATGAGAACAGGGCAGACTAAACTACCAAGCCAATTCTTCACCAGAAAGGAGACAAGCTACCGGGGACCGGTTTCTGGCATTTCAGCCGTCTTCGGCCCGGCTTGCTTGAATCCTGATGGTGCAGTGAGAAAGGGACTCATGTCTGAGTATACCTTGCCACACCTATAGTGGCCAAAAACGATTCAGAAAAGGGGGTGGTGATGAACAGAGTGTCTGAATTAAGCAGACCACTCTTACCCAGTCCAAAGATCAGGGCTTGATCCATCACCGTTATTTATCTCACTGCACCATCCCAGCTCAGAACCTGGCTATATACAAATCAGTCTGTCCCTGGCCCAGTGCATCATGGGAACAGGGCAGACTAAACTACCAAGCCAATTCTTCACCAGAAAGGAGACAAGCTACCGGGGACCGGTTTCTGGCATTTCAGCCGTCTTCGGCCCGGCTTGCTTGAATCCTGATGGTGCAGTGAGAAAGGGACTCGTGTCTGAGTATACCCTGCCACACCTATAGTGGCCAAAAACGATTCTGAAAAGGGGGTGGTGATGAACAGAGTGTCTGAATTAAGCAGACCACTCTTACCCAGTCCAAAGATCAGGGCTTGATCCATCACCGTTATTTATCTCACTGCACCATCCCAGCTCAGAACCTGGCTATATGCAAATCAGTCTGTCCCTGGCCCAGTGCATCATGAGAACAGGGCAGACTAAACTACCAAGCCAATTCTTCACCAGAAAGGAGACAAGCTACCGGGGACCGGTTTCTGGCATTTCAGCCGTCTTCGGCCCGGCTTGCTTGAATCCTGATGGTGCAGTGAGAAAGGGACTCATGTCTGAGTATACCTTGCCACACCTATAGTGGCCAAAAACGATTCAGAAAAGGGGGTGGTGATGAACAGAGTGTCTGAATTAAGCAGACCACTCTTACCCAGTCCAAAGATCAGGGCTTGATCCATCACCGTTATTTATCTCACTGCACCATCCCAGCTCAGAACCTGGCTATATGCAAATCAGTCTGTCCCTGGCCCAGTGCATCATGGGAACAGGGCAGACTAAACTACCAAGCCAATTCTTCACCAGAAAGGAGACAAGCTACCGGGGACCGGTTTCTGGCATTTCAGCCGTCTTCGGCCCGGCTTGCTTGAATCCTGATGGTGCAGTGAGAAAGGGACTCGTGTCTGAGTATACCCTGCCACACCTATAGTGGCCAAAAACGATTCAGAAAAGGGGGTGGTGATGAACAGAGTGTCTGAATTAAGCAGACCACTCTTACCCAGTCCAAAGATCAGGGCTTGATCCATCACCGTTATTTATCTCACTGCACCATCCCAGCTCAGAACCTGGCTATATGCAAATCAGTCTGTCCCTGGCCCAGTGCATCATGGGAACAGGGCAGACTAAACTACCAAGCCAATTCTTCACCAGAAAGGAGACAAGCTACCGGGGACCGGTTTCTGGCATTTCAGCCGTCTTCGGCCCGGCTTGCTTGAATCCTGATGGTGCAGTGAGAAAGGGACTCATGTCTGAGTATACCCTGCCACACCTATAGTGGCCAAAAACGATTCAGAAAAGGGGGTGTTGATGAACAGAGTGTCTGAATTAAGCAGACCACTCTTACCCAGTCCAAAGATCAGGGCTTGATCCATCACCGTTATTTATCTCACTGCACCATCCCAGCTCAGAACCTGGCTATATGCAAATCAGTCTGTCCCTGGCCCAGTGCATCATGGGAACAGGGCAGACTAAACTACCAAGCCAATTCTTCACCAGAAAGGAGACAAGCTACCGGGGACCGGTTTCTGGCATTTCAGCCGTCTTCGGCCCGGCTTGCTTGAATCCTGATGGTGCAGTGAGAAAGGGACTCGTGTCTGAGTATACCCTGCCACACCTATAGTGGCCAAAAACGATTCAGAAAAGGGGGTGGTGATGAACAGAGTGTCTGAATTAAGCAGACCACTCTTACCCAGTCCAAAGATCAGGGCTTGATCCATCACCGTTATTTATCTCACTGCACCATCCCAGCTCAGAACCTGGCTATATGCAAATCAGTCTGTCCCTGGCCCAGTGCATCATGGGAACAGGGCAGACTAAACTACCAAGCCAATTCTTCACCAGAAAGGAGACAAGCTACCGGGGACCGGTTTCTGGCATTTCAGCCGTCTTCGGCCCGGCTTGCTTGAATCCTGATGGTGCAGTGAGAAAGGGACTCATGTCTGAGTATACCCTGCCACACCTATAGTGGCCAAAAACGATTCAGAAAAGGGGGTGGTGATGAACAGAGTGTCTGAATTAAGCAGACCACTCTTACCCAGTCCAAAGATCAGGGCTTGATCCATCACCGTTATTTATCTCACTGCACCATCCCAGCTCAGAACCTGGCTATATGCAAATCAGTCTGTCCCTGGCCCAGTGCATCATGGGAACAGGGCAGACTAAACAACCAAGCCAATTCCTCACCAGAAAGGAGACAAGCTACCGGGGACCGGTTTCTGGCATTTCAGCCGTCTTCGGCCTGGCTTGCTTGAATCCTGATGGTGCAGTGAGAAAGGGACTCATGTCTGAGTATACCCTGCCACACCTATAGTGGCCAAAAACGATTCAGAAAAGGGGGTGGTGATGAACAGAGTGTCTGAATTAAGCAGACCACTCTTACCCAGTCCAAAGATCAGGGCTTGATCCATCACCGTTATTTATCTCACTGCACCATCCCAGCTCAGAACCTGGCTATATGCAAATCAGTCTGTCCCTGGCCCAGTGCATCATGGGAACAGGGCAGACTAAACTACCAAGCCAATTCTTCACCAGAAAGGAGACAAGCTACCGGGGACCGGTTTCTGGCATTTCAGCCGTCTTTGGCCCGGCTTGCTTGAATCCTGATGGTGCAGTGAGAAAGGGACTCATGTCTGAGTATACCCTGCCACACCTATAGTGGCCAAAAACGATTCAGAAAAGGGGCTGGTGATGAACAGAGTGTCTGAATTAAGCAGACCACTCTTACCCAGTCCAAAGATCAGGGCTTGATCCATCACCGTTATTTATCTCACTGCACCATCCCAGCTCAGAACCTGGCTATATGCAAATCAGTCTGTCCCTGGCCCAGTGCATCATGGGAACAGGGCAGACTAAACTACCAAGCCAATTCTTCATCAGAAAGGATACAAGCTACCGGGGACCGGTTTCTGGCATTTCAGCCGTCTTCGGCCCGGCTTGCTTGAATCCTGATGGTGCAGTGAGAAAGGGACTCATGTCTGAGTATACCCTGCCACACCTATAGTGGCCAAAAAGGATTCAGAAAAGGGGGTGGTGATGAACAGAGTGTCTGAATTAAGCAGACCACTCTTACCCAGTCCAAAGATCAGGGCTTGATCCATCACCGTTATTTATCTCACTGCACCATCCCAGCTCAGAACCTGGCTATATGCAAATCAGTCTGTCCCTGGCCCAGTGCATCATGGGAACAGGGCAGACTAAACTACCAAGCCAATTCTTCACCGGAAAGGAGACAAGCTACCGGGGACCGGTTTCTGGCATTTCAGCCGTCTTCGGCCTGGCTTGCTTGAATCCTGATTCTGCAGTGAGAAAGGGACTCATGTCTGAGTATACCCTGCCACACCTATAGTGGACAAAAACGATTCAGAAAAGGGTGTGGTGATGAACAGAGTGTCTGAATTAAGCAGACCACTCTTACCCAGTCCAAAGATCAGGGCTTGATCCATCACCGTTATTTATCTCACTGCACCATCCCAGCTCAGAACCTGGCTATGTGCAAATCAGTCTGTCCCTGGCCCAGTGCATCATGGGAACAGGGCAGACTAAACTACCAAGCCAATTCTTCACCAGAAAGGAGACAAGCTACCGGGGACCGGTTTCTGGCATTTCAGCCGTCTTCGGCCCGGCTTGCTTGAATCCTGATGGTGCAGTGAGAACGGGACTCATGTCTGAGTATACCCTGCCACACCTATAGTGGCCAAAAACGATTCAGAAAAGGGTGTGGTGATGAACAGAGTGTCTGAATTAAGCAGACCACTCTTACCCAGTCCAAAGATCAGGGCTTGATCCATCACCGTTATTTATCTCACTGCACCATCCCAGCTCAGAACCTGGCTATATGCAAATCAGTCTGTCCCTGGCCCAGTGCATCATGGGAACAGGGCAGACTAAACTACCAAGCCAATTCTTCACCAGAAAGGAGACAAGCTACCGGGGACCGGTTTCTGGCATTTCAGCCGTCTTCGGCCCGGCTTGCTTGAATCCTGATGGTGCAGTGAGAAAGGGACTCATGTCTGAGTATACCCTGCCACACCTATAGTGGCCAAAAACGATTCAGAAAAGGGGGTGGTGATGAACAGAGTGTCTGAATTAAGCAGACCACTCTTACCCAGTCCAAAGATCAGGGCTTGATCCATCACCGTTATTTATCTCACTGCACCATCCCAGCTCAGAACCTGGCTATATGCAAATCAGTCTGTCCCTTTCCCAGTGCATCATGGGAACAGGGCAGACTAAACTACCAAGCCAATTCTTCACCAGAAAGGAGACAAGCTACCGGGGACCGGTTTCTGGCATTTCAGCCGTCTTCGGCCCGGCTTGCTTGAATCCTGATGGTGCAGTGAGAAAGGGACTCATGTCTGAGTATACCCTGCCACACCTATAGTGGCCAAAAACGATTCAGAAAAGGGGGTGGTGATAACCAGAGTGTCTGAATTAAGCAGACCACTCTTACCCAGTCCAAAGATCAGGGCTTGATCCATCACCGTTATTTATCTCACTGCACCATCCCAGCTCAGAACCTGGCTATATGCAAATCAGTCTGTCCCTGGCCCAGTGCATCATGGGAACAGGGCAGACTAAACTACCAAGCCAATTCTTCACCAGAAAGGAGACAAGCTACCGGCGACCGGTTTCTGGCATTTCAGCCGTCTTCGGCCCGGCTTGCTTGAATCCTGATGGTGCAGTGTGAAAGGGACTCATGTCTGAGTATACCCTGCCACACCTATAGTGGCCAAAAACGATTCAGAAAAGGGGGTGGTGATGAACAGAGTGTCTGAATTAAGCAGACCACTCTTACCCAGTCCAAAGATCAGGGCTTGATCCATCACCGTTATTTATCTCACTGCACCATCCCAGCTCAGAACCTGGCTATATGCAAATCAGTCTGTCCCTGGCCCAGTGCATCATGGGAACAGGGCAGACTAAACTACCAAGCCAATTCTTCACCAGAAAGGAGACAAGCTACCGGGGACCGGTTTCTGGCATTTCAGCCGTCTTCGGCCCGGCTTGCTTGAATCCTGATGGTGCAGTGAGAAAGGGACTCATGTCTGAGTATACCCTGCCACACCTATAGTGGCCAAAAACGATTCAGAAAAGGGCGTGGTGATGAACAGAGTGTCTGAATTAAGAAGACCACTCTTACCCAGTCCAAAGATCAGGGCTTGATCCATCACCGTTATTTATCTCACTGCACCATCCCAGCTCAGAACCTGGCTATATGCAATTCTGTCTGTCCCTGGCCCAGTGCATCATGGGAACAGGGCAGACTAAACTACCAAGCCAATTCTTCACCAGAAAGGAGACAAGCTACCGGGGACCGGTTTCTGGCATTTCAGCCGTCTTCGGCCTGGCTTGCTTGAATCCTGATGGTGCAGTGAGAAAGGGACTCATGTCTGAGTATACCCTGCCACACCTATAGTGGCCAAAAACGATTCAGAAAAGGGTGTGGTGATGAACAGAGTGTCTGAATTAAGCAGACCACTCTTACCCAGTCCAAAGATCAGGGCTTGATCCATCACCGTTATTTATCTCACTGCACCATCCCAGCTCAGAACCTGGCTATGTGCAAATCAGTCTGTCCCTGGCCCAGTGCATCATGGGAACAGGGCAGACTAAACTACCAAGCCAATTCTTCACCAGAAAGGAGACAAGCTACCGGGGACCGGTTTCTGGCATTTCAGCCGTCTTCGGCCTGGCTTGCTTGAATCCTGATGGTGCAGTGAGAAAGGGACTCATGTCTGAGTATACCCTGCCACACCTATAGTGGCCAAAAACGATTCAGAAAAGGGGGTGGTGATGAACAGAGTGTCTGAATTAAGCAGACCACTCTTACCCAGTCCAAAGATCAGGGCTTGATCCATCACCGTTATTTATCTCACTGCACCATCCCAGCTCAGAACCTGGCTATATGCAAATCAGTCTGTCCCTGGCCCAGTGCATCATGGGAACAGGGCAGACTAAACTACCAAGCCAATTCTTCACCAGAAAGGAGACAAGCTACCGGGGACCGGTTTCTGGCATTTCAGCCGTCTTTGGCCCGGCTTGCTTGAATCCTGATGGTGCAGTGAGAAAGGGACTCATGTCTGAGTATACCCTGCCACACCTATAGTGGCCAAAAACGATTCAGAAAAGGGGCTGGTGATGAACAGAGTGTCTGAATTAAGCAGACCACTCTTACCCAGTCCAAAGATCAGGGCTTGATCCATCACCGTTATTTATCTCACTGCACCATCCCAGCTCAGAACCTGGCTATATGCAAATCAGTCTGTCCCTGGCCCAGTGCATCATGGGAACAGGGCAGACTAAACTACCAAGCCAATTCTTCATCAGAAAGGATACAAGCTACCGGGGACCGGTTTCTGGCATTTCAGCCGTCTTCGGCCCGGCTTGCTTGAATCCTGATGGTGCAGTGAGAAAGGGACTCATGTCTGAGTATACCCTGCCACACCTATAGTGGCCAAAAAGGATTCAGAAAAGGGGGTGGTGATGAACAGAGTGTCTGAATTAAGCAGACCACTCTTACCCAGTCCAAAGATCAGGGCTTGATCCATCACCGTTATTTATCTCACTGCACCATCCCAGCTCAGAACCTGGCTATATGCAAATCAGTCTGTCCCTGGCCCAGTGCATCATGGGAACAGGGCAGACTAAACTACCAAGCCAATTCTTCACCAGAAAGGAGACAAGCTACCGGGGACCGGTTTCTGGCATTTCAGCCGTCTTCGGCCTGGCTTGCTTGAATCCTGATGGTGCAGTGAGAAAGGGACTCATGTCTGAGTATACCCTGCCACACCTATAGTGGACAAAAACGATTCAGAAAAGGGTGTGGTGATGAACAGAGTGTCTGAATTAAGCAGACCACTCTTACCCAGTCCAAAGATCAGGGCTTGATCCATCACCGTTATTTATCTCACTGCACCATCCCAGCTCAGAACCTGGCTATGTGCAAATCAGTCTGTCCCTGGCCCAGTGCATCATGGGAACAGGGCAGACTAAACTACCAAGCCAATTCTTCACCAGAAAGGAGACAAGCTACCGGGGACCGGTTTCTGGCATTTCAGCCGTCTTCGGCCCGGCTTGCTTGAATCCTGATGGTGCAGTGAGAACGGGACTCATGTCTGAGTATACCCTGCCACACCTATAGTGGCCAAAAACGATTCAGAAAAGGGTGTGGTGATGAACAGAGTGTCTGAATTAAGCAGACCACTCTTACCCAGTCCAAAGATCAGGGCTTGATCCATCACCGTTATTTATCTCACTGCACCATCCCAGCTCAGAACCTGGCTATATGCAAATCAGTCTGTCCCTGGCCCAGTGCATCATGGGAACAGGGCAGACTAAACTACCAAGCCAATTCTTCACCAGAAAGGAGACAAGCTACCGGGGACCGGTTTCTGGCATTTCAGCCGTCTTCGGCCCGGCTTGCTTGAATCCTGATGGTGCAGTGAGAAAGGGACTCATGTCTGAGTATACCCTGCCACACCTATAGTGGCCAAAAACGATTCAGAAAAGGGGGTGGTGATGAACAGAGTGTCTGAATTAAGCAGACCACTCTTACCCAGTCCAAAGATCAGGGCTTGATCCATCACCGTTATTTATCTCACTGCACCATCCCAGCTCAGAACCTGGCTATATGCAAATCAGTCTGTCCCTTTCCCAGTGCATCATGGGAACAGGGCAGACTAAACTACCAAGCCAATTCTTCACCAGAAAGGAGACAAGCTACCGGCGACCGGTTTCTGGCATTTCAGCCGTCTTCGGCCCGGCTTGCTTGAATCCTGATGGTGCAGTGTGAAAGGGACTCATGTCTGAGTATACCCTGCCACACCTATAGTGGCCAAAAACGATTCAGAAAAGGGGGTGGTGATGAACAGAGTGTCTGAATTAAGCAGACCACTCTTACCCAGTCCAAAGATCAGGGCTTGATCCATCACCGTTATTTATCTCACTGCACCATCCTAGCTCAGAACCTGGCTATATGCAAATCAGTCTGTCCCTGGCCCAGTGCATCATGGGAACAGGGCAGACTAAACTACCAAGCCAATTCTTCACCAGAAAGGAGACAAGCTACCGGGGACCGGTTTCTGGCATTTCAGCCGTCTTCGGCCCGGCTTGCTTGAATCCTGATGGTGCAGTGAGAAAGGGACTCATGTCTGAGTATACCCTGCCACACCTATAGTGGCCAAAAACGATTCAGAAAAGGGCATGGTGATGAACAGAGTGTCTGAATTAAGAAGACCACTCTTACCCAGTCCAAAGATCAGGGCTTGATCCATCACCGTTATTTATCTCACTGCACCATCCCAGCTCAGAACCTGGCTATATGCAATTCTGTCTGTCCCTGGCCCAGTGCATCATGGGAACAGGGCAGACTAAACTACCAAGCCAATTCTTCACCAGAAAGGAGACAAGCTACCGGCGACCGGTTTCTGGCATTTCAGCCGTCTTCGGCCCGGCTTGCTTGAATCCTGATGGTGCAGTGTGAAAGGGACTCATGTCTGAGTATACCCTGCCACACCTATAGTGGCCAAAAACGATTCAGAAAAGGGGGTGGTGATGAACAGAGTGTCTGAATTAAGCAGACCACTCTTACCCAGTCCAAAGATCAGGGCTTGATCCATCACCGTTATTTATCTCACTGCACCATCCCAGCTCAGAACCTGGCTATATGCAAATCAGTCTGTCCCTGGCCCAGTGCATCATGGGAACAGGGCAGACTAAACTACCAAGCCAATTCTTCACCAGAAAGGAGACAAGCTACCGGGGACCGGTTTCTGGCATTTCAGCCGTCTTCGGCCCGGCTTGCTTGAATCCTGATGGTGCAGTGAGAAAGGGACTCATGTCTGAGTATACCCTGCCACACCTATAGTGGCCAAAAACGATTCAGAAAAGGGCGTGGTGATGAACAGAGTGTCTGAATTAAGAAGACCACTCTTACCCAGTCCAAAGATCAGGGCTTGATCCATCACCGTTATTTATCTCACTGCACCATCCCAGCTCAGAACCTGGCTATATGCAATTCTGTCTGTCCCTGGCCCAGTGCATCATGGGAACAGGGCAGACTAAACTACCAAGCCAATTCTTCACCAGAAAGGAGACAAGCTACCGGGGACCGGTTTCTGGCATTTCAGCCGTCTTCGGCCTGGCTTGCTTGAATCCTGATGGTGCAGTGAGAAAGGGACTCATGTCTGAGTATACCCTGCCACACCTATAGTGGCCAAAAACGATTCAGAAAAGGGTGTGGTGATGAACAGAGTGTCTGAATTAAGCAGACCACTCTTACCCAGTCCAAAGATCAGGGCTTGATCCATCACCGTTATTTATCTCACTGCACCATCCCAGCTCAGAACCTGGCTATGTGCAAATCAGTCTGTCCCTGGCCCAGTGCATCATGGGAACAGGGCAGACTAAACTACCAAGCCAATTCTTCACCAGAAAGGAGACAAGCTACCGGGGACCGGTTTCTGGCATTTCAGCCGTCTTCGGCCCGGCTTGCTTGAATCCTGATGGTGCAGTGAGAACGGGACTCATGTCTGAGTATACCCTGCCACACCTATAGTGGCCAAAAACGATTCAGAAAAGGGTGTGGTGATGAACAGAGTGTCTGAATTAAGCAGACCACTCTTACCCAGTCCAAAGATCAGGGCTTGATCCATCACCGTTATTTATCTCACTGCACCATCCCAGCTCAGAACCTGGCTATATGCAAATCAGTCTGTCCCTGGCCCAGTGCATCATGGGAACAGGGCAGACTAAACTACCAAGCCAATTCTTCACCAGAAAGGAGACAAGCTACCGGGGACCGGTTTCTGGCATTTCAGCCGTCTTCGGCCCGGCTTGCTTGAATCCTGATGGTGCAGTGAGAAAGGGACTCATGTCTGAGTATACCCTGCCACACCTATAGTGGCCAAAAACGATTCAGAAAAGGGGGTGGTGATGAACAGAGTGTCTGAATTAAGCAGACAACTCTTACCCAGTCCAAAGATCAGGGCTTGATCCATCACCGTTATTTATCTCACTGCACCATCCCAGCTCAGAACCTGGCTATATGCAAATCAGTCTGTCCCTGGCCCAGTGCATCATGGGAACAGGGCAGACTAAACTACCAAGCCAATTCTTCACCAGAAAGGAGACAAGCTACCGGGGACCGGTTTCTGGCATTTCAGCCGTCTTCGGCCCGGCTTGCTTGAATCCTGATGGTGCAGTGAGAAAGGGACTCATGTCTGAGTATACCCTGCCACACCTATAGTGGCCAAAAACGACTCAGAAAAGGGTGTGGTGATGAACAGAGTGTCTGAATTAAGCATACCACTCTTACCCAGTCCAAAGATCAGGGCTTGATCCATCACCATTATTTATCTCACTGCACCATCCCAGCTCAGAACCTGGCTATATGCAAATCAGTCTGTCCCTGGCCCAGTGCATCATGGGAACAGGGCAGACTAAACTACCAAGCCAATTCTTCACCAGAAAGGAGACAAGCTACCGGGGACCGGTTTCTGGCATTTCAGCCGTCTTCGGCCCGGCTTGCTTGAATCCTGATGGTGCAGTGAGAAAGAGACCCATGTCTGAGTATACCCTGCCACACCTATAGTGGCCAAAAACGATTCAGAAAAGGGGGTGGTGATGAACAGAGTGTCTGAATTAAGCAGACCACTCTTACCCAGTCCAAAGATCAGGGCTTGATCCATCACCGTTATTTATCTCACTGCACCATCCCAGCTCAGAACCTGACTATATGCAAATCAGTCTGTCCCTGGCCCAGTGCATCATGGGAACAGGGCAGACTAAACTACCAAGCCAATTCTTCACCAGAAAGGAGACAAGCTACCGGGGACCGGTTTCTGGCATTTCAGCCGTCTTCGGCCCGGCTTGCTTGAATCCTGATGGTGCAGTGAGAAAGGGACTCATGTCTGAGTATACCCTGCCACACCTATAGTGGCCAAAAACGATTCAGAAAAGGGTGTGGTGATGAACAGAGTGTCTGAATTAAGCAGACCACTCTTACCCAGTCCAAAGATCAGGGCTTGATCCATCACCGTTATTTATCTCACTGCACCATCCCAGCTCAGAACCTGGCTATATGCAATTCAGTCTGTCCCTGGCCCAGTGCATCATGGGAACAGGGCAGACTAAACTACCAAGCCAATTCTTCACCAGAAAGGAGACAAGCTACCGGGGACCGGTTTCTGGCATTTCAGCCGTCTTCGGCCCGGCTTGCTTGAATCCTGATGGTGCAGTGAGAAAGGGACTCATGTCTGAGTATACCCTGCCACACCTATAGTGGCCAAAAACGATTCAGAAAAGGGTGTGGTGATGAACAGAGTGTCTGAATCAAGCAGACCACTCTTACCCAGTCCAAAGATCAGGGCTTGATCCATCACCGTTATTTATCTCACTGCACCATCCCAGCTCAGAACCTGGCTATATGCAAATCAGTCTGTCCCTGGCCCAGTGCATCATGGGAACAGGGCAGACTAAACAACCAAGCCAATTCCTCACCAGAAAGGAGACAAGCTACCGGGGACCGGTTTCTGGCATTTCAGCCGTCTTCGGCCTGGCTTGCTTGAATCCTGATGGTGCAGTGAGAAAGGGACTCATGTCTGAGTATACCCTGCCACACCTATAGTGGCCAAAAACGATTCAGAAAAGGGGGTGGTGATGAACAGAGTGTCTGAATTAAGCAGACCACTCTTACCCAGTCCAAAGATCAGGGCTTGATCCATCACCGTTATTTATCTCACTGCACCATCCCAGCTCAGAACCTGGCTATATGCAAATCAGTCTGTCCCTGGCCCAGTGCATCATGGGAACAGGGCAGACTAAACTACCAAGCCAATTCTTCACCAGAAAGGAGACAAGCTACCGGGGACCGGTTTCTGGCATTTCAGCCGTCTTCGGCCCGGCTTGCTTGAATCCTGATGGTGCAGTGAGAAAGGGACTCATGTCTGAGTATACCCTGCCACACCTATAGTGGCCAAAAACGATTCAGAAAAGGGGCTGGTGATGAACAGAGTGTCTGAATTAAGCAGACCACTCTTACCCAGTCCAAAGATCAGGGCTTGATCCATCACCGTTATTTATCTCACTGCACCATCCCAGCTCAGAACCTGGCTATATGCAAATCAGTCTGTCCCTGGCCCAGTGCATCATGGGAACAGGGCAGACTAAACTACCAAGCCAATTCTTCATCAGAAAGGATACAAGCTACCGGGGACCGGTTTCTGGCATTTCAGCCGTCTTCGGCCCGGCTTGCTTGAATCCTGATGGTGCAGTGAGAAAGGGACTCATGTCTGAGTATACCCTGCCACACCTATAGTGGCCAAAAATGATTCAGAAAAGGGGGTGGTGATGAACAGAGTGTCTGAATTAAGCAGACCACTCTTACCCAGTCCAAAGATCAGGGCTTGATCCATCACCGTTATTTATCTCACTGCACCATCCCAGCTCAGAACCTGGCTATATGCAAATCAGTCTGTCCCTGGCCCAGTGCATCATGGGAACAGGGCAGACTAAACTACCAAGCCAATTCTTCACCAGAAAGGAGACAAGCTACCGGGGACCGGTTTCTGGCATTTCAGCCGTCTTCGGCCCGGCTTGCTTGAATCCTGATGGTGCAGTGAGAAAGGGACTCATATCTGAGTATACCCTGCCACACCTATAGTGGCCAAAAACGATTCAGAAAAGGGCGTGGTGATGAACAGAGTGTCTGAATTAAGAAGACCACTCTTACCCAGTCCAAAGATCAGGGCTTGATCCATCACCGTTATTTATCTCACTGCACCATCCCAGCTCAGAACCTGGCTATATGCAATTCTGTCTGTCCCTGGCCCAGTGCATCATGGGAACAGGGCAGACTAAACTACCAAGCCAATTCTTCACCAGAAAGGAGACAAGCTACCGGGGACCGGTTTCTGGCATTTCAGCCGTCTTCGGCCTGGCTTGCTTGAATCCTGATGGTGCAGTGAGAAAGGGACTCATGTCTGAGTATACCCTGCCACACCTATAGTGGACAAAAACGATTATGAAAAGGGTGTGGTGATGAACAGAGTGTCTGAATTAAGCAGACCACTCTTACCCAGTCCAAAGATCAGGGCTTGATCCATCACCGTTATTTATCTCACTGCACCATCCCAGCTCAGAACCTGGCTATATGCAAATCAGTCTGTCCCTGGCCCAGTGCATCATGGGAACAGGGCAGACTAAACTACCAAGCCAATTCTTCACCAGAAAGGAGACAAGCTACCGGGGACCGGTTTCTGGCATTTCAGCCGTCTTCGGCCCGGCTTGCTTGAATCCTGATGGTGCAGTGAGAAAGGGACTCATGTCTGAGTATACCCTGCACACCTATAGTGGCCAAAAACGATTCAGAAAAGGGGGTGGTGATGAACAGAGTGTCTGAATTAAGCAGACCACTCTTACCCAGTCCAAAGATCAGGGCTTGATCCATCACCGTTATTTATCTCACTGCACCATCCCAGCTCAGAACCTGGCTATATGCAAATCAGTCTGTCCCTTTCCCAGTGCATCATGGGAACAGGGCAGACTAAACTACCAAGCCAATTCTTCACCAGAAAGGAGACAAGCTACCGGCGACTGGTTTCTGGCATTTCAGCCGTCTTCGGCCCGGCTTGCTTGAATCCTGATGGTGCAGTGTGAAAGGGACTCATGTCTGAGTATACCCTGCCACACCTATAGTGGCCAAAAACGATTCAGAAAAGGGGGTGGTGATGAACAGAGTGTCTGAATTAAGCAGACCACTCTTACCCAGTCCAAAGATCAGGGCTTGATCCATCACCGTTATTTATCTCACTGCACCATCCTAGCTCAGAACCTGGCTATATGCAAATCAGTCTGTCCCTGGCCCAGTGCATCATGGGAACAGGGCAGACTAAACTACCAAGCCAATTCTTCACCAGAAAGGAGACAAGCTACCGGGGACCGGTTTCTGGCATTTCAGCCGTCTTCGGCCCGGCTTGCTTGAATCCTGATGGTGCAGTGAGAAAGGGACTCATGTCTGAGTATACCCTGCCACACCTATAGTGGCCAAAAACGATTCAGAAAAGGGCGTGGTGATGAACAGAGTGTCTGAATTAAGAAGACCACTCTTACCCAGTCCAAAGATCAGGGCTTGATCCATCACTGTTATTTATCTCACTGCACCATCCCAGCTCAGAACCTGGCTATATGCAATTCTGTCTGTCCCTGGCCCAGTGCATCATGGGAACAGGGCAGACTAAACTACCAAGCCAATTCTTCACCAGAAAGGAGACAAGCTACCGGGGACCGGTTTCTGGCATTTCAGCCGTCTTCGGCCCGGCTTGCTTGAATCCTGATGGTGCAGTGAGAAAGGGACTCATGTCTGAGTATACCCTGCCACACCTATAGTGGCCAAAAACGATTCAGAAAAGGGCGTGGTGATGAACAGAGTGTCTGAATTAGGCAGACCACTCTTACCCAGTCCAAAGATCAGGGCTTGATCCATCACCGTTATTTATCTCACTGCACCATCCCAGCTCAGAACCTGGCTATGTGCAAATCAGTCTGTCCCTGGCCCAGTGCATCATGGGAACAGGGCAGACTAAACTACCAAGCCAATTCTTCACCAGAAAGGAGACAAGCTACCGGGGACCGGTTTCTGGCATTTCAGCCGTCTTCGGCCCGGCTTGCTTGAATCCTGATGGTGCAGTGAGAACGGGACTCATGTCTGAGTATACCCTGCCACACCTATAGTGGCCAAAAACGATTCAGAAAAGGGTGTGGTGATGAACAGAGTGTCTGAATTAAGCAGACCACTCTTACCCAGTCCAAAGATCAGGGCTTGATCCATCACCGTTATTTATCTCACTGCACCATCCCAGCTCAGAACCTGGCTATATGCAAATCAGTCTGTCCCTGGCCCAGTGCATCATGGGAACAGGGCAGACTAAACTACCAAGCCAATTCTTCACCAGAAAGGAGACAAGCTACCGGGGACCGGTTTCTGGCATTTCAGCCGTCTTCGGCCCGGCTTGCTTGAATCCTGATGGTGCAGTGAGAAAGGGACTCATGTCTGAGTATACCCTGCCACACCTATAGTGGACAAAAACGATTCAGAAAAGGGGGTGGTGATGAACAGAGTGTCTGAATTAAGCAGACAACTCTTACCCAGTCCAAAGATCAGGGCTTGATCCATCACCGTTATTTATCTCACTGCACCATCCCAGCTCAGAACCTGGCTATATGCAAATCAGTCTGTCCCTGGCCCAGTGCATCATGGGAACAGGGCAGACTAAACTACCAAGCCAATTCTTCACCAGAAAGGAGACAAGCTACCGGGGACCGGTTTCTGGCATTTCAGCCGTCTTCGGCCCGGCTTGCTTGAATCCTGATGGTGCAGTGAGAAAGGGACTCATGTCTGAGTATACCCTGCCACACCTATAGTGGCCAAAAACGACTCAGAAAAGGGTGTGGTGATGAACAGAGTGTCTGAATTAAGCATACCACTCTTACCCAGTCCAAAGATCAGGGCTTGATCCATCACCATTATTTATCTCACTGCACCATCCCAGCTCAGAACCTGGCTATATGCAAATCAGTCTGTCCCTGGCCCAGTGCATCATGGGAACAGGGCAGACTAAACTACCAAGCCAATTCTTCACCAGAAAGGAGACAAGCTACCGGGGACCGGTTTCTGGCATTTCAGCCGTCTTCGGCCCGGCTTGCTTGAATCCTGATGGTGCAGTGAGAAAGAGACCCATGTCTGAGTATACCCTGCCACACCTATAGTGGCCAAAAACGATTCAGAAAAGGGGGTGGTGATGAACAGAGTGTCTGAATTAAGCAGACCACTCTTACCCAGTCCAAAGATCAGGGCTTGATCCATCACCGTTATTTATCTCACTGCACCATCCCAGCTCAGAACCTGACTATATGCAAATCAGTCTGTCCCTGGCCCAGTGCATCATGGGAACAGGGCAGACTAAACTACCAAGCCAATTCTTCACCAGAAAGGAGACAAGCTACCGGGGACCAGTTTCTGGCATTTCAGCCGTCTTCAGCCCGGCTTGCTTGAATCCTGATGGTGCAGTGAGAAAGGGACTCATGTCTGAGTATACCCTGCCACACCTATAGTGGCCAAAAACGATTCAGAAAAGGGTGTGGTGATGAACAGAGTGTCTGAATTAAGCAGACCACTCTTACCCAGTCCAAAGATCAGGGCTTGATCCATCACCGTTATTTATCTCACTGCACCATCCCAGCTCAGAACCTGGCTATATGCAATTCAGTCTGTCCCTGGCCCAGTGCATCATGGGAACAGGGCAGACTAAACTACCAAGCCAATTCTTCACCAGAAAGGAGACAAGCTACCGGGGACCGGTTTCTGGCATTTCAGCCGTCTTCGGCCCGGCTTGCTTGAATCCTGATGGTGCAGTGAGAAAGGGACTCATGTCTGAGTATACCCTGCCACACCTATAGTGGCCAAAAACGATTCAGAAAAGGGTGTGGTGATGAACAGAGTGTCTGAATCAAGCAGACCACTCTTACCCAGTCCAAAGATCAGGGCTTGATCCATCACCGTTATTTATCTCACTGCACCATCCCAGCTCAGAACCTGGCTATGTGCAAATCAGTCTGTCCCTGGCCCAGTGCATCATGGGAACAGGGCAGACTAAACTACCAAGCCAATTCTTCACCAGAAAGGAGACAAGCTACCGGGGACCGGTTTCTGGCATTTCAGCCGTCTTCGGCCCGGCTTGCTTGAATCCTGATGGTGCAGTGAGAACGGGACTCATGTCTGAGTATACCCTGCCACACCTATAGTGGCCGAAAACGATTCAGAAAAGGGGGTGGTGATGAACAGAGTGTCTGAATTAAGCAGACCACTCTAACCCAGTCCAATGATCAGGGCTTGATCCATCACCGTTATTTATCTCACTGCACCATCCCAGCTCAGAACCTGGCTATATGCAAATCAGTCTGTCCCTGGCCCAGTGCATCATGGGAACAGGGCAGACTAAACTACCAAGCCAATTCTTCACCAGAAAGGAGACAAGCTCCCGGGGACCGGTTTCTGGCATTTCAGCCGTCTTCGGCCCGGCTTGCTTGAATCCTGATGGTGCAGTGAGAACGGGACTCATGTCTGAGTATACCCTGCCACACCTATAGTGGCCGAAAACGATTCAGAAAAGGGGGTGGTGATGAACAGAGTGTCTGAATTAAGCAGACCACTCTAACCCAGTCCAATGATCAGGGCTTGATCCATCACCGTTATTTATCTCACTGCACCATCCCAGCTCAGAACCTGGCTATATGCAAATCAGTCTGTCCCTGGCCCAGTGCATCATGGGAACAGGGCAGACTAAACTACCAAGCCAATTCTTCACCAGAAAGGAGACAAGCTCCCGGGGACCGGTTTCTGGCATTTCAGCCGTCTTCGGCCCGGCTTGCTTGAATCCTGATGGTGCAGTGAGAAAGGGACTCATGTCTGAGTATACCCTGCCACACCTATAGTGGCCAAAAACGATTCAGAAAAGGGTGTGGTGATGAACAGAGTGTCTGAATTAAGCATACCACTCTTACCCAGTCCAAAGATCAGGGCTTGATCCATCACCATTATTTATCTCACTGCACCATCCCAGCTCAGAACCTGGCTATATGCAAATCAGTCTGTCCCTGGCCCAGTGCATCATGGGAACAGGGCAGACTAAACTACCAAGCCAATTCTTCACCAGAAAGGAGACAAGCTACCGGGGACCGGTTTCTGGCATTTCAGCCGTCTTCGGCCCGGCTTGCTTGAATCCTGATGGTGCAGTGAGAAAGAGACCCATGTCTGAGTATACCCTGCCACACCTATAGTGGCCAAAAACGATTCAGAAAAGGGGGTGGTGATGAACAGAGTGTCTGAATTAAGCAGACCACTCTTACCCAGTCCAAAGATCAGGGCTTGATCCATCACCGTTATTTATCTCACTGCACCATCCCAGCTCAGAACCTGACTATATGCAAATCAGTCTGTCCCTGGCCCAGTGCATCATGGGAACAGGGCAGACTAAACTACCAAGCCAATTCTTCACCAGAAAGGAGACAAGCTACCGGGGACCGGTTTCTGGCATTTCAGCCGTCTTCGGCCCAGCTTGCTTGAATCCTGATGGTGCAGTGAGAAAGGGACTCATGTCTGAGTATACCCTGCCACACCTATAGTGGCCAAAAACGATTCAGAAAAGGGGGTGGTGATGAACAGAGTGTCTGAATTAAGCAGACCACTCTTACCCAGTCCAAAGATCAGGGCTTGATCCATCACCGTTATTTATCTCACTGCACCATCCCAGCTCAGAACCTGGCTATATGCAAATCAGTCTGTCCCTGGCCCAGTGCATCATGGGAACAGGGCAGACTAAACTACCAAGCCAATTCTTCACCAGAAAGGAGACAAGCTACCGGGGACCGGTTTCTGGCATTTCAGCCGTCTTCGGCCTGGCTTGCTTGAATCCTGATGGTGCAGTGAGAAAGGGACTCATGTCTGAGTATACCCTGCCACACCTATAGTGGCCAAAAACGATTCAGAAAAGGGGGTGGTGATGAACAGAGTGTCTGAATTAAGCAGACCACTCTTACCCAGTCCAAAGATCAGGGCTTGATCCATCACCGTTATTTATCTCACTGCACCATCCCAGCTCAGAACATGGCTATATGCAAATCAGTCTGTCCCTGGCCCAGTGCATCATGGGAACAGGGCAGACTAAACTACCAAGCCAATTCTTCACCAGAAAGGAGACAAGCTACCGGGGACCGGTTTCTGGCATTTCAGCCGTCTTCGGCCCGGCTTGCTTGAATCCTGATGGTGCAGTGAGAAAGGGACTCATGTCTGAGTACACCCTGCCACACCTATAGTGGCCAAAAACGATTCAGAAAAGGGGGTGGTGATGAACAGAGTGTCTGAATTAAGCAGACCACTCTTACCCAGTCCAAAGATCAGGGCTTGATCCATCACCGTTATTTATCTCACTGCACCATCCCAGCTCAGAACATGGCTATATGCAAATCAGTCTGTCCCTGGCCCAGTGCATCATGGGAACAGGGCAGACTAAACTACCAAGCCAATTCTTCACCAGAAAGGAGACAAGCTACCGGGGACCGGTTTCTGGCATTTCAGCCGTCTTCGGCCCGGCTTGCTTGAATCCTGATGGTGCAGTGAGAAAGGGACTCATGTCTGAGTACACCCTGCCACACCTATAGTGGCCAAAAACGATTCAGAAAAGGGGGTGGTGATGAACAGAGTGTCTGAATTAAGCAGACCACTCTTACCCAGTCCAAAGATCAGGGCTTGATCCATCACCGTTATTTATCTCACTGCACCATCCCAGCTCAGAACCTGGCTATATGCAAATCAGTCTGTCCCTTTCCCAGTGCATCATGGGAACAGGGCAGACTAAACTACCAAGCCAATTCTTCACCAGAAAGGAGACAAGCTACCGGGGACCGGTTTCTGGCATTTCAGCCGTCTTCGGCCCGGCTTGCTTGAATCCTGATGGTGCAGTGAGAAAGGGACTCATGTCTGAGTACACCCTGCCACACCTATAGTGGCCAAAAACGATTCAGAAAAGGGGGTGGTGATGAACAGAGTGTCTGAATTAAGCAGACCACTCTTACCCAGTCCAATGATCAGGGCTTGATCCATCACCGTTATTTATCTCACTGCACCATCCCAGCTCAGAACCTGGCTATATGCAAATCAGTCTGTCCCTGGCCCAGTGCATCATGGGAACAGGGCAGACTAAACTACCAAGCCAATTCTTCACCAGAAAGGAGACAAGCTACCGGGGACCGGTTTCTGGCATTTCAGCCGTCTTCGGCCCGGCTTGCTTGAATCCTGATGGTGCAGTGAGAAAGGGACTCATGTCTGAGTATACCCTGCCACACCTATAGTGGCCAAAAACGATTCAGAAAAGGGGGTGGTGATGAACAGAGTGTCTGAATTAAGCAGACCACTCTTACCCAGTCCAAAGATCAGGGCTTGATCCATCACCGTTATTTATCTCACTGCACCATCCCAGCTCAGAACCTGGCTATATGCAAATCAGTCTGTCCCTGGCCCAGTGCATCATGGGAACAGGGCAGACTAAACAACCAAGCCAATTCTTCACCAGAAAGGAGACAAGCTACCGGGGACCGGTTTCTGGCATTTCAGCCGTCTTCGGCCCGGCTTGCTTGAATCCTGATGGTGCAGTGAGAAAGGAACTCATGTCTGAGTATACCCTGCCACACCTATAGTGGCCAAAAACGATTCAGAAAAGGGGGTGGTGATGAACAGAGTGTCTGAATTAAGCAGACCACTCTTACCCAGTCCAAAGATCAGGGCTTGATCCATCACCGTTATTTATCTCACTGCACCATCCCAGCTCAGAACCTGGCTATATGCAAATCAGTCTGTCCCTGGCCCAGTGCATCATGAGAACAGGGCAGACTAAACTACCAAGCCAATTCTTCACCAGAAAGAAGACAAGCTACCGGGGACCGGTTTCTGGCATTTCAGCCGTCTTCGGCCCGGCTTGCTTGAATCCTGATGGTGCAGTGAGAAAGGGACTCATGTCTGAGTATACCCTGCCACACCTATAGTGGCCAAAAACGATTCAGAAAAGGGGGTGGTGATGAAAAGAGTGTCTGAATTAAGCAGACCACTCTTACCCAGTCCAAAGATCAGGGCTTGATCCATCACCGTTATTTATCTCACTGCACCATCCCAGCTCAGAACCTGGCTATATGCAAATCAGTCTGTCCCTGGCCCAGTGCATCATGGGAACAGGGCAGACTAAACTACCAAGCCAATTCTTCACCAGAAAGGAGACAAGCTACCGGGGACCGGTTTCTGGCATTTCAGCCGTCTTCGGCCCGGCTTGCTTGAATCCTGATGGTGCAGTGAGAAAGGGACTCATGTCTGAGTATACCTTGCCACACCTATAGTGGCCAAAAACGATTCAGAAAAGGGGGTGGTGATGAAAAGAGTGTCTGAATTAAGCAGACCACTCTTACCCAGTCCAAAGATCAGGGCTTGATCCATCACCGTTATTTATCTCACTGCACCATCCCAGCTCAGAACCTGGCTATATGCAAATCAGTCTGTCCCTGGCCCAGTGCATCATGGGAACAGGGCAGACTAAACTACCAAGCCAATTCTTCACCAGAAAGGAGACAAGCTACCGGGGACCGGTTTCTGGCATTTCAGCCGTCTTCGGCCCGGCTTGCTTGAATCCTGATGGTGCAGTGAGAAAGGGACTCGTGTCTGAGTATACCCTGCCACACCTATAGTGGCCAAAAACGATTCAGAAAAGGGGGTGGTGATGAACAGAGTGTCTGAATTAATCAGACCACTCTTACCCAGTCCAAAGATCAGGGCTTGATCCATCACCATTATTTATCTCACTGCACCATCCCAGCTCAGAACCTGGCTATATGCAAATCAGTCTGTCCCTGGCCCAGTGCATCATGGGAACAGGGCAGACTAAACTACCAAGCCAATTCTTCACCAGAAAGGAGACAAGCTACCGGGGACTGGTTTCTGGCATTTCAGCCGTCTTCGACCCGGCTTGCTTGAATCCTGATGGTGCAGTGAGAAAGGGACTCGTGTCTGAGTATACCCTGCCACACCTATAGTGGCCAAAAACGATTCAGAAAAGGGGGTGGTGATGAACAGAGTGTCTGAATTAAGCAGACCACTCTTACCCAGTCCAAAGATCGGGGCTTGATCCATCACCGTTATTTATCTCACTGCACCATCCCAGCTCAGAACCTGGCTATATGCAAATCAGTCTGTCCCTGGCCCAGTGCATCATGGGAACAGGGCAGACTAAACTACCAAGCCAATTCTTCACCAGAAAGGAGACAAGCTACCGGGGACCGGTTTCTGGCATTTCAGCCGTCTTCGGCCCGGCTTGCTTGAATCCTGATGGTGCAGTGAGAAAGGGACTCGTGTCTGAGTATACCCTGCCACACCTATAGTGGCCAAAAACGATTCAGAAAAGGGTGTGGTGATGAACAGAGTGTCTGAATTAAGCAGACCACTCTTACCCAGTCCAAAGATCGGGGCTTGATCCATCACCGTTATTTATCTCACTGCACCATCCCAGCTCAGAACCTGGCTATATGCAAATCAGTCTGTCCCTGGCCCAGTGCATCATGGGAACAGGGCAGACTAAACTACCAAGCCAATTCTTCACCAGAAAGGAGACAAGCTACCGGGGACCGGTTTCTGGCATTTCAGCCGTCTTCGACCCGGCTTGCTTGAATCCTGATGGTGCAGTGAGAAAGGGACTCGTGTCTGAGTATACCCTGCGACACCTATAGTGGCCAAAAACGATTCAGAAAAGGGGGTGGTGATGAACAGAGTGTCTGAATTAAGCAGACCACTCTTACCCAGTCCAAAGATCGGGGCTTGATCCATCACCGTAATTTATCTCACTGCACCATCCCAGCTCAGAACCTGGCTATATGCAAATCAGTCTGTCCCTGGCCCAGTGCATCATGGGAACAGGGCAGACTAAACAACCAAGCCAATTCTTCACCAGAAAGGAGACAAGCTACCGGGGACCGGTTTCTGGCATTTCAGCCGTCTTCGGCCCGGCTTGCTTGAATCCTGATGGTGCAGTGAGAAAGGGACTCATGTCTGAGTATACCCTGCCACACCTATAGTGGCCAAAAACGATTCAGAAAAGGGGGTGGTGATGAACAGAGTGTCTGAATTAAGCAGACCACTCTTACCCAGTCCAAAGATCAGGGCTTGATCCATCACCGTTATTTATCTCACTGCACCATCCCAGCTCAGAACCTGGCTATATGCAAATCAGTCTGTCCCTGGCCCAGTGCATCATGGGAACAGGGCAGACTAAACTACCAAGCCAATTCTTCACCAGAAAGGAGACAAGCTACCGGGGACCGGTTTCTGGCATTTCAGCCGTCTTCGGCCCGGCTTGCTTGAATCCTGATGGTGCAGTGAGAAAGGGACTCGTGTCTGAGTATACCTTGCCACACCTATAGTGGCCAAAAACGATTCAGAAAAGGGGGTGGTGATGAACAGAGTGTCTGAATTAAGCAGACCACTCTTACCCAGTCCAAAGATCAGGGCTTGATCCATCACCGTTATTTATCTCACTGCACCATCCCAGCTCAGAACCTGGCTATATGCAAATCTGTCTGTCCCTGGCCCAGTGCATCATGGGAACAGGGCAGACTAAACTACCAAGCCAATTCTTCACCAGAAAGGAGACAAGCTACCGGGGACCGGTTTCTGGCATTTCAGCCGTCTTCGGCCCGGCTTGCTTGAATCCTGATGGTGCAGTGAGAAAGGGACTCATGTCTGAGTATACCCTGCCACACCTATAGTGGCCAAAAACGATTCAGAAAAGGGTGTGGTGATGAACAGAGTGTCTGAATTAAGTAGACCACTCTTACCCAGTCCAAAGATCAGGGCTTGATCCATCACCGTTATTTATCTCACTGCACCATCCCAGCTCAGAACCTGGCTATATGCAAATCAGTCTGTCCCTGGCCCAGTGCATCATGGGAACAGGGCAGACTAAACAACCAAGCCAATTCTTCACCAGAAAGGAGACAAGCTACCGGGGACCGGTTTCTGGCATTTCAGCCGTCTTCGGCCCGGCTTGCTTGAATCCTGATGGTGCAGTGAGAAAGGAACTCATGTCTGAGTATACCCTGCCACACCTATAGTGGCCAAAAACGATTCAGAAAAGGGGGTGGTGATGAACAGAGTGTCTGAATTAAGCAGACCACTCTTACCCAGTCCAAAGATCAGGGCTTGATCCATCACCGTTATTTATCTCACTGCACCATCCCAGCTCAGAACCTGGCTATATGCAAATCAGTCTGTCCCTGGCCCAGTGCATCATGAGAACAGGGCAGACTAAACTACCAAGCCAATTCTTCACCAGAAAGGAGACAAGCTACCGGGGACCGGTTTCTGGCATTTCAGCCGTCTTCGGCCCGGCTTGCTTGAATCCTGATGGTGCAGTGAGAAAGGGACTCATGTCTGAGTATACCTTGCCACACCTATAGTGGCCAAAAACGATTCAGAAAAGGGGGTGGTGATGAACAGAGTGTCTGAATTAAGCAGACCACTCTTACCCAGTCCAAAGATCAGGGCTTGATCCATCACCGTTATTTATCTCACTGCACCATCCCAGCTCAGAACCTGGCTATATGCAAATCTGTCTGTCCCTGGCCCAGTGCATCATGGGAACAGGGCAGACTAAACTACCAAGCCAATTCTTCACCAGAAAGGAGACAAGCTACCGGGGACCGGTTTCTGGCATTTCAGCCGTCTTCGGCCCGGCTTGCTTGAATCCTGATGGTGCAGTGAGAAAGGGACTCATGTCTGAGTATACCTTGCCACACCTATAGTGGCCAAAAACGATTCAGAAAAGGGGGTGGTGATGAACAGAGTGTCTGAATTAAGCAGACCACTCTTACCCAGTCCAAAGATCAGGGCTTGATCCATCACCGTTATTTATCTCACTGCACCATCCCAGCTCAGAACCTGGCTATATGCAAATCAGTCTGTCCCTGGCCCAGTGCATCATGGGAACAGGGCAGACTAAAGAACCAAGCCAATTCTTCACCAGAAAGGAGACAAGCTACCGGGGACCGGTTTCTGGCATTTCAGCCGTCTTCGGCCCGGCTTGCTTGAATCCTGATGGTGCAGTGAGAAAGGAACTCATGTCTGAGTATACCCTGCCACACCTATAGTGGCCAAAAACGATTCAGAAAAGGGGGTGGTGATGAACAGAGTGTCTGAATTAAGCAGACCACTCTTACCCAGTCCAAAGATCAGGGCTTGATCCATCACCGTTATTTATCTCACTGCACCATCCCAGCTCAGAACCTGGCTATATGCAAATCAGTCTGTCCCTGGCCCAGTGCATCATGAGAACAGGGCAGACTAAACTACCAAGCCAATTCTTCACCAGAAAGGAGACAAGCTACCGGGGACCGGTTTCTGGCATTTCAGCCGTCTTCGGCCCGGCTTGCTTGAATCCTGATGGTGCAGTGAGAAAGGGACTCATGTCTGAGTATACCTTGCCACACCTATAGTGGCCAAAAACGATTCAGAAAAGGGGGTGGTGATGAACAGAGTGTCTGAATTAAGCAGACCACTCTTGCCCAGTCCAAAGATCAGGGCTTGATCCATCACCGTTATTTATCTCACTGCACCATCCCAGCTCAGAACCTGGCTATATGCAAATCAGTCTGTCCCTGGCCCAGTGCATCATGGGAACAGGGCAGACTAAACAACCAAGCCAATTCCTCACCAGAAAGGAGACAAGCTACCGGGGACCGGTTTCTGGCATTTCAGCCGTCTTCGGCCTGGCTTGCTTGAATCCTGATGGTGCAGTGAGAAAGGGACTCATGTCTGAGTATACCCTGCCACACCTATAGTGGCCAAAAACGATTCAGAAAAGGGGGTGGTGATGAACAGAGTGTCTGAATTAAGCAGACCACTCTTACCCAGTCCAAAGATCAGGGCTTGATCCATCACCGTTATTTATCTCACTGCACCATCCCAGCTCAGAACCTGGCTATATGCAAATCAGTCTGTCCCTGGCCCAGTGCATCATGGGAACAGGGCAGACTAAACTACCAAGCCAATTCTTCACCAGAAAGGAGACAAGCTACCGGGGACCGGTTTCTGGCATTTCAGCCGTCTTCGGCCCGGCTTGCTTGAATCCTGATGGTGCAGTGAGAAAGGGACTCATGTCTGAGTATACCCTGCCACACCTATAGTGGCCAAAAACGATTCAGAAAAGGGGCTGGTGATGAACAGAGTGTCTGAATTAAGCAGACCACTCTTACCCAGTCCAAAGATCAGGGCTTGATCCATCACCGTTATTTATCTCACTGCACCATCCCAGCTCAGAACCTGGCTATATGCAAATCAGTCTGTCCCTGGCCCAGTGCATCATGGGAACATGGCAGACTAAACTACCAAGCCAATTCTTCACCAGAAAGGATACAAGCTACCGGGGACCGGTTTCTGGCATTTCAGCCGTCTTCGGCCCGGCTTGCTTGAATCCTGATGGTGCAGTGAGAAAGGGACTCATGTCTGAGTATACCCTGCCACACCTATAGTGGCCAAAAACGATTCAGAAAAGGGGGTGGTGATGAACAGAGTGTCTGAATTAATCAGACCACTCTTACCCAGTCCAAAGATCAGGGCTTGATCCATCACCGTTATTTATCTCACTGCACCATCCCAGCTCAGAACCTGGCTATATGCAAATCAGTCTGTCCCTGGCCCAGTGCATCATGGGAACAGGGCAGACTAAACAACCAAGCCAATTCCTCACCAGAAAGGAGACAAGCTACCGGGGACCGGTTTCTGGCATTTCAGCCGTCTTCGGCCTGGCTTGCTTGAATCCTGATGGTGCAGTGAGAAAGGGACTCATGTCTGAGTATACCCTGCCACACCTATAGTGGCCAAAAACGATTCAGAAAAGGGGGTGGTGATGAACAGAGTGTCTGAATTAAGCAGACCACTCTTACCCAGTCCAAAGATCAGGGCTTGATCCATCACCGTTATTTATCTCACTGCACCATCCCAGCTCAGAACCTGGCTATATGCAAATCAGTCTGTCCCTGGCCCAGTGCATCATGGGAACAGGGCAGACTAAACTACCAAGCCAATTCTTCACCAGAAAGGAGACAAGCTACCGGGGACCGGTTTCTGGCATTTCAGCCGTCTTCGGCCCGGCTTGCTTGAATCCTGATGGTGCAGTGAGAAAGGGACTCATGTCTGAGTATACCCTGCCACACCTATAGTGGCCAAAAACGATTCAGAAAAGGGGCTGGTGATGAACAGAGTGTCTGAATTAAGCAGACCACTCTTACCCAGTCCAAAGATCAGGGCTTGATCCATCACCGTTATTTATCTCACTGCACCATCCCAGCTCAGAACCTGGCTATATGCAAATCAGTCTGTCCCTGGCCCAGTGCATCATGGGAACAGGGCAGACTAAACTACCAAGCCAATTCTTCATCAGAAAGGATACAAGCTACCGGGGACCGGTTTCTGGCATTTCAGCCGTCTTCGGCCCGGCTTGCTTGAATCCTGATGGTGCAGTGAGAAAGGGACTCATGTCTGAGTATACCCTGCCACACCTATAGTGGCCAAAAATGATTCAGAAAAGGGGGTGGTGATGAACAGAGTGTCTGAATTAAGCAGACCACTCTTACCCAGTCCAAAGATCAGGGCTTGATCCATCACCGTTATTTATCTCACTGCACCATCCCAGCTCAGAACCTGGCTATATGCAAATCAGTCTGTCCCTGGCCCAGTGCATCATGGGAACAGGGCAGACTAAACTACCAAGCCAATTCTTCACCAGAAAGGAGACAAGCTACCGGGGACCGGTTTCTGGCATTTCAGCCGTCTTCGGCCCGGCTTGCTTGAATCCTGATGGTGCAGTGAGAAAGGGACTCATATCTGAGTATACCCTGCCACACCTATAGTGGCCAAAAACGATTCAGAAAAGGGCGTGGTGATGAACAGAGTGTCTGAATTAAGAAGACCACTCTTACCCAGTCCAAAGATCAGGGCTTGATCCATCACCGTTATTTATCTCACTGCACCATCCCAGCTCAGAACCTGGCTATATGCAATTCTGTCTGTCCCTGGCCCAGTGCATCATGGGAACAGGGCAGACTAAACTACCAAGCCAATTCTTCACCAGAAAGGAGACAAGCTACCGGGGACCGGTTTCTGGCATTTCAGCCGTCTTCGGCCTGGCTTGCTTGAATCCTGATGGTGCAGTGAGAAAGGGACTCATGTCTGAGTATACCCTGCCACACCTATAGTGGACAAAAACGATTCAGAAAAGGGTGTGGTGATGAACAGAGTGTCTGAATTAAGCAGACCACTCTTACCCAGTCCAAAGATCAGGGCTTGATCCATCACCGTTATTTATCTCACTGCACCATCCCAGCTCAGAACCTGGCTATATGCAAATCAGTCTGTCCCTGGCCCAGTGCATCATGGGAACAGGGCAGACTAAACTACCAAGCCAATTCTTCACCAGAAAGGAGACAAGCTACCGGGGACCGGTTTCTGGCATTTCAGCCGTCTTCGGCCCGGCTTGCTTGAATCCTGATGGTGCAGTGAGAAAGGGACTCATGTCTGAGTATACCCTGCACACCTATAGTGGCCAAAAACGATTCAGAAAAGGGGGTGGTGATGAACAGAGTGTCTGAATTAAGCAGACCACTCTTACCCAGTCCAAAGATCAGGGCTTGATCCATCACCGTTATTTATCTCACTGCACCATCCCAGCTCAGAACCTGGCTATATGCAAATCAGTCTGTCCCTTTCCCAGTGCATCATGGGAACAGGGCAGACTAAACTACCAAGCCAATTCTTCACCAGAAAGGAGACAAGCTACCGGCGACTGGTTTCTGGCATTTCAGCCGTCTTCGGCCCGGCTTGCTTGAATCCTGATGGTGCAGTGTGAAAGGGACTCATGTCTGAGTATACCCTGCCACACCTATAGTGGCCAAAAACGATTCAGAAAAGGGGGTGGTGATGAACAGAGTGTCTGAATTAAGCAGACCACTCTTACCCAGTCCAAAGATCAGGGCTTGATCCATCACCGTTATTTATCTCACTGCACCATCCTAGCTCAGAACCTGGCTATATGCAAATCAGTCTGTCCCTGGCCCAGTGCATCATGGGAACAGGGCAGACTAAACTACCAAGCCAATTCTTCACCAGAAAGGAGACAAGCTACCGGGGACCGGTTTCTGGCATTTCAGCCGTCTTCGGCCCGGCTTGCTTGAATCCTGATGGTGCAGTGAGAAAGGGACTCATGTCTGAGTATACCCTGCCACACCTATAGTGGCCAAAAACGATTCAGAAAAGGGCGTGGTGATGAACAGAGTGTCTGAATTAAGAAGACCACTCTTACCCAGTCCAAAGATCAGGGCTTGATCCATCACCGTTATTTATCTCACTGCACCATCCCAGCTCAGAACCTGGCTATATGCAATTCTGTCTGTCCCTGGCCCAGTGCATCATGGGAACAGGGCAGACTAAACTACCAAGCCAATTCTTCACCAGAAAGGAGACAAGCTACCGGGGACCGGTTTCTGGCATTTCAGCCGTCTTCGGCCCGGCTTGCTTGAATCCTGATGGTGCAGTGAGAAAGGGACTCATGTCTGAGTATACCCTGCCACACCTATAGTGGCCAAAAACGATTCAGAAAAGGGCGTGGTGATGAACAGAGTGTCTGAATTAGGCAGACCACTCTTACCCAGTCCAAAGATCAGGGCTTGATCCATCACCGTTATTTATCTCACTGCACCATCCCAGCTCAGAACCTGGCTATGTGCAAATCAGTCTGTCCCTGGCCCAGTGCATCATGGGAACAGGGCAGACTAAACTACCAAGCCAATTCTTCACCAGAAAGGAGACAAGCTACCGGGGACCGGTTTCTGGCATTTCAGCCGTCTTCGGCCCGGCTTGCTTGAATCCTGATGGTGCAGTGAGAAAGGGACTCATGTCTGAGTATACCCTGCCACACCTATAGTGGACAAAAACGATTCAGAAAAGGGGGTGGTGATGAACAGAGTGTCTGAATTAAGCAGACAACTCTTACCCAGTCCAAAGATCAGGGCTTGATCCATCACCGTTATTTATCTCACTGCACCATCCCAGCTCAGAACCTGGCTATATGCAAATCAGTCTGTCCCTGGCCCAGTGCATCATGGGAACAGGGCAGACTAAACTACCAAGCCAATTCTTCACCAGAAAGGAGACAAGCTACCGGGGACCGGTTTCTGGCATTTCAGCCGTCTTCGGCCCGGCTTGCTTGAATCCTGATGGTGCAGTGAGAAAGGGACTCATGTCTGAGTATACCCTGCCACACCTATAGTGGCCAAAAACGACTCAGAAAAGGGTGTGGTGATGAACAGAGTGTCTGAATTAAGCATACCACTCTTACCCAGTCCAAAGATCAGGGCTTGATCCATCACCATTATTTATCTCACTGCACCATCCCAGCTCAGAACCTGGCTATATGCAAATCAGTCTGTCCCTGGCCCAGTGCATCATGGGAACAGGGCAGACTAAACTACCAAGCCAATTCTTCACCAGAAAGGAGACAAGCTACCGGGGACCGGTTTCTGGCATTTCAGCCGTCTTCGGCCCGGCTTGCTTGAATCCTGATGGTGCAGTGAGAAAGAGACCCATGTCTGAGTATACCCTGCCACACCTATAGTGGCCAAAAACGATTCAGAAAAGGGGGTGGTGATGAACAGAGTGTCTGAATTAAGCAGACCACTCTTACCCAGTCCAAAGATCAGGGCTTGATCCATCACCGTTATTTATCTCACTGCACCATCCCAGCTCAGAACCTGACTATATGCAAATCAGTCTGTCCCTGGCCCAGTGCATCATGGGAACAGGGCAGACTAAACTACCAAGCCAATTCTTCACCAGAAAGGAGACAAGCTACCGGGGACCAGTTTCTGGCATTTCAGCCGTCTTCAGCCCGGCTTGCTTGAATCCTGATGGTGCAGTGAGAAAGGGACTCATGTCTGAGTATACCCTGCCACACCTATAGTGGCCAAAAACGATTCAGAAAAGGGTGTGGTGATGAACAGAGTGTCTGAATTAAGCAGACCACTCTTACCCAGTCCAAAGATCAGGGCTTGATCCATCACCGTTATTTATCTCACTGCACCATCCCAGCTCAGAACCTGGCTATATGCAATTCAGTCTGTCCCTGGCCCAGTGCATCATGGGAACAGGGCAGACTAAACTACCAAGCCAATTCTTCACCAGAAAGGAGACAAGCTACCGGGGACCGGTTTCTGGCATTTCAGCCGTCTTCGGCCCGGCTTGCTTGAATCCTGATGGTGCAGTGAGAAAGGGACTCATGTCTGAGTATACCCTGCCACACCTATAGTGGCCAAAAACGATTCAGAAAAGGGTGTGGTGATGAACAGAGTGTCTGAATCAAGCAGACCACTCTTACCCAGTCCAAAGATCAGGGCTTGATCCATCACCGTTATTTATCTCACTGCACCATCCCAGCTCAGAACCTGGCTATGTGCAAATCAGTCTGTCCCTGGCCCAGTGCATCATGGGAACAGGGCAGACTAAACTACCAAGCCAATTCTTCACCAGAAAGGAGACAAGCTACCGGGGACCGGTTTCTGGCATTTCAGCCGTCTTCGGCCCGGCTTGCTTGAATCCTGATGGTGCAGTGAGAACGGGACTCATGTCTGAGTATACCCTGCCACACCTATAGTGGCCGAAAACGATTCAGAAAAGGGGGTGGTGATGAACAGAGTGTCTGAATTAAGCAGACCACTCTAACCCAGTCCAATGATCAGGGCTTGATCCATCACCGTTATTTATCTCACTGCACCATCCCAGCTCAGAACCTGGCTATATGCAAATCAGTCTGTCCCTGGCCCAGTGCATCATGGGAACAGGGCAGACTAAACTACCAAGCCAATTCTTCACCAGAAAGGAGACAAGCTCCCGGGGACCGGTTTCTGGCATTTCAGCCGTCTTCGGCCCGGCTTGCTTGAATCCTGATGGTGCAGTGAGAACGGGACTCATGTCTGAGTATACCCTGCCACACCTATAGTGGCCGAAAACGATTCAGAAAAGGGGGTGGTGATGAACAGAGTGTCTGAATTAAGCAGACCACTCTAACCAAGTCCAATGATCAGGGCTTGATCCATCACCGTTATTTATCTCACTGCACCATCCCAGCTCAGAACCTGGCTATATGCAAATCAGTCTGTCCCTGGCCCAGTGCATCATGGGAACAGGGCAGACTAAACTACCAAGCCAATTCTTCACCAGAAAGGAGACAAGCTCCCGGGGACCGGTTTCTGGCATTTCAGCCGTCTTCGGCCCGGCTTGCTTGAATCCTGATGGTGCAGTGAGAAAGGGACTCATGTCTGAGTATACCCTGCCACACCTATAGTGGCCAAAAACGATTCAGAAAAGGGTGTGGTGATGAACAGAGTGTCTGAATTAAGCATACCACTCTTACCCAGTCCAAAGATCAGGGCTTGATCCATCACCATTATTTATCTCACTGCACCATCCCAGCTCAGAACCTGGCTATATGCAAATCAGTCTGTCCCTGGCCCAGTGCATCATGGGAACAGGGCAGACTAAACTACCAAGCCAATTCTTCACCAGAAAGGAGACAAGCTACCGGGGACCGGTTTCTGGCATTTCAGCCGTCTTCGGCCCGGCTTGCTTGAATCCTGATGGTGCAGTGAGAAAGAGACCCATGTCTGAGTATACCCTGCCACACCTATAGTGGCCAAAAACGATTCAGAAAAGGGGGTGGTGATGAACAGAGTGTCTGAATTAAGCAGACCACTCTTACCCAGTCCAAAGATCAGGGCTTGATCAATCACCGTTATTTATCTCACTGCACCATCCCAGCTCAGAACCTGACTATATGCAAATCAGTCTGTCCCTGGCCCAGTGCATCATGGGAACAGGGCAGACTAAACTACCAAGCCAATTCTTCACCAGAAAGGAGACAAGCTACCGGGGACCGGTTTCTGGCATTTCAGCCGTCTTCGGCCCAGCTTGCTTGAATCCTGATGGTGCAGTGAGAAAGGGACTCATGTCTGAGTATACCCTGCCACACCTATAGTGGCCAAAAACGATTCAGAAAAGGGGGTGGTGATGAACAGAGTGTCTGAATTAAGCAGACCACTCTTACCCAGTCCAAAGATCAGGGCTTGATCCATCACCGTTATTTATCTCACTGCACCATCCCAGCTCAGAACCTGGCTATATGCAAATCAGTCTGTCCCTGGCCCAGTGCATCATGGGAACAGGGCAGACTAAACTACCAAGCCAATTCTTCACCAGAAAGGAGACAAGCTACCGGGGACCGGTTTCTGGCATTTCAGCCGTCTTCGGCCTGGCTTGCTTGAATCCTGATGGTGCAGTGAGAAAGGGACTCATGTCTGAGTATACCCTGCCACACCTATAGTGGCCAAAAACGATTCAGAAAAGGGGGTGGTGATGAACAGAGTGTCTGAATTAAGCAGACCACTCTTACCCAGTCCAAAGATCAGGGCTTGATCCATCACCGTTATTTATCTCACTGCACCATCCCAGCTCAGAACATGGCTATATGCAAATCAGTCTGTCCCTGGCCCAGTGCATCATGGGAACAGGGCAGACTAAACTACCAAGCCAATTCTTCACCAGAAAGGAGACAAGCTACCGGGGACCGGTTTCTGGCATTTCAGCCGTCTTCGGCCCGGCTTGCTTGAATCCTGATGGTGCAGTGAGAAAGGGACTCATGTCTGAGTACACCCTGCCACACCTATAGTGGCCAAAAACGATTCAGAAAAGGGGGTGGTGATGAACAGAGTGTCTGAATTAAGCAGACCACTCTTACCCAGTCCAAAGATCAGGGCTTGATCCATCACCGTTATTTATCTCACTGCACCATCCCAGCTCAGAACATGGCTATATGCAAATCAGTCTGTCCCTGGCCCAGTGCATCATGGGAACAGGGCAGACTAAACTACCAAGCCAATTCTTCACCAGAAAGGAGACAAGCTACCGGGGACCGGTTTCTGGCATTTCAGCCGTCTTCGGCCCGGCTTGCTTGAATCCTGATGGTGCAGTGAGAAAGGGACTCATGTCTGAGTACACCCTGCCACACCTATAGTGGCCAAAAACGATTCAGAAAAGGGGGTGGTGATGAACAGAGTGTCTGAATTAAGCAGACCACTCTTACCCAGTCCAAAGATCAGGGCTTGATCCATCACCGTTATTTATCTCACTGCACCATCCCAGCTCAGAACCTGGCTATATGCAAATCAGTCTGTCCCTTTCCCAGTGCATCATGGGAACAGGGCAGACTAAACTACCAAGCCAATTCTTCACCAGAAAGGAGACAAGCTACCGGGGACCGGTTTCTGGCATTTCAGCCGTCTTCGGCCCGGCTTGCTTGAATCCTGATGGTGCAGTGAGAAAGGGACTCATGTCTGAGTACACCCTGCCACACCTATAGTGGCCAAAAACGATTCAGAAAAGGGGGTGGTGATGAACAGAGTGTCTGAATTAAGCAGACCACTCTTACCCAGTCCAATGATCAGGGCTTGATCCATCACCGTTATTTATCTCACTGCACCATCCCAGCTCAGAACCTGGCTATATGCAAATCAGTCTGTCCCTGGCCCAGTGCATCATGGGAACAGGGCAGACTAAACTACCAAGCCAATTCTTCACCAGAAAGGAGACAAGCTACCGGGGACCGGTTTCTGGCATTTCAGCCGTCTTCGGCCCGGCTTGCTTGAATCCTGATGGTGCAGTGAGAAAGGGACTCATGTCTGAGTATACCCTGCCACACCTATAGTGGCCAAAAACGATTCAGAAAAGGGGGTGGTGATGAACAGAGTGTCTGAATTAAGCAGACCACTCTTACCCAGTCCAAAGATCAGGGCTTGATCCATCACCGTTATTTATCTCACTGCACCATCCCAGCTCAGAACCTGGCTATATGCAAATCAGTCTGTCCCTGGCCCAGTGCATCATGGGAACAGGGCAGACTAAACAACCAAGCCAATTCTTCACCAGAAAGGAGACAAGCTACCGGGGACCGGTTTCTGGCATTTCAGCCGTCTTCGGCCCGGCTTGCTTGAATCCTGATGGTGCAGTGAGAAAGGAACTCATGTCTGAGTATACCCTGCCACACCTATAGTGGCCAAAAACGATTCAGAAAAGGGGGTGGTGATGAACAGAGTGTCTGAATTAAGCAGACCACTCTTACCCAGTCCAAAGATCAGGGCTTGATCCATCACCGTTATTTATCTCACTGCACCATCCCAGCTCAGAACCTGGCTATATGCAAATCAGTCTGTCCCTGGCCCAGTGCATCATGAGAACAGGGCAGACTAAACTACCAAGCCAATTCTTCACCAGAAAGAAGACAAGCTACCGGGGACCGGTTTCTGGCATTTCAGCCGTCTTCGGCCCGGCTTGCTTGAATCCTGATGGTGCAGTGAGAAAGGGACTCATGTCTGAGTATACCCTGCCACACCTATAGTGGCCAAAAACGATTCAGAAAAGGGGGTGGTGATGAAAAGAGTGTCTGAATTAAGCAGACCACTCTTACCCAGTCCAAAGATCAGGGCTTGATCCATCACCGTTATTTATCTCACTGCACCATCCCAGCTCAGAACCTGGCTATATGCAAATCAGTCTGTCCCTGGCCCAGTGCATCATGGGAACAGGGCAGACTAAACTACCAAGCCAATTCTTCACCAGAAAGGAGACAAGCTACCGGGGACCGGTTTCTGGCATTTCAGCCGTCTTCGGCCCGGCTTGCTTGAATCCTGATGGTGCAGTGAGAAAGGGACTCATGTCTGAGTATACCTTGCCACACCTATAGTGGCCAAAAACGATTCAGAAAAGGGGGTGGTGATGAAAAGAGTGTCTGAATTAAGCAGACCACTCTTACCCAGTCCAAAGATCAGGGCTTGATCCATCACCGTTATTTATCTCACTGCACCATCCCAGCTCAGAACCTGGCTATATGCAAATCAGTCTGTCCCTGGCCCAGTGCATCATGGGAACAGGGCAGACTAAACTACCAAGCCAATTCTTCACCAGAAAGGAGACAAGCTACCGGGGACCGGTTTCTGGCATTTCAGCCGTCTTCGGCCCGGCTTGCTTGAATCCTGATGGTGCAGTGAGAAAGGGACTCGTGTCTGAGTATACCCTGCCACACCTATAGTGGCCAAAAACGATTCAGAAAAGGGGGTGGTGATGAACAGAGTGTCTGAATTAATCAGACCACTCTTACCCAGTCCAAAGATCAGGGCTTGATCCATCACCATTATTTATCTCACTGCACCATCCCAGCTCAGAACCTGGCTATATGCAAATCAGTCTGTCCCTGGCCCAGTGCATCATGGGAACAGGGCAGACTAAACTACCAAGCCAATTCTTCACCAGAAAGGAGACAAGCTACCGGGGACTGGTTTCTGGCATTTCAGCCGTCTTCGACCCGGCTTGCTTGAATCCTGATGGTGCAGTGAGAAAGGGACTCGTGTCTGAGTATACCCTGCCACACCTATAGTGGCCAAAAACGATTCAGAAAAGGGGGTGGTGATGAACAGAGTGTCTGAATTAAGCAGACCACTCTTACCCAGTCCAAAGATCGGGGCTTGATCCATCACCGTTATTTATCTCACTGCACCATCCCAGCTCAGAACCTGGCTATATGCAAATCAGTCTGTCCCTGGCCCAGTGCATCATGGGAACAGGGCAGACTAAACTACCAAGCCAATTCTTCACCAGAAAGGAGACAAGCTACCGGGGACCGGTTTCTGGCATTTCAGCCGTCTTCGGCCCGGCTTGCTTGAATCCTGATGGTGCAGTGAGAAAGGGACTCGTGTCTGAGTATACCCTGCCACACCTATAGTGGCCAAAAACGATTCAGAAAAGGGTGTGGTGATGAACAGAGTGTCTGAATTAAGCAGACCACTCTTACCCAGTCCAAAGATCGGGGCTTGATCCATCACCGTTATTTATCTCACTGCACCATCCCAGCTCAGAACCTGGCTATATGCAAATCAGTCTGTCCCTGGCCCAGTGCATCATGGGAACAGGGCAGACTAAACTACCAAGCCAATTCTTCACCAGAAAGGAGACAAGCTACCGGGGACCGGTTTCTGGCATTTCAGCCGTCTTCGACCCGGCTTGCTTGAATCCTGATGGTGCAGTGAGAAAGGGACTCGTGTCTGAGTATACCCTGCGACACCTATAGTGGCCAAAAACGATTCAGAAAAGGGGGTGGTGATGAACAGAGTGTCTGAATTAAGCAGACCACTCTTACCCAGTCCAAAGATCGGGGCTTGATCCATCACCGTAATTTATCTCACTGCACCATCCCAGCTCAGAACCTGGCTATATGCAAATCAGTCTGTCCCTGGCCCAGTGCATCATGGGAACAGGGCAGACTAAACAACCAAGCCAATTCTTCACCAGAAAGGAGACAAGCTACCGGGGACCGGTTTCTGGCATTTCAGCCGTCTTCGGCCCGGCTTGCTTGAATCCTGATGGTGCAGTGAGAAAGGGACTCATGTCTGAGTATACCCTGCCACACCTATAGTGGCCAAAAACGATTCAGAAAAGGGGGTGGTGATGAACAGAGTGTCTGAATTAAGCAGACCACTCTTACCCAGTCCAAAGATCAGGGCTTGATCCATCACCGTTATTTATCTCACTGCACCATCCCAGCTCAGAACCTGGCTATATGCAAATCAGTCTGTCCCTGGCCCAGTGCATCATGGGAACAGGGCAGACTAAACTACCAAGCCAATTCTTCACCAGAAAGGAGACAAGCTACCGGGGACCGGTTTCTGGCATTTCAGCCGTCTTCGGCCCGGCTTGCTTGAATCCTGATGGTGCAGTGAGAAAGGGACTCGTGTCTGAGTATACCTTGCCACACCTATAGTGGCCAAAAACGATTCAGAAAAGGGGGTGGTGATGAACAGAGTGTCTGAATTAAGCAGACCACTCTTACCCAGTCCAAAGATCAGGGCTTGATCCATCACCGTTATTTATCTCACTGCACCATCCCAGCTCAGAACCTGGCTATATGCAAATCTGTCTGTCCCTGGCCCAGTGCATCATGGGAACAGGGCAGACTAAACTACCAAGCCAATTCTTCACCAGAAAGGAGACAAGCTACCGGGGACCGGTTTCTGGCATTTCAGCCGTCTTCGGCCCGGCTTGCTTGAATCCTGATGGTGCAGTGAGAAAGGGACTCATGTCTGAGTATACCCTGCCACACCTATAGTGGCCAAAAACGATTCAGAAAAGGGTGTGGTGATGAACAGAGTGTCTGAATTAAGTAGACCACTCTTACCCAGTCCAAAGATCAGGGCTTGATCCATCACCGTTATTTATCTCACTGCACCATCCCAGCTCAGAACCTGGCTATATGCAAATCAGTCTGTCCCTGGCCCAGTGCATCATGGGAACAGGGCAGACTAAACAACCAAGCCAATTCTTCACCAGAAAGGAGACAAGCTACCGGGGACCGGTTTCTGGCATTTCAGCCGTCTTCGGCCCGGCTTGCTTGAATCCTGATGGTGCAGTGAGAAAGGAACTCATGTCTGAGTATACCCTGCCACACCTATAGTGGCCAAAAACGATTCAGAAAAGGGGGTGGTGATGAACAGAGTGTCTGAATTAAGCAGACCACTCTTACCCAGTCCAAAGATCAGGGCTTGATCCATCACCGTTATTTATCTCACTGCACCATCCCAGCTCAGAACCTGGCTATATGCAAATCAGTCTGTCCCTGGCCCAGTGCATCATGAGAACAGGGCAGACTAAACTACCAAGCCAATTCTTCACCAGAAAGGAGACAAGCTACCGGGGACCGGTTTCTGGCATTTCAGCCGTCTTCGGCCCGGCTTGCTTGAATCCTGATGGTGCAGTGAGAAAGGGACTCATGTCTGAGTATACCTTGCCACACCTATAGTGGCCAAAAACGATTCAGAAAAGGGGGTGGTGATGAACAGAGTGTCTGAATTAAGCAGACCACTCTTACCCAGTCCAAAGATCAGGGCTTGATCCATCACCGTTATTTATCTCACTGCACCATCCCAGCTCAGAACCTGGCTATATGCAAATCTGTCTGTCCCTGGCCCAGTGCATCATGGGAACAGGGCAGACTAAACTACCAAGCCAATTCTTCACCAGAAAGGAGACAAGCTACCGGGGACCGGTTTCTGGCATTTCAGCCGTCTTCGGCCCGGCTTGCTTGAATCCTGATGGTGCAGTGAGAAAGGGACTCATGTCTGAGTATACCTTGCCACACCTATAGTGGCCAAAAACGATTCAGAAAAGGGGGTGGTGATGAACAGAGTGTCTGAATTAAGCAGACCACTCTTACCCAGTCCAAAGATCAGGGCTTGATCCATCACCGTTATTTATCTCACTGCACCATCCCAGCTCAGAACCTGGCTATATGCAAATCAGTCTGTCCCTGGCCCAGTGCATCATGGGAACAGGGCAGACTAAACAACCAAGCCAATTCTTCACCAGAAAGGAGACAAGCTACCGGGGACCGGTTTCTGGCATTTCAGCCGTCTTCGGCCCGGCTTGCTTGAATCCTGATGGTGCAGTGAGAAAGGAACTCATGTCTGAGTATACCCTGCCACACCTATAGTGGCCAAAAACGATTCAGAAAAGGGGGTGGTGATGAACAGAGTGTCTGAATTAAGCAGACCACTCTTACCCAGTCCAAAGATCAGGGCTTGATCCATCACCGTTATTTATCTCACTGCACCATCCCAGCTCAGAACCTGGCTATATGCAAATCAGTCTGTCCCTGGCCCAGTGCATCATGAGAACAGGGCAGACTAAACTACCAAGCCAATTCTTCACCAGAAAGGAGACAAGCTACCGGGGACCGGTTTCTGGCATTTCAGCCGTCTTCGGCCCGGCTTGCTTGAATCCTGATGGTGCAGTGAGAAAGGGACTCATGTCTGAGTATACCTTGCCACACCTATAGTGGCCAAAAACGATTCAGAAAAGGGGGTGGTGATGAACAGAGTGTCTGAATTAAGCAGACCACTCTTGCCCAGTCCAAAGATCAGGGCTTGATCCATCACCGTTATTTATCTCACTGCACCATCCCAGCTCAGAACCTGGCTATATGCAAATCAGTCTGTCCCTGGCCCAGTGCATCATGGGAACAGGGCAGACTAAACAACCAAGCCAATTCCTCACCAGAAAGGAGACAAGCTACCGGGGACCGGTTTCTGGCATTTCAGCCGTCTTCGGCCTGGCTTGCTTGAATCCTGATGGTGCAGTGAGAAAGGGACTCATGTCTGAGTATACCCTGCCACACCTATAGTGGCCAAAAACGATTCAGAAAAGGGGGTGGTGATGAACAGAGTGTCTGAATTAAGCAGACCACTCTTACCCAGTCCAAAGATCAGGGCTTGATCCATCACCGTTATTTATCTCACTGCACCATCCCAGCTCAGAACCTGGCTATATGCAAATCAGTCTGTCCCTGGCCCAGTGCATCATGGGAACAGGGCAGACTAAACTACCAAGCCAATTCTTCACCAGAAAGGAGACAAGCTACCGGGGACCGGTTTCTGGCATTTCAGCCGTCTTCGGCCCGGCTTGCTTGAATCCTGATGGTGCAGTGAGAAAGGGACTCATGTCTGAGTATACCCTGCCACACCTATAGTGGCCAAAAACGATTCAGAAAAGGGGCTGGTGATGAACAGAGTGTCTGAATTAAGCAGACCACTCTTACCCAGTCCAAAGATCAGGGCTTGATCCATCACCGTTATTTATCTCACTGCACCATCCCAGCTCAGAACCTGGCTATATGCAAATCAGTCTGTCCCTGGCCCAGTGCATCATGGGAACATGGCAGACTAAACTACCAAGCCAATTCTTCACCAGAAAGGATACAAGCTACCGGGGACCGGTTTCTGGCATTTCAGCCGTCTTCGGCCCGGCTTGCTTGAATCCTGATGGTGCAGTGAGAAAGGGACTCATGTCTGAGTATACCCTGCCACACCTATAGTGGCCAAAAACGATTCAGAAAAGGGGGTGGTGATGAACAGAGTGTCTGAATTAATCAGACCACTCTTACCCAGTCCAAAGATCAGGGCTTGATCCATCACCGTTATTTATCTCACTGCACCATCCCAGCTCAGAACCTGGCTATATGCAAATCAGTCTGTCCCTGGCCCAGTGCATCATGGGAACAGGGCAGACTAAACTACCAAGCCAATTCTTCACCAGAAAGGAGACAAGCTACCGGGGACCGGTTTCTGGCATTTCAGCCGTCTTCGGCCCGGCTTGCTTGAATCCTGATGGTGCAGTGAGAAAGGGACTCATGTCTGAGTATACCCTGCCACACCTATAGTGGCCAAAAACGATTCAGAAAAGGGCGTGGTGATGAACAGAGTGTCTGAATTAAGAAGACCACTCTTACCCAGTCCAAAGATCAGGGCTTGATCCATCACCGTTATTTATCTCACTGCACCATCCCAGCTCAGAACCTGGCTATGTGCAATTCAGTCTGTCTCTGGCCCAGTGCATCATGGGAACAGGGCAGACTAAACTACCAAGCCAATTCTTCACCAGAAAGGAGACAAGCTACCGGGGACCGGTTTCTGGCATTTCAGCCGTCTTCGGCCTGGCTTGCTTGAATCCTGATGGTGCAGTGAGAAAGGGACTCATGTCTGAGTATACCCTGCCACACCTATAGTGGCCAAAAACGATTCAGAAAAGGGTGTGGTGATGAACAGAGTGTCTGAATTAAGCAGACCACTCTTACCCAGTCCAAAGATCAGGGCTTGATCCATCACCGTTATTTATCTCACTGCACCATCCCAGCTCAGAACCTGGCTATGTGCAAATCAGTCTGTCCCTGGCCCAGTGCATCATGGGAACAGGGCAGACTAAACTACCAAGCCAATTCTTCACCAGAAAGGAGACAAGCTACCGGGGACCGGTTTCTGGCATTTCAGCCGTCTTCGGCCCGGCTTGCTTGAATCCTGATGGTGCAGTGAGAACGGGACTCATGTCTGAGTATACCCTGCCACACCTATAGTGGCCAAAAACGATTCAGAAAAGGGTGTGGTGATGAACAGAGTGTCTGAATTAAGCAGACCACTCTTACCCAGTCCAAAGATCAGGGCTTGATCCATCACCGTTATTTATCTCACTGCACCATCCCAGCTCAGAACCTGGCTATATGCAAATCAGTCTGTCCCTGGCCCAGTGCATCATGGGAACAGGGCAGACTAAACTACCAAGCCAATTCTTCACCAGAAAGGAGACAAGCTACCGGGGACCGGTTTCTGGCATTTCAGCCGTCTTCGGCCCGGCTTGCTTGAATCCTGATGGTGCAGTGAGAAAGGGACTCATGTCTGAGTATACCCTGCCACACCTATAGTGGCCAAAAACGATTCAGAAAAGGGGGTGGTGATGAACAGAGTGTCTGAATTAAGCAGACCACTCTAACCCAGTCCAATGATCAGGGCTTGATCCATCACCGTTATTTATCTCACTGCACCATCCCAGCTCAGAACCTGGCTATATGCAAATCAGTCTGTCCCTGGCCCAGTGCATCATGGGAACAGGGCAGACTAAACTACCAAGCCAATTCTTCACCAGAAAGGAGACAAGCTACCGGGGACCGGTTTCTGGCATTTCAGCCGTCTTCGGCCCGGCTTGCTTGAATCCTGATGGTGCAGTGAGAAAGGGACTCATGTCTGAGTATACCCTGCCACACCTATAGTGGCCAAAAACGATTCAGAAAAGGGTGTGGTGATGAACAGAGTGTCTGAATTAAGCATACCACTCTTACCCAGTCCAAAGATCAGGGCTTGATCCATCACCATTATTTATCTCACTGCACCATCCCAGCTCAGAACCTGGCTATATGCAAATCAGTCTGTCCCTGGCCCAGTGCATCATGGGAACAGGGCAGACTAAACTACCAAGCCAATTCTTCACCAGAAAGGAGACAAGCTACCGGGGACCGGTTTCTGGCATTTCAGCCGTCTTCGGCCCGGCTTGCTTGAATCCTGATGGTGCAGTGAGAAAGAGACCCATGTCTGAGTATACCCTGCCACACCTATAGTGGCCAAAAACGATTCAGAAAAGGGGGTGGTGATGAACAGAGTGTCTGAATTAAGCAGACCACTCTTACCCAGTCCAAAGATCAGGGCTTGATCCATCACCGTTATTTATCTCACTGCACCATCCCAGCTCAGAACCTGACTATATGCAAATCAGTCTGTCCCTGGCCCGGTGCATCATGGGAACAGGGCAGACTAAACTACCAAGCCAATTCTTCACCAGAAAGGAGACAAGCTACCGGGGACCGGTTTCTGGCATTTCAGCCGTCTTCGGCCCGGCTTGCTTGAATCCTGATGGTGCAGTGAGAAAGGGACTCATGTCTGAGTATACCCTGCCACACCTATAGTGGCCAAAAATGATTCAGAAAAGGGTGTGGTGATGAACAGAGTGTCTGAATTAAGCAGACCACTCTTACCCAGTCCAAAGATCAGGGCTTGATCCATCACCGTTATTTATCTCACTGCACCATCCCAGCTCAGAACCTGGCTATATGCAATTCAGTCTGTCCCTGGCCCAGTGCATCATGGGAACAGGGCAGACTAAACTACCAAGCCAATTCTTCACCAGAAAGGAGACAAGCTACCGGGGACCGGTTTCTGGCATTTCAGCCGTCTTCGGCCCGGCTTGCTTGAATCCTGATGGTGCTTTGAGAAAGGGACTCATGTCTGAGTATACCCTGCCACACCTATAGTGGCCAAAAACGATTCAGAAAAGGGTGTGGTGATGAACAGAGTGTCTGAATTAAGCAGACCACTCTTACCCAGTCCAAAGATCAGGGCTTGATCCATCACCGTTATTTATCTCACTGCACCATCCCAGCTCAGAACCTGGCTATGTGCAAATCAGTCTGTCCCTGGCCCAGTGCATCATGGGAACAGGGCAGACTAAACTACCAAGCCAATTCTTCACCAGAAAGGAGACAAGCTACCGGGGACCGGTTTCTGGCATTTCAGCCGTCTTCGGCCCGGCTTGCTTGAATCCTGATGGTGCAGTGAGAACGGGACTCATGTCTGAGTATACCCTGCCACACCTATAGTGGCCAAAAACGATTCAGAAAAGGGGGTGGTGATGAACAGAGTGTCTGAATTAAGCAGACCACTCTTACCCAGTCCAAAGATCAGGGCTTGATCCATCACCGTTATTTATCTCACTGCACCATCCCAGCTCAGAACCTGGCTATATGCAAATCAGTCTGTCCCTGGCCCAGTGCATCATGGGAACAGGGCAGACTAAACTACCAAGCCAATTCTTCACCAGAAAGGAGACAAGCTACCGGGGACCGGTTTCTGGCATTTCAGCCGTCTTCGGCCCGGCTTGCTTGAATCCTGATGGTGCAGTGAGAAAGGGACTCATGTCTGAGTATACCCTGCCACACCTATAGTGGCCAAAAACGATTCAGAAAAGGGGGTGGTGATGAACAGAGTGTCTGAATTAAGCAGACCACTCTTACCCAGTCCAAAGATCAGGGCTTGATCCATCACCGTTATTTATCTCACTGCACCATCCCAGCTCAGAACCTGGCTATATGCAAATCAGTCTGTCCCTGGCCCAGTGCATCATGGGAACAGGGCAGACTAAACTACCAAGCCAATTCTTCACCAGAAAGGAGACAAGCTACCGGGGACCGGTTTCTGGCATTTCAGCCGTCTTCGGCCCGGCTTGCTTGAATCCTGATGGTGCAGTGAGAAAGGGACTCATGTCTGAGTATACCCTGCCACACCTATAGTGGCCAAAAACGATTCAGAAAAGGGGGTGGTGATGAACAGAGTGTCTGAATTAAGCAGACCACTCTTACCCAGTCCAAAGATCAGGGCTTGATCCATCACCGTTATTTATCTCACTGCACCATCCCAGCTCAGAACCTGGCTATATGCAAATCAGTCTGTCCCTGGCCCAGTGCATCATGGGAACAGGGCAGACTAAACTACCAAGCCAATTCTTCACCAGAAAGGAGACAAGCTACCGGGGACCGGTTTCTGGCATTTCAGCCGTCTTCGACCCGGCTTGCTTGAATCCTGATGGTGCAGTGAGAAAGGGACTCGTGTCTGAGTATACCCTGCGACACCTATAGTGGCCAAAAACGATTCAGAAAAGGGGGTGGTGATGAACAGAGTGTCTGAATTAAGCAGACCACTCTTACCCAGTCCAAAGATCGGGGCTTGATCCATCACCGTAATTTATCTCACTGCACCATCCCAGCTCAGAACCTGGCTATATGCAAATCAGTCTGTCCCTGGCCCAGTGCATCATGGGAACAGGGCAGACTAAACAACCAAGCCAATTCTTCACCAGAAAGGAGACAAGCTACCGGGGACCGGTTTCTGGCATTTCAGCCGTCTTCGGCCCGGCTTGCTTGAATCCTGATGGTGCAGTGAGAAAGGGACTCATGTCTGAGTATACCCTGCCACACCTATAGTGGCCAAAAACGATTCAGAAAAGGGGGTGGTGATGAACAGAGTGTCTGAATTAAGCAGACCACTCTTACCCAGTCCAAAGATCAGGGCTTGATCCATCACCGTTATTTATCTCACTGCACCATCCCAGCTCAGAACCTGGCTATATGCAAATCAGTCTGTCCCTGGCCCAGTGCATCATGGGAACAGGGCAGACTAAACTACCAAGCCAATTCTTCACCAGAAAGGAGACAAGCTACCGGGGACCGGTTTCTGGCATTTCAGCCGTCTTCGGCCCGGCTTGCTTGAATCCTGATGGTGCAGTGAGAAAGGGACTCGTGTCTGAGTATACCTTGCCACACCTATAGTGGCCAAAAACGATTCAGAAAAGGGGGTGGTGATGAACAGAGTGTCTGAATTAAGCAGACCACTCTTACCCAGTCCAAAGATCAGGGCTTGATCCATCACCGTTATTTATCTCACTGCACCATCCCAGCTCAGAACCTGGCTATATGCAAATCTGTCTGTCCCTGGCCCAGTGCATCATGGGAACAGGGCAGACTAAACTACCAAGCCAATTCTTCACCAGAAAGGAGACAAGCTACCGGGGACCGGTTTCTGGCATTTCAGCCGTCTTCGGCCCGGCTTGCTTGAATCCTGATGGTGCAGTGAGAAAGGGACTCATGTCTGAGTATACCCTGCCACACCTATAGTGGCCAAAAACGATTCAGAAAAGGGTGTGGTGATGAACAGAGTGTCTGAATTAAGTAGACCACTCTTACCCAGTCCAAAGATCAGGGCTTGATCCATCACCGTTATTTATCTCACTGCACCATCCCAGCTCAGAACCTGGCTATATGCAAATCAGTCTGTCCCTGGCCCAGTGCATCATGGGAACAGGGCAGACTAAACAACCAAGCCAATTCTTCACCAGAAAGGAGACAAGCTACCGGGGACCGGTTTCTGGCATTTCAGCCGTCTTCGGCCCGGCTTGCTTGAATCCTGATGGTGCAGTGAGAAAGGAACTCATGTCTGAGTATACCCTGCCACACCTATAGTGGCCAAAAACGATTCAGAAAAGGGGGTGGTGATGAACAGAGTGTCTGAATTAAGCAGACCACTCTTACCCAGTCCAAAGATCAGGGCTTGATCCATCACCGTTATTTATCTCACTGCACCATCCCAGCTCAGAACCTGGCTATATGCAAATCAGTCTGTCCCTGGCCCAGTGCATCATGAGAACAGGGCAGACTAAACTACCAAGCCAATTCTTCACCAGAAAGGAGACAAGCTACCGGGGACCGGTTTCTGGCATTTCAGCCGTCTTCGGCCCGGCTTGCTTGAATCCTGATGGTGCAGTGAGAAAGGGACTCATGTCTGAGTATACCTTGCCACACCTATAGTGGCCAAAAACGATTCAGAAAAGGGGGTGGTGATGAACAGAGTGTCTGAATTAAGCAGACCACTCTTACCCAGTCCAAAGATCAGGGCTTGATCCATCACCGTTATTTATCTCACTGCACCATCCCAGCTCAGAACCTGGCTATATGCAAATCTGTCTGTCCCTGGCCCAGTGCATCATGGGAACAGGGCAGACTAAACTACCAAGCCAATTCTTCACCAGAAAGGAGACAAGCTACCGGGGACCGGTTTCTGGCATTTCAGCCGTCTTCAGCCCGGCTTGCTTGAATCCTGATGGTGCAGTGAGAAAGGGACTCATGTCTGAGTATACCTTGCCACACCTATAGTGGCCAAAAACGATTCAGAAAAGGGGGTGGTGATGAACAGAGTGTCTGAATTAAGCAGGCCACTCTTACCCAGTCCAAAGATCAGGGCTTGATCCATCACCGTTATTTATCTCACTGCACCATCCCAGCTCAGAACCTGGCTATATGCAAATCTGTCTGTCCCTGGCCCAGTGCATCATGGGAACAGGGCAGACTAAACTACCAAGCCAATTCTTCACCAGAAAGGAGACAAGCTACCGGGGACCGGTTTCTGGCATTTCAGCCATCTTCGGCCCGGCTTGCTTGAATCCTGATGGTGCAGTGAGAAAGGGACTCATGTCTGAGTATACCCTGCCACACCTATAGTGGCCAAAAACGATTCAGAAAAGGGTGTGGTGATGAACAGAGTGTCTGAATTAAGCAGACCACTCTTACCCAGTCCAAAGATCAGGGCTTGATCCATCACCGTTATTTATCTCACTGCACCATCCCAGCTCAGAACCTGGCTATATGCAAATCAGTCTGTCCCTGGCCCAGTGCATCATGGGAACAGGGCAGACTAAACAACCAAGCCAATTCTTCACCAGAAAGGAGACAAGCTACCGGGGACCGGTTTCTGGCATTTCAGCCGTCTTCGGCCCGGCTTGCTTGAATCCTGATGGTGCAGTGAGAAAGGAACTCATGTCTGAGTATACCCTGCCACACCTATAGTGGCCAAAAACGATTCAGAAAAGGGGGTGGTGATGAACAGAGTGTCTGAATTAAGCAGACCACTCTTACCCAGTCCAAAGATCAGGGCTTGATCCATCACCGTTATTTATCTCACTGCACCATCCCAGCTCAGAACCTGGCTATATGCAAATCAGTCTGTCCCTGGCCCAGTGCATCATGAGAACAGGGCAGACTAAACTACCAAGCCAATTCTTCACCAGAAAGGAGACAAGCTACCGGGGACCGGTTTCTGGCATTTCAGCCGTCTTCGGCCCGGCTTGCTTGAATCCTGATGGTGCAGTGAGAAAGGGACTCATGTCTGAGTATACCTTGCCACACCTATAGTGGCCAAAAACGATTCAGAAAAGGGGGTGGTGATGAACAGAGTGTCTGAATTAAGCAGACCACTCTTGCCCAGTCCAAAGATCAGGGCTTGATCCATCACCGTTATTTATCTCACTGCACCATCCCAGCTCAGAACCTGGCTATATGCAAATCAGTCTGTCCCTGGCCCAGTGCATCATGGGAACAGGGCAGACTAAACAACCAAGCCAATTCCTCACCAGAAAGGAGACAAGCTACCGGGGACCGGTTTCTGGCATTTCAGCCGTCTTCGGCCTGGCTTGCTTGAATCCTGATGGTGCAGTGAGAAAGGGACTCATGTCTGAGTATACCCTGCCACACCTATAGTGGCCAAAAACGATTCAGAAAAGGGGGTGGTGATGAACAGAGTGTCTGAATTAAGCAGACCACTCTTACCCAGTCCAAAGATCAGGGCTTGATCCATCACCGTTATTTATCTCACTGCACCATCCCAGCTCAGAACCTGGCTATATGCAAATCAGTCTGTCCCTGGCCCAGTGCATCATGGGAACAGGGCAGACTAAACTACCAAGCCAATTCTTCACCAGAAAGGAGACAAGCTACCGGGGACCGGTTTCTGGCATTTCAGCCGTCTTCGGCCCGGCTTGCTTGAATCCTGATGGTGCAGTGAGAAAGGGACTCATGTCTGAGTATACCCTGCCACACCTATAGTGGCCAAAAACGATTCAGAAAAGGGGCTGGTGATGAACAGAGTGTCTGAATTAAGCAGACCACTCTTACCCAGTCCAAAGATCAGGGCTTGATCCATCACCGTTATTTATCTCACTGCACCATCCCAGCTCAGAACCTGGCTATATGCAAATCAGTCTGTCCCTGGCCCAGTGCATCATGGGAACATGGCAGACTAAACTACCAAGCCAATTCTTCACCAGAAAGGATACAAGCTACCGGGGACCGGTTTCTGGCATTTCAGCCGTCTTCGGCCCGGCTTGCTTGAATCCTGATGGTGCAGTGAGAAAGGGACTCATGTCTGAGTATACCCTGCCACACCTATAGTGGCCAAAAACGATTCAGAAAAGGGGGTGGTGATGAACAGAGTGTCTGAATTAATCAGACCACTCTTACCCAGTCCAAAGATCAGGGCTTGATCCATCACCGTTATTTATCTCACTGCACCATCCCAGCTCAGAACCTGGCTATATGCAAATCAGTCTGTCCCTGGCCCAGTGCATCATGGGAACAGGGCAGACTAAACTACCAAGCCAATTCTTCACCAGAAAGGAGACAAGCTACCGGGGACCGGTTTCTGGCATTTCAGCCGTCTTCGGCCCGGCTTGCTTGAATCCTGATGGTGCAGTGAGAAAGGGACTCATGTCTGAGTATACCCTGCCACACCTATAGTGGCCAAAAACGATTCAGAAAAGGGCGTGGTGATGAACAGAGTGTCTGAATTAAGAAGACCACTCTTACCCAGTCCAAAGATCAGGGCTTGATCCATCACCGTTATTTATCTCACTGCACCATCCCAGCTCAGAACCTGGCTATGTGCAATTCAGTCTGTCTCTGGCCCAGTGCATCATGGGAACAGGGCAGACTAAACTACCAAGCCAATTCTTCACCAGAAAGGAGACAAGCTACCGGGGACCGGTTTCTGGCATTTCAGCCGTCTTCGGCCTGGCTTGCTTGAATCCTGATGGTGCAGTGAGAAAGGGACTCATGTCTGAGTATACCCTGCCACACCTATAGTGGCCAAAAACGATTCAGAAAAGGGTGTGGTGATGAACAGAGTGTCTGAATTAAGCAGACCACTCTTACCCAGTCCAAAGATCAGGGCTTGATCCATCACCGTTATTTATCTCACTGCACCATCCCAGCTCAGAACCTGGCTATGTGCAAATCAGTCTGTCCCTGGCCCAGTGCATCATGGGAACAGGGCAGACTAAACTACCAAGCCAATTCTTCACCAGAAAGGAGACAAGCTACCGGGGACCGGTTTCTGGCATTTCAGCCGTCTTCGGCCCGGCTTGCTTGAATCCTGATGGTGCAGTGAGAACGGGACTCATGTCTGAGTATACCCTGCCACACCTATAGTGGCCAAAAACGATTCAGAAAAGGGTGTGGTGATGAACAGAGTGTCTGAATTAAGCAGACCACTCTTACCCAGTCCAAAGATCAGGGCTTGATCCATCACCGTTATTTATCTCACTGCACCATCCCAGCTCAGAACCTGGCTATATGCAAATCAGTCTGTCCCTGGCCCAGTGCATCATGGGAACAGGGCAGACTAAACTACCAAGCCAATTCTTCACCAGAAAGGAGACAAGCTACCGGGGACCGGTTTCTGGCATTTCAGCCGTCTTCGGCCCAGCTTGCTTGAATCCTGATGGTGCAGTGAGAAAGGGACTCATGTCTGAGTATACCCTGCCACACCTATAGTGGCCAAAAACGATTCAGAAAAGGGGGTGGTGATGAACAGAGTGTCTGAATTAAGCAGACCACTCTAACCCAGTCCAATGATCAGGGCTTGATCCATCACCGTTATTTATCTCACTGCACCATCCCAGCTCAGAACCTGGCTATATGCAAATCAGTCTGTCCCTGGCCCAGTGCATCATGGGAACAGGGCAGACTAAACTACCAAGCCAATTCTTCACCAGAAAGGAGACAAGCTACCGGGGACCGGTTTCTGGCATTTCAGCCGTCTTCGGCCCGGCTTGCTTGAATCCTGATGGTGCAGTGAGAAAGGGACTCATGTCTGAGTATACCCTGCCACACCTATAGTGGCCAAAAACGATTCAGAAAAGGGTGTGGTGATGAACAGAGTGTCTGAATTAAGCATACCACTCTTACCCAGTCCAAAGATCAGGGCTTGATCCATCACCATTATTTATCTCACTGCACCATCCCAGCTCAGAACCTGGCTATATGCAAATCAGTCTGTCCCTGGCCCAGTGCATCATGGGAACAGGGCAGACTAAACTACCAAGCCAATTCTTCACCAGAAAGGAGACAAGCTACCGGGGACCGGTTTCTGGCATTTCAGCCGTCTTCGGCCCGGCTTGCTTGAATCCTGATGGTGCAGTGAGAAAGAGACCCATGTCTGAGTATACCCTGCCACACCTATAGTGGCCAAAAACGATTCAGAAAAGGGGGTGGTGATGAACAGAGTGTCTGAATTAAGCAGACCACTCTTACCCAGTCCAAAGATCAGGGCTTGATCCATCACCGTTATTTATCTCACTGCACCATCCCAGCTCAGAACCTGACTATATGCAAATCAGTCTGTCCCTGGCCCGGTGCATCATGGGAACAGGGCAGACTAAACTACCAAGCCAATTCTTCACCAGAAAGGAGACAAGCTACCGGGGACCGGTTTCTGGCATTTCAGCCGTCTTCGGCCCGGCTTGCTTGAATCCTGATGGTGCAGTGAGAAAGGGACTCATGTCTGAGTATACCCTGCCACACCTATAGTGGCCAAAAACGATTCAGAAAAGGGTGTGGTGATGAACAGAGTGTCTGAATTAAGCAGACCACTCTTACCCAGTCCAAAGATCAGGGCTTGATCCATCACCGTTATTTATCTCACTGCACCATCCCAGCTCAGAACCTGGCTATATGCAATTCAGTCTGTCCCTGGCCCAGTGCATCATGGGAACAGGGCAGACTAAACTACCAAGCCAATTCTTCACCAGAAAGGAGACAAGCTACCGGGGACCGGTTTCTGGCATTTCAGCCGTCTTCGGCCCGGCTTGCTTGAATCCTGATGGTGCTTTGAGAAAGGGACTCATGTCTGAGTATACCCTGCCACACCTATAGTGGCCAAAAACGATTCAGAAAAGGGTGTGGTGATGAACAGAGTGTCTGAATTAAGCAGACCACTCTTACCCAGTCCAAAGATCAGGGCTTGATCCATCACCGTTATTTATCTCACTGCACCATCCCAGCTCAGAACCTGGCTATGTGCAAATCAGTCTGTCCCTGGCCCAGTGCATCATGGGAACAGGGCAGACTAAACTACCAAGCCAATTCTTCACCAGAAAGGAGACAAGCTACCGGGGACCGGTTTCTGGCATTTCAGCCGTCTTCGGCCCGGCTTGCTTGAATCCTGATGGTGCAGTGAGAACGGGACTCATGTCTGAGTATACCCTGCCACACCTATAGTGGCCAAAAACGATTCAGAAAAGGGGGTGGTGATGAACAGAGTGTCTGAATTAAGCAGACCACTCTTACCCAGTCCAAAGATCAGGGCTTGATCCATCACCGTTATTTATCTCACTGCACCATCCCAGCTCAGAACCTGACTATATGCAAATCAGTCTGTCCCTGGCCCAGTGCATCATGGGAACAGGGCAGACTAAACTACCAAGCCAATTCTTCACCAGAAAGGAGACAAGCTACCGGGGACCGGTTTCTGGCATTTCAGCCGTCTTCGGCCCGGCTTGCTTGAATCCTGATGGTGCAGTGAGAAAGGGACTCATGTCTGAGTATACCCTGCCACACCTATAGTGGCCAAAAACGATTCAGAAAAGGGGGTGGTGATGAACAGAGTGTCTGAATTAAGCAGACCACTCTTACCCAGTCCAAAGATCAGGGCTTGATCCATCACCGTTATTTATCTCACTGCACCATCCCAGCTCAGAACCTGGCTATATGCAAATCAGTCTGTCCCTGGCCCAGTGCATCATGGGAACAGGGCAGACTAAACTACCAAGCCAATTCTTCACCAGAAAGGAGACAAGCTACCGGGGACCGGTTTCTGGCATTTCAGCCGTCTTCGGCCCGGCTTGCTTGAATCCTGATGGTGCAGTGAGAAAGGGACTCATGTCTGAGTATACCCTGCCACACCTATAGTGGCCAAAAACGATTCAGAAAAGGGGGTGGTGATGAACAGAGTGTCTGAATTAAGCAGACCACTCTTACCCAGTCCAAAGATCAGGGCTTGATCCATCACCGTTATTTATCTCACTGCACCATCCCAGCTCAGAACCTGGCTATATGCAAATCAGTCTGTCCCTTTCCCAGTGCATCATGGGAACAGGGCAGACTAAACTACCAAGCCAATTCCTCACCAGAAAGGAGACAAGCTACCGGGGACCGGTTTCTGGCATTTCAGCCGTCTTCGGCCCGGCTTGCTTGAATCCTGATGGTGCAGTGAGAAAGGGACTCATGTCTGAGTATACCCTGCCACACCTATAGTGGCCAAAAACGATTCAGAAAAGGGTGTGGTGATGAACAGAGTGTCTGAATTAAGCATACCACTCTTACCCAGTCCAAAGATCAGGGCTTGATCCATCACCATTATTTATCTCACTGCACCATCCCAGCTCAGAACCTGGCTATATGCAAATCAGTCTGTCCCTGGCCCAGTGCATCATGGGAACAGGGCAGACTAAACTACCAAGCCATTTCTTCACCAGAAAGGAGACAAGCTACCGGGGACCGGTTTCTGGCATTTAAGCCGTCTTCGGCCCGGCTTGCTTGAATCCTGATGGTGCAGTGAGAAAGAGACCCATGTCTGAGTATACCCTGCCACACCTATAGTGGCCAAAAACGATTCAGAAAAGGGGGTGGTGATGAACAGAGTGTCTGAATTAAGCAGACCACTCTTACCCAGTCCAAAGATCAGGGCTTGATCCATCACCGTTATTTATCTCACTGCACCATCCCAGCTCAGAACCTGACTATATGCAAATCAGTCTGTCCCTGGCCCAGTGCATCATGGGAACAGGGCAGACTAAACTACCAAGCCAATTCTTCACCAGAAAGGAGACAAGCTACCGGGGACCGGTTTCTGGCATTTCAGCCGTCTTCGGCCCGGCTTGCTTGAATCCTGATGGTGCAGTGAGAAAGGGACTCATGTCTGAGTATACCCTGCCATACCTATAGTGGCCAAAAACGATTCAGAAAAGGGGGTGGTGATGAACAGAGTGTCTGAATTAAGCAGACCACTCTTACCCAGTCCAAAGATCAGGGCTTGATCCATCACCGTTATTTATCTCACTACACCATCCCAGCTCAGAACCTGGCTATATGCAAATCAGTCTGTCCCTGGCCCAGTGCATCATGGGAACAGGGCAGACTAAACTACCAAGCCAATTCTTCACCAGAAAGGAGACAAGCTACCGGGGACCGGTTTCTGGCATTTCAGCCGTCTTCGGCCCGGCTTGCTTGAATCCTGATGGTGCAGTGAGAAAGGGACTCATGTCTGAGTATACCCTGCCACACCTATAGTGGCCAAAAACGATTCAGAAAAGGGGGTGGTGATGAACAGAGTGTCTGAATTAAGCAGACCACTCTAACCCAGTCCAATGATCAGGGCTTGATCCATCACCGTTATTTATCTCACTGCACCATCCCAGCTCAGAACCTGGCTATATGCAAATCAGTCTGTCCCTGGCCCAGTGCATCATGGGAACAGGGCAGACTAAACTACCAAGCCAATTCTTCACCAGAAAGGAGACAAGCTACCGGGGACCGGTTTCTGGCATTTCAGCCGTCTTCGGCCCGGCTTGCTTGAATCCTGATGGTGCAGTGAGAAAGGGACTCATGTCTGAGTATACCCTGCCACACCTATAGTGGCCAAAAACGATTCAGAAAAGGGTGTGGTGATGAACAGAGTGTCTGAATTAAGCATACCACTCTTACCCAGTCCAAAGATCAGGGCTTGATCCATCACCATTATTTATCTCACTGCACCATCCCAGCTCAGAACCTGGCTATATGCAAATCAGTCTGTCCCTGGCCCAGTGCATCATGGGAACAGGGCAGACTAAACTACCAAGCCAATTCTTCACCAGAAAGGAGACAAGCTACCGGGGACCGGTTTCTGGCATTTCAGCCGTCTTCGGCCCGGCTTGCTTGAATCCTGATGGTGCAGTGAGAAAGAGACCCATGTCTGAGTATACCCTGCCACACCTATAGTGGCCAAAAACGATTCAGAAAAGGGGGTGGTGATGAACAGAGTGTCTGAATTAAGCAGACCACTCTTACCCAGTCCAAAGATCAGGGCTTGATCCATCACCGTTATTTATCTCACTGCACCATCCCAGCTCAGAACCTGACTATATGCAAATCAGTCTGTCCCTGGCCCGGTGCATCATGGGAACAGGGCAGACTAAACTACCAAGCCAATTCTTCACCAGAAAGGAGACAAGCTACCGGGGACCGGTTTCTGGCATTTCAGCCGTCTTCGGCCCGGCTTGCTTGAATCCTGATGGTGCAGTGAGAAAGGGACTCATGTCTGAGTATACCCTGCCACACCTATAGTGGCCAAAAACGATTCAGAAAAGGGTGTGGTGATGAACAGAGTGTCTGAATTAAGCAGACCACTCTTACCCAGTCCAAAGATCAGGGCTTGATCCATCACCGTTATTTATCTCACTGCACCATCCCAGCTCAGAACCTGGCTATATGCAATTCAGTCTGTCCCTGGCCCAGTGCATCATGGGAACAGGGCAGACTAAACTACCAAGCCAATTCTTCACCAGAAAGGAGACAAGCTACCGGGGACCGGTTTCTGGCATTTCAGCCGTCTTCGGCCCGGCTTGCTTGAATCCTGATGGTGCAGTGAGAACGGGACTCATGTCTGAGTATACCCTGCCACACCTATAGTGGCCAAAAACGATTCAGAAAAGGGGGTGGTGATGAACAGAGTGTCTGAATTAAGCAGACCACTCTTACCCAGTCCAAAGATCAGGGCTTGATCCATCACCGTTATTTATCTCACTGCACCATCCCAGCTCAGAACCTGACTATATGCAAATCAGTCTGTCCCTGGCCCAGTGCATCATGGGAACAGGGCAGACTAAACTACCAAGCCAATTCTTCACCAGAAAGGAGACAAGCTACCGGGGACCGGTTTCTGGCATTTCAGCCGTCTTCGGCCCGGCTTGCTTGAATCCTGATGGTGCAGTGAGAAAGGGACTCATGTCTGAGTATACCCTGCCACACCTATAGTGGCCAAAAACGATTCAGAAAAGGGGGTGGTGATGAACAGAGTGTCTGAATTAAGCAGACCACTCTTACCCAGTCCAAAGATCAGGGCTTGATCCATCACCGTTATTTATCTCACTGCACCATCCCAGCTCAGAACCTGGCTATATGCAAATCAGTCTGTCCCTGGCCCAGTGCATCATGGGAACAGGGCAGACTAAACTACCAAGCCAATTCTTCACCAGAAAGGAGACAAGCTACCGGGGACCGGTTTCTGGCATTTCAGCCGTCTTCGGCCCGGCTTGCTTGAATCCTGATGGTGCAGTGAGAAAGGGACTCATGTCTGAGTATACCCTGCCACACCTATAGTGGCCAAAAACGATTCAGAAAAGGGGGTGGTGATGAACAGAGTGTCTGAATTAAGCAGACCACTCTTACCCAGTCCAAAGATCAGGGCTTGATCCATCACCGTTATTTATCTCACTGCACCATCCCAGCTCAGAACCTGGCTATATGCAAATCAGTCTGTCCCTTTCCCAGTGCATCATGGGAACAGGGCAGACTAAACTACCAAGCCAATTCTTCACCAGAAAGGAGACAAGCTACCGGGGACCGGTTTCTGGCATTTCAGCCGTCTTCGGCCCGGCTTGCTTGAATCCTGATGGTGCAGTGAGAAAGGGACTCATGTCTGAGTATACCCTGCCACACCTATAGTGGCCAAAAACGATTCAGAAAAGGGTGTGGTAATGAACAGAGTGTCTGAATTAAGCATACCACTCTTACCCAGTCCAAAGATCAGGGCTTGATCCATCACCATTATTTATCTCACTGCACCATCCCAGCTCAGAACCTGGCTATATGCAAATCAGTCTGTCCCTGGCCCAGTGCATCATGGGAACAGGGCAGACTAAACTACCAAGCCATTTCTTCACCAGAAAGGAGACAAGCTACCGGGGACCGGTTTCTGGCATTTAAGCCGTCTTCGGCCCGGCTTGCTTGAATCCTGATGGTGCAGTGAGAAAGAGACCCATGTCTGAGTATACCCTGCCACACCTATAGTGGCCAAAAACGATTCAGAAAAGGGGGTGGTGATGAACAGAGTGTCTGAATTAAGCAGACCACTCTTACCCAGTCCAAAGATCAGGGCTTGATCCATCACCGTTATTTATCTCACTGCACCATCCCAGCTCAGAACCTGGCTATATGCAAATCAGTCTGTCCCTGGCCCAGTGCATCATGGGAACAGGGCAGACTAAACTACCAAGCCAATTCTTCACCAGAAAGGAGACAAGCTACCGGGGACCGGTTTCTGGCATTTCAGCCGTCTTCGGCCCGGCTTGCTTGAATCCTGATGGTGCAGTGAGAAAGGGACTCATGTCTGAGTATACCCTGCCACACCTATAGTGGCCAAAAACGATTCAGAAAAGGGGGTGGTGATGAACAGAGTGTCTGAATTAAGCAGACCACTCTTACCCAGTCCAAAGATCAGGGCTTGATCCATCACCGTTATTTATCTCACTGCACCATCCCAGCTCAGAACCTGGCTATATGCAAATCAGTCTGTCCCTTTCCCAGTGCATCATGGGAACAGGGCAGACTAAACTACCAAGCCAATTCTTCACCAGAAAGGAGACAAGCTACCGGGGACCGGTTTCTGGCATTTCAGCCGTCTTCGGCCCGGCTTGCTTGAATCCTGATGGTGCAGTGAGAAAGGGACTCATGTCTGAGTATACCCTGCCACACCTATAGTGGCCAAAAACGATTCAGAAAAGGGTGTGGTGATGAACAGAGTGTCTGAATTAAGCATACCACTCTTACCCAGTCCAAAGATCAGGGCTTGATCCATCACCATTATTTATCTCACTGCACCATCCCAGCTCAGAACCTGGCTATATGCAAATCAGTCTGTCCCTGGCCCAGTGCATCATGGGAACAGGGCAGACTAAACTACCAAGCCATTTCTTCACCAGAAAGGAGACAAGCTACCGGGGACCGGTTTCTGGCATTTAAGCCGTCTTCGGCCCGGCTTGCTTGAATCCTGATGGTGCAGTGAGAAAGAGACCCATGTCTGAGTATACCCTGCCACACCTATAGTGGCCAAAAACGATTCAGAAAAGGGGGTGGTGATGAACAGAGTGTCTGAATTAAGCAGACCACTCTTACCCAGTCCAAAGATCAGGGCTTGATCCATCACCGTTATTTATCTCACTGCACCATCCCAGCTCAGAACCTGACTATATGCAAATCAGTCTGTCCCTGGCCCAGTGCATCATGGGAACAGGGCAGACTAAACTACCAAGCCAATTCTTCACCAGAAAGGAGACAAGCTACCGGGGACCGGTTTCTGGCATTTCAGCCGTCTTCGGCCCGGCTTGCTTGAATCCTGATGGTGCAGTGAGAAAGGGACTCATGTCTGAGTATACCCTGCCATACCTATAGTGGCCAAAAACGATTCAGAAAAGGGGGTGGTGATGAACAGAGTGTCTGAATTAAGCAGACCACTCTTACCCAGTCCAAAGATCAGGGCTTGATCCATCACCGTTATTTATCTCACTACACCATCCCAGCTCAGAACCTGGCTATATGCAAATCAGTCTGTCCCTGGCCCAGTGCATCATGGGAACAGGGCAAACTAAACTACCAAGCCAATTCTTCACCAGAAAGGAGACAAGCTACCGGGGACCGGTTTCTGGCATTTCAGCCGTCTTCGGCCCGGCTTGCTTGAATCCTGATGGTGCAGTGAGAAAGGGACTCATGTCTGAGTATACCCTGCCACACCTATAGTGGCCAAAAACGATTCAGAAAAGGGGGTGGTGATGAACAGAGTGTCTGAATTAAGCAGACCACTCTAACCCAGTCCAATGATCAGGGCTTGATCCATCACCGTTATTTATCTCACTGCACCATCCCAGCTCAGAACCTGGCTATATGCAAATCAGTCTGTCCCTGGCCCAGTGCATCATGGGAACAGGGCAGACTAAACTACCAAGCCAATTCTTCACCAGAAAGGAGACAAGCTACCGGGGACCGGTTTCTGGCATTTCAGCCGTCTTCGGCCCGGCTTGCTTGAATCCTGATGGTGCAGTGAGAAAGGGACTCATGTCTGAGTATACCCTGCCACACCTATAGTGGCCAAAAACGATTCAGAAAAGGGTGTGGTGATGAACAGAGTGTCTGAATTAAGCATACCACTCTTACCCAGTCCAAAGATCAGGGCTTGATCCATCACCATTATTTATCTCACTGCACCATCCCAGCTCAGAACCTGGCTATATGCAAATCAGTCTGTCCCTGGCCCAGTGCATCATGGGAACAGGGCAGACTAAACTACCAAGCCAATTCTTCACCAGAAAGGAGACAAGCTACCGGGGACCGGTTTCTGGCATTTCAGCCGTCTTCGGCCCGGCTTGCTTGAATCCTGATGGTGCAGTGAGAAAGAGACCCATGTCTGAGTATACCCTGCCACACCTATAGTGGCCAAAAACGATTCAGAAAAGGGGGTGGTGATGAACAGAGTGTCTGAATTAAGCAGACCACTCTTACCCAGTCCAAAGATCAGGGCTTGATCCATCACCGTTATTTATCTCACTGCACCATCCCAGCTCAGAACCTGACTATATGCAAATCAGTCTGTCCCTGGCCCGGTGCATCATGGGAACAGGGCAGACTAAACTACCAAGCCAATTCTTCACCAGAAAGGAGACAAGCTACCGGGGACCGGTTTCTGGCATTTCAGCCGTCTTCGGCCCGGCTTGCTTGAATCCTGATGGTGCAGTGAGAAAGGGACTCATGTCTGAGTATACCCTGCCACACCTATAGTGGCCAAAAACGATTCAGAAAAGGGTGTGGTGATGAACAGAGTGTCTGAATTAAGCAGACCACTCTTACCCAGTCCAAAGATCAGGGCTTGATCCATCACCGTTATTTATCTCACTGCACCATCCCAGCTCAGAACCTGGCTATATGCAATTCAGTCTGTCCCTGGCCCAGTGCATCATGGGAACAGGGCAGACTAAACTACCAAGCCAATTCTTCACCAGAAAGGAGACAAGCTACCGGGGACCGGTTTCTGGCATTTCAGCCGTCTTCGGCCCGGCTTGCTTGAATCCTGATGGTGCTTTGAGAAAGGGACTCATGTCTGAGTATACCCTGCCACACCTATAGTGGCCAAAAACGATTCAGAAAAGGGTGTGGTGATGAACAGAGTGTCTGAATTAAGCAGACCACTCTTACCCAGTCCAAAGATCAGGGCTTGATCCATCACCGTTATTTATCTCACTGCACCATCCCAGCTCAGAACCTGGCTATGTGCAAATCAGTCTGTCCCTGGCCCAGTGCATCATGGGAACAGGGCAGACTAAACTACCAAGCCAATTCTTCACCAGAAAGGAGACAAGCTACCGGGGACCGGTTTCTGGCATTTCAGCCGTCTTCGGCCCGGCTTGCTTGAATCCTGATGGTGCAGTGAGAACGGGACTCATGTCTGAGTATACCCTGCCACACCTATAGTGGCCAAAAACGATTCAGAAAAGGGGGTGGTGATGAACAGAGTGTCTGAATTAAGCAGACCACTCTTACCCAGTCCAAAGATCAGGGCTTGATCCATCACCGTTATTTATCTCACTGCACCATCCCAGCTCAGAACCTGACTATATGCAAATCAGTCTGTCCCTGGCCCAGTGCATCATGGGAACAGGGCAGACTAAACTACCAAGCCAATTCTTCACCAGAAAGGAGACAAGCTACCGGGGACCGGTTTCTGGCATTTCAGCCGTCTTCGGCCCGGCTTGCTTGAATCCTGATGGTGCAGTGAGAAAGGGACTCATGTCTGAGTATACCCTGCCACACCTATAGTGGCCAAAAACGATTCAGAAAAGGGGGTGGTGATGAACAGAGTGTCTGAATTAAGCAGACCACTCTTACCCAGTCCAAAGATCAGGGCTTGATCCATCACCGTTATTTATCTCACTGCACCATCCCAGCTCAGAACCTGGCTATATGCAAATCAGTCTGTCCCTGGCCCAGTGCATCATGGGAACAGGGCAGACTAAACTACCAAGCCAATTCTTCACCAGAAAGGAGACAAGCTACCGGGGACCGGTTTCTGGCATTTCAGCCGTCTTCGGCCCGGCTTGCTTGAATCCTGATGGTGCAGTGAGAAAGGGACTCATGTCTGAGTATACCCTGCCACACCTATAGTGGCCAAAAACGATTCAGAAAAGGGGGTGGTGATGAACAGAGTGTCTGAATTAAGCAGACCACTCTTACCCAGTCCAAAGATCAGGGCTTGATCCATCACCGTTATTTATCTCACTGCACCATCCCAGCTCAGAACCTGGCTATATGCAAATCAGTATGTCCCTTTCCCAGTGCATCATGGGAACAGGGCAGACTAAACTACCAAGCCAATTCTTCACCAGAAAGGAGACAAGCTACCGGGGACCGGTTTCTGGCATTTCAGCCGTCTTCGGCCCGGCTTGCTTGAATCCTGATGGTGCAGTGAGAAAGGGACTCATGTCTGAGTATACCCTGCCACACCTATAGTGGCCAAAAACGATTCAGAAAAGGGTGTGGTGATGAACAGAGTGTCTGAATTAAGCATACCACTCTTACCCAGTCCAAAGATCAGGGCTTGATCCATCACCATTATTTATCTCACTGCACCATCCCAGCTCAGAACCTGGCTATATGCAAATCAGTCTGTCCCTGGCCCAGTGCATCATGGGAACAGGGCAGACTAAACTACCAAGCCATTTCTTCACCAGAAAGGAGACAAGCTACCGGGGACCGGTTTCTGGCATTTAAGCCGTCTTCGGCCCGGCTTGCTTGAATCCTGATGGTAGAGTGAGAAAGAGACCCATGTCTGAGTATACCCTGCCACACCTATAGTGGCCAAAAACGATTCAGAAAAGGGGGTGGTGATGAACAGAGTGTCTGAATTAAGCAGACCACTCTTACCCAGTCCAAAGATCAGGGCTTGATCCATCACCGTTATTTATCTCACTGCACCATCCCAGCTCAGAACCTGACTATATGCAAATCAGTCTGTCCCTGGCCCAGTGCATCATGGGAACAGGGCAGACTAAACTACCAAGCCAATTCTTCACCAGAAAGGAGACAAGCTACCGGGGACCGGTTTCTGGCATTTCAGCCGTCTTCGGCCCGGCTTGCTTGAATCCTGATGGTGCAGTGAGAAAGGGACTCATGTCTGAGTATACCCTGCCATACCTATAGTGGCCAAAAACGATTCAGAAAAGGGGGTGGTGATGAACAGAGTGTCTGAATTAAGCAGACCACTCTTACCCAGTCCAAAGATCAGGGCTTGATCCATCACCGTTATTTATCTCACTACACCATCCCAGCTCAGAACCTGGCTATATGCAAATCAGTCTGTCCCTGGCCCAGTGCATCATGGGAACAGGGCAGACTAAACTACCAAGCCAATTCTTCACCAGAAAGGAGACAAGCTACCGGGGACCGGTTTCTGGCATTTCAGCCGTCTTCGGCCCGGCTTGCTTGAATCCTGATGGTGCAGTGAGAAAGGGACTCATGTCTGAGTATACCCTGCCACACCTATAGTGGCCAAAAACGATTCAGAAAAGGGGGTGGTGATGAACAGAGTGTCTGAATTAAGCAGACCACTCTTACCCAGTCCAAAGATCAGGGCTTGATCCATCACCGTTATTTATCTCACTGCACCATCCCAGCTCAGAACCTGGCTATATGCAAATCAGTCTGTCCCTGGCCCAGTGCATCATGGGAACAGGGCAGACTAAACTACCAAGCCAATTCTTCACCAGAAAGGAGACAAGCTACCGGGGACCGGTTTCTGGCATTTCAGCCGTCTTCGGCCCGGCTTGCTTGAATCCTGATGGTGCAGTGAGAAAGGGACTCATGTCTGAGTATACCCTGCCACACCTATAGTGGCCAAAAACGATTCAGAAAAGGGGGTGGTGATGAACAGAGTGTCTGAATTAAGCAGACCACTCTTACCCAGTCCAAAGATCAGGGCTTGATCCATCACCGTTATTTATCTCACTGCACCATCCCAGCTCAGAACCTGGCTATATGCAAATCAGTCTGTCCCTTTCCCAGTGCATCATGGGAACAGGGCAGACTAAACTACCAAGCCAATTCTTCACCAGAAAGGAGACAAGCTACCGGGGACCGGTTTCTGGCATTTCAGCCGTCTTCGGCCCGGCTTGCTTGAATCCTGATGGTGCAGTGAGAAAGGGACTCATGTCTGAGTATACCCTGCCACACCTATAGTGGCCAAAAACGATTCAGAAAAGGGTGTGGTAATGAACAGAGTGTCTGAATTAAGCATACCACTCTTACCCAGTCCAAAGATCAGGGCTTGATCCATCACCATTATTTATCTCACTGCACCATCCCAGCTCAGAACCTGGCTATATGCAAATCAGTCTGTCCCTGGCCCAGTGCATCATGGGAACAGGGCAGACTAAACTACCAAGCCATTTCTTCACCAGAAAGGAGACAAGCTACCGGGGACCGGTTTCTGGCATTTAAGCCGTCTTCGGCCCGGCTTGCTTGAATCCTGATGGTGCAGTGAGAAAGAGACCCATGTCTGAGTATACCCTGCCACACCTATAGTGGCCAAAAACGATTCAGAAAAGGGGGTGGTGATGAACAGAGTGTCTGAATTAAGCAGACCACTCTTACCCAGTCCAAAGATCAGGGCTTGATCCATCACCGTTATTTATCTCACTGCACCATCCCAGCTCAGAACCTGGCTATATGCAAATCAGTCTGTCCCTGGCCCAGTGCATCATGGGAACAGGGCAGACTAAACTACCAAGCCAATTCTTCACCAGAAAGGAGACAAGCTACCGGGGACCGGTTTCTGGCATTTCAGCCGTCTTCGGCCCGGCTTGCTTGAATCCTGATGGTGCAGTGAGAAAGGGACTCATGTCTGAGTATACCCTGCCACACCTATAGTGGCCAAAAACGATTCAGAAAAGGGGGTGGTGATGAACAGAGTGTCTGAATTAAGCAGACCACTCTTACCCAGTCCAAAGATCAGGGCTTGATCCATCACCGTTATTTATCTCACTGCACCATCCCAGCTCAGAACCTGGCTATATGCAAATCAGTCTGTCCCTTTCCCAGTGCATCATGGGAACAGGGCAGACTAAACTACCAAGCCAATTCTTCACCAGAAAGGAGACAAGCTACCGGGGACCGGTTTCTGGCATTTCAGCCGTCTTCGGCCCGGCTTGCTTGAATCCTGATGGTGCAGTGAGAAAGGGACTCATGTCTGAGTATACCCTGCCACACCTATAGTGGCCAAAAACGATTCAGAAAAGGGTGTGGTGATGAACAGAGTGTCTGAATTAAGCATACCACTCTTACCCAGTCCAAAGATCAGGGCTTGATCCATCACCATTATTTATCTCACTGCACCATCCCAGCTCAGAACCTGGCTATATGCAAATCAGTCTGTCCCTGGCCCAGTGCATCATGGGAACAGGGCAGACTAAACTACCAAGCCATTTCTTCACCAGAAAGGAGACAAGCTACCGGGGACCGGTTTCTGGCATTTAAGCCGTCTTCGGCCCGGCTTGCTTGAATCCTGATGGTGCAGTGAGAAAGAGACCCATGTCTGAGTATACCCTGCCACACCTATAGTGGCCAAAAACGATTCAGAAAAGGGGGTGGTGATGAACAGAGTGTCTGAATTAAGCAGACCACTCTTACCCAGTCCAAAGATCAGGGCTTGATCCATCACCGTTATTTATCTCACTGCACCATCCCAGCTCAGAACCTGACTATATGCAAATCAGTCTGTCCCTGGCCCAGTGCATCATGGGAACAGGGCAGACTAAACTACCAAGCCAATTCTTCACCAGAAAGGAGACAAGCTACCGGGGACCGGTTTCTGGCATTTCAGCCGTCTTCGGCCCGGCTTGCTTGAATCCTGATGGTGCAGTGAGAAAGGGACTCATGTCTGAGTATACCCTGCCATACCTATAGTGGCCAAAAACGATTCAGAAAAGGGGGTGGTGATGAACAGAGTGTCTGAATTAAGCAGACCACTCTTACCCAGTCCAAAGATCAGGGCTTGATCCATCACCGTTATTTATCTCACTACACCATCCCAGCTCAGAACCTGGCTATATGCAAATCAGTCTGTCCCTGGCCCAGTGCATCATGGGAACAGGGCAGACTAAACTACCAAGCCAATTCTTCACCAGAAAGGAGACAAGCTACCGGGGACCGGTTTCTGGCATTTCAGCCGTCTTCGGCCCGGCTTGCTTGAATCCTGATGGTGCAGTGAGAAAGGGACTCATGTCTGAGTATACCCTGCCACACCTATAGTGGCCAAAAACGATTCAGAAAAGGGGGTGGTGATGAACAGAGTGTCTGAATTAAGCAGACCACTCTAACCCAGTCCAATGATCAGGGCTTGATCCATCACCGTTATTTATCTCACTGCACCATCCCAGCTCAGAACCTGGCTATATGCAAATCAGTCTGTCCCTGGCCCAGTGCATCATGGGAACAGGGCAGACTAAACTACCAAGCCAATTCTTCACCAGAAAGGAGACAAGCTACCGGGGACCGGTTTCTGGCATTTCAGCCGTCTTCGGCCCGGCTTGCTTGAATCCTGATGGTGCAGTGAGAAAGGGACTCATGTCTGAGTATACCCTGCCACACCTATAGTGGCCAAAAACGATTCAGAAAAGGGTGTGGTGATGAACAGAGTGTCTGAATTAAGCATACCACTCTTACCCAGTCCAAAGATCAGGGCTTGATCCATCACCATTATTTATCTCACTGCACCATCCCAGCTCAGAACCTGGCTATATGCAAATCAGTCTGTCCCTGGCCCAGTGCATCATGGGAACAGGGCAGACTAAACTACCAAGCCAATTCTTCACCAGAAAGGAGACAAGCTACCGGGGACCGGTTTCTGGCATTTCAGCCGTCTTCGGCCCGGCTTGCTTGAATCCTGATGGTGCAGTGAGAAAGAGACCCATGTCTGAGTATACCCTGCCACACCTATAGTGGCCAAAAACGATTCAGAAAAGGGGGTGGTGATGAACAGAGTGTCTGAATTAAGCAGACCACTCTTACCCAGTCCAAAGATCAGGGCTTGATCCATCACCGTTATTTATCTCACTGCACCATCCCAGCTCAGAACCTGACTATATGCAAATCAGTCTGTCCCTGGCCCGGTGCATCATGGGAACAGGGCAGACTAAACTACCAAGCCAATTCTTCACCAGAAAGGAGACAAGCTACCGGGGACCGGTTTCTGGCATTTCAGCCGTCTTCGGCCCGGCTTGCTTGAATCCTGATGGTGCAGTGAGAAAGGGACTCATGTCTGAGTATACCCTGCCACACCTATAGTGGCCAAAAACGATTCAGAAAAGGGTGTGGTGATGAACAGAGTGTCTGAATTAAGCAGACCACTCTTACCCAGTCCAAAGATCAGGGCTTGATCCATCACCGTTATTTATCTCACTGCACCATCCCAGCTCAGAACCTGGCTATATGCAATTCAGTCTGTCCCTGGCCCAGTGCATCATGGGAACAGGGCAGACTAAACTACCAAGCCAATTCTTCACCAGAAAGGAGACAAGCTACCGGGGACCGGTTTCTGGCATTTCAGCCGTCTTCGGCCCGGCTTGCTTGAATCCTGATGGTGCTTTGAGAAAGGGACTCATGTCTGAGTATACCCTGCCACACCTATAGTGGCCAAAAACGATTCAGAAAAGGGTGTGGTGATGAACAGAGTGTCTGAATTAAGCAGACCACTCTTACCCAGTCCAAAGATCAGGGCTTGATCCATCACCGTTATTTATCTCACTGCACCATCCCAGCTCAGAACCTGGCTATGTGCAAATCAGTCTGTCCCTGGCCCAGTGCATCATGGGAACAGGGCAGACTAAACTACCAAGCCAATTCTTCACCAGAAAGGAGACAAGCTACCGGGGACCGGTTTCTGGCATTTCAGCCGTCTTCGGCCCGGCTTGCTTGAATCCTGATGGTGCAGTGAGAACGGGACTCATGTCTGAGTATACCCTGCCACACCTATAGTGGCCAAAAACGATTCAGAAAAGGGGGTGGTGATGAACAGAGTGTCTGAATTAAGCAGACCACTCTTACCCAGTCCAAAGATCAGGGCTTGATCCATCACCGTTATTTATCTCACTGCACCATCCCAGCTCAGAACCTGACTATATGCAAATCAGTCTGTCCCTGGCCCAGTGCATCATGGGAACAGGGCAGACTAAACTACCAAGCCAATTCTTCACCAGAAAGGAGACAAGCTACCGGGGACCGGTTTCTGGCATTTCAGCCGTCTTCGGCCCGGCTTGCTTGAATCCTGATGGTGCAGTGAGAAAGGGACTCATGTCTGAGTATACCCTGCCACACCTATAGTGGCCAAAAACGATTCAGAAAAGGGGGTGGTGATGAACAGAGTGTCTGAATTAAGCAGACCACTCTTACCCAGTCCAAAGATCAGGGCTTGATCCATCACCGTTATTTATCTCACTGCACCATCCCAGCTCAGAACCTGGCTATATGCAAATCAGTCTGTCCCTGGCCCAGTGCATCATGGGAACAGGGCAGACTAAACTACCAAGCCAATTCTTCACCAGAAAGGAGACAAGCTACCGGGGACCGGTTTCTGGCATTTCAGCCGTCTTCGGCCCGGCTTGCTTGAATCCTGATGGTGCAGTGAGAAAGGGACTCATGTCTGAGTATACCCTGCCACACCTATAGTGGCCAAAAACGATTCAGAAAAGGGGGTGGTGATGAACAGAGTGTCTGAATTAAGCAGACCACTCTTACCCAGTCCAAAGATCAGGGCTTGATCCATCACCGTTATTTATCTCACTGCACCATCCCAGCTCAGAACCTGGCTATATGCAAATCAGTATGTCCCTTTCCCAGTGCATCATGGGAACAGGGCAGACTAAACTACCAAGCCAATTCTTCACCAGAAAGGAGACAAGCTACCGGGGACCGGTTTCTGGCATTTCAGCCGTCTTCGGCCCGGCTTGCTTGAATCCTGATGGTGCAGTGAGAAAGGGACTCATGTCTGAGTATACCCTGCCACACCTATAGTGGCCAAAAACGATTCAGAAAAGGGTGTGGTGATGAACAGAGTGTCTGAATTAAGCATACCACTCTTACCCAGTCCAAAGATCAGGGCTTGATCCATCACCATTATTTATCTCACTGCACCATCCCAGCTCAGAACCTGGCTATATGCAAATCAGTCTGTCCCTGGCCCAGTGCATCATGGGAACAGGGCAGACTAAACTACCAAGCCATTTCTTCACCAGAAAGGAGACAAGCTACCGGGGACCGGTTTCTGGCATTTAAGCCGTCTTCGGCCCGGCTTGCTTGAATCCTGATGGTAGAGTGAGAAAGAGACCCATGTCTGAGTATACCCTGCCACACCTATAGTGGCCAAAAACGATTCAGAAAAGGGGGTGGTGATGAACAGAGTGTCTGAATTAAGCAGACCACTCTTACCCAGTCCAAAGATCAGGGCTTGATCCATCACCGTTATTTATCTCACTGCACCATCCCAGCTCAGAACCTGACTATATGCAAATCAGTCTGTCCCTGGCCCAGTGCATCATGGGAACAGGGCAGACTAAACTACCAAGCCAATTCTTCACCAGAAAGGAGACAAGCTACCGGGGACCGGTTTCTGGCATTTCAGCCGTCTTCGGCCCGGCTTGCTTGAATCCTGATGGTGCAGTGAGAAAGGGACTCATGTCTGAGTATACCCTGCCATACCTATAGTGGCCAAAAACGATTCAGAAAAGGGGGTGGTGATGAACAGAGTGTCTGAATTAAGCAGACCACTCTTACCCAGTCCAAAGATCAGGGCTTGATCCATCACCGTTATTTATCTCACTACACCATCCCAGCTCAGAACCTGGCTATATGCAAATCAGTCTGTCCCTGGCCCAGTGCATCATGGGAACAGGGCAGACTAAACTACCAAGCCAATTCTTCACCAGAAAGGAGACAAGCTACCGGGGACCGGTTTCTGGCATTTCAGCCGTCTTCGGCCCGGCTTGCTTGAATCCTGATGGTGCAGTGAGAAAGGGACTCATGTCTGAGTATACCCTGCCACACCTATAGTGGCCAAAAACGATTCAGAAAAGGGGGTGGTGATGAACAGAGTGTCTGAATTAAGCAGACCACTCTTACCCAGTCCAAAGATCAGGGCTTGATCCATCACCGTTATTTATCTCACTGCACCATCCCAGCTCAGAACCTGGCTATATGCAAATCAGTCTGTCCCTGGCCCAGTGCATCATGGGAACAGGGCAGACTAAACTACCAAGCCAATTCTTCACCAGAAAGGAGACAAGCTGCCGGGGACCGGTTTCTGGCATTTCAGCCGTCTTCGGCCCGGCTTGCTTGAATCCTGATGGTGCAGTAAGAAAGGGACTCATGTCTGAGTATACCCTGCCACACCTATAGTGGCCAAAAACGATTCAGAAAAGGGGGTGGTGATGAACAGAGTGTCTGAATTAAGCAGACCACTCTTACCCAGTCCAAAGATCAGGGCTTGATCCATCACCGTTATTTATCTCACTGCACCATCCCAGCTCAGAACCTGGCTATATGCAAATCAGTCTGTCCCTGGCACAGTGCATCATGGGAACAGGGCAGACTAAACTACCAAGCCAATTCTTCACCAGAAAGGAGACAAGCTACCGGGGACCGGTTTCAGGCATTTCAGCCGTCTTCAGCCCGGCTTGCTTGAATCCTGATGGTGCAGTGTGAAAGGGACTCATGTCTGAGTATACCCTGCCACACCTATAGTGGCCAAAAACGATTCAGAAAAGGGGGTGGTGATGAACAGAGTGTCTGAATTAAGCAGACCACTCTTACCCAGTCCAAAGATCAGGGCTTGATCCATCACCGTTATTTATCTCACTGCACCATCCCAGCTCAGAACCTGGCTATATGCAAATCAGTCTGTCCCTGGCCCAGTGCATCATGGGAACAGGGCAGACTAAACTACCAAGCCAATTCTTCACCAGAAAGGAGACAAGCTACCGGGGACCGGTTTCTGGCATTTCAGCCGTCTTCGGCCCGGCTTGCTTGAATCCTGATGGTGCAGTGAGAAAGGGACTCATGTCTGAGTATACCCTGCCACACCTATAGTGGCCAAAAACGATTCAGAAAAGGGGGTGGTGATGAACAGAGTGTCTGAATTAAGCAGACCACTCTTACCCAGTCCAAAGATCAGGGCTTGATCCATCACCGTTATTTATCTCACTGCACCATCCCAGCTCAGAACCTGGCTATATGCAAATCAGTCTGTCCCTGGCCCAGTGCATCATGGGAACAGGGCAGACTAAACTACCAAGCCAATTCTTCACCAGAAAGGAGACAAGCTACCGGGGACCGGTTTCTGGCATTTCAGCCGTCTTCGGCCCGGCTTGCTTGAATCCTGATGGTGCAGTGAGAAAGGGACTCATGTCTGAGTATACCCTGCCACACCTATAGTGGCCAAAAACGATTCAGAAAAGGGGGTGGTGATGAACAGAGTGTCTGAATTAAGCAGACCACTCTTACCCAGTCCAAAGATCAGGGCTTGATCCATCACCGTTATTTATCTCACTGCACCATCCCAGCTCAGAAACTGGCTATATGCAAATCAGTCTGTCCCTGGCCCAGTGCATCATGGGAACAGGGCAGACTAAACTACCAAGCCAATTCTTCACCAGAAAGGAGACAAGCTACCGGGGACCGGTTTCTGGCATTTCAGCCGTCTTCGGCCCGGCTTGCTTGAATCCTGATGGTGCAGTGAGAAAGGGACTCATGTCTAAGTATACCCTGCCACACCTATAGTGGCCAAAAACGATTCAGAAAAGGGGGTGGTGATGAACAGAGTGTCTGAATTAAGCAGACCACTCTAACCCAGTCCAATGATCAGGGCTTGATCCATCACCGTTATTTATCTCACTGCACCATCCCAGCTCAGAACCTGGCTATATGCAAATCAGTCTGTCCCTGGCCCAGTGCATCATGGGAACAGGGCAGACTAAACTACCAAGCCAATTCTTCACCAGAAAGGAGACAAGCTACCGGGGACCGGTTTCTGGCATTTCAGCCGTCTTCGGCCCGGCTTGCTTGAATCCTGATGGTGCAGTGAGAAAGGGACTCATGTCTGAGTATACCCTGCCACACCTATAGTGGCCAAAAACGATTCAGAAAAGGGTGTGGTGATGAACAGAGTGTCTGAATTAAGCATACCACTCTTACCCAGTCCAAAGATCAGGGCTTGATCCATCACCATTATTTATCTCACTGCACCATCCCAGCTCAGAACCTGGCTATATGCAAATCAGTCTGTCCCTGGCCCAGTGCATCATGGGAACAGGGCAGACTAAACTACCAAGCCATTTCTTCACCAGAAAGGAGACAAGCTACCGGGGACCGGTTTCTGGCATTTAAGCCGTCTTCGGCCCGGCTTGCTTGAATCCTGATGGTGCAGTGAGAAAGAGACCCATGTCTGAGTATACCCTGCCACACCTATAGTGGCCAAAAACGATTCAGAAAAGGGGGTGGTGATGAACAGAGTGTCTGAATTAAGCAGACCACTCTTACCCAGTCCAAAGATCAGGGCTTGATCCATCACCGTTATTTATCTCACTGCACCATCCCAGCTCAGAACCTGACTATATGCAAATCAGTCTGTCCCTGGCCCAGTGCATCATGGGAACAGGGCAGACTAAACTACCAAGCCAATTCTTCACCAGAAAGGAGACAAGCTACCGGGGACCGGTTTCTGGCATTTCAGCCGTCTTCGGCCCGGCTTGCTTGAATCCTGATGGTGCAGTGAGAAAGGGACTCATGTCTGAGTATACCCTGCCACACCTATAGTGGCCAAAAACGATTCAGAAAAGGGGGTGGTGATGAACAGAGTGTCTGAATTAAGCAGACCACTCTTACCCAGTCCAAAGATCAGGGCTTGATCCATCACCGTTATTTATCTCACTACACCATCCCAGCTCAGAACCTGGCTATATGCAAATCAGTCTGTCCCTGGCCCAGTGCATCATGGGAAAAGGGCAGACTAAACTACCAAGCCAATTCTTCACCAGAAAGGAGACAAGCTACCGGGGACCGGTTTCTGGCATTTCAGCCGTCTTCGGCCCGGCTTGCTTGAATCCTGATGGTGCAGTGAGAAAGGGACTCATGTCTGAGTATACCCTGCCACACCTATAGTGGCCAAAAACGATTCAGAAAAGGGGGTGGTGATGAACAGAGTGTCTGAATTAAGCAGACCACTCTTACCCAGTCCAAAGATCAGGGCTTGATCCATCACCGTTATTTATCTCACTGCACCATCCCAGCTCAGAACCTGGCTATATGCAAATCAGTCTGTCCCTGGCCCAGTGCATCATGGGAACAGGGCAGACTAAACTACCAAGCCAATTCTTCACCAGAAAGGAGACAAGCTGCCGGGGACCGGTTTCTGGCATTTCAGCCGTCTTCGGCCCGGCTTGCTTGAATCCTGATGGTGCAGTGAGAAAGGGACTCATGTCTGAGTATACCCTGCCACACCTATAGTGGCCAAAAACGATTCAGAAAAGGGGGTGGTGATGAACAGAGTGTCTGAATTAAGCAGACCACTCTTACCCAGTCCAAAGATCAGGGCTTGATCCATCACCGTTATTTATCTCACTGCACCATCCCAGCTCAGAACCTGGCTATATGCAAATCAGTCTGTCCCTGGCACAGTGCATCATGGGAACAGGGCAGACTAAACTACCAAGCCAATTCTTCACCAGAAAGGAGACAAGCTACCGGGGACCGGTTTCTGGCATTTCAGCCGTCTTCGGCCCGGCTTGCTTGAATCCTGATGGTGCAGTGTGAAAGGGACTCATGTCTGAGTATACCCTGCCACACCTATAGTGGCCAAAAACGATTCAGAAAAGGGGGTGGTGATGAACAGAGTGTCTGAATTAAGCAGACCACTCTTACCCAGTCCAAAGATCAGGGCTTGATCCATCACCGTTATTTATCTCACTGCACCATCCCAGCTCAGAACCTGGCTATATGCAAATCAGTCTGTCCCTGGCCCAGTGCATCATGGGAACAGGGCAGACTAAACTACCAAGCCAATTCTTCACCAGAAAGGAGACAAGCTACCGGGGACCGGTTTCTGGCATTTCAGCCGTCTTCGGCCCGGCTTGCTTGAATCCTGATGGTGCAGTGAGAAAGGGACTCATGTCTGAGTATACCCTGCCACACCTATAGTGGCCAAAAACGATTCAGAAAAGGGGGTGGTGATGAACAGAGTGTCTGAATTAAGCAGACCACTCTTACCCAGTCCAAAGATCAGGGCTTGATCCATCACCATTATTTATCTCACTGCACCATCCCAGCTCAGAACCTGGCTATATGCAAATCAGTCTGTCCCTGGCCCAGTGCATTATGGGAACAGGGCAGACTAAACTACCAAGCCAATTCTTCACCAGAAAGGAGACAAGCTACCGGGGACCGGTTTCTGGCATTTCAGCCGTCTTCGGCCCGGCTTGCTTGAATCCTGATGGTGCAGTGAGAAAGGGACTCGTGTCTGAGTATATCCTGCCACACCTATAGTGGCCAAAAACGATTCAGAAAAGGGGGTGGTGATGAACAGAGTGTCTGAATTAAGCAGACCACTCTTACCCAGTCCAAAGATCAGGGCTTGATCCATCACCGTTATTTATCTCACTGCACCATCCCAGCTCAGAACCTGGCTATATGCAAATCAGTCTGTCCCTGGCCCAGTGCATCATGGGAACAGGGCAGACTAAACTACCAAGCCAATTCTTCACCAGAAAGGAGACAAGCTACCGGGGACCGGTTTCTGGCATTTCAGCCGTCTTCGACCCGGCTTGCTTGAATCCTGATGGTGCAGTGAGAAAGGGACTCGTGTCTGAGTATACCCTGCGACACCTATAGTGGCCAAAAACGATTCAGAAAAGGGGGTGGTGATGAACAGAGTGTCTGAATTAAGCAGACCACTCTTACCCAGTCCAAAGATCGGGGCTTAATCCATCACCGTTATTTATCTCACTGCACCATCCCAGCTCAGAACCAGGCTATATGCAAATCAGTCTGTCCCTGGCCCAGTGCATCATGGGAACAGGGCAGACTAAACTACCAAGCCAATTCTTCACCAGAAAGGAGACAAGCTACCGGGGACCGGTTTCTGGCATTTCAGCCGTCTTCGGCCCGGCTTGCTTGAATCCTGATAGTGCAGTGAGAAAGGGGCTCATGTCTGAGTATAGCCTGCCACACCTATAGTGGCCAAAAACGATTCAGAAAAGGGGGTGGTGATGAACAGAGTATCTGAATTAAGCAGACCACTCTTACCCAGTCCAAAGATCAGGGCTTGATCCATCACTGTTATTTATCTCACTGCACCATCCCAGCTCAGAACCTGGCTATATGCAAATCAGTCTGTCCCTGGCCCAGTGCATCATGGGAACAGGGCAGACTAAACTACCAAGCCAATTCTTCACCAGAAAGGAGACAAGCTACCAGGGACCGGTTTCTGGCATTTCAGCCGTCTTCGGCCCGGCTTGCTTGAATCCTGATGGTGCAGTGAGAAAGGGACTCATGTCTGAGTATACCCTGCCACACCTATAGTGGCCAAAAACGATTCAGAAAAGGGGGTGGTGATGAACGGAGTGTCTGAATTAAGCAGACCACTCTTACCCAGTCCAAAGATCAGGGCTTGATCCATCACCGTAATTTATCTCACTGCACCATCCCAGCTCAGAACCTGGCTATATGCAAATCAGTCTGTCCCTGGCCCAGTGCATCATGGGAACAGGGCAGACTAAACAACCAAGCCAATTCCTCACCAGAAAGGAGACAAGCTACCGGGGACCGGTTTCTGGCATTTCAGCCGTCTTCGGCCTGGCTTGCTTGAATCCTGATGGTGCAGTGAGAAAGGGACTCATGTCTGAGTATACCCTGCCACACCTATAGTGGCCAAAAACGATTCAGAAAAGGGGGTGGTGATGAACAGAGTGTCTGAATTAAGCAGACCACTCTTACCCAGTTCAAAGATCAGGGCTTGATCCATCACCGTTATTTATCTCACTGCACCATCCCAGCTCAGAACCTGGCTATATGCAAATCAGTCTGTCCCTGGCCCAGTGCATCATGGGAACAGGGCAGACTAAACTACCAAGCCAATTCTTCACCAGAAAGGAGACAAGCTACCGGGGACCGGTTTCTGGCATTTCAGCCGTCTTCGGCCCGGCTTGCTTGAATCCTGATGGTGCAGTGAGAAAGGGACTCATGTCTGAGTATACCCTGCCACACCTATAGTGGCCAAAAACGATTCAGAAAAGGGGGTGGTGATGAACAGAGTGTCTGAATTAAGCAGACCACTTTTACCCAGTCCAAAGATCAGGGCTTGATCCATCACCGTTATTTATCTCACTGCACCATCCCAGCTCAGAACCTGGCTATATGCAAATCAGTCTGTCCCTGGCCCAGTGCATCATGGGAACAGGGCAGACTAAACTACCAAGCCAATTCTTCACCAGAAAGGATACAAGCTACCGGGGACCGGTTTCTGGCATTTCAGCCGTCTTCGGCCCGGCTTGCTTGAATCCTGATGGTGCAGTGAGAAAGGGACTCATGTCTGAGTATACCCTGCCACACCTATAGTGGCCAAAAACGATTCAGAAAAGGGGGTGGTGATGAACAGAGTGTCTGAATTAAGCAGACCACTCTTACCCAGTCCAAAGATCAGGGCTTGATCCATCACCGTTATTTATCTCACTGCACCATCCCAGCTCAGAACCTGGCTATATGCAAATCAGTCTGTCCCTGGCCCAGTGCATCATGGGAACAGGGCAGACTAAACTACCAAGCCAATTCTTCACCAGAAAGGAGACAAGCTACCAGGGACCGGTTTCTGGCATTTCAGCCGTCTTCGGCCCGGCTTGCTTGAATCCTCATGGTGCAGTGAGAAAGGGACTCATGTCTGAGTATACCCTGCCACACCTATAGTGGCCAAAAACGATTCAGAAAAGGGGGTGGTGATGAACAGAGTGTCTGAATTAAGCAGACCACTCTTACCCAGTCCAAAGATCAGGGCTTGATCCATCACCGTTATTTATCTCACTGCACCATCCCAGCTCAGAACCTGGCTATATGCAAATCAGTCTGTCCCTGGCCCAGTGCATCATGGGAACAGGGCAGACTAAACTACCAAGCCAATTCTTCACCAGAAAGGAGACAAGCTACCGGGGACCGGTTTCTGGCATTTCAGCCGTCTTCGGCCCGGCTTGCTTGAATCCTCATGGTGCAGTGAGAAAGGGACTCATGTCTGAGTATACCCTGCCACACCTATAGTGGCCAAAAACGATTCAGAAAAGGGGGTGGTGATGAACAGAGTGTCTGAATTAAGCAGAACACTCTTACCCAGTCCAAAGATCAGGGCTTGATCCATCACCGTTATTTATCTCACTGCACCATCCCAGCTCAGAACCTGGCTATATGCAAATCAGTCTGTCCCTGGCCCAGTGCATCATGGGAACAGGGCAGACTAAACAACCAAGCCAATTCCTCACCAGAAAGGAGACAAGCTACCGGGGACCGGTTTCTGGCATTTCAGCCGTCTTCGGCCTGGCTTGCTTGAATCCTGATGGTGCAGTGAGAAAGGGACTCATGTCTGAGTATACCCTGCCACACCTATAGTGGCCAAAAACGATTCAGAAAAGGGGGTGGTGATGAACAGAGTGTCTGAATTAAGCAGACCACTCTTACCCAGTCCAAAGATCAGGGCTTGATCCATCACCGTTATTTATCTCACTGCACCATCCCAGCTCAGAACCTGGCTATATGCAAATCAGTCTGTCCCTGGCCCAGTGCATCATGGGAACAGGGCAGACTAAACTACCAAGCCAATTCTTCACCAGAAAGGAGACAAGCTACCGGGGACCGGTTTCTGGCATTTCAGCCGTCTTCGGCCCGGCTTGCTTGAATCCTGATGGTGCAGTGAGAAAGGGACTCATGTCTGAGTATACCCTGCCACACCTATAGTGGCCAAAAACGATTCAGAAAAGGGGGTGGTGATGAACAGAGTGTCTGAATTAAGCAGACCACTCTTACCCAGTCCAAAGATCAGGGCTTGATCCATCACCGTTATTTATCTCACTGCACCATCCCAGCTCAGAACCTGGCTATATGCAAATCAGTCTGTCCCTGGCCCAGTGCATCATGGGAACAGGGCAGACTAAACTACCAAGCCAATTCTTCACCAGAAAGGAGACAAGCTACCGGGGACCGGTTTCTGGCATTTCAGCCGTCTTCGGCCCGGCTTGCTTGAATCCTGATGGTGCAGTGAGAAAGGGACTCATGTCTGAGTATACCCTGCCACACCTATAGTGGCCAAAAACGATTCAGAAAAGGGGGTGGTGATGAACAGAGTGTCTGAATTAAGCAGACCACTCTTACCCAGTCCAAAGATCAGGGCTTGATCCATCACCGTTATTTATCTCACTGCACCATCCCAGCTCAGAACCTGGCTATATGCAAATCAGTCTGTCCCTGGCCCAGTGCATCATGGGAACAGGGCAGACTAAACTACCAAGCCAATTCTTCACCAGAAAGGAGACAAGCTACCGGGGACCGGTTTCTGGCATTTCAGCCGTCTTCGGCCCGGCTTGCTTGAATCCTGATGGTGCAGTGAGAAAGGGACTCATGTCTGAGTATACCCTGCCACACCTATAGTGGCCAAAAACGATTCAGAAAAGGGGGTGGTGATGAACAGAGTGTCTGAATTAAGCAGACCACTCTTACCCAGTCCAAAGATCAGGGCTTGATCCATCACCGTTATTTATGTCACTGCACCATCCCAGCTCAGAACCTGGCTATATGCAAATCAGTCTGTCCCTGGCCCAGTGCATCATGGGAACAGGGCAGACTAAACTACCAAGCCAATTCTTCACCAGAAAGGAGACAAGCTACCGGGGACCGGTTTCTGGCATTTCAGCCGTCTTCGGCCCGGCTTGCTTGAATCCTGATGGTGCAGTGAGAAAGGGACTCATGTCTGAGTATACCCTGCCACACCTATAGTGGCCAAAAACGATTCAGAAAAGGGGGTGGTGATGAACAGAGTGTCTGAATTAAGCAGACCACTCTTACCCAGTCCAAAGATCAGGGCTTGATCCATCACCGTTATTTATCTCACTGCACCATCCCAGCTCAGAACCTGGCTATATGCAAATCAGTCTGTCCCTGGCCCAGTGCATCATGGGAACAGGGCAGACTAAACTACCAAGCCAATTCTTCACCAGAAAGGAGACAAGCTACCGGGGACCGGTTTCTGGCATTTCAGCCGTCTTCGGCCCGGCTTGCTTGAATCCTGATGGTGCAGTGAGAAAGGGACTCATGTCTGAGTATACCCTGCCACACCTATAGTGGCCAAAAACGATTCAGAAAAGGGGGTGGTGATAACCAGAGTGTCTGAATTAAGCAGACCACTCATACCCAGTCCAAAGATCAGGGCTTGATCCATCACCGTTATTTATCTCACTGCACCATCCCAGCTCAGAACCTGGCTATATGCAAATCAGTCTGTCCCTGGCCCAGTGCATCATGGGAACAGGGCAGACTAAACTACCAAGCCAATTCTTCACCAGAAAGGAGACAAGCTACCGGCGACCGGTTTCTGGCATTTCAGCCGTCTTCGGCCCGGCTTGCTTGAATCCTGATGGTGCAGTGTGAAAGGGACTCATGTCTGAGTATACCCTGCCACACCTATAGTGGCCAAAAACGATTCAGAAAAGGGGGTGGTGATGAACAGAGTGTCTGAATTAAGCAGACCACTCTTACCCAGTCCAAAGATCAGGGCTTGATCCATCACCGTTATTTATCTCACTGCACCATCCCAGCTCAGAACCTGGCTATATGCAAATCAGTCTGTCCCTGGCCCAGTGCATCATGGGAACAGGGCAGACTAAACTACCAAGCCAATTCTTCACCAGAAAGGAGACAAGCTACCGGGGACCGGTTTCTGGCATTTCAGCCGTCTTCGGCCCGGCTTGCTTGAATCCTGATGGTGCAGTGAGAAAGGGACTCATGTCTGAGTATACCCTGCCACACCTATAGTGGCCAAAAACGATTCAGAAAAGGGGGTGGTGATGAACAGAGTGTCTGAATTAAGCAGACCACTCTTACCCAGTCCAAAGATCAGGGCTTGATCCATCACCGTTATTTATCTCACTGCACCATCCCAGCTCAGAACCTGGCTATATGCAAATCAGTCTGTCCCTGGCCCAGTGCATCATGGGATCAGGGCAGACTAAACAACCAAGCCAATTCCTCACCAGAAAGGAGACAAGCTACCGGGGACCGGTTTCTGGCATTTCAGCCGTCTTCGGCCTGGCTTGTTTGAATCCTGATGGTGCAGTGAGAAAGGGACTCATGTCTGAGTATACCCTGCCACACCTATAGTGGCCAAAAACGATTCAGAAAAGGGGGTGGTGATGAACAGAGTGTCTGAATTAAGCAGACCACTCTTACCCAGTCCAAAGATCAGGGCTTGATCCATCACCGTTATTTATCTCACTGCACCATCCCAGCTCAGAACCTGGCTATATGCAAATCAGTCTGTCCCTGGCCCAGTGCATCATGGGAACAGGGCAGACTAAACTACCAAGCCAATTCTTCACCAGAAAGGAGACAAGCTACCGGGGACCGGTTTCTGGCATTTCAGCCGTCTTCGGCCCGGCTTGCTTGAATCCTGATGGTGCAGTGAGAAAGGGACTCATGTCTGAGTATACCCTGCCACACCTATAGTGGCCAAAAACGATTCAGAAAAGGGGGTGGTGATGAACAGAGTGTCTGAATTAAGCAGACCACTCTTACCCAGTCCAAAGATTAGGGCTTGATCCATCACCGTTATTTATCTCACTGCACCATCCCAGCTCAGAACCTGGCTATATGCAAATCAGTCTGTCCCTGGCCCAGTGCATCATGGGAACAGGGCAGACTAAACTACCAAGCCAATTCTTCACCAGAAAGGAGACAAGCTACCGGGGACCGGTTTCTGGCATTTCAGCCGTCTTCGGCCCGGCTTGCTTGAATCCTGATGGTGCAGTGAGAAAGGGACTCATGTCTGAGTATACCCTGCCACACCTATAGTGGCCAAAAACGATTCAGAAAAGGGGGTGGTGATGAACAGAGTGTCTGAATTAAGCAGACCATTCTTACCCAGTCCAAAGATCAGGGCTTGATCCATCACCGTTATTTATCTCACTGCACCATCCCAGCTCAGAACCTGGCTATATGCAAATCAGTCTGTCCCTGGCCCAGTGCATCATGGGAACAGGGCAGACTAAACTACCAAGCCAATTCTTCACCAGAAAGGAGACAAGCTACCGGGGACCGGTTTCTGGCATTTCAGCCGTCTTCGGCCCGGCTTGCTTGAATCCTGATGGTGCAGTGAGAAAGGGACTCATGTCTGAGTATACCCTGCCACACCTATAGTGGCCAAAAACGATTCAGAAAAGGGGGTGGTGATAACCAGAGTGTCTGAATTAAGCAGACCACTCTTACCCAGTCCAAAGATCAGGGCTTGATCCATCACCGTTATTTATCTCACTGCACCATCCCAGCTCAGAACCTGGCTATATGCAAATCAGTCTGTCCCTGGCCCAGTGCATCATGGGAACAGGGCAGACTAAACTACCAAGCCAATTCTTCACCAGAAAGGAGACAAGCTACCGGCGACCGGTTTCTGGCATTTCAGCCGTCTTCGGCCCGGCTTGCTTGAATCCTGATGGTGCAGTGTGAAAGGGACTCATGTCTGAGTATACCCTGCCTCACCTATAGTGGCCAAAAACGATTCAGAAAAGGGGGTGGTGATGAACAGAGTGTCTGAATTAAGCAGACCACTCTTACCCAGTCCAAAGATCAGGGCTTGATCCATCACCGTTATTTATCTCACTGCACCATCCCAGCTCAGAACCTGGCTATATGCAAATCAGTCTGTCCCTGGCCCAGTGCATCATGGGAACAGGGCAGACTAAACTACCAAGCCAATTCTTCACCAGAAAGGAGACAAGCTACCGGCGACCGGTTTCTGGCATTTCAGCCGTCTTCGGCCCGGCTTGCTTGAATCCTGATGGTGCAGTGTGAAAGGGACTCATGTCTGAGTATACCCTGCCACACCTATAGTGGCCAAAAACGATTCAGAAAAGGGGGTGGTGATGAACAGAGTGTCTGAATTAAGCAGACCACTCTTACCCAGTCCAAAGATCAGGGCTTGATCCATCACCGTTATTTATCTCACTGCACCATCCCAGCTCAGAACCTGGCTATATGCAAATCAGTCTGTCCCTGGCCCAGTGCATCATGGGAACAGGGCAGACTAAACTACCAAGCCAATTCTTCACCAGAAAGGAGACAAGCTACCGGGGACCGGTTTCTGGCATTTCAGCCGTCTTCGGCCCGGCTTGCTTGAATCCTGATGGTGCAGTGAGAAAGGGACTCATGTCTGAGTACACCCTGCCACACCTATAGTGACCAAAAACGATTCAGAAAAGGGGGTGGTGATGAACAGAGTGTCTGAATTAAGCAGACCACTCTTACCCAGTCCAAAGATCAGGGCTTGATCCATCACCGTTATTTATCTCACTGCACCATCCCAGCTCAGAACCTGGCTATATGCAAATCAGTCTGTCCCTGGCCCAGTGCATCATGGGAACAGGGCAGACTAAACTACCAAGCCAATTCTTCACCAGAAAGTAGACAAGCTACCGGGGACCGGTTTCTGGCATTTCAGCCGTCTTCGGCCCGGCTTGCTTGAATCCTGATGGTGCAGTGAGAAAGGGACTCATGTCTGAGTATACCCTGCCACACCTATAGTGGCCAAAAACGATTCAGAAAAGGGGGTGGTGATGAACAGAGTGTCTGAATTAAGCAGACCACTCTTACCCAGTCCAAAGATCAGGGCTTGATCCATCACCGTTATTTATGTCACTGCACCATCCCAGCTCAGAACCTGGCTATATGCAAATCAGTCTGTCCCTGGCCCAGTGCATCATGGGAACAGGGCAGACTAAACTACCAAGCCAATTCTTCACCAGAAAGGAGACAAGCTACCGGGGACCGGTTTCTGGCATTTCAGCCGTCTTCGGCCCGGCTTGCTTGAATCCTGATGGTGCAGTGAGAAAGGGACTCATGTCTGAGTATACCCTGCCACACCTATAGTGGCCAAAAACGATTCAGAAAAGGGGGTGGTGATGAACAGAGTGTCTGAATTAAGCAGACCACTCTTACCCAGTCCAAAGATCAGGGCTTGATCCATCACCGTTATTTATCTCACTGCACCATCCCAGCTCAGAACCTGGCTATATGCAAATCAGTCTGTCCCTGGCCCAGTGCATCATGGGAACAGGGCAGACTAAACTACCAAGCCAATTCTTCACCAGAAAGGAGACAAGCTACCGGGGACCGGTTTCTGGCATTTCAGCCGTCTTCGGCCCGGCTTGCTTGAATCCTGATGGTGCAGTGAGAAAGGGACTCATGTCTGAGTATACCCTGCCACACCTATAGTGGCCAAAAACGATTCAGAAAAGGGGGTGGTGATAACCAGAGTGTCTGAATTAAGCAGACCACTCATACCCAGTCCAAAGATCAGGGCTTGATCCATCACCGTTATTTATCTCACTGCACCATCCCAGCTCAGAACCTGGCTATATGCAAATCAGTCTGTCCCTGGCCCAGTGCATCATGGGAACAGGGCAGACTAAACTACCAAGCCAATTCTTCACCAGAAAGGAGACAAGCTACCGGCGACCGGTTTCTGGCATTTCAGCCGTCTTCGGCCCGGCTTGCTTGAATCCTGATGGTGCAGTGTGAAAGGGACTCATGTCTGAGTATACCCTGCCACACCTATAGTGGCCAAAAACGATTCAGAAAAGGGGGTGGTGATGAACAGAGTGTCTGAATTAAGCAGACCACTCTTACCCAGTCCAAAGATCAGGGCTTGATCCATCACCGTTATTTATCTCACTGCACCATCCCAGCTCAGAACCTGGCTATATGCAAATCAGTCTGTCCCTGGCCCAGTGCATCATGGGAACAGGGCAGACTAAACTACCAAGCCAATTCTTCACCAGAAAGGAGACAAGCTACCGGCGACCGGTTTCTGGCATTTCAGCCGTCTTCGGCCCGGCTTGCTTGAATCCTGATGGTGCAGTGTGAAAGGGACTCATGTCTGAGTATACCCTGCCACACCTATAGTGGCCAAAAACGATTCAGAAAAGGGGGTGGTGATGAACAGAGTGTCTGAATTAAGCAGACCACTCTTACCCAGTCCAAAGATCAGGGCTTGATCCATCACCGTTATTTATCTCACTGCACCATCCCAGCTCAGAACCTGGCTATATGCAAATCAGTCTGTCCCTGGCCCAGTGCATCATGGGAACAGGGCAGACTAAACTACCAAGCCAATTCTTCACCAGAAAGGAGACAAGCTACCGGGGACCGGTTTCTGGCATTTCAGCCGTCTTCGGCCCGGCTTGCTTGAATCCTGATGGTGCAGTGAGAAAGGGACTCATGTCTGAGTATACCCTGCCACACCTATAGTGGCCAAAAACGATTCAGAAAAGGGGGTGGTGATGAACAGAGTGTCTGAATTAAGCAGACCACTCTTACCCAGTCCAAAGATCAGGGCTTGATCCATCACCGTTATTTATCTCACTGCACCATCCCAGCTCAGAACCTGGCTATATGCAAATCAGTCTGTCCCTGGCCCAGTGCATCATGGGAACAGGGCAGACTAAACAACCAAGCCAATTCCTCACCAGAAAGGAGACAAGCTACCGGGGACCGGTTTCTGGCATTTCAGCCGTATTCGGCCTGGCTTGTTTGAATCCTGATGGTGCAGTGAGAAAGGGACTCATGTCTGAGTATACCCTGCCACACCTATAGTGGCCAAAAACGATTCAGAAAAGGGGGTGGTGATGAACAGAGTGTCTGAATTAAGCAGACCACTCTTACCCAGTCCAAAGATCAGGGCTTGATCCATCACCGTTATTTATCTCACTGCACCATCCCAGCTCAGAACCTGGCTATATGCAAATCAGTCTGTCCCTGGCCCAGTGCATCATGGGAACAGGGCAGACTAAACTACCAAGCCAATTCTTCACCAGAAAGGAGACAAGCTACCGGGGACCGGTTTCTGGCATTTCAGCCGTCTTCGGCCCGGCTTGCTTGAATCCTGATGGTGCAGTGAGAAAGGGACTCATGTCTGAGTATACCCTGCCACACCTATAGTGGCCAAAAACGATTCAGAAAAGGGGGTGGTGATGAACAGAGTGTCTGAATTAAGCAGACCACTCTTACCCAGTCCAAAGATCAGGGCTTGATCCATCACCGTTATTTATCTCACTGCACCATCCCAGCTCAGAACCTGGCTATATGCAAATCAGTCTGTCCCTGGCCCAGTGCATCATGGGAACAGGGCAGACTAAACTACCAAGCCAATTCTTCACCAGAAAGGAGACAAGCTACCGGGGACCGGTTTCTGGCATTTCAGCCGTCTTCGGCCCGGCTTGCTTGAATCCTGATGGTGCAGTGAGAAAGGGACTCATGTCTGAGTATACCCTGCCACACCTATAGTGGCCAAAAACGATTCAGAAAAGGGGGTGGTGATGAACAGAGTGTCTGAATTAAGCAGACCACTCTTACCCAGTCCAAAGATCAGGGCTTGATCCATCACCGTTATTTATCTCACTGCACCATCCCAGCTCAGAACCTGGCTATATGCAAATCAGTCTGTCCCTGGCCCAGTGCATCATGGGAACAGGGCAGACTAAACTACCAAGCCAATTCTTCACCAGAAAGGAGACAAGCTACCGGGGACCGGTTTCTGGCATTTCAGCCGTCTTCGGCCCGGCTTGCTTGAATCCTGATGGTGCAGTGAGAAAGGGACTCATGTCTGAGTATACCCTGCCACACCTATAGTGGCCAAAAACGATTCAGAAAAGGGGGTGGTGATGAACAGAGTGTCTGAATTAAGCAGACCACTCTTACCCAGTCCAAAGATCAGGGCTTGATCCATCACCGTTATTTATCTCACTGCACCATCCCAGCTCAGAACCTGGCTATATGCAAATCAGTCTGTCCCTGGCCCAGTGCATCATGGGAACAGGGCAGACTAAACTACCAAGCCAATTCTTCACCAGAAAGGAGACAAGCTACCGGGGACCGGTTTCTGGCATTTCAGCCGTCTTCGACCCGGCTTGCTTGAATCCTGATGGTGCAGTGAGAAAGGGACTCGTGTCTGAGTATACCCTGCGACACCTATAGTGGCCAAAAACGATTCAGAAAAGGGGGTGGTGATGAACAGAGTGTCTGAATTAAGCAGACCACTCTTACCCAGTCCAAAGATCGGGGCTTAATCCATCACCGTTATTTATCTCACTGCACCATCCCAGCTCAGAACCAGGCTATATGCAAATCAGTCTGTCCCTGGCCCAGTGCATCATGGGAACAGGGCAGACTAAACTACCAAGCCAATTCTTCACCAGAAAGGAGACAAGCTACCGGGGACCGGTTTCTGGCATTTCAGCCGTCTTCGGCCCGGCTTGCTTGAATCCTGATAGTGCAGTGAGAAAGGGGCTCATGTCTGAGTATAGCCTGCCACACCTATAGTGGCCAAAAACGATTCAGAAAAGGGGGTGGTGATGAACAGAGTATCTGAATTAAGCAGACCACTCTTACCCAGTCCAAAGATCAGGGCTTGATCCATCACTGTTATTTATCTCACTGCACCATCCCAGCTCAGAACCTGGCTATATGCAAATCAGTCTGTCCCTGGCCCAGTGCATCATGGGAACAGGGCAGACTAAACTACCAAGCCAATTCTTCACCAGAAAGGAGACAAGCTACCAGGGACCGGTTTCTGGCATTTCAGCCGTCTTCGGCCCGGCTTGCTTGAATCCTGATGGTGCAGTGAGAAAGAGACTCATGTCTGAGTATACCCTGCCACACCTATAGTGGCCAAAAACGATTCAGAAAAGGGGGTGGTGATGAACGGAGTGTCTGAATTAAGCAGACCACTCTTACCCAGTCCAAAGATCAGGGCTTGATCCATCACCGTAATTTATCTCACTGCACCATCCCAGCTCAGAACCTGGCTATATGCAAATCAGTCTGTCCCTGGCCCAGTGCATCATGGGAACAGGGCAGACTAAACAACCAAGCCAATTCCTCACCAGAAAGGAGACAAGCTACCGGGGACCGGTTTCTGGCATTTCAGCCGTCTTCGGCCTGGCTTGCTTGAATCCTGATGGTGCAGTGAGAAAGGGACTCATGTCTGAGTATACCCTGCCACACCTATAGTGGCCAAAAACGATTCAGAAAAGGGGGTGGTGATGAACAGAGTGTCTGAATTAAGCAGACCACTCTTACCCAGTTCAAAGATCAGGGCTTGATCCATCACCGTTATTTATCTCACTGCACCATCCCAGCTCAGAACCTGGCTATATGCAAATCAGTCTGTCCCTGGCCCAGTGCATCATGGGAACAGGGCAGACTAAACTACCAAGCCAATTCTTCACCAGAAAGGAGACAAGCTACCGGGGACCGGTTTCTGGCATTTCAGCCGTCTTCGGCCCGGCTTGCTTGAATCCTGATGGTGCAGTGAGAAAGGGACTCATGTCTGAGTATACCCTGCCACACCTATAGTGGCCAAAAACGATTCAGAAAAGGGGGTGGTGATGAACAGAGTGTCTGAATTAAGCAGACCACTTTTACCCAGTCCAAAGATCAGGGCTTGATCCATCACCGTTATTTATCTCACTGCACCATCCCAGCTCAGAACCTGGCTATATGCAAATCAGTCTGTCCCTGGCCCAGTGCATCATGGGAACAGGGCAGACTAAACTACCAAGCCAATTCTTCACCAGAAAGGATACAAGCTACCGGGGACCGGTTTCTGGCATTTCAGCCGTCTTCGGCCCGGCTTGCTTGAATCCTGATGGTGCAGTGAGAAAGGGACTCATGTCTGAGTATACCCTGCCACACCTATAGTGGCCAAAAACGATTCAGAAAAGGGGGTGGTGATGAACAGAGTGTCTGAATTAAGCAGACCACTCTTACCCAGTCCAAAGATCAGGGCTTGATCCATCACCGTTATTTATCTCACTGCACCATCCCAGCTCAGAACCTGGCTATATGCAAATCAGTCTGTCCCTGGCCCAGTGCATCATGGGAACAGGGCAGACTAAACTACCAAGCCAATTCTTCACCAGAAAGGAGACAAGCTACCAGGGACCGGTTTCTGGCATTTCAGCCGTCTTCGGCCCGGCTTGCTTGAATCCTCATGGTGCAGTGAGAAAGGGACTCATGTCTGAGTATACCCTGCCACACCTATAGTGGCCAAAAACGATTCAGAAAAGGGGGTGGTGATGAACAGAGTGTCTGAATTAAGCAGACCACTCTTACCCAGTCCAAAGATCAGGGCTTGATCCATCACCGTTATTTATCTCACTGCACCATCCCAGCTCAGAACCTGGCTATATGCAAATCAGTCTGTCCCTGGCCCAGTGCATCATGGGAACAGGGCAGACTAAACTACCAAGCCAATTCTTCACCAGAAAGGAGACAAGCTACCGGGGACCGGTTTCTGGCATTTCAGCCGTCTTCGGCCCGGCTTGCTTGAATCCTCATGGTGCAGTGAGAAAGGGACTCATGTCTGAGTATACCCTGCCACACCTATAGTGGCCAAAAACGATTCAGAAAAGGGGGTGGTGATGAACAGAGTGTCTGAATTAAGCAGAACACTCTTACCCAGTCCAAAGATCAGGGCTTGATCCATCACCGTTATTTATCTCACTGCACCATCCCAGCTCAGAACCTGGCTATATGCAAATCAGTCTGTCCCTGGCCCAGTGCATCATGGGAACAGGGCAAACTAAACAACCAAGCCAATTCCTCACCAGAAAGGAGACAAGCTACCGGGGACCGGTTTCTGGCATTTCAGCCGTCTTCGGCCTGGCTTGCTTGAATCCTGATGGTGCAGTGAGAAAGGGACTCATGTCTGAGTATACCCTGCCACACCTATAGTGGCCAAAAACGATTCAGAAAAGGGGGTGGTGATGAACAGAGTGTCTGAATTAAGCAGACCACTCTTACCCAGTCCAAAGATCAGGGCTTGATCCATCACCGTTATTTATCTCACTGCACCATCCCAGCTCAGAACCTGGCTATATGCAAATCAGTCTGTCCCTGGCCCAGTGCATCATGGGAACAGGGCAGACTAAACTACCAAGCCAATTCTTCACCAGAAAGGAGACAAGCTACCGGGGACCGGTTTCTGGCATTTCAGCCGTCTTCGGCCCGGCTTGCTTGAATCCTGATGGTGCAGTGAGAAAGGGACTCATGTCTGAGTATACCCTGCCACACCTATAGTGGCCAAAAACGATTCAGAAAAGGGGGTGGTGATGAACAGAGTGTCTGAATTAAGCAGACCACTCTTACCCAGTCCAAAGATCAGGGCTTGATCCATCACCGTTATTTATCTCACTGCACCATCCCAGCTCAGAACCTGGCTATATGCAAATCAGTCTGTCCCTGGCCCAGTGCATCATGGGAACAGGGCAGACTAAACTACCAAGCCAATTCTTCACCAGAAAGGAGACAAGCTACCGGGGACCGGTTTCTGGCATTTCAGCCGTCTTCGGCCCGGCTTGCTTGAATCCTGATGGTGCAGTGAGAAAGGGACTCATGTCTGAGTATACCCTGCCACACCTATAGTGGCCAAAAACGATTCAGAAAAGGGGGTGGTGATGAACAGAGTGTCTGAATTAAGCAGACCACTCTTACCCAGTCCAAAGATCAGGGCTTGATCCATCACCGTTATTTATCTCACTGCACCATCCCAGCTCAGAACCTGGCTATATGCAAATCAGTCTGTCCCTGGCCCAGTGCATCATGGGAACAGGGCAGACTAAACTACCAAGCCAATTCTTCACCAGAAAGGAGACAAGCTACCGGGGACCGGTTTCTGGCATTTCAGCCGTCTTCGGCCCGGCTTGCTTGAATCCTGATGGTGCAGTGAGAAAGGGACTCATGTCTGAGTATACCCTGCCACACCTATAGTGGCCAAAAACGATTCAGAAAAGGGGGTGGTGATGAACAGAGTGTCTGAATTAAGCAGACCACTCTTACCCAGTCCAAAGATCAGGGCTTGATCCATCACCGTTATTTATGTCACTGCACCATCCCAGCTCAGAACCTGGCTATATGCAAATCAGTCTGTCCCTGGCCCAGTGCATCATGGGAACAGGGCAGACTAAACTACCAAGCCAATTCTTCACCAGAAAGGAGACAAGCTACCGGGGACCGGTTTCTGGCATTTCAGCCGTCTTCGGCCCGGCTTGCTTGAATCCTGATGGTGCAGTGAGAAAGGGACTCATGTCTGAGTATACCCTGCCACACCTATAGTGGCCAAAAACGATTCAGAAAAGGGGGTGGTGATGAACAGAGTGTCTGAATTAAGCAGACCACTCTTACCCAGTCCAAAGATCAGGGCTTGATCCATCACCGTTATTTATCTCACTGCACCATCCCAGCTCAGAACCTGGCTATATGCAAATCAGTCTGTCCCTGGCCCAGTGCATCATGGGAACAGGGCAGACTAAACTACCAAGCCAATTCTTCACCAGAAAGGAGACAAGCTACCGGGGACCGGTTTCTGGCATTTCAGCCGTCTTCGGCCCGGCTTGCTTGAATCCTGATGGTGCAGTGAGAAAGGGACTCATGTCTGAGTATACCCTGCCACACCTATAGTGGCCAAAAACGATTCAGAAAAGGGGGTGGTGATAACCAGAGTGTCTGAATTAAGCAGACCACTCATACCCAGTCCAAAGATCAGGGCTTGATCCATCACCGTTATTTATCTCACTGCACCATCCCAGCTCAGAACCTGGCTATATGCAAATCAGTCTGTCCCTGGCCCAGTGCATCATGGGAACAGGGCAGACTAAACTACCAAGCCAATTCTTCACCAGAAAGGAGACAAGCTACCGGCGACCGGTTTCTGGCATTTCAGCCGTCTTCGGCCCGGCTTGCTTGAATCCTGATGGTGCAGTGTGAAAGGGACTCATGTCTGAGTATACCCTGCCACACCTATAGTGGCCAAAAACGATTCAGAAAAGGGGGTGGTGATGAACAGAGTGTCTGAATTAAGCAGACCACTCTTACCCAGTCCAAAGATCAGGGCTTGATCCATCACCGTTATTTATCTCACTGCACCATCCCAGCTCAGAACCTGGCTATATGCAAATCAGTCTGTCCCTGGCCCAGTGCATCATGGGAACAGGGCAGACTAAACTACCAAGCCAATTCTTCACCAGAAAGGAGACAAGCTACCGGCGACCGGTTTCTGGCATTTCAGCCGTCTTCGGCCCGGCTTGCTTGAATCCTGATGGTGCAGTGTGAAAGGGACTCATGTCTGAGTATACCCTGCCACACCTATAGTGGCCAAAAACGATTCAGAAAAGGGGGTGGTGATGAACAGAGTGTCTGAATTAAGCAGACCACTCTTACCCAGTCCAAAGATCAGGGCTTGATCCATCACCGTTATTTATCTCACTGCACCATCCCAGCTCAGAACCTGGCTATATGCAAATCAGTCTGTCCCTGGCCCAGTGCATCATGGGAACAGGGCAGACTAAACTACCAAGCCAATTCTTCACCAGAAAGGAGACAAGCTACCGGGGACCGGTTTCTGGCATTTCAGCCGTCTTCGGCCCGGCTTGCTTGAATCCTGATGGTGCAGTGAGAAAGGGACTCATGTCTGAGTATACCCTGCCACACCTATAGTGGCCAAAAACGATTCAGAAAAGGGGGTGGTGATGAACAGAGTGTCTGAATTAAGCAGACCACTCTTACCCAGTCCAAAGATCAGGGCTTGATCCATCACCGTTATTTATCTCACTGCACCATCCCAGCTCAGAACCTGGCTATATGCAAATCAGTCTGTCCCTGGCCCAGTGCATCATGGGAACAGGGCAGACTAAACAACCAAGCGAATTCCTCACCAGAAAGGAGACAAGCTACAGGGGACCGGTTTCTGGCATTTCAGCCGTCTTCGGCCTGGCTTGTTTGAATCCTGATGGTGCAGTGAGAAAGGGACTCATGTCTGAGTATACCCTGCCACACCTATAGTGGCCAAAAACGATTCAGAAAAGGGGGTGGTGATGAACAGAGTGTCTGAATTAAGCAGACCACTCTTACCCAGTCCAAAGATCAGGGCTTGATCCATCACCGTTATTTATCTCACTGCACCATCCCAGCTCAGAACCTGGCTATATGCAAATCAGTCTGTCCCTGTCCCAGTGCATCATGGGAACAGGGCAGACTAAACTACCAAGCCAATTCTTCACCAGAAAGGAGACAAGCTACCGGGGACCGGTTTCTGGCATTTCAGCCGTCTTCGGCCCGGCTTGCTTGAATCCTGATGGTGCAGTGAGAAAGGGACTCATGTCTGAGTATACCCTGCCACACCTATAGTGGCCAAAAACGATTCAGAAAAGGGGGTGGTGATGAACAGAGTGTCTGAATTAAGCAGACCACTCTTACCCAGTCCAAAGATTAGGGCTTGATCCATCACCGTTATTTATCTCACTGCACCATCCCAGCTCAGAACCTGGCTATATGCAAATCAGTCTGTCCCTGGCCCAGTGCATCATGGGAACAGGGCAGACTAAACTACCAAGCCAATTCTTCACCAGAAAGGAGACAAGCTACCGGGGACCGGTTTCTGGCATTTCAGCCGTCTTCGGCCCGGCTTGCTTGAATCCTGATGGTGCAGTGAGAAAGGGACTCATGTCTGAGTATACCCTGCCACACCTATAGTGGCCAAAAACGATTCAGAAAAGGGGGTGGTGATGAACAGAGTGTCTGAATTAAGCAGACCATTCTTACCCAGTCCAAAGATCAGGGCTTGATCCATCACCGTTATTTATCTCACTGCACCATCCCAGCTCAGAACCTGGCTATATGCAAATCAGTCTGTCCCTGGCCCAGTGCATCATGGGAACAGGGCAGACTAAACTACCAAGCCAATTCTTCACCAGAAAGGAGACAAGCTACCGGGGACCGGTTTCTGGCATTTCAGCCGTCTTCGGCCCGGCTTGCTTGAATCCTGATGGTGCAGTGAGAAAGGGACTCATGTCTGAGTATACCCTGCCACACCTATAGTGGCCAAAAACGATTCAGAAAAGGGGGTGGTGATAACCAGAGTGTCTGAATTAAGCAGACCACTCTTACCCAGTCCAAAGATCAGGGCTTGATCCATCACCGTTATTTATCTCACTGCACCATCCCAGCTCAGAACCTGGCTATATGCAAATCAGTCTGTCCCTGGCCCAGTGCATCATGGGAACAGGGCAGACTAAACTACCAAGCCAATTCTTCACCAGAAAGGAGACAAGCTACCGGCGACCGGTTTCTGGCATTTCAGCCGTCTTCGGCCCGGCTTGCTTGAATCCTGATGGTGCAGTGTGAAAGGGACTCATGTCTGAGTATACCCTGCCACACCTATAGTGGCCAAAAACGATTCAGAAAAGGGGGTGGTGATGAACAGAGTGTCTGAATTAAGCAGACCACTCTTACCCAGTCCAAAGATCAGGGCTTGATCCATCACCGTTATTTATCTCACTGCACCATCCCAGCTCAGAACCTGGCTATATGCAAATCAGTCTGTCCCTGGCCCAGTGCATCATGGGAACAGGGCAGACTAAACTACCAAGCCAATTCTTCACCAGAAAGGAGACAAGCTACCGGCGACCGGTTTCTGGCATTTCAGCCGTCTTCGGCCCGGCTTGCTTGAATCCTGATGGTGCAGTGTGAAAGGGACTCATGTCTGAGTATACCCTGCCACACCTATAGTGGCCAAAAACGATTCAGAAAAGGGGGTGGTGATGAACAGAGTGTCTGAATTAAGCAGACCACTCTTACCCAGTCCAAAGATCAGGGCTTGATCCATCACCGTTATTTATCTCACTGCACCATCCCAGCTCAGAACCTGGCTATATGCAAATCAGTCTGTCCCTGGCCCAGTGCATCATGGGAACAGGGCAGACTAAACTACCAAGCCAATTCTTCACCAGAAAGGAGACAAGCTACCGGGGACCGGTTTCTGGCATTTCAGCCGTCTTCGGCCCGGCTTGCTTGAATCCTGATGGTGCAGTGAGAAAGGGACTCATGTCTGAGTACACCCTGCCACACCTATAGTGACCAAAAACGATTCAGAAAAGGGGGTGGTGATGAACAGAGTGTCTGAATTAAGCAGACCACTCTTACCCAGTCCAAAGATCAGGGCTTGATCCATCACCGTTATTTATCTCACTGCACCATCCCAGCTCAGAACCTGGCTATATGCAAATCAGTCTGTCCCTGGCCCAGTGCATCATGGGAACAGGGCAGACTAAACTACCAAGCCAATTCTTCACCAGAAAGGAGACAAGCTACCGGGGACCGGTTTCTGGCATTTCAGCCGTCTTCGGCCCGGCTTGCTTGAATCCTGATGGTGCAGTGAGAAAGGGACTCATGTCTGAGTATACCCTGCCACACCTATAGTGGCCAAAAACGATTCAGAAAAGGGGGTGGTGATGAACAGAGTGTCTGAATTAAGCAGACCACTCTTACCCAGTCCAAAGATCAGGGCTTGATCCATCACCGTTATTTATGTCACTGCACCATCCCAGCTCAGAACCTGGCTATATGCAAATCAGTCTGTCCCTGGCCCAGTGCATCATGGGAACAGGGCAGACTAAACTACCAAGCCAATTCTTCACCAGAAAGGAGACAAGCTACCGGGGACCGGTTTCTGGCATTTCAGCCGTCTTCGGCCCGGCTTGCTTGAATCCTGATGGTGCAGTGAGAAAGGGACTCATGTCTGAGTATACCCTGCCACACCTATAGTGGCCAAAAACGATTCAGAAAAGGGGGTGGTGATGAACAGAGTGTCTGAATTAAGCAGACCACTCTTACCCAGTCCAAAGATCAGGGCTTGATCCATCACCGTTATTTATCTCACTGCACCATCCCAGCTCAGAACCTGGCTATATGCAAATCAGTCTGTCCCTGGCCCAGTGCATCATGGGAACAGGGCAGACTAAACTACCAAGCCAATTCTTCACCAGAAAGGAGACAAGCTACCGGGGACCGGTTTCTGGCATTTCAGCCGTCTTCGGCCCGGCTTGCTTGAATCCTGATGGTGCAGTGAGAAAGGGACTCATGTCTGAGTATACCCTGCCACACCTATAGTGGCCAAAAACGATTCAGAAAAGGGGGTGGTGATAACCAGAGTGTCTGAATTAAGCAGACCACTCATACCCAGTCCAAAGATCAGGGCTTGATCCATCACCGTTATTTATCTCACTGCACCATCCCAGCTCAGAACCTGGCTATATGCAAATCAGTCTGTCCCTGGCCCAGTGCATCATGGGAACAGGGCAGACTAAACTACCAAGCCAATTCTTCACCAGAAAGGAGACAAGCTACCGGCGACCGGTTTCTGGCATTTCAGCCGTCTTCGGCCCGGCTTGCTTGAATCCTGATGGTGCAGTGTGAAAGGGACTCATGTCTGAGTATACCCTGCCACACCTATAGTGGCCAAAAACGATTCAGAAAAGGGGGTGGTGATGAACAGAGTGTCTGAATTAAGCAGACCACTCTTACCCAGTCCAAAGATCAGGGCTTGATCCATCACCGTTATTTATCTCACTGCACCATCCCAGCTCAGAACCTGGCTATATGCAAATCAGTCTGTCCCTGGCCCAGTGCATCATGGGAACAGGGCAGACTAAACTACCAAGCCAATTCTTCACCAGAAAGGAGACAAGCTACCGGCGACCGGTTTCTGGCATTTCAGCCGTCTTCGGCCCGGCTTGCTTGAATCCTGATGGTGCAGTGTGAAAGGGACTCATGTCTGAGTATACCCTGCCACACCTATAGTGGCCAAAAACGATTCAGAAAAGGGGGTGGTGATGAACAGAGTGTCTGAATTAAGCAGACCACTCTTACCCAGTCCAAAGATCAGGGCTTGATCCATCACCGTTATTTATCTCACTGCACCATCCCAGCTCAGAACCTGGCTATATGCAAATCAGTCTGTCCCTGGCCCAGTGCATCATGGGAACAGGGCAGACTAAACTACCAAGCCAATTCTTCACCAGAAAGGAGACAAGCTACCGGGGACCGGTTTCTGGCATTTCAGCCGTCTTCGGCCCGGCTTGCTTGAATCCTGATGGTGCAGTGAGAAAGGGACTCATGTCTGAGTATACCCTGCCACACCTATAGTGGCCAAAAACGATTCAGAAAAGGGGGTGGTGATGAACAGAGTGTCTGAATTAAGCAGACCACTCTTACCCAGTCCAAAGATCAGGGCTTGATCCATCACCGTTATTTATCTCACTGCACCATCCCAGCTCAGAACCTGGCTATATGCAAATCAGTCTGTCCCTGGCCCAGTGCATCATGGGAACAGGGCAGACTAAACAACCAAGCCAATTCCTCACCAGAAAGGAGACAAGCTACCGGGGACCGGTTTCTGGCATTTCAGCCGTATTCGGCCTGGCTTGTTTGAATCCTGATGGTGCAGTGAGAAAGGGACTCATGTCTGAGTATACCCTGCCACACCTATAGTGGCCAAAAACGATTCAGAAAAGGGGGTGGTGATGAACAGAGTGTCTGAATTAAGCAGACCACTCTTACCCAGTCCAAAGATCAGGGCTTGATCCATCACCGTTATTTATCTCACTGCACCATCCCAGCTCAGAACCTGGCTATATGCAAATCAGTCTGTCCCTGGCCCAGTGCATCATGGGAACAGGGCAGACTAAACTACCAAGCCAATTCTTCACCAGAAAGGAGACAAGCTACCGGGGACCGGTTTCTGGCATTTCAGCCGTCTTCGGCCCGGCTTGCTTGAATCCTGATGGTGCAGTGAGAAAGGGACTCATGTCTGAGTATACCCTGCCACACCTATAGTGGCCAAAAACGATTCAGAAAAGGGGGTGGTGATGAACAGAGTGTCTGAATTAAGCAGACCACTCTTACCCAGTCCAAAGATCAGGGCTTGATCCATCACCGTTATTTATCTCACTGCACCATCCCAGCTCAGAACCTGGCTATATGCAAATCAGTCTGTCCCTGGCCCAGTGCATCATGGGAACAGGGCAGACTAAACTACCAAGCCAATTCTTCACCAGAAAGGAGACAAGCTACCGGGGACCGGTTTCTGGCATTTCAGCCGTCTTCGGCCCGGCTTGCTTGAATCCTGATGGTGCAGTGAGAAAGGGACTCATGTCTGAGTATACCCTGCCACACCTATAGTGGCCAAAAACGATTCAGAAAAGGGGGTGGTGATGAACAGAGTGTCTGAATTAAGCAGACCACTCTTACCCAGTCCAAAGATCAGGGCTTGATCCATCACCGTTATTTATCTCACTGCACCATCCCAGCTCAGAACCTGGCTATATGCAAATCAGTCTGTCCCTGGCCCAGTGCATCATGGGAACAGGGCAGACTAAACTACCAAGCCAATTCTTCACCAGAAAGGAGACAAGCTACCGGGGACCGGTTTCTGGCATTTCAGCCGTCTTCGGCCCGGCTTGCTTGAATCCTGATGGTGCAGTGAGAAAGGGACTCATGTCTGAGTATACCCTGCCACACCTATAGTGGCCAAAAACGATTCAGAAAAGGGGGTGGTGATAACCAGAGTGTCTGAATTAAGCAGACCACTCTTACCCAGTCCAAAGATCAGGGCTTGATCCATCACCGTTATTTATCTCACTGCACCATCCCAGCTCAGAACCTGGCTATATGCAAATCAGTCTGTCCCTGGCCCAGTGCATCATGGGAACAGGGCATACTAAACTACCAAGCCAATTCTTCACCAGAAAGGAGACAAGCTACCGGCGACCGGTTTCTGGCATTTCAGCCGTCTTCGGCCCGGCTTGCTTGAATCCTGATGGTGCAGTGTGAAAGGGACTCATGTCTGAGTATACCCTGCCACACCTATAGTGGCCAAAAACGATTCAGAAAAGGGGGTGGTGATGAACAGAGTGTCTGAATTAAGCAGACCACTCTTACCCAGTCCAAAGATCAGGGCTTGATCCATCACCGTTATTTATCTCACTGCACCATCCCAGCTCAGAACCTGGCTATATGCAAATCAGTCTGTCCCTGGCCCAGTGCATCATGGGAACAGGGCAGACTAAACTACCAAGCCAATTCTTCACCAGAAAGGAGACAAGCTACCGGCGACCGGTTTCTGGCATTTCAGCCGTCTTCGGCCCGGCTTGCTTGAATCCTGATGGTGCAGTGTGAAAGGGACTCATGTCTGAGAATACCCTGCCACACCTATAGTGGCCAAAAACGATTCAGAAAAGGGGGTGGTGATGAACAGAGTGTCTGAATTAAGCAGACCACTCTTACCCAGTCCAAAGATCAGGGCTTGATCCATCACCGTTATTTATCTCACTGCACCATCCCAGCTCAGAACCTGGCTATATGCAAATCAGTCTGTCCCTGGCCCAGTGCATCATGGGAACAGGGCAGACTAAACTACCAAGCCAATTCTTCACCAGAAAGGAGACAAGCTACCGGGGACCGGTTTCTGGCATTTCAGCCGTCTTCGGCCCGGCTTGCTTGAATCCTGATGGTGCAGTGAGAAAGGGACTCATGTCTGAGTACACCCTGCCACACCTATAGTGACCAAAAACGATTCAGAAAAGGGGATGGTGATGAACAGAGTGTCTGAATTAATCAGACCACTCTTACCCAGTCCAAAGATCAGGGCTTGATCCATCACCGTTATTTATCTCACTGCACCATCCCAGCTCAGAACCTGGCTATATGCAAATCAGTCTGTCCCTGGCCCAGTGCATCATGGGAACAGGGCAGACTAAACTACCAAGCCAATTCTTCACCAGAAAGGAGACAAGCTACCGGGGACCGGTTTCTGGCATTTCAGCCGTCTTCGGCCCGGCTTGCTTGAATCCTGATGGTGCAGTGAGAAAGGGACTCATGTCTGAGTACACCCTGCCACACCTATAGTGGCCAAAACGATTCAGAAAAGGGGGTGGTGATGAACAGAGTGTCTGAATTAAGCAGACCACTCTTACCCAGTCCAAAGATCAGGGCTTGATCCATCACCGTTATTTATCTCACTGCACCATCCCAGCTCAGAACCTGGCTATATGCAAATCAGTCTGTCCCTTTCCCAGTGCATCATGGGAACAGGGCAGACTAAACTATCAAGCCAATTCTTCACCAGAAAGGAGACAAGCTACCGGGGACCGGTTTCTGGCATTTCATCCGTCTTCGGCCCGGCTTGCTTGAATCCTGATGGTGCAGTGAGAAAGGGACTCATGTCTGAGTATACCCTGCCACACCTATAGTGGCCAAAAACGATTCAGAAAAGGGGGTGGTGATGAACAGAGTGTCTGAATTAAGCAGACCACTCTTACCCAGTCCAATGATCAGGGCTTGATCCATCACCGTTATTTATCTCACTGCACCATCCCAGCTCAGAACCTGGCTATATGCAAATCAGTCTGTACCTGGCCCAGTGCATCATGGGAACAGGGCAGACTAAACTACCAAGCCAATTCTTCACCAGAAAGGAGACAAGCTACCGGGGACCGGTTTCTGGCATTTCAGCCGTCTTCGGCCCGGCTTGCTTGAATCCTGATGGTGCAGTGAGAAAGGGACTCATGTCTGAGTATACCCTGCCACACCTATAGTGGCCAAAAACGATTCAGAAAAGGGGGTGATGATGAACAGAGTGTCTGAATTAAGCAGACCACTCTTACCCAGTCCAAAGATCAGGGCTTGATCCATCACCGTTATTTATCTCACTGCACCATCCCAGCTCAGAACCTGGCTATATGCAAATCAGTCTGTCCCTGGCCCAGTGCATCATGGGAACAGGGCAGACTAAACTACCAAGCCAATTCTTCACCAGAAAGGAGACAAGCTACCGGGGACCGGTTTCTGGAATTTCAGCCGTCTTCGGCCCGGCTTGCTTGAATCCTGATGGTGCAGTGAGAAAGGGACTCATGTCTGAGTATACCCTGCCACACCTATAGTGGCCAAAAATGATTCAGAAAAGGGTGTGGTGATGAACAGAGTGTCTGAATTAAGCAGACCACTCTTACCCAGTCCAAAGATCAGGGCTTGATCCATCACCGTTATTTATCTCACTGCACCATCCCTGCCCAGAACCTGGCTATATGCAAATCAGTCTGTCCCTGGCCCAGTGCATCATGAGAACAGGGCAGACTAAACTACCAAGCCAATTCTTCACCAGAAAGGAGACAAGCTACCGGGGACCGGTTTCTGGCATTTCAGCCGTCTTCGGCCCGGCTTGCTTGAATCCTGATGGTGCAGTGAGAAAGGGACTCGTGTCTGAGTATACCCTGCCACACCTATAGTGGCCAAAAACGATTCAGAAAAGGGGGTGGTGATGAACAGAGTGTCTGAATTAAGCAGACCACTCTTACCCAGTCCAAAGATCAGGGCTTGATCCATCACCGTTATTTATCTCACTGCACCATCCCAGCTCAGAACCTGGCTATATGCAAATCAGTCTGTCCCTGGCCCAGTGCATCATGGGAACAGGGCAGACTAAACTACCAAGCCAATTCTTCACCAGAAAGGAGACAAGCTACCGGGGACCGGTTTCTGGCATTTCAGCCGTCTTCGGCCCGGCTTGCTTGAATCCTCATGGTGCAGTGAGAAAGGGACTCATGTCTGAGTATACCCTGCCACACCTATAGTGGCCAAAAACGATTCAGAAAAGGGGGTGGTGATGAACAGAGTGTCTGAATTAAGCAGACCACTCTTACCCAGTCCAAAGATCAGGGCTTGATCCATCACCGTTATTTATCTCACTGCACCATCCCAGCTCAGAACCTGGCTATATGCAAATCAGTCTGTCCCTGGCCCAGTGCATCATGGGAACAGGGCAGACTAAACAACCAAGCCAATTCCTCACCAGAAAGGAGACAAGCTACCGGGGACCGGTTTCTGGCATTTCAGCCGTCTTCGGCCTGGCTTGCTTGAATCCTGATGGTGCAGTGAGAAAGGGACTCATGTCTGAGTATACCCTGCCACACCTATAGTGGCCAAAAACGATTCAGAAAAGGGGGTGGTGATGAACAGAGTGTCTGAATTAAGCAGACCACTCTTACCCAGTCCAAAGATCAGGGCTTGATCCATCACCGTTATTTATCTCACTGCACCATCCCAGCTCAGAACCTGGCTATATGCGAATCAGTCTGTCCCTGGCCCAGTGCATCATGGGAACAGGGCAGACTAAACTACCAAGCCAATTCTTCACCAGAAAGGAGACAAGCTACCGGGGACCGGTTTCTGGCATTTCAGCCGTCTTCGGCCCGGCTTGCTTGAATCCTGATGGTGCAGTGAGAAAGGGACTCATGTCTGAGTATACCCTGCCACACCTATAGTGGCCAAAAACGATTCAGAAAAGGGGGTGGTGATGAACAGAGTGTCTGAATTAAGCAGACCACTCTTACCCAGTCCAAAGATCAGGGCTTGATCCATCACCGTTATTTATCTCACTGCACCATCCCAGCTCAGAACCTGGCTATATGCAAATCAGTCTGTCCCTGGCCCAGTGCATCATGGGAACAGGGCAGACTAAACTACCAAGCCAATTCTTCACCAGAAAGGAGACAAGCTACCGGGGACCGGTTTCTGGCATTTCAGCCGTCTTCGGCCCGGCTTGCTTGAATCCTGATGGTGCAGTGAGAAAGGGACTCATGTCTGAGTATACCCTGCCACACCTATAGTGGCCAAAAACGATTCAGAAAAGGGGGTGGTGATGAACAGAGTGTCTGAATTAAGCAGACCACTCTTACCCAGTCCAAAGATCAGGGCTTGATCCATCACCGTTATTTATCTCACTGCACCATCCCAGCTCAGAACCTGGCTATATGCAAATCAGTCTGTCCCTGGCCCAGTGCATCATGGGAACAGGGCAGACTAAACTACCAAGCCAATTCTTCACCAGAAAGGAGACAAGCTACCGGGGACCGGTTTCTGGCATTTCAGCCGTCTTCGGCCCGGCTTGCTTGAATCCTGATGGTGCAGTGAGAAAGGGACTCATGTCTGAGTATACCCTGCCACACCTATAGTGGCCAAAAACGATTCAGAAAAGAGGGTGGTGATGAACAGAGTGTCTGAATTAAGCAGACCACTCTTACCCAGTCCAAAGATCAGGGCTTGATCCATCACCGTTATTTATCTCACTGCACCATCCCAGCTCAGAACCTGGCTATATGCAAATCAGTCTGTCCCTGGCCCAGTGCATCATGGGAACAGGGCAGACTAAACTACCAAGCCAATTCTTCACCAGAAAGGAGACAAGCTACCGGGGACCGGTTTCTGGCATTTCAGCCGTCTTCGGCCCGGCTTGCTTGAATCCTGATGGTGCAGTGAGAAAGGGACTCATGTCTGAGTATACCCTGCCACACCTATAGTGGCCAAAAACGATTCAGAAAAGGGGGTGGTGATGAACAGAGTGTCTGAATTAAGCAGACCACTCTTACCCAGTCCAAAGATCAGGGCTTGATCCATCACCGTTATTTATCTCACTGCACCATCCCAGCTCAGAACCTGGCTATATGCAAATCAGTCTGTCCCTGGCCCAGTGCATCATGGGAACAGGGCAGACTAAACTACCAAGCCAATTCTTCACCAGAAAGGAGACAAGCTACCGGCGACCGGTTTCTGGCATTTCAGCCGTCTTCGGCCCGGCTTGCTTGAATCCTGATGGTGCAGTGTGAAAGGGACTCATGTCTGAGTATACCCTGCCACACCTATAGTGGCCAAAAACGATTCAGAAAAGGGGGTGGTGATGAACAGAGTGTCTGAATTAAGCAGACCACTCTTACCCAGTCCAAAGATCAGGGCTTGATCCATCACCGTTATTTATCTCACTGCACCATCCCAGCTCAGAACCTGGCTATATGCAAATCAGTCTGTCCCTGGCCCAGTGCATCATGGGAACAGGGCAGACTAAACTACCAAGCCAATTCTTCACCAGAAAGGAGACAAGCTACCGGGGACCGGTTTCTGGCATTTCAGCCGTCTTCGGCCCGGCTTGCTTGAATCCTGATGGTGCAGTGAGAAAGGGACTCATGTCTGAGTATACCCTGCGACACCTATAGTGGCCAAAAACGATTCAGAAAAGGGGGTGGTGATGAACAGAGTGTCTGAATTAAGCAGACCACTCTTACCCAGTCCAAAGATCAGGGCTTGATCCATCACCGTTATTTATCTCACTGCACCATCCCAGCTCAGAACCTGGCTATATGCAAATCAGTCTGTCCCTGGCCCAGTGCATCATGGGAACAGGGCAGACTAAACAACCAAGCCAATTCCTCACCAGAAAGGAGACAAGCTACCGGGGACCGGTTTCTGGCATTTCAGCCGTCTTCGGCCTGGCTTGTTTGAATCCTGATGGTGCAGTGAGAAAGGGACTCATGTCTGAGTATACCCTGCCACACCTATAGTGGCCAAAAACGATTCAGAAAAGGGGGTGGTGATGAACAGAGTGTCTGAATTAAGCAGACCACTCTTACCCAGTCCAAAGATCAGGGCTTGATCCATCACCGTTATTTATCTCACTGCACCATCCCAGCTCAGAACCTGGCTATATGCAAATCAGTCTGTCCCTGGCCCAGTGCATCATGGGAACAGGGCAGACTAAACTACCAAGCCAATTCTTCACCAGAAAGGAGACAAGCTACCGGGGACCGGTTTCTGGCATTTCAGCCGTCTTCGGCCCGGCTTGCTTGAATCCTGATGGTGCAGTGAGAAAGGGACTCATGTCTGAGTATACCCTGCCACACCTATAGTGGCCAAAAACGATTCAGAAAAGGGGGTGGTGATGAACAGAGTGTCTGAATTAAGCAGACCACTCTTACCCAGTCCAAAGATCAGGGCTTGATCCATCACCGTTATTTATCTCACTGCACCATCCCAGCTCAGAACCTGGCTATATGCAAATCAGTCTGTCCCTGGCCCAGTGCATCATGGGAACAGGGCAGACTAAACTACCAAGCCAATTCTTCACCAGAAAGGAGACAAGCTACCGGGGACCGGTTTCTGGCATTTCAGCCGTCTTCGGCCCGGCTTGCTTGAATCCTGATGGTGCAGTGAGAAAGGGACTCATGTCTGAGTATACCCTGCCACACCTATAGTGGCCAAAAACGATTCAGAAAAGGGGGTGGTGATGAACAGAGTGTCTGAATTAAGCAGACCACTCTTACCCAGTCCAAAGATCAGGGCTTGATCCATCACCGTTATTTATCTCACTGCACCATCCCAGCTCAGAACCTGGCTATATGCAAATCAGTCTGTCCCTGGCCCAGTGCATCATGGGAACAGGGCAGACTAAACTACCAAGCCAATTCTTCACCAGAAAGGAGACAAGCTACCGGGGACCGGTTTCTGGCATTTCAGCCGTCTTCGGCCCGGCTTGCTTGAATCCTGATGGTGCAGTGAGAAAGGGACTCATGTCTGAGTATACCCTGCCACACCTATAGTGGCCAAAAACGATTCAGAAAAGGGGGTGGTGATAACCAGAGTGTCTGAATTAAGCAGACCACTCTTACCCAGTCCAAAGATCAGGGCTTGATCCATCACCGTTATTTATCTCACTGCACCATCCCAGCTCAGAACCTGGCTATATGCAAATCAGTCTGTCCCTGGCCCAGTGCATCATGGGAACAGGGCAGACTAAACTACCAAGCCAATTCTTCACCAGAAAGGAGACAAGCTACCGGCGACCGGTTTCTGGCATTTCAGCCGTCTTCGGCCCGGCTTGCTTGAATCCTGATGGTGCAGTGTGAAAGGGACTCATGTCTGAGTATACCCTGCCACACCTATAGTGGCCAAAAACGATTCAGAAAAGGGGGTGGTGATGAACAGAGTGTCTGAATTAAGCAGACCACTCTTACCCAGTCCAAAGATCAGGGCTTGATCCATCACCGTTATTTATCTCACTGCACCATCCCAGCTCAGAACCTGGCTATATGCAAATCAGTCTGTCCCTGGCCCAGTGCATCATGGGAACAGGGCAGACTAAACTACCAAGCCAATTCTTCACCAGAAAGGAGACAAGCTACCGGCGACCGGTTTCTGGCATTTCAGCCGTCTTCGGCCCGGCTTGCTTGAATCCTGATGGTGCAGTGTGAAAGGGACTCATGTCTGAGTATACCCTGCCACACCTATAGTGGCCAAAAACGATTCAGAAAAGGGGGTGGTGATGAACAGAGTGTCTGAATTAAGCAGACCACTCTTACCCAGTCCAAAGATCAGGGCTTGATCCATCACCGTTATTTATCTCACTGCACCATCCCAGCTCAGAACCTGGCTATATGCAAATCAGTCTGTCCCTGGCCCAGTGCATCATGGGAACAGGGCAGACTAAACTACCAAGCCAATTCTTCACCAGAAAGGAGACAAGCTACCGGGGACCGGTTTCTGGCATTTCAGCCGTCTTCAGCCCGGCTTGCTTGAATCCTGATGGTGCAGTGAGAAAGGGACTCATGTCTGAGTACACCCTGCCACACCTATAGTGACCAAAAACGATTCAGAAAAGGGGGTGGTGATGAACAGAGTGTCTGAATTAATCAGACCACTCTTACCCAGTCCAAAGATCAGGGCTTGATCCATCACCGTTATTTATCTCACTGCACCATCCCAGCTCAGAACCTGGCTATATGCAAATCAGTCTGTCCCTGGCCCAGTGCATCATGGGAACAGGGCAGACTAAACTACCAAGCCAATTCTTCACCAGAAAGGAGACAAGCTACCGGGGACCGGTTTCTGGCATTTCAGCCGTCTTCGGCCCGGCTTGCTTGAATCCTGATGGTGCAGTGAGAAAGGGACTCATGTCTGAGTACACCCTGCCACACCTATAGTGGCCAAAACGATTCAGAAAAGGGGGTGGTGATGAACAGAGTGTCTGAATTAAGCAGACCACTCTTACCCAGTCCAAAGATCAGGGCTTGATCCATCACCGTTATTTATCTCACTGCACCATCCCAGCTCAGAACCTGGCTATATGCAAATCAGTCTGTCCCTTTCCCAGTGCATCATGGGAACAGGGCAGACTAAACTATCAAGCCAATTCTTCACCAGAAAGGAGACAAGCTACCGGGGACCGGTTTCTGGCATTTCATCCGTCTTCGGCCCGGCTTGCTTGAATCCTGATGGTGCAGTGAGAAAGGGACTCATGTCTGAGTATACCCTGCCACACCTATAGTGGCCAAAAACGATTCAGAAAAGGGGGTGGTGATGAACAGAGTGTCTGAATTAAGCAGACCACTCTTACCCAGTCCAATGATCAGGGCTTGATCCATCACCGTTATTTATCTCACTGCACCATCCCAGCTCAGAACCTGGCTATATGCAAATCAGTCTGTACCTGGCCCAGTGCATCATGGGAACAGGGCAGACTAAACTACCAAGCCAATTCTTCACCAGAAAGGAGACAAGCTACCGGGGACCGGTTTCTGGCATTTCAGCCGTCTTCGGCCCGGCTTGCTTGAATCCTGATGGTGCAGTGAGAAAGGGACTCATGTCTGAGTATACCCTGCCACACCTATAGTGGCCAAAAACGATTCAGAAAAGGGGGTGATGATGAACAGAGTGTCTGAATTAAGCAGACCACTCTTACCCAGTCCAAAGATCAGGGCTTGATCCATCATCGTTATTTATCTCACTGCACCATCCCAGCTCAGAACCTGGCTATATGCAAATCAGTCTGTCCCTGGCCCAGTGCATCATAGGAACAGGGCAGACTAAACTACCAAGCCAATTCTTCACCAGAAAGGAGACAAGCTACCGGGGACCGGTTTCTGGCATTTCAGCCGTCTTCGGCCCGGCTTGCTTGAATCCTGATGGTGCAGTGAGAAAGGGACTCATGTCTGAGTATACCCTGCCACACCTATAGTGGCCAAAAATGATTCAGAAAAGGGTGTGGTGATGAACAGAGTGTCTGAATTAAGCAGACCACTCTTACCCAGTCCAAAGATCAGGGCTTGATCCATCACCGTTATTTATCTCACTGCACCATCCCAGCCCAGAACCTGGCTATATGCAAATCAGTCTGTCCCTGGCCCAGTGCATCATGAGAACACGGCAGACTAAACTACCAAGCCAATTCTTCACCAGAAAGGAGACAAGCTACCGGGGACCGGTTTCTGGCATTTCAGCCGTCTTCGGCCCGGCTTGCTTGAATCCTGATGGTGCAGTGAGAAAGGGACTCGTGTCTGAGTATACCCTGCCACACCTATAGTGGCCAAAAACGATTCAGAAAAGGGGGTGGTGATGAACAGAGTGTCTGAATTAAGCAGACCACTCTTACCCAGTCCAAAGATCAGGGCTTGATCCATCACCGTTATTTATCTCACTGCACCATCCCAGCTCAGAACCTGGCTATATGCAAATCAGTCTGTCCCTGGCCCAGTGCATCATGGGAACAGGGCAGACTAAACTACCAAGCCAATTCTTCACCAGAAAGGAGACAAGCTACCGGGGACCGGTTTCTGGCATTTCAGCCGTCTTCGGCCCGGCTTGCTTGAATCCTGATGGTGCAGTGAGAAAGGGACTCGTGTCTGAGTATACCCTGCCACACCTATAGTGGCCAAAAACGATTCAGAAAAGGGGGTGGTGATGAACAGAGTGTCTGAATTAAGCAGACCACTCTTACCCAGTCCAAAGATCGGGGCTTGATCCATCACCGTTATTTATCTCACTGCACCATCCCAGCTCAGAACCTGGCTATATGCAAATCAGTCTGTCCCTGGCCCAGTGCATCATGGGAACAGGGCAGACTAAACTACCAAGCCAATTCTTCACCAGAAAGGAGACAAGCTACCGGGGACCGGTTTCTGGCATTTCAGCCGTCTTCGACCCGGCTTGCTTGAATCCTGATGGTGCAGTGAGAAAGGGACTCGTGTCTGAGTATACCCTGCGACACCTATAGTGGCCAAAAACGATTCAGAAAAGGGGGTGGTGATGAACAGAGTGTTTGAATTAAGCAGACCACTCTTACCCAGTCCAAAGATCGGGGCTTGATCCATCACCGTTATTTATCTCACTGCACCATCCCAGCTCAGAACCTGGCTATATGCAAATCAGTCTGTCCCTGGCCCAGTGCATCATGGGAACAGGGCACACTAAACTACCAAGTCAATTCTTCACCAGAAAGGAGACAAGCTACCGGGGACCGGTTTCTGGCATTTCAGCCGTCTTCGGCCCGGCTTGCTTGAATCCTGATGGTGCAGCGAGAAAGGGGCTCCTGTCTGAGTATACCCTGCCACACCTATAGTGGCCAAAAACGATTCAGAAAAGGGGGTGGTGATGAACAGAGTGTCTGAATTAAGCAGACCACTTTTACCCAGTCCAAAGATCAGGGCTTGATCCATCACCGTTATTTATCTCACTGCACCATCCCAGCTCAGAACCTGGCTATATGCAAATCAGTCTGTCCCTGGCCCAGTGCATCATGGGAACAGGGCAGACTAAACTACCAAGCCAATTCTTCACCAGAAAGGAGACAAGCTACCGGGGACCGGTTTCTGGCATTTCAGCCGTCTTCGGCCCGGCTTGCTTGAATCCTGATGGTGCAGTGAGAAAGGGACTCATGTCTGAGTATACCCTGCCACACCTATAGTGGCCAAAAACGATTCAGAAAAGGGGGTGGTGATGAACAGAGTGTCTGAATTAAGCAGACCACTCTTACCCAGTCCAAAGATCAGGGCTTGATCCATCACCGTTATTTATCTCACTGCACCATCCCAGCTCAGAACCTGGCTATATGCAAATCAGTCTGTCCCTGGCCCAGTGCATCATGGGAACAGGGCAGACTAAACAACCAAGCCAATTCCTCACCAGAAAGGAGACAAGCTACCGGGGACCGGTTTCTGGCATTTCAGCCGTCTTCGGCCTGGCTTGCTTGAATCCTGATGGTGCAGTGAGAAAGGGACTCATGTCTGAGTATACCCTGCCACACCTATAGTGGCCAAAAACGATTCAGAAAAGGGGGTGGTGATGAACAGAGTGTCTGAATTAAGCAGACCACTCTTACCCAGTCCAAAGATCAGGGCTTGATCCATCACCGTTATTTATCTCACTGCACCATCCCAGCTCAGAACCTGGCTATATGCAAATCAGTCTGTCCCTGGCCCAGTGCATCATGGGAACAGGGCAGACTAAACTACCAAGCCAATTCTTCACCAGAAAGGAGACAAGCTACCGGGGACCGGTTTCTGGCATTTCAGCCGTCTTCGGCCAGGCTTGCTTGAATCCTGATGGTGCAGTGAGAAAGGGACTCATGTCTGAGTATACCCTGCCACACCTATAGTGGCCAAAAACGATTCAGAAAAGGGCGTGGTGATGAACAGAGTGTCTGAATTAAGAAGACCACTCTTACCCAGTCCAAAGATCAGGGCTTGATCCATCACCGTTATTTATCTCACTGCACCATCCCAGCTCAGAACCTGGCTATATGCAATTCAGTCTGTCCCTGGCCCAGTGCATCATGGGAACAGGGCAGACTAAACTACCAAGCCAATTCTTCACCAGAAAGGAGACAAGCTACCGGGGACCGGTTTCTGGCATTTCAGCCGTCTTCGGCCTGGCTTGCTTGAATCCTGATGGTGCAGTGAGAAAGGGACTCATGTCTGAGTATACCCTGCCACACCTATAGTGGCCAAAAACGATTCAGAAAAGGGCGTGGTGATGAACAGAGTGCCTGAATTAAGCAGACCACTCTTACCCAATCCAAAGATCAGGGCTTGATCCATCACCGTTATTTATCTCACTGCACCATCCCAGCTCAGAACCTGGCTATGTGCAAATCAGTCTGTCCCTGGCCCAGTGCATCATGGGAACAGGGCAGACTAAACTACCAAGCCAATTCTTCACCAGAAAGGAGACAAGCTACCGGGGACCGGTTTCTGGCATTTCAGCCGTCTTCGGCCCGGCTTGCTTGAATCCTGATGGTGCAGTGAGAACGGGACTCATGTCTGAGTATACCCTGCCACACCTATAGTGGCCAAAAACGATTCAGAAAAGGGGGTGGTGATGAACAGAGTGTCTGAATTAAGCAGACCACTCTTACCCAGTCCAAAGATCAGGGCTTGATCCATCACCGTTATTTATCTCACTGCACCATCCCAGCTCAGAACCTGGCTATATGCAAATCAGTCTGTCCCTGGCCCAGTGCATCATGGGAACAGGGCAGACTAAACTACCAAGCCAATTCTTCACCAGAAAGGAGACAAGCTACCGGGGACCGGTTTCTGGCATTTCAGCCGTCTTCGGCCCGGCTTGCTTGAATCCTGATGGTGCAGTGAGAAAGGGACTCATGTCTGAGTATACCCTGCCACACCTATAGTGGCCAAAAACGATTCAGAAAAGGGGGTGGTGATGAACAGAGTGTCTGAATTAAGCAGACCACTCTTACCCAGTCCAAAGATCAGGGCTTGATCCATCACCGTTATTTATCTCACTGCACCATCCCAGCTCAGAACCTGGCTATATGCAAATCAGTCTGTCCCTTTCCCAGTGCATCATGGGAACAGGGCAGACTAAACTACCAAGCCAATTCTTCACCAGAAAGGAGACAAGCTACCGGGGACCGGTTTCTGGCATTTCAGCCGTCTTCGGCCCGGCTTGCTTGAATCCTGATGGTGCAGTGAGAAAGGGACTCATGTCTGAGTATACCCTGCCACACCTATAGTGGCCAAAAACGATTCAGAAAAGGGGGTGGTGATGAACAGAGTGTCTGAATTAAGCAGACCACTCTAACCCAGTCCAATGATCAGGGCTTGATCCATCACCGTTATTTATCTCACTGCACCATCCCAGCTCAGAACCTGGCTATATGCAAATCAGTCTGTCCCTGGCCCAGTGCATCATGGGAACAGGGCAGACTAAACTACCAAGCCAATTCTTCACCAGAAAGGAGACAAGCTACCGGGGACCGGTTTCTGGCATTTCAGCCGTCTTCGGCCCGGCTTGCTTGAATCCTGATGGTGCAGTGAGAAAGGGACTCATGTCTGAGTATACCCTGCCACACCTATAGTGGCCAAAAACGATTCAGAAAAGGGTGTGGTGATGAACAGAGTGTCTGAATTAAGCATACCACTCTTACCCAGTCCAAAGATCAGGGCTTGATCCATCACCATTATTTATCTCACTGCACCATCCCAGCTCAGAACCTGGCTATATGCAAATCAGTCTGTCCCTGGCCCAGTGCATCATGGGAACAGGGCAGACTAAACAACCAAGCCAATTCCTCACCAGAAAGGAGACAAGCTACCGGGGACCGGTTTCTGGCATTTCAGCCGTCTTCGGCCTGGCTTGTTTGAATCCTGATGGTGCAGTGAGAAAGGGACTCATGTCTGAGTATACCCTGCCACACCTATAGTGGCCAAAAACGATTCAGAAAAGGGGGTGGTGATGAACAGAGTGTCTGAATTAAGCAGACCACTCTTACCCAGTCCAAAGATCAGGGCTTGATCCATCACCGTTATTTATCTCACTGCACCATCCCAGCTCAGAACCTGGCTATATGCAAATCAGTCTGTCCCTGGCCCAGTGCATCATGGGAACAGGGCAGACTAAACAACCAAGCCAATTCCTCACCAGAAAGGAGACAAGCTACCGGGGACCGGTTTCTGGCATTTCAGCCGTCTTCGGCCTGGCTTGTTTGAATCCTGATGGTGCAGTGAGAAAGGGACTCATGTCTGAGTATACCCTGCCACACCTATAGTGGCCAAAAACGATTCAGAAAAGGGGGTGGTGATGAACAGAGTGTCTGAATTAAGCAGACCACTCTTACCCAGTCCAAAGATCAGGGCTTGATCCATCACCGTTATTTATCTCACTGCACCAACCCAGCTCAGAACCTGGCTATATGCAAATCAGTCTGTCCCTGGCCCAGTGCATCATGGGAACAGGGCAGACTAAACTACCAAGCCAATTCTTCACCAGAAAGGAGACAAGCTACCGGGGACCGGTTTCTGGCATTTCAGCCGTCTTCGGCCCGGCTTGCTTGAATCCTGATGGTGCAGTGAGAAAGGGACTCATGTCTGAGTATACCCTGCCACACCTATAGTGGCCAAAAACGATTCAGAAAAGGGGGTGGTGATGAACAGAGTGTCTGAATTAAGCAGACCACTCTTACCCAGTCCAAAGATCAGGGCTTGATCCGTCACCGTTATTTATCTCACTGCACCATCCCAGCTCAGAACCTGGCTATATGCAAATCAGTCTGTCCCTGGCCCAGTGCATCATGGGAACAGGGCAGACTAAACTACCAAGCCAATTCTTCACCAGAAAGGAGACAAGCTACCGGGGACCGGTTTCTGGCATTTCAGCCGTCTTCGGCCCGGCTTGCTTGAATCCTGATGGTGCAGTGAGAAAGGGACTCATGTCTGAGTATACCCTGCCACACCTATAGTGGCCAAAAACGATTCAGAAAAGGGGGTGGTGATGAACAGAGTGTCTGAATTAAGCAGACCACTCTTACCCAGTCCAAAGATCAGGGCTTGATCCATCACCGTTATTTATCTCACTGCACCATCCCAGCTCAGAACCTGGCTATATGCAAATCAGTCTGTCCCTGGCCCAGTGCATCATGGGAACAGGGCAGACTAAACTACCAAGCCAATTCTTCACCAGAAAGGAGACAAGCTACCGGGGACCGGTTTCTGGCATTTCAGCCGTCTTCGGCCCGGCTTGCTTGAATCCTGATGGTGCAGTGAGAAAGGGACTCATGTCTGAGTATACCCTGCCACACCTATAGTGGCTAAAAACGATTCAGAAAAGGGGGTGGTGATAACCAGAGTGTCTGAATTAAGCAGACCACTCTTACCCAGTCCAAAGATCAGGGCTTGATCCATCACCGTTATTTATCTCACTGCACCATCCCAGCTCAGAACCTGGCTATATGCAAATCAGTCTGTCCCTGGCCCAGTGCATCATGGGAACAGGGCATACTAAACTACCAAGCCAATTCTTCACCAGAAAGGAGACAAGCTACCGGCGACCGGTTTCTGGCATTTCAGCCGTCTTCGGCCCGGCTTGCTTGAATCCTGATGGTGCAGTGTGAAAGGGACTCATGTCTGAGTATACCCTGCCACACCTATAGTGGCCAAAAACGATTCAGAAAAGGGGGTGGTGATGAACAGAGTGTCTGAATTAAGCAGACCACTCTTACCCAGTCCAAAGATCAGGGCTTGATCCATCACCGTTATTTATCTCACTGCACCATCCCAGCTCAGAACCTGGCTATATGCAAATCAGTCTGTCCCTGGCCCAGTGCATCATGGGAACAGGGCAGACTAAACTACCAAGCCAATTCTTCACCAGAAAGGAGACAAGCTACCGGCGACCGGTTTCTGGCATTTCAGCCGTCTTCGGCCCGGCTTGCTTGAATCCTGATGGTGCAGTGTGAAAGGGACTCATGTCTGAGAATACCCTGCCACACCTATAGTGGCCAAAAACGATTCAGAAAAGGGGGTGGTGATGAACAGAGTGTCTGAATTAAGCAGACCACTCTTACCCAGTCCAAAGATCAGGGCTTGATCCATCACCGTTATTTATCTCACTGCACCATCCCAGCTCAGAACCTGGCTATATGCAAATCAGTCTGTCCCTGGCCCAGTGCATCATGGGAACAGGGCAGACTAAACTACCAAGCCAATTCTTCACCAGAAAGGAGACAAGCTACCGGGGACCGGTTTCTGGCATTTCAGCCGTCTTCGGCCCGGCTTGCTTGAATCCTGATGGTGCAGTGAGAAAGGGACTCATGTCTGAGTACACCCTGCCACACCTATAGTGACCAAAAACGATTCAGAAAAGGGGGTGGTGATGAACAGAGTGTCTGAATTAATCAGACCACTCTTACCCAGTCCAAAGATCAGGGCTTGATCCATCACCGTTATTTATCTCACTGCACCATCCCAGCTCAGAACCTGGCTATATGCAAATCAGTCTGTCCCTGGCCCAGTGCATCATGGGAACAGGGCAGACTAAACTACCAAGCCAATTCTTCACCAGAAAGGAGACAAGCTACCGGGGACCGGTTTCTGGCATTTCAGCCGTCTTCGGCCCGGCTTGCTTGAATCCTGATGGTGCAGTGAGAAAGGGACTCATGTCTGAGTACACCCTGCCACACCTATAGTGGCCAAAACGATTCAGAAAAGGGGGTGGTGATGAACAGAGTGTCTGAATTAAGCAGACCACTCTTACCCAGTCCAAAGATCAGGGCTTGATCCATCACCGTTATTTATCTCACTGCACCATCCCAGCTCAGAACCTGGCTATATGCAAATCAGTCTGTCCCTTTCCCAGTGCATCATGGGAACAGGGCAGACTAAACTATCAAGCCAATTCTTCACCAGAAAGGAGACAAGCTACCGGGGACCGGTTTCTGGCATTTCATCCGTCTTCGGCCCGGCTTGCTTGAATCCTGATGGTGCAGTGAGAAAGGGACTCATGTCTGAGTATACCCTGCCACACCTATAGTGGCCGAAAACGATTCAGAAAAGGGGGTGGTGATGAACAGAGTGTCTGAATTAAGCAGACCACTCTTACCCAGTCCAATGATCAGGGCTTGATCCATCACCGTTATTTATCTCACTGCACCATCCCAGCTCAGAACCTGGCTATATGCAAATCAGTCTGTACCTGGCCCAGTGCATCATGGGAACAGGGCAGACTAAACTACCAAGCCAATTCTTCACCAGAAAGGAGACAAGCTACCGGGGACCGGTTTCTGGCATTTCAGCCGTCTTCGGCCCGGCTTGCTTGAATCCTGATGGTGCAGTGAGAAAGGGACTCATGTCTGAGTATACCCTGCCACACCTATAGTGGCCAAAAACGATTCAGAAAAGGGGGTGATGATGAACAGAGTGTCTGAATTAAGCAGACCACTCTTACCCAGTCCAAAGATCAGGGCTTGATCCATCACCGTTATTTATCTCACTGCACCATCCCAGCTCAGAACCTGGCTATATGCAAATCAGTCTGTCCCTGGCCCAGTGCATCATGGGAACAGGGCAGACTAAACTACCAAGCCAATTCTTCACCAGAAAGGAGACAAGCTACCGGGGACCGGTTTCTGGCATTTCAGCCGTCTTCGGCCCGGCTTGCTTGAATCCTGATGGTGCAGTGAGAAAGGGACTCATGTCTGAGTATACCCTGCCACACCTATAGTGGCCAAAAATGATTCAGAAAAGGGTGTGGTGATGAACAGAGTGTCTGAATTAAGCAGACCACTCTTACCCAGTCCAAAGATCAGGGCTTGATCCATCACCGTTATTTATCTCACTGCACCATCCCTGCCCAGAACCTGGCTATATGCAAATCAGTCTGTCCCTGGCCCAGTGCATCATGAGAACAGGGCAGACTAAACTACCAAGCCAATTCTTCACCAGAAAGGAGACAAGCTACCGGGGACCGGTTTCTGGCATTTCAGCCGTCTTCGGCCCGGCTTGCTTGAATCCTGATGGTGCAGTGAGAAAGGGACTCGTGTCTGAGTATACCCTGCCACACCTATAGTGGCCAAAAACGATTCAGAAAAGGGGGTGGTGATGAACAGAGTGTCTGAATTAAGCCGACCACTCTTACCCAGTCCAAAGATCAGGGCTTGATCCATCACCGTTATTTATCTCACTGCACCATCCCAGCTCAGAACCTGGCTATATGCAAATCAGTCTGTCCCTGGCCCAGTGCATCATGGGAACAGGGCAGACTAAACTACCAAGCCAATTCTTCACCAGAAAGGAGACAAGCTACCGGGGACCGGTTTCTGGCATTTCAGCCGTCTTCGGCCCGGCTTGCTTGAATCCTCATGGTGCAGTGAGAAAGGGACTCATGTCTGAGTATACCCTGCCACACCTATAGTGGCCAAAAACGATTCAGAAAAGGGGGTGGTGATGAACAGAGTGTCTGAATTAAGCAGACCACTCTTACCCAGTCCAAAGATCAGGGCTTGATCCATCACCGTTATTTATCTCACTGCACCATCCCAGCTCAGAACCTGGCTATATGCAAATCAGTCTGTCCCTGGCCCAGTGCATCATGGGAACAGGGCAGACTAAACAACCAAGCCAATTCCTCACCAGAAAGGAGACAAGCTACCGGGGACCGGTTTCTGGCATTTCAGCCGTCTTCGGCCTGGCTTGCTTGAATCCTGATGGTGCAGTGAGAAAGGGACTCATGTCTGAGTATACCCTGCCACACCTATAGTGGCCAAAAACGATTCAGAAAAGGGGGTGGTGATGAACAGAGTGTCTGAATTAAGCAGACCACTCTTACCCAGTCCAAAGATCAGGGCTTGATCCATCACCGTTATTTATCTCACTGCACCATCCCAGCTCAGAACCTGGCTATATGCAAATCAGTCTGTCCCTGGCCCAGTGCATCATGGGAACAGGGCAGAATAAACTACCAAGCCAATTCTTCACCAGAAAGGAGACAAGCTACCGGGGACCGGTTTCTGGCATTTCAGCCGTCTTCGGCCCGGCTTGCTTGAATCCTGATGGTGCAGTGAGAAAGGGACTCATGTCTGAGTATACCCTGCCACACCTATAGTGGCCAAAAACGATTCAGAAAAGGGGGTGGTGATGAACAGAGTGTCTGAATTAAGCAGACCACTCTTACCCAGTCCAAAGATCAGGGCTTGATCCATCACCGTTATTTATCTCACTGCACCATCCCAGCTCAGAACCTGGCTATATGCAAATCAGTCTGTCCCTGGCCCAGTGCATCATGGGAACAGGGCAGACTAAACTACCAAGCCAATTCTTCACCAGAAAGGAGACAAGCTACCGGGGACCGGTTTCTGGCATTTCAGCCGTCTTCGGCCCGGCTTGCTTGAATCCTGATGGTGCAGTGAGAAAGGGACTCATGTCTGAGTATACCCTGCCACACCTATAGTGGCCAAAAACGATTCAGAAAAGGGGGTGGTGATGAACAGAGTGTCTGAATTAAGCAGACCACTCTTACCCAGTCCAAAGATCAGGGCTTGATCCATCACCGTTATTTATCTCACTGCACCATCCCAGCTCAGAACCTGGCTATATGCAAATCAGTCTGTCCCTGGCCCAGTGCATCATGGGAACAGGGCAGACTAAACTACCAAGCCAATTCTTCACCAGAAAGGAGACAAGCTACCGGGGACCGGTTTCTGGCATTTCAGCCGTCTTCGGCCCGGCTTGCTTGAATCCTGATGGTGCAGTGAGAAAGGGACTCATGTCTGAGTATACCCTGCCACACCTATAGTGGCCAAAAACGATTCAGAAAAGAGGGTGGTGATGAACAGAGTGTCTGAATTAAGCAGACCACTCTTACCCAGTCCAAAGATCAGGGCTTGATCCATCACCGTTATTTATCTCACTGCACCATCCCAGCTCAGAACCTGGCTATATGCAAATCAGTCTGTCCCTGGCCCAGTGCATCATGGGAACAGGGCAGACTAAACTACCAAGCCAATTCTTCACCAGAAAGGAGACAAGCTACCGGGGATCGGTTTCTGGCATTTCAGCCGTCTTCGGCCCGGCTTGCTTGAATCCTGATGGTGCAGTGAGAAAGGGACTCATGTCTGAGTATACCCTGCCACACCTATAGTGGCCAAAAACGATTCAGAAAAGGGGGTGGTGATGAACAGAGTGTCTGAATTAAGCAGACCACTCTTACCCAGTCCAAAGATCAGGGCTTGATCCATCACCGTTATTTATCTCACTGCACCATCCCAGCTCAGAACCTGGCTATATGCAAATCAGTCTGTCCCTGGCCCAGTGCATCATGGGAACAGGGCAGACTAAACTACCAAGCCAATTCTTCACCAGAAAGGAGACAAGCTACCGGCGACCGGTTTCTGGCATTTCAGCCGTCTTCGGCCCGGCTTGCTTGAATCCTGATGGTGCAGTGTGAAAGGGACTCATGTCTGAGTATACCCTGCCACACCTATAGTGGCCAAAAACGATTCAGAAAAGGGGGTGGTGATGAACAGAGTGTCTGAATTAAGCAGACCACTCTTACCCAGTCCAAAGATCAGGGCTTGATCCATCACCGTTATTTATCTCACTGCACCATCCCAGCTCAGAACCTGGCTATATGCAAATCAGTCTGTCCCTGGCCCAGTGCATCATGGGAACAGGGCAGACTAAACTACCAAGCCAATTCTTCACCAGAAAGGAGACAAGCTACCGGGGACCGGTTTCTGGCATTTCAGCCGTCTTCGGCCCGGCTTGCTTGAATCCTGATGGTGCAGTGAGAAAGGGACTCATGTCTGAGTATACCCTGCGACACCTATAGTGGCCAAAAACGATTCAGAAAAGGGGGTGGTGATGAACAGAGTGTCTGAATTAAGCAGACCACTCTTACCCAGTCCAAAGATCAGGGCTTGATCCATCACCGTTATTTATCTCACTGCACCATCCCAGCTCAGAACCTGGCTATATGCAAATCAGTCTGTCCCTGGCCCAGTGCATCATGGGAACAGGGCAGACTAAACAACCAAGCCAATTCCTCACCAGAAAGGAGACAAGCTACCGGGGACCGGTTTCTGGCATTTCAGCCGTCTTCGGCCTGGCTTGTTTGAATCCTGATGGTGCAGTGAGAAAGGGACTCATGTCTGAGTATACCCTGCCACACCTATAGTGGCCAAAAACGATTCAGAAAAGGGGGTGGTGATGAACAGAGTGTCTGAATTAAGCAGACCACTCTTACCCAGTCCAAAGATCAGGGCTTGATCCATCACCGTTATTTATCTCACTGCACCATCCCAGCTCAGAACCTGGCTATATGCAAATCAGTCTGTCCCTGGCCCAGTGCATCATGGGAACAGGGCAGACTAAACTACCAAGCCAATTCTTCACCAGAAAGGAGACAAGCTACCGGGGACCGGTTTCTGGCATTTCAGCCGTCTTCGGCCCGGCTTGCTTGAATCCTGATGGTGCAGTGGGAAAGGGACTCATGTCTGAGTATACCCTGCCACACCTATAGTGGCCAAAAACGATTCAGAAAAGGGGGTGGTGATGAACAGAGTGTCTGAATTAAGCAGACCACTCTTACCCAGTCCAAAGATCAGGGCTTGATCCATCACCGTTATTTATCTCACTGCACCATCCCAGCTCAGAACCTGGCTATATGCAAATCAGTCTGTCCCTGGCCCAGTGCATCATGGGAACAGGGCAGACTAAACTACAAAGCCAATTCTTCACCAGAAAGGAGACAAGCTACCGGGGACCGGTTTCTGGCATTTCAGCCGTCTTCGGCCCGGCTTGCTTGAATCCTGATGGTGCAGTGAGAAAGGGACTCATGTCTGAGTATACCCTGCCACACCTATAGTGGCCAAAAACGATTCAGAAAAGGGGGTGGTGATGAACAGAGTGTCTGAATTAAGCAGACCACTCTTACCCAGTCCAAAGATCAGGGCTTGATCCATCACCGTTATTTATCTCACTGCACCATCCCAGCTCAGAACCTGGCTATATGCAAATCAGTCTGTCCCTGGCCCAGTGCATCATGGGAACAGGGCAGACTAAACTACCAAGCCAATTCTTCACCAGAAAGGAGACAAGCTACCGGGGACCGGTTTCTGGCATTTCAGCCGTCTTCGGCCCGGCTTGCTTGAATCCTGATGGTGCAGTGAGAAAGGGACTCATGTCTGAGTATACCCTGCCACACCTATAGTGGCCAAAAACGATTCAGAAAAGGGGGTGGTGATAACCAGAGTGTCTGAATTAAGCAGACCACTCTTACCCAGTCCAAAGATCAGGGCTTGATCCATCACCGTTATTTATCTCACTGCACCATCCCAGCTCAGAACCTGGCTATATGCAAATCAGTCTGTCCCTGGCCCAGTGCATCATGGGAACAGGGCAGACTAAACTACCAAGCCAATTCTTCACCAGAAAGGAGACAAGCTACCGGCGACCGGTTTCTGGCATTTCAGCCGTCTTCGGCCCGGCTTGCTTGAATCCTGATGGTGCAGTGTGAAAGGGACTCATGTCTGAGTATACCCTGCCACACCTATAGTGGCCAAAAACGATTCAGAAAAGGGGGTGGTGATGAACAGAGTGTCTGAATTAAGCAGACCACTCTTACCCAGTCCAAAGATCAGGGCTTGATCCATCACCGTTATTTATCTCACTGCACCATCCCAGCTCAGAACCTGGCTATATGCAAATCAGTCTGTCCCTGGCCCAGTGCATCATGGGAACAGGGCAGACTAAACTACCAAGCCAATTCTTCACCAGAAAGGAGACAAGCTACCGGCGACCGGTTTCTGGCATTTCAGCCGTCTTCGGCCCGGCTTGCTTGAATCCTGATGGTGCAGTGTGAAAGGGACTCATGTCTGAGTATACCCTGCCACACCTATAGTGGCCAAAAACGATTCAGAAAAGGGGGTGGTGATGAACAGAGTGTCTGAATTAAGCAGACCACTCTTACCCAGTCCAAAGATCAGGGCTTGATCCATCACCGTTATTTATCTCACTGCACCATCCCAGCTCAGAACCTGGCTATATGCAAATCAGTCTGTCCCTGGCCCAGTGCATCATGGGAACAGGGCAGACTAAACTACCAAGCCAATTCTTCACCAGAAAGGAGACAAGCTACCGGGGACCGGTTTCTGGCATTTCAGCCGTCTTCGGCCCGGCTTGCTTGAATCCTGATGGTGCAGTGAGAAAGGGACTCATGTCTGAGTACACCCTGCCACACCTATAGTGACCAAAAACGATTCAGAAAAGGGGGTGGTGATGAACAGAGTGTCTGAATTAATCAGACCACTCTTACCCAGTCCAAAGATCAGGGCTTGATCCATCACCGTTATTTATCTCACTGCACCATCCCAGCTCAGAACCTGGCTATATGCAAATCAGTCTGTCCCTGGCCCAGTGCATCATGGGAACAGGGCAGACTAAACTACCAAGCCAATTCTTCACCAGAAAGGAGACAAGCTACCGGGGACCGGTTTCTGGCATTTCAGCCGTCTTCGGCCCGGCTTGCTTGAATCCTGATGGTGCAGTGAGAAAGGGACTCATGTCTGAGTACACCCTGCCACACCTATAGTGGCCAAAACGATTCAGAAAAGGGGGTGGTGATGAACAGAGTGTCTGAATTAAGCAGACCACTCTTACCCAGTCCAAAGATCAGGGCTTGATCCATCACCGTTATTTATCTCACTGCACCATCCCAGCTCAGAACCTGGCTATATGCAAATCAGTCTGTCCCTTTCCCAGTGCATCATGGGAACAGGGCAGACTAAACTATCAAGCCAATTCTTCACCAGAAAGGAGACAAGCTACCGGGGACCGGTTTCTGGCATTTCATCCGTCTTCGGCCCGGCTTGCTTGAATCCTGATGGTGCAGTGAGAAAGGGACTCATGTCTGAGTATACCCTGCCACACCTATAGTGGCCAAAAACGATTCAGAAAAGGGGGTGGTGATGAACAGAGTGTCTGAATTAAGCAGACCACTCTTACCCAGTCCAATGATCAGGGCTTGATCCATCACCGTTATTTATCTCACTGCACCATCCCAGCTCAGAACCTGGCTATATGCAAATCAGTCTGTACCTGGCCCAGTGCATCATGGGAACAGGGCAGACTAAACTACCAAGCCAATTCTTCACCAGAAAGGAGACAAGCTACCGGGGACCGGTTTCTGGCATTTCAGCCGTCTTCGGCCCGGCTTGCTTGAATCCTGATGGTGCAGTGAGAAAGGGACTCATGTCTGAGTATACCCTGCCACACCTATAGTGGCCAAAAACGATTCAGAAAAGGGGGTGATGATGAACAGAGTGTCTGAATTAAGCAGACCACTCTTACCCAGTCCAAAGATCAGGGCTTGATCCATCACCGTTATTTATCTCACTGCACCATCCCAGCTCAGAACCTGGCTATATGCAAATCAGTCTGTCCCTGGCCCAGTGCATCATAGGAACAGGGCAGACTAAACTACCAAGCCAATTCTTCACCAGAAAGGAGACAAGCTACCGGGGACCGGTTTCTGGCATTTCAGCCGTCTTCGGCCCGGCTTGCTTGAATCCTGATGGTGCAGTGAGAAAGGGACTCATGTCTGAGTATACCCTGCCACACCTATAGTGGCCAAAAATGATTCAGAAAAGGGTGTGGTGATGAACAGAGTGTCTGAATTAAGCAGACCACTCTTACCCAGTCCAAAGATCAGGGCTTGATCCATCACCGTTATTTATCTCACTGCACCATCCCAGCCCAGAACCTGGCTATATGCAAATCAGTCTGTCCCTGGCCCAGTGCATCATGAGAACAGGGCAGACTAAACTACCAAGCCAATTCTTCACCAGAAAGGAGACAAGCTACCGGGGACCGGTTTCTGGCATTTCAGCCGTCTTCGGCCCGGCTTGCTTGAATCCTGATGGTGCAGTGAGAAAGGGACTCGTGTCTGAGTATACCCTGCCACACCTATAGTGGCCAAAAACGATTCAGAAAAGGGGGTGGTGATGAACAGAGTGTCTGAATTAAGCAGACCACTCTTACCCAGTCCAAAGATCAGGGCTTGATCCATCACCGTTATTTATCTCACTGCACCATCCCAGCTCAGAACCTGGCTATATGCAAATCAGTCTGTCCCTGGCCCAGTGCATCATGGGAACAGGGCAGACTAAACTACCAAGCCAATTCTTCACCAGAAAGGAGACAAGCTACCGGGGACCGGTTTCTGGCATTTCAGCCGTCTTCGGCCCGGCTTGCTTGAATCCTGATGGTGCAGTGAGAAAGGGACTCGTGTCTGAGTATACCCTGCCACACCTATAGTGGCCAAAAACGATTCAGAAAAGGGGGTGGTGATGAACAGAGTGTCTGAATTAAGCAGACCACTCTTACCCAGTCCAAAGATCGGGGCTTGATCCATCACCGTTATTTATCTCACTGCACCATCCCAGCTCAGAACCTGGCTATATGCAAATCAGTCTGTCCCTGGCCCAGTGCATCATGGGAACAGGGCAGACTAAACTACCAAGCCAATTCTTCACCAGAAAGGAGACAAGCTACCGGGGACCGGTTTCTGGCATTTCAGCCGTCTTCGACCCGGCTTGCTTGAATCCTGATGGTGCAGTGAGAAAGGGACTCGTGTCTGAGTATACCCTGCGACACCTATAGTGGCCAAAAACGATTCAGAAAAGGGGGTGGTGATGAACAGAGTGTTTGAATTAAGCAGACCACTCTTACCCAGTCCAAAGATCGGGGCTTGATCCATCACCGTTATTTATCTCACTGCACCATCCCAGCTCAGAACCTGGCTATATGCAAATCAGTCTGTCCCTGGCCCAGTGCATCATGGGAACAGGGCACACTAAACTACCAAGTCAATTCTTCACCAGAAAGGAGACAAGCTACCGGGGACCGGTTTCTGGCATTTCAGCCGTCTTCGGCCCGGCTTGCTTGAATCCTGATGGTGCAGCGAGAAAGGGGCTCATGTCTGAGTATACCCTGCCACACCTATAGTGGCCAAAAACGATTCAGAAAAGGGGGTGGTGATGAACAGAGTGTCTGAATTAAGCAGACCACTTTTACCCAGTCCAAAGATCAGGGCTTGATCCATCACCGTTATTTATCTCACTGCACCATCCCAGCTCAGAACCTGGCTATATGCAAATCAGTCTGTCCCTGGCCCAGTGCATCATGGGAACAGGGCAGTCTAAACTACCAAGCCAATTCTTCACCAGAAAGGAGACAAGCTACCGGGGACCGGTTTCTGGCATTTCAGCCGTCTTCGGCCCGGCTTGCTTGAATCCTGATGGTGCAGTGAGAAAGGGACTCATGTCTGAGTATACCCTGCCACACCTATAGTGGCCAAAAACGATTCAGAAAAGGGGGTGGTGATGAACAGAGTGTCTGAATTAAGCAGACCACTCTTACCCAGTCCAAAGATCAGGGCTTGATCCATCACCGTTATTTATCTCACTGCACCATCCCAGCTCAGAACCTGGCTATATGCAAATCAGTCTGTCCCTGGCCCAGTGCATCATGGGAACAGGGCAGACTAAACAACCAAGCCAATTCCTCACCAGAAAGGAGACAAGCTACCGGGGACCGGTTTCTGGCATTTCAGCCGTCTTCGGCCTGGCTTGCTTGAATCCTGATGGTGCAGTGAGAAAGGGACTCATGTCTGAGTATACCCTGCCACACCTATAGTGGCCAAAAACGATTCAGAAAAGGGGGTGGTGATGAACAGAGTGTCTGAATTAAGCAGACCACTCTTACCCAGTCCAAAGATCAGGGCTTGATCCATCACCGTTATTTATCTCACTGCACCATCCCAGCTCAGAACCTGGCTATATGCAAATCAGTCTGTCCCTGGCCCAGTGCATCATGGGAACAGGGCAGACTAAACTACCAAGCCAATTCTTCACCAGAAAGGAGACAAGCTACCGGGGACCGGTTTCTGGCATTTCAGCCGTCTTCGGCCAGGCTTGCTTGAATCCTGATGGTGCAGTGAGAAAGGGACTCATGTCTGAGTATACCCTGCCACACCTATAGTGGCCAAAAACGATTCAGAAAAGGGCGTGGTGATGAACAGAGTGTCTGAATTAAGAAGACCACTCTTACCCAGTCCAAAGATCAGGGCTTGATCCATCACCGTTATTTATCTCACTGCACCATCCCAGCTCAGAACCTGGCTATATGCAATTCAGTCTGTCCCTGGCCCAGTGCATCATGGGAACAGGGCAGACTAAACTACCAAGCCAATTCTTCACCAGAAAGGAGACAAGCTACCGGGGACCGGTTTCTGGCATTTCAGCCGTCTTCGGCCTGGCTTGCTTGAATCCTGATGGTGCAGTGAGAAAGGGACTCATGTCTGAGTATACCCTGCCACACCTATAGTGGCCAAAAACGATTCAGAAAAGGGCGTGGTGATGAACAGAGTGCCTGAATTAAGCAGACCACTCTTACCCAGTCCAAAGATCAGGGCTTGATCCATCACCGTTATTTATCTCACTGCACCATCCCAGCTCAGAACCTGGCTATGTGCAAATCAGTCTGTCCCTGGCCCAGTGCATCATGGGAACAGGGCAGACTAAACTACCAAGCCAATTCTTCACCAGAAAGGAGACAAGCTACCGGGGACCGGTTTCTGGCATTTCAGCCGTCTTCGGCCCGGCTTGCTTGAATCCTGATGGTGCAGTGAGAACGGGACTCATGTCTGAGTATACCCTGCCACACCTATAGTGGCCAAAAACGATTCAGAAAAGGGGGTGGTGATGAACAGAGTGTCTGAATTAAGCAGACCACTCTTACCCAGTCCAAAGATCAGGGCTTGATCCATCACCGTTATTTATCTCACTGCACCATCCCAGCTCAGAACCTGGCTATATGCAAATCAGTCTGTCCCTGGCCCAGTGCATCATGGGAACAGGGCAGACTAAACTACCAAGCCAATTCTTCACCAGAAAGGAGACAAGCTACCGGGGACCGGTTTCTGGCATTTCAGCCGTCTTCGGCCCGGCTTGCTTGAATCCTGATGGTGCAGTGAGAAAGGGACTCATGTCTGAGTATACCCTGCCACACCTATAGTGGCCAAAAACGATTCAGAAAAGGGGGTGGTGATGAACAGAGTGTCTGAATTAAGCAGACCACTCTTACCCAGTCCAAAGATCAGGGCTTGATCCATCACCGTTATTTATCTCACTGCACCATCCCAGCTCAGAACCTGGCTATATGCAAATCAGTCTGTCCCTTTCCCAGTGCATCATGGGAACAGGGCAGACTAAACTACCAAGCCAATTCTTCACCAGAAAGGAGACAAGCTACCGGGGACCGGTTTCTGGCATTTCAGCCGTCTTCGGCCCGGCTTGCTTGAATCCTGATGGTGCAGTGAGAAAGGGACTCATGTCTGAGTATACCCTGCCACACCTATAGTGGCCAAAAACGATTCAGAAAAGGGGGTGGTGATGAACAGAGTGTCTGAATTAAGCAGACCACTCTAACCCAGTCCAATGATCAGGGCTTGATCCATCACCGTTGTAGGAAGGTACCTCCTGACTATGGTTGCCCCCAACTTTTTGCCCTGTGTTTTAGCTGGTTTTGGACATAGTCGACCTGGGACCCTGCCAATCAGGACCCCAGGCCTACTGCTCTCTCTTTAAAATGGATTCCATGTACCCTAGGTACATTTCCAATTGGTACTGGGCCACCTTATCAGACCCTGTAACTCAGGGCATAGGTGTACCCAGGGCTGCCAGGGGCTGCAGCACGTATTGTGCCACCCCTGGCTGGCCTCCTAAATTTGACACAACTGGCTGCATGACAGCTGGGGCAAAGTCGTGTAATCACCCTTTGCTGTAGGTGTAGTATACCTATACCTAACCCTAAAATGGACACACAGATTCCTATCAGTCACTCCTATGGCAGGCCTTGACAATCCTGAAGGCAGAGTGCTTGGAATCGTGTGAGATGGTGCTCTGGCATGAGCTGAGCCTGTCTGCAGCTTGCGGAATCAAGTCCTAATAGCTGTTCCATGATATCGCATACCATATACTCTTAAGTGCATTATAATCCTCGCGGTTAAATGCTATCTTTGGTATTGCTTTATCAAAACATGTCGAGTAAGGTGTCATACGAATTGGAATACTAACCCCTCGCCAATTCTGGCGACGGGGTTAGCATTCCACCCTTCTAGAGGGACACGACATGTATGTAACTGTGAACCCCGGTTAAAGTTAACTGAAGCCTCAGCTCCACAAAATGGATGCTGCCACCACAGACACGAGTCTGACCCCCTGCAGCTGGGAGTCCTTCCAGCGAGGGGAGCCTGGACAAAGGGTTTCCTGTCAGGGGCGGTGCTAGCACCGTCCCAGACATGGTTTTGTGTATCCTGGGTAGGCAGGGCTTTACAGGAAGGTGACTGCTGAGTGGCACCCCGGTGCTCACTACGCATAGGCCGGTCTGAACCAGTTCCAGGGGCACACCAGCCCCTGGCCTGGGGAAGTCCGGCATGGCTGAGGGATGTAACCACCCCCCACCTAGTCCCACCCATAGGCAGGACCTAGTCACCGGGTCAGCCCCCTTTTTTTAGTATAAAGATGGGAGCGGGCCCCCTGTTAAAATTAGATCATCTTTGGAATCAAGATACCACTTTCTTCGAAAGGACTTCACGATTTCTTCTTCAAGATTCTCCCTTGTGGCTAAGGAGTAGTCACCCTGCATCCGCAGGCACCATCCTAAAGAACACTGCGGCCCGCTGCAAGTCCTTCATCACGAATCCGACGACCCAGCACGACGAGACCCGGCTTCCCTGGCACCTCTGACCTCTACTCACCTCTACAGCAAAGCTGAGAACCGTGAGTGCGACGAGACCTCAAGGGACCGACGATCGCCAAGACTGCACGACATCTTTATTGCAAGCCCACCGAGTCTTCCACTGGTGAGTGCTTTGGGGTCCGAGAAGCCCCAACCCTGCGCAGCTCCAGCACCCAAGATCAGCCTCCCTGCATCTCCACGATCGGCGTGGGGCCCTTCTGCTGTTTGCTGTGCACCGCGTTGTTTGGCTACTAGCCGGCTGGCTTGTGGCCTTCTGAACGACGCCCGACGACAACTCTTCTGCTGGTCTGGTTGCTCCAGGCTGGCCCTTGCTTCCTTCTTCAAGAGAGGCACCCCGGACCCTCCTGGTCCACTCCAGACGCCATTTTAGGTCCACCGCGTGGGCTTGAATTTGCCAAGGCTTTGTTGCCCAATCCTGGGTCCAGCGACGCCGACAGCTTCTATCTTCGTGGGACAGCTCGATCCTCCATCCTGGTCGCCGACAACGCCTCCTGGTCCGTGAGATCTTCGAGTCAAGCGTCACCCACTCACCTAGTCGAGGTGGCTACCATCCGGTGCCCTCCTGGTGCCCACTGACTACTGGCTAGTAGTCTCGAACTTGGTCCCCTCTGCTTTCAGGTGTCATCTATCTTCAAGATCCAGGCTTGGATCCGACTGAACTTTCTTCACTGGTCACCGGCCAGCATCTTTTCTTCCGGCTCCTGGTCCGTCTACGAGGATTCCCGACGTCTTTTCAGACCTATGCAGCTGCAGCCCCTGGGCTAGGTAACTTCGGCATTTCGGTGCCCCAGCATAGCCTCACTATCCAAGGGTCAGAATCTACTTTCGTTTTCTCCCTACCAGGTCGGGTTCGCCCGAGAACACTAACTTTCTAATTCCTAGCTACCATAGACTTTTGTCCCGCATCTCGCGTGAGAGTGCACACACTGCACCCGAGTCCCCTAGGCCTCCTAGACGTAATCTAACGATTCCCTAGTCAAGTCCTAGCGATTCCAAAAGCTATTAGTACTGTACTCACCTGCTAGGAATTTCGCATTCCACTTTCAGAGTATATGGTTTTCCGTGCCCCTCGGGCATTTGTATATACTGTGCTAACTTAAGTATTTTTGTAAGAGTTTTGGTTTGTGCTTAGTACCCTGTCCTCATAAAGAGTACAGGGCTGTTGTGATCTTTAAATAAATAACTGTTTATTTTCATAACACTTGTGTGGTGTCCTTTCACTTGGTATTCAAGGGGTATATGTGTGGTAAACAGCTGGCTTAACACGCCCTCTCGAGTCTTTAGCCTTAGACTGCTCGTATCCACGCTACTAGGATAGCTGGTCTATAAGGTTGACTTACAACCAATCATCAATAAGGGTTGCTGGACTGATACATAGTGTTCACTAGAATAGTGAGCACTGCATATCAGGCCACCTTCTCACATTGGTGAGCAGCGGTTGGGATTTGAGCTTGCTGTTGTTTTACCACACGTATCCTAAGAATATCTTGTTGAAAGATCACATAAGTACTGTTAGTACATATAATCAAGCTTAGAATACTCTGAGTTCTACTGAACCAGCTGTTGTAGCTCCTCAAGGCTTAGCACACCTTGGCTACAACTCTAGCAAGGGACCAGTAGGTAACACATAGTGTAGGTAGGTGCATCACTTACACCACACTAGAAGCAGTATGTCGGTCACAGGAGGAAACACTGAGTCTCCCCTTGTGTCAGTTGACCCTCCACAGGTCATCCCTTCAAAATATACTGCTCTTAGCTTCCATGAGATGAGACAAGTGTGTACTCTCAGGAAACTAAAACAGGGGTCTAACCCCACCACTTCCTTTCTGATTGGTCTCCTAGAGGCTTATGATGCCAGTAGGGCTGGTAACCCAGACCCTTCTAATCCAGATGGAAGTTTGCCCTCCTTACAGGGTCCCTTTGATATCCATCCCCTCCTTGAGGCAGAGGTTGCTGAGGATGAGGATGAGTTATCAGGGGATGAGGCAGATAAGGGACAGGTAGAAGTCAGCAGACTAAGCAGGTCCAACTTAAGCAGACATGAGCTTGGTACTGGGGGACCCCTGGGCCCACTCTCAGGTCAGCTTAACATTGGGAATGGACGAGTTAGGTCTCTATCAAGAGGCTCTAGCAGATCCTTTCGAACCAATGGCTCTCTCAACTCTTCTCACAGAGGAATGTCTTCCCCTAAGAGGAGAGTGTATGAAGCTGAAGAAAGGGCAGTCAAACTGAGGATTGAAAGGGAAGAACTTGCCCTGGCCAAAGAGAGACTTGCCTTTGCTAGAGAGCAACAATTGAGTGGGACAGTTCCCACTGGTGGCAGCAATAAACCTAGCAATAGGGAAAGGAGTTTTGATACAAAGCACCTGAATAAGATAGTGCCCCCCTTTAGGGAAGGGGATGACATCCACAAATGGATTACTGCTTTGGAGAGAGCCTGCACTGTGCAGGGTGTTCCCCAAAGTCAGTGGGCAGCTATCTTGTGGCTCTCCTTTGATGGTAAAGGTAGAGATAAGCTCCTCACCACAAGGGTGGAGGATGCTAACAATTACCAAGTCTTGAAGAATGTACTGGTTGATGGGTTCGGTTTAACCACTGAACAATACAGGATGCTGTTCAGAGACACCCAGAAAACTCAGTCTCAAGATTGGACTGACTTTGTTGATTGTGCCACTAAGGCTTTTGAAGGCTGGCTACTGGGTAGTAAGGTTACTGATTTTAAAGGATTGTATAATCTAATTATGAGGGAGCAAATCTTAAATAATTGTCAGAACCAGCTATTACATCAGCACCTGGTAGACTCTGAGTTGACCTCTCCACAGGAATTGGGTAAGAGGGCAGACAAATGGGTCAGAACTAGGGTTAGGCCTAAAAACCAGGGTGGTGACCAGAAAAAGGAATCAACCAAGCCTCAAGAGAAGGGTGGGGATAAATCCACAGAGAAGACTTCCCAAGGGCCCCAAAACTCCAACAAGGGTGGTGGGTCCCAGAACACTCCTTCTGAACAAAAGAAACCTTATTGCCATACCTGTAAACAGGTGGGCCATTACAAAAGTGATGCCAGTTGCCCTAAAAATGGTAATAAGGGAAATATGCCCCCAGGTAATACTCCTAAACCTCCTGTTACCACTAGTGGTAATCCCCCAGGTGGTGGGAGTGCCCCCAAGAATGTGGTGGGCATTACTTTGGGCAATCAGGAGGACTATGGCTTAGCCAGGTTCCCTGACCACACTCTTGTCTGTGAGACTGGCATGGGGTTTGCCAACTTCACTACTGGACCCCACATTTTGGGCAAGTATAGACAAGAAGTTCTAGTGAATGGTCAGAAAGTTGAGGCATTCAGAGACACAGGGGCCAGCCTCACCATGGTGAGTGACCATCTGGTCCCCTCTGCTCAACTGACCCCTGGTTTTACTTATCAGGTGACAGACATTCATGGAATGAAGAGAAGGCATCCCATGGCAGTAGTCAAGCTCAGCTGGGGTAATGTCACAGGGCCCATGAGAGTGGCAGTGACAGATAACCTACCTGTAGATTGCTTACTGGGGAATGACCTGGAACTCTCAGCATGGGCTGAGGTGGAACAAGAAACTCATTCCAGAATGATAGGCCTATCCAGACAGGTTAGTGGGGCAGTAATAGCTACAGCCCCAGTCCAAGCACCATTCCTCCCTGAAAAGGTTGGAAGGGCAGTGGTAGCCACTGCCCAGGCTCAGACAGACTTTTCAGAACAGGATAGGAGGGCTGTGACAGTCACAGCCCAAACACAGACTGAGTGCCCTCCTGAAAAGGTTGGCAAGGTTGAAATGGTCTCAGCCTCTACTCAGACAGATAGTGAGGTTGTGAAGCCTGAAACAATGGATCACTCCACTCAAACAGAGAGCATTGAGGAGGAAGAAGAGTCTTCCCCCTCCCAGACACTAGGTGAGAGCCAGCCTCCTCAGGGAACTGACTCTACCCCTGTTGAAGGAACTGCCCCAGAGGTAGTCAGGCCTAGCCTGGCAGAGCCCCTGATGGCAGTGGACCCTTCCCAGGTGGGACCCAGTCTGGAGCAGGTAACCTGCACCTCTCTACCCTGCCTCAGTCAGCCCAGGGCTGAAGAGACCAGGGAGGCCAGTGGTGGACCCCAAAGGGCCCCCTGTCCAAAAGAACCCCTTAATCAGCAGATTAGGATCACTGAAGCTGGTAAACCTAGCCAAGTGAAAATAGAGCAGACTCCTGAGGGATCCCCCTTAAAAGTAGTTAGGGAACTCCCACAGCTGGACACTGTTGGGCACAGCCAAACATGGGGCCTAAAAACCCCAGACCTGACCTGTCCCTCCAGTAAGCCAAACAGAGGGACTCAGCCTCCAGCTTTAGGTAGCCAGAGGCTGACCCTGAGAGCTCAGTGCATCTCAGCTAAAGAAAGAAAGGCACATATGATGGATGGTGATTGGAGGAAGTTGAGCCCAAAGGTAGAGGAGCCTCACTTCAGTACTCCATCCCAGCATCAGCCTTTTACTTTCCCAAGACACACCAGAGACAGAGATTCCCTATGGTGGAGACCCTCAGATACCCTTAGGGTGAGGGGTTGCCTAGTGGACCATGACACAGGGGGAAACCAAGCCAGAGCTGGTACTTCCTTATATGGCCACTTAGGTAATAGAGGCTTACCTGGACAAGGATAGCCTTATCTCCTTTCGTTTGGGGGGGGGTTGTGTAGGAAGGTACCTCCTGACTATGGTTGCCCCCAACTTTTTGCCCTGTGTTTTAGCTGGTTTTGGACATAGTCGACCTGGGACCCTGCCAATCAGGACCCCAGGCCTACTGCTCTCTCTTTAAAATGGATTCCATGTACCCTAGGTACATTTCCAATTGGTACTGGGCCACCTTATCAGACCCTGTAACTCAGGGCATAGGTGTACCCAGGGCTGCCAGGGGCTGCAGCACGTATTGTGCCACCCCTGGCTGGCCTCCTAAATTTGACACAACTGGCTGCATGACAGCTGGGGCAAAGTCGTGTAATCACCCTTTGCTGTAGGTGTAGTATACCTATACCTAACCCTAAAATGGACACACAGATTCCTATCAGTCACTCCTATGGCAGGCCTTGACAATCCTGAAGGCAGAGTGCTTGGAATCGTGTGAGATGGTGCTCTGGCATGAGCTGAGCCTGTCTGCAGCTTGCGGAATCAAGTCCTAATAGCTGTTCCATGATATCGCATACCATATACTCTTAAGTGCATTATAATCCTCGCGGTTAAATGCTATCTTTGGTATTGCTTTATCAAAACATGTCGAGTAAGGTGTCATACGAATTGGAATACTAACCCCTCGCCAATTCTGGCGACGGGGTTAGCATTCCACCCTTCTAGAGGGACACGACATGTATGTAACTGTGAACCCCGGTTAAAGTTAACTGAAGCCTCAGCTCCACAAAATGGATGCTGCCACCACAGACACGAGTCTGACCCCCTGCAGCTGGGAGTCCTTCCAGCGAGGGGAGCCTGGACAAAGGGTTTCCTGTCAGGGGCGGTGCTAGCACCGTCCCAGACATGGTTTTGTGTATCCTGGGTAGGCAGGGCTTTACAGGAAGGTGACTGCTGAGTGGCACCCCGGTGCTCACTACGCATAGGCCGGTCTGAACCAGTTCCAGGGGCACACCAGCCCCTGGCCTGGGGAAGTCCGGCATGGCTGAGGGATGTAACCACCCCCCACCTAGTCCCACCCATAGGCAGGACCTAGTCACCGGGTCAGCCCCCTTTTTTAGTATAAAGATGGGAGCGGGCCCCCTGTTAAAATTAGATCATCTTTGGAATCAAGATACCACTTTCTTCGAAAGGACTTCACGATTTCTTCTTCAAGATTCTCCCTTGTGGCTAAGGAGTAGTCACCCTGCATCCGCAGGCACCATCCTAAAGAACACTGCGGCCCGCTGCAAGTCCTTCATCACGAATCCGACGACCCAGCACGACGAGACCCGGCTTCCCTGGCACCTCTGACCTCTACTCACCTCTACAGCAAAGCTGAGAACCGTGAGTGCGACGAGACCTCAAGGGACCGACGATCGCCAAGACTGCACGACATCTTTATTGCAAGCCCACCGAGTCTTCCACTGGTGAGTGCTTTGGGGTCCGAGAAGCCCCAACCCTGCGCAGCTCCAGCACCCAAGATCAGCCTCCCTGCATCTCCACGATCGGCGTGGGGCCCTTCTGCTGTTTGCTGTGCACCGCGTTGTTTGGCTACTAGCCGGCTGGCTTGTGGCCTTCTGAACGACGCCCGACGACAACTCTTCTGCTGGTCTGGTTGCTCCAGGCTGGCCCTTGCTTCCTTCTTCAAGAGAGGCACCCCGGACCCTCCTGGTCCACTCCAGACGCCATTTTAGGTCCACCGCGTGGGCTTGAATTTGCCAAGGCTTTGTTGCCCAATCCTGGGTCCAGCGACGCCGACAGCTTCTATCTTCGTGGGACAGCTCGATCCTCCATCCTGGTCGCCGACAACGCCTCCTGGTCCGTGAGATCTTCGAGTCAAGCGTCACCCACTCACCTAGTCGAGGTGGCTACCATCCGGTGCCCTCCTGGTGCCCACTGACTACTGGCTAGTAGTCTCGAACTTGGTCCCCTCTGCTTTCAGGTGTCATCTATCTTCAAGATCCAGGCTTGGATCCGACTGAACTTTCTTCACTGGTCACCGGCCAGCATCTTTTCTTCCGGCTCCTGGTCCGTCTACGAGGATTCCCGACGTCTTTTCAGACCTATGCAGCTGCAGCCCCTGGGCTAGGTAACTTCGGCATTTCGGTGCCCCAGCATAGCCTCACTATCCAAGGGTCAGAATCTACTTTCGTTTTCTCCCTACCAGGTCGGGTTCGCCCGAGAACACTAACTTTCTAATTCCTAGCTACCATAGACTTTTGTCCCGCATCTCGCGTGAGAGTGCACACACTGCACCCGAGTCCCCTAGGCCTCCTAGACGTAATCTAACGATTCCCTAGTCAAGTCCTAGCGATTCCAAAAGCTATTAGTACTGTACTCACCTGCTAGGAATTTCGCATTCCACTTTCAGAGTATATGGTTTTCCGTGCCCCTCGGGCATTTGTATATACTGTGCTAACTTAAGTATTTTTGTAAGAGTTTTGGTTTGTGCTTAGTACCCTGTCCTCATAAAGAGTACAGGGCTGTTGTGATCTTTAAATAAATAACTGTTTATTTTCATAACACTTGTGTGGTGTCCTTTCACTTGGTATTCAAGGGGTATATGTGTGGTAAACAGCTGGCTTAACACGCCCTCTCGAGTCTTTAGCCTTAGACTGCTCGTATCCACGCTACTAGGATAGCTGGTCTATAAGGTTGACTTACAACCAATCATCAATAAGGGTTGCTGGACTGATACATAGTGTTCACTAGAATAGTGAGCACTGCATATCAGGCCACCTTCTCACAACCGTTATTTATCTCACTGCACCATCCCAGCTCAGAACCTGGCTATATGCAAATCAGTCTGTCCCTGGCCCAGTGCATCATGGGAACAGGGCAGACTAAACTACCAAGCCAATTCTTCACCAGAAAGGAGACAAGCTACCGGGGACCGGTTTCTGGCATTTCAGCCGTCTTCGGCCCGGCTTGCTTGAATCCTGATGGTGCAGTGAGAAAGGGACTCATGTCTGAGTATACCCTGCCACACCTATAGTGGCCAAAAACGATTCAGAAAAGGGTGTGGTGATGAACAGAGTGTCTGAATTAAGCATACCACTCTTACCCAGTCCAAAGATCAGGGCTTGATCCATCACCATTATTTATCTCACTGCACCATCCCAGCTCAGAACCTGGCTATATGCAAATCAGTCTGTCCCTGGCCCAGTGCATCATGGGAACAGGGCAGACTAAACTACCAAGCCAATTCTTCACCAGAAAGGAGACAAGCTACCGGGGACCGGTTTCTGGCATTTCAGCCGTCTTCGGCCCGGCTTGCTTGAATCCTGATGGTGCAGTGAGAAAGAGACCCATGTCTGAGTATACCCTGCCACTCCTATAGTGGCCAAAAACGATTCAGAAAAGGGGGTGGTGATGAACAGAGTGTCTGAATTAAGCAGACCACTCTTACCCAGTCCAAAGATCAGGGCTTGATCCATCACCGTTATTTATCTCACTGCACCATCCCAGCTCAGAACCTGACTATATGCAAATCAGTCTGTCCCTGGCCCAGTGCATCATGGGAACAGGGCAGACTAAACTACCAAGCCAATTCTTCACCAGAAAGGAGACAAGCTACCGGGGACCGGTTTCTGGCATTTCAGCCGTCTTCGGCCCGGCTTGCTTGAATCCTGATGGTGCAGTGAGAAAGGGACTCATGTCTGAGTATACCCTGCCACACCTATAGTGGCCAAAAACGATTCAGAAAAGGGGGTGGTGATGAACAGAGTGTCTGAATTAAGCAGACCACTCTTACCCAGTCCAAAGATCAGGGCTTGATCCATCACCGTTATTTATCTCACTGCACCATCCCAGCTCAGAACCTGGCTATATGCAATTCAGTCTGTCCCTGGCCCAGTGCATCATGGGAACAGGGCAGACTAAACTACCAAGCCAATTCTTCACCAGAAAGGAGACAAGCTACCGGGGACCGGTTTCTGGCATTTCAGCCGTCTTCGGCCTGGCTTGCTTGAATCCTGATGGTGCAGTGAGAAAGGGACTCATGTCTGAGTATACCCTGCCACACCTATAGTGGCCAAAAACGATTCAGAAAAGGGGGTGGTGATGAACAGAGTGTCTGAATTAAGCAGACCACTCTTACCCAGTCCAAAGATCAGGGCTTGATCCATCACCGTTATTTATCTCACTGCACCATCCCAGCTCAGAACCTGGCTATATGCAAATCAGTCTGTCCCTGGCCCAGTGCATCATGGGAACAGGGCAGACTAAACTACCAAGCCAATTCTTCACCAGAAAGGAGACAAGCTACCGGGGACCGGTTTCTGGCATTTCAGCCGTCTTCGGCCAGGCTTGCTTGAATCCTGATGGTGCAGTGAGAAAGGGACTCATGTCTGAGTATACCCTGCCACACCTATAGTGGCCAAAAACGATTCAGAAAAGGGCGTGGTGATGAACAGAGTGTCTGAATTAAGAAGACCACTCTTACCCAGTCCAAAGATCAGGGCTTGATCCATCACCGTTATTTATCTCACTGCACCATCCCAGCTCAGAACCTGGCTATATGCAATTCAGTCTGTCCCTGGCCCAGTGCATCATGGGAACAGGGCAGACTAAACTACCAAGCCAATTCTTCACCAGAAAGGAGACAAGCTACCGGGGACCGGTTTCTGGCATTTCAGCCGTCTTCGGCCTGGCTTGCTTGAATCCTGATGGTGCAGTGAGAAAGGGACTCATGTCTGAGTATACCCTGCCACACCTATAGTGGCCAAAAACGATTCAGAAAAGGGGGTGGTGATGAACAGAGTGTCTGAATTAAGCAGACCACTCTTACCCAGTCCAAAGATCAGGGCTTGATCCATCACCGTTATTTATCTCACTGCACCATCCCAGCTCAGAACCTGGCTATATGCAAATCAGTCTGTCCCTGGCCCAGTGCATCATGGGAACAGGGCAGACTAAACTACAAAGCCAATTCTTCACCAGAAAGGAGACAAGCTACCGGGGACCGGTTTCTGGCATTTCAGCCGTCTTCGGCCCGGCTTGCTTGAATCCTGATGGTGCAGTGAGAAAGGGACTCATGTCTGAGTATACCCTGCCACACCTATAGTGGCCAAAAACGATTCAGAAAAGGGGGTGGTGATGAACAGAGTGTCTGAATTAAGCAGACCACTCTTACCCAGTCCAAAGATCAGGGCTTGATCCATCACCGTTATTTATCTCACTGCACCATCCCAGCTCAGAACCTGGCTATATGCAAATCAGTCTGTCCCTGGCCCAGTGCATCATGGGAACAGGGCAGACTAAACTACCAAGCCAATTCTTCACCAGAAAGGAGACAAGCTACCGGGGACCGGTTTCTGGCATTTCAGCCGTCTTCGGCCCGGCTTGCTTGAATCCTGATGGTGCAGTGAGAAAGGGACTCATGTCTGAGTATACCCTGCCACACCTATAGTGGCCAAAAACGATTCAGAAAAGGGGGTGGTGATAACCAGAGTGTCTGAATTAAGCAGACCACTCTTACCCAGTCCAAAGATCAGGGCTTGATCCATCACCGTTATTTATCTCACTGCACCATCCCAGCTCAGAACCTGGCTATATGCAAATCAGTCTGTCCCTGGCCCAGTGCATCATGGGAACAGGGCAGACTAAACTACCAAGCCAATTCTTCACCAGAAAGGAGACAAGCTACCGGCGACCGGTTTCTGGCATTTCAGCCGTCTTCGGCCCGGCTTGCTTGAATCCTGATGGTGCAGTGTGAAAGGGACTCATGTCTGAGTATACCCTGCCACACCTATAGTGGCCAAAAACGATTCAGAAAAGGGGGTGGTGATGAACAGAGTGTCTGAATTAAGCAGACCACTCTTACCCAGTCCAAAGATCAGGGCTTGATCCATCACCGTTATTTATCTCACTGCACCATCCCAGCTCAGAACCTGGCTATATGCAAATCAGTCTGTCCCTGGCCCAGTGCATCATGGGAACAGGGCAGACTAAACTACCAAGCCAATTCTTCACCAGAAAGGAGACAAGCTACCGGCGACCGGTTTCTGGCATTTCAGCCGTCTTCGGCCCGGCTTGCTTGAATCCTGATGGTGCAGTGTGAAAGGGACTCATGTCTGAGTATACCCTGCCACACCTATAGTGGCCAAAAACGATTCAGAAAAGGGGGTGGTGATGAACAGAGTGTCTGAATTAAGCAGACCACTCTTACCCAGTCCAAAGATCAGGGCTTGATCCATCACCGTTATTTATCTCACTGCACCATCCCAGCTCAGAACCTGGCTATATGCAAATCAGTCTGTCCCTGGCCCAGTGCATCATGGGAACAGGGCAGACTAAACTACCAAGCCAATTCTTCACCAGAAAGGAGACAAGCTACCGGGGACCGGTTTCTGGCATTTCAGCCGTCTTCGGCCCGGCTTGCTTGAATCCTGATGGTGCAGTGAGAAAGGGACTCATGTCTGAGTACACCCTGCCACACCTATAGTGACCAAAAACGATTCAGAAAAGGGGGTGGTGATGAACAGAGTGTCTGAATTAATCAGACCACTCTTACCCAGTCCAAAGATCAGGGCTTGATCCATCACCGTTATTTATCTCACTGCACCATCCCAGCTCAGAACCTGGCTATATGCAAATCAGTCTGTCCCTGGCCCAGTGCATCATGGGAACAGGGCAGACTAAACTACCAAGCCAATTCTTCACCAGAAAGGAGACAAGCTACCGGGGACCGGTTTCTGGCATTTCAGCCGTCTTCGGCCCGGCTTGCTTGAATCCTGATGGTGCAGTGAGAAAGGGACTCATGTCTGAGTACACCCTGCCACACCTATAGTGGCCAAAACGATTCAGAAAAGGGGGTGGTGATGAACAGAGTGTCTGAATTAAGCAGACCACTCTTACCCAGTCCAAAGATCAGGGCTTGATCCATCACCGTTATTTATCTCACTGCACCATCCCAGCTCAGAACCTGGCTATATGCAAATCAGTCTGTCCCTTTCCCAGTGCATCATGGGAACAGGGCAGACTAAACTATCAAGCCAATTCTTCACCAGAAAGGAGACAAGCTACCGGGGACCGGTTTCTGGCATTTCATCCGTCTTCGGCCCGGCTTGCTTGAATCCTGATGGTGCAGTGAGAAAGAGACTCATGTCTGAGTATACCCTGCCACACCTATAGTGGCCAAAAACGATTCAGAAAAGGGGGTGGTGATGAACAGAGTGTCTGAATTAAGCAGACCACTCTTACCCAGTCCAATGATCAGGGCTTGATCCATCACCGTTATTTATCTCACTGCACCATCCCAGCTCAGAACCTGGCTATATGCAAATCAGTCTGTACCTGGCCCAGTGCATCATGGGAACAGGGCAGACTAAACTACCAAGCCAATTCTTCACCAGAAAGGAGACAAGCTACCGGGGACCGGTTTCTGGCATTTCAGCCGTCTTCGGCCCGGCTTGCTTGAATCCTGATGGTGCAGTGAGAAAGGGACTCATGTCTGAGTATACCCTGCCACACCTATAGTGGCCAAAAACGATTCAGAAAAGGGGGTGATGATGAACAGAGTGTCTGAATTAAGCAGACCACTCTTACCCAGTCCAAAGATCAGGGCTTGATCCATCACCGTTATTTATCTCACTGCACCATCCCAGCTCAGAACCTGGCTATATGCAAATCAGTCTGTCCCTGGCCCAGTGCATCATAGGAACAGGGCAGACTAAACTACCAAGCCAATTCTTCACCAGAAAGGAGACAAGCTACCGGGGACCGGTTTCTGGCATTTCAGCCGTCTTCGGCCCGGCTTGCTTGAATCCTGATGGTGCAGTGAGAAAGGGACTCATGTCTGAGTATACCCTGCCACACCTATAGTGGCCAAAAATGATTCAGAAAAGGGTGTGGTGATGAACAGAGTGTCTGAATTAAGCAGACCACTCTTACCCAGTCCAAAGATCAGGGCTTGATCCATCACCGTTATTTATCTCACTGCACCATCCCAGCCCAGAACCTGGCTATATGCAAATCAGTCTGTCCCTGGCCCAGTGCATCATGAGAACAGGGCAGACTAAACTACCAAGCCAATTCTTCACCAGAAAGGAGACAAGCTACCGGGGACCGGTTTCTGGCATTTCAGCCGTCTTCGGCCCGGCTTGCTTGAATCCTGATGGTGCAGTGAGAAAGGGACTCGTGTCTGAGTATACCCTGCCACACCTATAGTGGCCAAAAACGATTCAGAAAAGGGGGTGGTGATGAACAGAGTGTCTGAATTAAGCAGACCACTCTTACCCAGTCCAAAGATCAGGGCTTGATCCATCACCGTTATTTATCTCACTGCACCATCCCAGCTCAGAACCTGGCTATATGCAAATCAGTCTGTCCCTGGCCCAGTGCATCATGGGAACAGGGCAGACTAAACTACCAAGCCAATTCTTCACCAGAAAGGAGACAAGCTACCGGGGACCGGTTTCTGGCATTTCAGCCGTCTTCGGCCCGGCTTGCTTGAATCCTGATGGTGCAGTGAGAAAGGGACTCGTGTCTGAGTATACCCTGCCACACCTATAGTGGCCAAAAACGATTCAGAAAAGGGGGTGGTGATGAACAGAGTGTCTGAATTAAGCAGACCACTCTTACCCAGTCCAAAGATCGGGGCTTGATCCATCACCGTTATTTATCTCACTGCACCATCCCAGCTCAGAACCTGGCTATATGCAAATCAGTCTGTCCCTGGCCCAGTGCATCATGGGAACAGGGCAGACTAAACTACCAAGCCAATTCTTCACCAGAAAGGAGACAAGCTACCGGGGACCGGTTTCTGGCATTTCAGCCGTCTTCGACCCGGCTTGCTTGAATCCTGATGGTGCAGTGAGAAAGGGACTCGTGTCTGAGTATACCCTGCGACACCTATAGTGGCCAAAAACGATTCAGAAAAGGGGGTGGTGATGAACAGAGTGTTTGAATTAAGCAGACCACTCTTACCCAGTCCAAAGATCGGGGCTTGATCCATCACCGTTATTTATCTCACTGCACCATCCCAGCTCAGAACCTGGCTATATGCAAATCAGTCTGTCCCTGGCCCAGTGCATCATGGGAACAGGGCACACTAAACTACCAAGTCAATTCTTCACCAGAAAGGAGACAAGCTACCGGGGACCGGTTTCTGGCATTTCAGCCGTCTTCGGCCCGGCTTGCTTGAATCCTGATGGTGCAGCGAGAAAGGGGCTCATGTCTGAGTATACCCTGCCACACCTATAGTGGCCAAAAACGATTCAGAAAAGGGGGTGGTGATGAACAGAGTGTCTGAATTAAGCAGACCACTTTTACCCAGTCCAAAGATCAGGGCTTGATCCATCACCGTTATTTATCTCACTGCACCATCCCAGCTCAGAACCTGGCTATATGCAAATCAGTCTGTCCCTGGCCCAGTGCATCATGGGAACAGGGCAGACTAAACTACCAAGCCAATTCTTCACCAGAAAGGAGACAAGCTACCGGGGACCGGTTTCTGGCATTTCAGCCGTCTTCGGCCCGGCTTGCTTGAATCCTGATGGTGCAGTGAGAAAGGGACTCATGTCTGAGTATACCCTGCCACACCTATAGTGGCCAAAAACGATTCAGAAAAGGGGGTGGTGATGAACAGAGTGTCTGAATTAAGCAGACCACTCTTACCCAGTCCAAAGATCAGGGCTTGATCCATCACCGTTATTTATCTCACTGCACCATCCCAGCTCAGAACCTGGCTATATGCAAATCAGTCTGTCCCTGGCCCAGTGCATCATGGGAACAGGGCAGACTAAACAACCAAGCCAATTCCTCACCAGAAAGGAGACAAGCTACCGGGGACCGGTTTCTGGCATTTCAGCCGTCTTCGGCCTGGCTTGCTTGAATCCTGATGGTGCAGTGAGAAAGGGACTCATGTCTGAGTATACCCTGCCACACCTATAGTGGCCAAAAACGATTCAGAAAAGGGGGTGGTGATGAACAGAGTGTCTGAATTAAGCAGACCACTCTTACCCAGTCCAAAGATCAGGGCTTGATCCATCACCGTTATTTATCTCACTGCACCATCCCAGCTCAGAACCTGGCTATATGCAAATCAGTCTGTCCCTGGCCCAGTGCATCATGGGAACAGGGCAGACTAAACTACCAAGCCAATTCTTCACCAGAAAGGAGACAAGCTACCGGGGACCGGTTTCTGGCATTTCAGCCGTCTTCGGCCAGGCTTGCTTGAATCCTGATGGTGCAGTGAGAAAGGGACTCATGTCTGAGTATACCCTGCCACACCTATAGTGGCCAAAAACGATTCAGAAAAGGGCGTGGTGATGAACAGAGTGTCTGAATTAAGAAGACCACTCTTACCCAGTCCAAAGATCAGGGCTTGATCCATCACCGTTATTTATCTCACTGCACCATCCCAGCTCAGAACCTGGCTATATGCAATTCAGTCTGTCCCTGGCCCAGTGCATCATGGGAACAGGGCAGACTAAACTACCAAGCCAATTCTTCACCAGAAAGGAGACAAGCTACCGGGGACCGGTTTCTGGCATTTCAGCCGTCTTCGGCCTGGCTTGCTTGAATCCTGATGGTGCAGTGAGAAAGGGACTCATGTCTGAGTATACCCTGCCACACCTATAGTGGCCAAAAACGATTCAGAAAAGGGCGTGGTGATGAACAGAGTGCCTGAATTAAGCAGACCACTCTTACCCAGTCCAAAGATCAGGGCTTGATCCATCACCGTTATTTATCTCACTGCACCATCCCAGCTCAGAACCTGGCTATGTGCAAATCAGTCTGTCCCTGGCCCAGTGCATCATGGGAACAGGGCAGACTAAACTACCAAGCCAATTCTTCACCAGAAAGGAGACAAGCTACCGGGGACCGGTTTCTGGCATTTCAGCCGTCTTCGGCCCGGCTTGCTTGAATCCTGATGGTGCAGTGAGAACGGGACTCATGTCTGAGTATACCCTGCCACACCTATAGTGGCCAAAAACGATTCAGAAAAGGGGGTGGTGATGAACAGAGTGTCTGAATTAAGCAGACCACTCTTACCCAGTCCAAAGATCAGGGCTTGATCCATCACCGTTATTTATCTCACTGCACCATCCCAGCTCAGAACCTGGCTATATGCAAATCAGTCTGTCCCTGGCCCAGTGCATCATGGGAACAGGGCAGACTAAACTACCAAGCCAATTCTTCACCAGAAAGGAGACAAGCTACCGGGGACCGGTTTCTGGCATTTCAGCCGTCTTCGGCCCGGCTTGCTTGAATCCTGATGGTGCAGTGAGAAAGGGACTCATGTCTGAGTATACCCTGCCACACCTATAGTGGCCAAAAACGATTCAGAAAAGGGGGTGGTGATGAACAGAGTGTCTGAATTAAGCAGACCACTCTTACCCAGTCCAAAGATCAGGGCTTGATCCATCACCGTTATTTATCTCACTGCACCATCCCAGCTCAGAACCTGGCTATATGCAAATCAGTCTGTCCCTTTCCCAGTGCATCATGGGAACAGGGCAGACTAAACTACCAAGCCAATTCTTCACCAGAAAGGAGACAAGCTACCGGGGACCGGTTTCTGGCATTTCAGCCGTCTTCGGCCCGGCTTGCTTGAATCCTGATGGTGCAGTGAGAAAGGGACTCATGTCTGAGTATACCCTGCCACACCTATAGTGGCCAAAAACGATTCAGAAAAGGGGGTGGTGATGAACAGAGTGTCTGAATTAAGCAGACCACTCTAACCCAGTCCAATGATCAGGGCTTGATCCATCACCGTTATTTATCTCACTGCACCATCCCAGCTCAGAACCTGGCTATATGCAAATCAGTCTGTCCCTGGCCCAGTGCATCATGGGAACAGGGCAGACTAAACTACCAAGCCAATTCTTCACCAGAAAGGAGACAAGCTACCGGGGACCGGTTTCTGGCATTTCAGCCGTCTTCGGCCCGGCTTGCTTGAATCCTGATGGTGCAGTGAGAAAGGGACTCATGTCTGAGTATACCCTGCCACACCTATAGTGGCCAAAAACGATTCAGAAAAGGGTGTGGTGATGAACAGAGTGTCTGAATTAAGCATACCACTCTTACCCAGTCCAAAGATCAGGGCTTGATCCATCACCATTATTTATCTCACTGCACCATCCCAGCTCAGAACCTGGCTATATGCAAATCAGTCTGTCCCTGGCCCAGTGCATCATGGGAACAGGGCAGACTAAACTACCAAGCCAATTCTTCACCAGAAAGGAGACAAGCTACCGGGGACCGGTTTCTGGCATTTCAGCCGTCTTCGGCCCGGCTTGCTTGAATCCTGATGGTGCAGTGAGAAAGAGACCCATGTCTGAGTATACCCTGCCACTCCTATAGTGGCCAAAAACGATTCAGAAAAGGGGGTGGTGATGAACAGAGTGTCTGAATTAAGCAGACCACTCTTACCCAGTCCAAAGATCAGGGCTTGATCCATCACCGTTATTTATCTCACTGCACCATCCCAGCTCAGAACCTGACTATATGCAAATCAGTCTGTCCCTGGCCCAGTGCATCATGGGAACAGGGCAGACTAAACTACCAAGCCAATTCTTCACCAGAAAGGAGACAAGCTACCGGGGACCGGTTTCTGGCATTTCAGCCGTCTTCGGCCCGGCTTGCTTGAATCCTGATGGTGCAGTGAGAAAGGGACTCATGTCTGAGTATACCCTGCCACACCTATAGTGGCCAAAAACGATTCAGAAAAGGGGGTGGTGATGAACAGAGTGTCTGAATTAAGCAGACCACTCTTACCCAGTCCAAAGATCAGGGCTTGATCCATCACCGTTATTTATCTCACTGCACCATCCCAGCTCAGAACCTGGCTATATGCAATTCAGTCTGTCCCTGGCCCAGTGCATCATGGGAACAGGGCAGACTAAACTACCAAGCCAATTCTTCACCAGAAAGGAGACAAGCTACCGGGGACCGGTTTCTGGCATTTCAGCCGTCTTCGGCCTGGCTTGCTTGAATCCTGATGGTGCAGTGAGAAAGGGACTCATGTCTGAGTATACCCTGCCACACCTATAGTGGCCAAAAACGATTCAGAAAAGGGGGTGGTGATGAACAGAGTGTCTGAATTAAGCAGACCACTCTTACCCAGTCCAAAGATCAGGGCTTGATCCATCACCGTTATTTATCTCACTGCACCATCCCAGCTCAGAACCTGGCTATATGCAAATCAGTCTGTCCCTGGCCCAGTGCATCATGGGAACAGGGCAGACTAAACTACCAAGCCAATTCTTCACCAGAAAGGAGACAAGCTACCGGGGACCGGTTTCTGGCATTTCAGCCGTCTTCGGCCAGGCTTGCTTGAATCCTGATGGTGCAGTGAGAAAGGGACTCATGTCTGAGTATACCCTGCCACACCTATAGTGGCCAAAAACGATTCAGAAAAGGGCGTGGTGATGAACAGAGTGTCTGAATTAAGAAGACCACTCTTACCCAGTCCAAAGATCAGGGCTTGATCCATCACCGTTATTTATCTCACTGCACCATCCCAGCTCAGAACCTGGCTATATGCAATTCAGTCTGTCCCTGGCCCAGTGCATCATGGGAACAGGGCAGACTAAACTACCAAGCCAATTCTTCACCAGAAAGGAGACAAGCTACCGGGGACCGGTTTCTGGCATTTCAGCCGTCTTCGGCCTGGCTTGCTTGAATCCTGATGGTGCAGTGAGAAAGGGACTCATGTCTGAGTATACCCTGCCACACCTATAGTGGCCAAAAACGATTCAGAAAAGGGCGTGGTGATGAACAGAGTGCCTGAATTAAGCAGACCACTCTTACCCAGTCCAAAGATCAGGGCTTGATCCATCACCGTTATTTATCTCACTGCACCATCCCAGCTCAGAACCTGGCTATGTGCAAATCAGTCTGTCCCTGGCCCAGTGCATCATGGGAACAGGGCAGACTAAACTACCAAGCCAATTCTTCACCAGAAAGGAGACAAGCTACCGGGGACCGGTTTCTGGCATTTCAGCCGTCTTCGGCCCGGCTTGCTTGAATCCTGATGGTGCAGTGAGAACGGGACTCATGTCTGAGTATACCCTGCCACACCTATAGTGGCCAAAAACGATTCAGAAAAGGGGGTGGTGATGAACAGAGTGTCTGAATTAAGCAGACCACTCTTACCCAGTCCAAAGATCAGGGCTTGATCCATCACCGGTATTTATCTCACTGCACCATCCCAGCTCAGAACCTGGCTATATGCAAATCAGTCTGTCCCTGGCCCAGTGCATCATGGGAACAGGGCAGACTAAACTACCAAGCCAATTCTTCACCAGAAAGGAGACAAGCTACCGGGGACCGGTTTCTGGCATTTCAGCCGTCTTCGGCCCGGCTTGCTTGAATCCTGATGGTGCAGTGAGAAAGGGACTCATGTCTGAGTATACCCTGCCACACCTATAGTGGCCAAAAACGATTCAGAAAAGGGGGTGGTGATGAACAGAGTGTCTGAATTAAGCAGACCACTCTTACCCAGTCCAAAGATCAGGGCTTGATCCATCACCGTTATTTATCTCACTGCACCATCCCAGCTCAGAACCTGGCTATATGCAAATCAGTCTGTCCCTTTCCCAGTGCATCATGGGAACAGGGCAGACTAAACTACCAAGCCAATTCTTCACCAGAAAGGAGACAAGCTACCGGGGACCGGTTTCTGGCATTTCAGCCGTCTTCGGCCCGGCTTGCTTGAATCCTGATGGTGCAGTGAGAAAGGGACTCATGTCTGAGTATACCCTGCCACACCTATAGTGGCCAAAAACGATTCAGAAAAGGGGGTGGTGATGAACAGAGTGTCTGAATTAAGCAGACCACTCTAACCCAGTCCAATGATCAGGGCTTGATCCATCACCGTTATTTATCTCACTGCACCATCCCAGCTCAGAACCTGGCTATATGCAAATCAGTCTGTCCCTGGCCCAGTGCATCATGGGAACAGGGCAGACTAAACTACCAAGCCAATTCTTCACCAGAAAGGAGACAAGCTACCGGGGACCGGTTTCTGGCATTTCAGCCGTCTTCGGCCCGGCTTGCTTGAATCCTGATGGTGCAGTGAGAAAGGGACTCATGTCTGAGTATACCCTGCCACACCTATAGTGGCCAAAAACGATTCAGAAAAGGGTGTGGTGATGAACAGAGTGTCTGAATTAAGCATACCACTCTTACCCAGTCCAAAGATCAGGGCTTGATCCATCACCATTATTTATCTCACTGCACCATCCCAGCTCAGAACCTGGCTATATGCAAATCAGTCTGTCCCTGGCCCAGTGCATCATGGGAACAGGGCAGACTAAACTACCAAGCCAATTCTTCACCAGAAAGGAGACAAGCTACCGGGGACCGGTTTCTGGCATTTCAGCCGTCTTCGGCCCGGCTTGCTTGAATCCTGATGGTGCAGTGAGAAAGAGACCCATGTCTGAGTATACCCTGCCACTCCTATAGTGGCCAAAAACGATTCAGAAAAGGGGGTGGTGATGAACAGAGTGTCTGAATTAAGCAGACCACTCTTACCCAGTCCAAAGATCAGGGCTTGATCCATCACCGTTATTTATCTCACTGCACCATCCCAGCTCAGAACCTGACTATATGCAAATCAGTCTGTCCCTGGCCCAGTGCATCATGGGAACAGGGCAGACTAAACTACCAAGCCAATTCTTCACCAGAAAGGAGACAAGCTACCGGGGACCGGTTTCTGGCATTTCAGCCGTCTTCGGCCCGGCTTGCTTGAATCCTGATGGTGCAGTGAGAAAGGGACTCATGTCTGAGTATACCCTGCCACACCTATAGTGGCCAAAAACGATTCAGAAAAGGGGGTGGTGATGAACAGAGTGTCTGAATTAAGCAGACCACTCTTACCCAGTCCAAAGATCAGGGCTTGATCCATCACCGTTATTTATCTCACTGCACCATCCCAGCTCAGAACCTGGCTATATGCAATTCAGTCTGTCCCTGGCCCAGTGCATCATGGGAACAGGGCAGACTAAACTACCAAGCCAATTCTTCACCAGAAAGGAGACAAGCTACCGGGGACCGGTTTCTGGCATTTCAGCCGTCTTCGGCCTGGCTTGCTTGAATCCTGATGGTGCAGTGAGAAAGGGACTCATGTCTGAGTATACCCTGCCACACCTATAGTGGCCAAAAACGATTCAGAAAAGGGTGTGGTGATGAACAGAGTGTCTGAATTAAGCAGACCACTCTTACCCAGTCCAAAGATCAGGGCTTGATCCATCACCGTTATTTATCTCACTGCACCATCCCAGCTCAGAACCTGGCTATGTGCAAATCAGTCTGTCCCTGGCCCAGTGCATCATGGGAACAGGGCAGACTAAACTACCAAGCCAATTCTTCACCAGAAAGGAGACAAGCTACCGGGGACCGGTTTCTGGCATTTCAGCCGTCTTCGGCCCGGCTTGCTTGCATCCTGATGGTGCAGTGAGAACGGGACTCATGTCTGAGTATACCCTGCCACACCTATAGTGGCCAAAAACGATTCAGAAAAGGGGGTGGTGATGAACAGAGTGTCTGAATTAAGCAGACCACTCTTACCCAGTCCAAAGATCAGGGCTTGATCCATCACCGTTATTTATCTCACTGCACCATCCCAGCTCAGAACCTGGCTATATGCAAATCAGTCTGTCCCTGGCCCAGTGCATCATGGGAACAGGGCAGACTAAACTACCAAGCCAATTCTTCACCAGAAAGGAGACAAGCTACCGGGGACCGGTTTCTGGCATTTCAGCCGTCTTCGGCCCGGCTTGCTTGAATCCTGATGGTGCAGTGAGAAAGGGACTCATGTCTGAGTATACCCTGCCACACCTATAGTGGCCAAAAACGATTCAGAAAAGGGGGTGGTGATGAACAGAGTGTCTGAATTAAGCAGACCACTCTAACCCAGTCCAATGATCAGGGCTTGATCCATCACCGTTATTTATCTCACTGCACCATCCCAGCTCAGAACCTGGCTATATGCAAATCAGTCTGTTCTGGCCCAGTGCATCATGGGAACAGGGCAGACTAAACTACCAAGCCAATTCTTCACCAGAAAGGAGACAAGCTACCGGGGACCGGTTTCTGGCATTTCAGCCGTCTTCGGCCCGGCTTGCTTGAATCCTGATGGTGCAGTGAGAAAGGGACTCATGTCTGAGTATACCCTGCCACACCTATAGTGGCCAAAAACGATTCAGAAAAGGGTGTGGTGATGAACAGAGTGTCTGAATTAAGCATACCACTCTTACCCAGTCCAAAGATCAGGGCTTGATCCATCACCATTATTTATCTCACTGCACCATCCCAGCTCAGAACCTGGCTATATGCAAATCAGTCTGTCCCTGGCCCAGTGCATCATGGGAACAGGGCAGACTAAACTACCAAGCCAATTCTTCACCAGAAAGGAGACAAGCTACCGGGGACCGGTTTCTGGCATTTCAGCCGTCTTCGGCCCGGCTTGCTTGAATCCTGATGGTGCAGTGAGAAAGAGACCCATGTCTGAGTATACCCTGCCACACCTATAGTGGCCAAAAACGATTCAGAAAAGGGGGTGGTGATGAACAGAGTGTCTGAATTAAGCAGACCACTCTTACCCAGTCCAAAGATCAGGGCTTGATCCATCACCGTTATTTATCTCACTGCACCATCCCAGCTCAGAACCTGACTATATGCAAATCAGTCTGTCCCTGGCCCAGTGCATCATGGGAACAGGGCAGACTAAACTACCAAGCCAATTCTTCACCAGAAAGGAGACAAGCTACCGGGGACCGGTTTCTGGCATTTCAGCCGTCTTCGGCCCGGCTTGCTTGAATCCTGATGGTGCAGTGAGAAAGGGACTCATGTCTGAGTATACCCTGCCACACCTATAGTGGCCAAAAACGATTCAGAAAAGGGGGTGGTGATGAACAGAGTGTCTGAATTAAGCAGACCACTCTTACCCAGTCCAAAGAACAGGGCTTGATCCATCACCGTTATTTATCTCACTGCACCATCCCAGCTCAGAACCTGGCTATATGCAAATCAGTCTGTCCCTGGCCCAGTGCATCATGGGAAAAGGGCAGACTAAACTACCAAGCCAATTCTTCACCAGAAAGGAGACAAGCCACCGGGGACCGGTTTCTGGCATTTCAGCCGTCTTCGGCCCGGCTTGCTTGAATCCTGATGGTGCAGTGAGAAAGGGACTCATGTCTGAGTATACCCTGCCACACCTATAGTGGCCAAAAACGATTCAGAAAAGGGGGTGGTGATGAACAGAGTGTCTGAATTAAGCAGACCACTCTTACCCAGTCCAAAGATCAGGGCTTGATCTATCACCGTTATTTATCTCACTGCACCATCCCAGCTCAGAACCTGGCTATATGCAAATCAGTCTGTCCCTGGCCCAGTGCATCATGGGAACAGGGCAGACTAAACTACCAAGCCAATTCTTCACCAGAAAGGAGACAAGCTACCGGGGACCGGTTTCTGGCATTTCAGCCGTCTTCGGCCCGGCTTGCTTGAATCCTGATGGTGCAGTGAGAAAGGGACTCATGTCTGAGTATACCCTGCCACACCTATAGTGGCCAAAAACGATTCAGAAAAGGGGGTGGTGATGAACAGAGTGTCTGAATTAAGCAGACCACTCTTACCCAGTCCAAAGATCAGGGCTTGATCCATCACCGTTATTTATCTCACTGCACCATCCCAGCTCAGAACCTGGCTATATGCAAATCAGTCTGTCCCTGGCCCAGTGCATCATGGGAACAGGGCAGACTAAACTACCAAGCCAATTCTTCACCAGAAAGGAGACAAGCTACCGGGGACCGGTTTCTGGCATTTCAGCCGTCTTCGGCCCGGCTTGCTTGAATCCTGATGGTGCAGTGTGAAAGGGACTCATGTCTGAGTATACCCTGCCACACCTATAGTGGCCAAAAACGATTCAGAAAAGGGGGTGGTGATGAACAGAGTGTCTGAATTAAGCAGACCACTCTTACCCAGTCCAAAGATCAGGGCTTGATCCATCACCGTTATTTATCTCACTGCACCATCCCAGCTCAGAACCTGGCTATATGCAAATCAGTCTGTCCCTGGCCCAGTGCATCATGGGAACAGGGCAGACTAAACTACCAAGCCAATTCTTCACCAGAAAGGAGACAAGCTACCGGGGACCGGTTTCTGGCATTTCAGCCGTCTTCGGCCCGGCTTGCTTGAATCCTGATGGTGCAGTGAGAAAGGGACTCATGTCTGAGTATACCCTGCCACACCTATAGTGGCCAAAAACGATTCAGAAAAGGGGGTGGTGATGAACAGAGTGTCTGAATTAAGCAGACCACTCTTACCCAGTCCAAAGATCAGGGCTTGATCCATCACCGTTATTTATCTCACTGCACCATCCCAGCTCAGAACCTGGCTATATGCAAATCAGTCTGTCCCTGGCCCAGTGCATCATGGGAACAGGGCAGACTAAACTACCAGGCCAATTCTTCACCAGAAAGGAGACAAGCTACCGGGGACCGGTTTCTGGCATTTCAGCCGTCTTCGGCCCGGCTTGCTTGAATCCTGATGGTGCAGTGAGAAAGGGACTCATGTCTGAGTATACCCTGCCACACCTATAGTGGCCAAAAACGATTCAGAAAAGGGGGTGGTGATGAACAGAGTGTCTGAATTAAGCAGACCACTCTTACCCAGTCCAAAGATCAGGGCTTGATCCATCACCGTTATTTATCTCACTGCACCATCCCAGCTCAGAACCTGGCTATATGCAAATCAGTCTGTCCCTGGCCCAGTGCATCATGGGAACAGGGCAGACTAAACTACCAGGCCAATTCTTCACCAGAAAGGAGACAAGCTACCGGGGACCGGTTTCTGGCATTTCAGCCGTCTTCGGCCCGGCTTGCTTGAATCCTGATGGTGCAGTGAGAAAGGGACTCATGTCTGAGTATACCCTGCCACACCTATAGTGGCCAAAAACGATTCAGAAAAGGGGGTGGTGATGAACAGAGTGTCTGAATTAAGCAGACCACTCTTACCCAGTCCAAAGATCAGGGCTTGATCCATCACCGTTATTTATCTCACTGCACCATCCCAGCTCAGAACCTGGCTATATGCAAATCAGTCTGTCCCTGGCCCAGTGCATCATGGGAACAGGGCAGACTAAACTACCAGGCCAATTCTTCACCAGAAAGGAGACAAGCTACCGGGGACCGGTTTCTGGCATTTCAGCCGTCTTCGGCCCGGCTTGCTTGAATCCTGATGGTGCAGTGAGAAAGGGACTCATGTCTGAGTATACCCTGCCACACCTATAGTGGCCAAAAACGATTCAGAAAAGGGGGTGGTGATGAACAGAGTGTCTGAATTAAGCAGACCACTCTTACCCAGTCCAAAGATCAGGGCTTGATCCATCACCGTTATTTATCTCACTGCACCATCCCAGCTCAGAACCTGGCTATATGCAAATCAGTCTGTCCCTGGCCCAGTGCATCATGGGAACAGGGCAGACTAAACTACCAAGCCAATTCTTCACCAGAAAGGAGACAAGCTACCGGGGACCGGTTTCTGGCATTTCAGCCGTCTTCGGCCCGGCTTGCTTGAATCCTGATGGTGCAGTGAGAAAGAGACCCATGTCTGAGTATACCCTGCCACTCCTATAGTGGCCAAAAACGATTCAGAAAAGGGGGTGGTGATGAACAGAGTGTCTGAATTAAGCAGACCACTCTTACCCAGTCCAAAGATCAGGGCTTGATCCATCACCGTTATTTATCTCACTGCACCATCCCAGCTCAGAACCTGACTATATGCAAATCAGTCTGTCCCTGGCCCAGTGCATCATGGGAACAGGGCAGACTAAACTACCAAGCCAATTCTTCACCAGAAAGGAGACAAGCTACCGGGGACCGGTTTCTGGCATTTCAGCCGTCTTCGGCCCGGCTTGCTTGAATCCTGATGGTGCAGTGAGAAAGGGACTCATGTCTGAGTATACCCTGCCACACCTATAGTGGCCAAAAACGATTCAGAAAAGGGGGTGGTGATGAACAGAGTGTCTGAATTAAGCAGACCACTCTTACCCAGTCCAAAGATCAGGGCTTGATCCATCACCGTTATTTATCTCACTGCACCATCCCAGCTCAGAACCTGGCTATATGCAATTCAGTCTGTCCCTGGCCCAGTGCATCATGGGAACAGGGCAGACTAAACTACCAAGCCAATTCTTCACCAGAAAGGAGACAAGCTACCGGGGACCGGTTTCTGGCATTTCAGCCGTCTTCGGCCTGGCTTGCTTGAATTCTGATGGTGCAGTGAGAAAGGGACTCATGTCTGAGTATACCCTGCCACACCTATAGTGGCCAAAAACGATTCAGAAAAGGGTGTGGTGATGAACAGAGTGTCTGAATTAAGCAGACCACTCTTACCCAGTCCAAAGATCAGGGCTTGATCCATCACCGTTATTTATCTCACTGCACCATCCCAGCTCAGAACCTGGCTATGTGCAAATCAGTCTGTCCCTGGCCCAGTGCATCATGGGAACAGGGCAGACTAAACTACCAAGCCAATTCTTCACCAGAAAGGAGACAAGCTACCGGGGACCGGTTTCTGGCATTTCAGCCGTCTTCGGCCCGGCTTGCTTGCATCCTGATGGTGCAGTGAGAACGGGACTCATGTCTGAGTATACCCTGCCACACCTATAGTGGCCAAAAACGATTCAGAAAAGGGGGTGGTGATGAACAGAGTGTCTGAATTAAGCAGACCACTCTTACCCAGTCCAAAGATCAGGGCTTGATCCATCACCGTTATTTATCTCACTGCACCATCCCAGCTCAGAACCTGGCTATATGCAAATCAGTCTGTCCCTGGCCCAGTGCATCATGGGAACAGGGCAGACTAAACTACCAAGCCAATTCTTCACCAGAAAGGAGACAAGCTACCGGGGACCGGTTTCTGGCATTTCAGCCGTCTTCGGCCCGGCTTGCTTGAATCCTGATGGTGCAGTGAGAAAGGGACTCATGTCTGAGTATACCCTGCCACACCTATAGTGGCCAAAAACGATTCAGAAAAGGGGGTGGTGATGAACAGAGTGTCTGAATTAAGCAGACCACTCTAACCCAGTCCAATGATCAGGGCTTGATCCATCACCGTTATTTATCTCACTGCACCATCCCAGCTCAGAACCTGGCTATATGCAAATCAGTCTGTTCTGGCCCAGTGCATCATGGGAACAGGGCAGACTAAACTACCAAGCCAATTCTTCACCAGAAAGGAGACAAGCTACCGGGGACCGGTTTCTGGCATTTCAGCCGTCTTCGGCCCGGCTTGCTTGAATCCTGATGGTGCAGTGAGAAAGGGACTCATGTCTGAGTATACCCTGCCACACCTATAGTGGCCAAAAACGATTCAGAAAAGGGTGTGGTGATGAACAGAGTGTCTGAATTAAGCATACCACTCTTACCCAGTCCAAAGATCAGGGCTTGATCCATCACCATTATTTATCTCACTGCACCATCCCAGCTCAGAACCTGGCTATATGCAAATCAGTCTGTCCCTGGCCCAGTGCATCATGGGAACAGGGCAGACTAAACTACCAAGCCAATTCTTCACCAGAAAGGAGACAAGCTACCGGGGACCGGTTTCTGGCATTTCAGCCGTCTTCGGCCCGGCTTGCTTGAATCCTGATGGTGCAGTGAGAAAGAGACCCATGTCTGAGTATACCCTGCCACACCTATAGTGGCCAAAAACGATTCAGAAAAGGGGGTGGTGATGAACAGAGTGTCTGAATTAAGCAGACCACTCTTACCCAGTCCAAAGATCAGGGCTTGATCCATCACCGTTATTTATCTCACTGCACCATCCCAGCTCAGAACCTGACTATATGCAAATCAGTCTGTCCCTGGCCCAGTGCATCATGGGAACAGGGCAGACTAAACTACCAAGCCAATTCTTCACCAGAAAGGAGACAAGCTACCGGGGACCGGTTTCTGGCATTTCAGCCGTCTTCGGCCCGGCTTGCTTGAATCCTGATGGTGCAGTGAGAAAGGGACTCATGTCTGAGTATACCCTGCCACACCTATAGTGGCCAAAAACGATTCAGAAAAGGGGGTGGTGATGAACAGAGTGTCTGAATTAAGCAGACCACTCTTACCCAGTCCAAAGATCAGGGCTTGATCCATCACCGTTATTTATCTCACTGCACCATCCCAGCTCAGAACCTGGCTATATGCAAATCAGTCTGTCCCTGGCCCAGTGCATCATGGGAAAAGGGCAGACTAAACTACCAAGCCAATTCTTCACCAGAAAGGAGACAAGCCACCGGGGACCGGTTTCTGGCATTTCAGCCGTCTTCGGCCCGGCTTGCTTGAATCCTGATGGTGCAGTGAGAAAGGGACTCATGTCTGAGTATACCCTGCCACACCTATAGTGGCCAAAAACGATTCAGAAAAGGGGGTGGTGATGAACAGAGTGTCTGAATTAAGCAGACCACTCTTACCCAGTCCAAAGATCAGGGCTTGATCTATCACCGTTATTTATCTCACTGCACCATCCCAGCTCAGAACCTGGCTATATGCAAATCAGTCTGTCCCTGGCCCAGTGCATCATGGGAACAGGGCAGACTAAACTACCAAGCCAATTCTTCACCAGAAAGGAGACAAGCTACCGGGGACCGGTTTCTGGCATTTCAGCCGTCTTCGGCCCGGCTTGCTTGAATCCTGATGGTGCAGTGAGAAAGGGACTCATGTCTGAGTATACCCTGCCACACCTATAGTGGCCAAAAACGATTCAGAAAAGGGGGTGGTGATGAACAGAGTGTCTGAATTAAGCAGACCACTCTTACCCAGTCCAAAGATCAGGGCTTGATCCATCACCGTTATTTATCTCACTGCACCATCCCAGCTCAGAACCTGGCTATATGCAAATCAGTCTGTCCCTGGCCCAGTGCATCATGGGAACAGGGCAGACTAAACTACCAAGCCAATTCTTCACCAGAAAGGAGACAAGCTACCGGGGACCGGTTTCTGGCATTTCAGCCGTCTTCGGCCCGGCTTGCTTGAATCCTGATGGTGCAGTGTGAAAGGGACTCATGTCTGAGTATACCCTGCCACACCTATAGTGGCCAAAAACGATTCAGAAAAGGGGGTGGTGATGAACAGAGTGTCTGAATTAAGCAGACCACTCTTACCCAGTCCAAAGATCAGGGCTTGATCCATCACCGTTATTTATCTCACTGCACCATCCCAGCTCAGAACCTGGCTATATGCAAATCAGTCTGTCCCTGGCCCAGTGCATCATGGGAACAGGGCAGACTAAACTACCAAGCCAATTCTTCACCAGAAAGGAGACAAGCTACCGGGGACCGGTTTCTGGCATTTCAGCCGTCTTCGGCCCGGCTTGCTTGAATCCTGATGGTGCAGTGAGAAAGGGACTCATGTCTGAGTATACCCTGCCACACCTATAGTGGCCAAAAACGATTCAGAAAAGGGGGTGGTGATGAACAGAGTGTCTGAATTAAGCAGACCACTCTTACCCAGTCCAAAGATCAGGGCTTGATCCATCACCGTTATTTATCTCACTGCACCATCCCAGCTCAGAACCTGGCTATATGCAAATCAGTCTGTCCCTGGCCCAGTGCATCATGGGAACAGGGCAGACTAAACTACCAGGCCAATTCTTCACCAGAAAGGAGACAAGCTACCGGGGACCGGTTTCTGGCATTTCAGCCGTCTTCGGCCCGGCTTGCTTGAATCCTGATGGTGCAGTGAGAAAGGGACTCATGTCTGAGTATACCCTGCCACACCTATAGTGGCCAAAAACGATTCAGAAAAGGGGGTGGTGATGAACAGAGTGTCTGAATTAAGCAGACCACTCTTACCCAGTCCAAAGATCAGGGCTTGATCCATCACCGTTATTTATCTCACTGCACCATCCCAGCTCAGAACCTGGCTATATGCAAATCAGTCTGTCCCTGGCCCAGTGCATCATGGGAACAGGGCAGACTAAACTACCAGGCCAATTCTTCACCAGAAAGGAGACAAGCTACCGGGGACCGGTTTCTGGCATTTCAGCCGTCTTCGGCCCGGCTTGCTTGAATCCTGATGGTGCAGTGAGAAAGGGACTCATGTCTGAGTATACCCTGCCACACCTATAGTGGCCAAAAACGATTCAGAAAAGGGGGTGGTGATGAACAGAGTGTCTGAATTAAGCAGACCACTCTTACCCAGTCCAAAGATCAGGGCTTGATCCATCACCGTTATTTATCTCACTGCACCATCCCAGCTCAGAACCTGGCTATATGCAAATCAGTCTGTCCCTGGCCCAGTGCATCATGGGAACAGGGCAGACTAAACTACCAGGCCAATTCTTCACCAGAAAGGAGACAAGCTACCGGGGACCGGTTTCTGGCATTTCAGCCATCTTCGGCCCGGCTTGCTTGAATCCTGATGGTGCAGTGAGAAAGGGACTCATGTCTGAGTATACCCTGCCACACCTATAGTGGCCAAAAACGATTCAGAAAAGGGGGTGGTGATGAACAGAGTGTCTGAATTAAGCAGACCACTCTTACCCAGTCCAAAGATCAGGGCTTGATCCATCACCGTTATTTATCTCACTGCACCATCCCAGCTCAGAACCTGGCTATATGCAAATCAGTCTGTCCCTGGCCCAGTGCATCATGGGAACAGGGCAGACTAAACTACCAGGCCAATTCTTCACCAGAAAGGAGACAAGCTACCGGGGACCGGTTTCTGGCATTTCAGCCGTCTTCGGCCCGGCTTGCTTGAATCCTGATGGTGCAGTGAGAAAGGGACTCATGTCTGAGTATACCCTGCCACACCTATAGTGGCCAAAAACGATTCAGAAAAGGGGGTGGTGATGAACAGAGTGTCTGAATTAAGCAGACCACTCTTACCCAGTCCAAAGATCAGGGCTTGATCCATCACCGTTATTTATCTCACTGCACCATCTCAGCTCAGAACCTGGCTATATGCAAATCAGTCTGTCCCTGGCCCAGTGCATCATGGGAACAGGGCAGACTAAACTACCAGGCCAATTCTTCACCAGAAAGGAGACAAGCTACCGGGGACCGGTTTCTGGCATTTCAGCCGTCTTCGGCCCGGCTTGCTTGAATCCTGATGGTGCAGTGAGAAAGGGACTCATGTCTGAGTATACCCTGCCACACCTATAGTGGCCAAAAACGATTCAGAAAAGGGGGTGGTGATGAACAGAGTGTCTGAATTAAGCAGACCACTCTTACCCAGTCCAAAGATCAGGGCTTGATCCATCACCGTTATTTATCTCACAGCACCATCCCAGTTCAGAACCTGGCTATATGCAAATCAGTCTGTCCCTGGCCCAGTGCATCATGGGAACAGGGCAGACTAAACTACCAAGCCAATTCTTCACCAGAAAGGAGACAAGCTACCGGGGACCGGTTTCTGGCATTTCAGCCGTCTTCGGCCCGGCTTGCTTGAATCCTGATGGTGCAGTGAGAAAGGGACTCATGTCTGAGTATACCCTGCCACACCTATAGTGGCCAAAAACGATTCAGAAAAGGGGGTGGTGATGAACAGAGTGTCTGAATTAAGCAGACCACTCTTACCCAGTCCAAAGATCAGGGCTTGATCCATCACCGTTATTTATCTCACTGCACCATTCCAGCTCAGAACCTGGCTATATGCAAATCAGTCTGTCCCTGGCCCAGTGCATCATGGGAAAAGGGCAGACTAAACTACCAAGCCAATTCTTCACCAGAAAGGAGACAAGCCACCGGGGACCGGTTTCTGGCATTTCAGCCGTCTTCGGCCCGGCTTGCTTGAATCCTGATGGTGCAGTGAGAAAGGGACTCATGTCTGAGTATACCCTGCCACACCTATAGTGGCCAAAAACGATTCAGAAAAGGGGGTGGTGATGAACAGAGTGTCTGAATTAACCAGACCACTCTTACCCAGTCCAAAGATCAGGGCTTGATCTATCACCGTTATTTATATCACTGCACCATCCCAGCTCAGAACCTGGCTATATGCAAATCAGTCTGTCCCTGGCCCAGTGCATCATGGGAACAGGGCAGACTAAACTACCAAGCCAATTCTTCACCAGAAAGGAGACAAGCTACCGGGGACCGGTTTCTGGCATTTCAGCCGTCTTCGGCCCGGCTTGCTTGAATCCTGATGGTGCAGTGAGAAAGGGACTCATGTCTGAGTATACCCTGCCACACCTATAGTGGCCAAAAACGATTCAGAAAAGGGGGTGGTGATGAACAGAGTGTCTGAATTAAGCAGACCACTCTTACCCAGTCCAAAGATCAGGGCTTGATCCATCACCGTTATTTATCTCACTGCACCATCCCAGCTCAGAACCTGGCTATATGCAAATCAGTCTGTCCCTGGCCCAGTGCATCATGGGAACAGGGCAGACTAAACTACCAAGCCAATTCTTCACCAGAAAGGAGACAAGCTACCGGGGACCGGTTTCTGGCATTTCAGCCGTCTTCGGCCCGGCTTGCTTGAATCCTGATGGTGCAGTGTGAAAGGGACTCATGTCTGAGTATACCCTGCCACACCTATAGTGGCCAAAAACGATTCAGAAAAGGGGGTGGTGATGAACAGAGTGTCTGAATTAAGCAGACCACTCTTACCCAGTCCAAAGATCAGGGCTTGATCCATCACCGTTATTTATCTCACTGCACCATCCCAGCTCAGAACCTGGCTATATGCAATTCAGTCTGTCCCTGGCCCAGTGCATCATGGGAACAGGGCAGACTAAACTACCAAGCCAATTCTTCACCAGAAAGGAGACAAGCTACCGGGGACCGGTTTCTGGCATTTCAGCCGTCTTCGGCCCGGCTTGCTTGAATCCTGAAGGTGCAGTGAGAAAGGGACTCATGTCTGAGTATACCCTGCCACACCTATAGTGGCCAAAAACGATTCAGAAAAGGGGGTGGTGATGAACAGAGTGTCTGAATTAAGCAGACCACTCTTACCCAGTCCAAAGATCAGGGCTTGATCCATCACCGTTATTTATCTCACTGCACCATCCCAGCTCAGAACCTGGCTATATGCAAATCAGTCTGTCCCTGGCCCAGTGCATCATGGGAAAAGGGCAGACTAAACTACCAAGCCAATTCTTCACCAGAAAGGAGACAAGCCACCGAGGACCGGTTTCTGGCATTTCAGCCGTCTTCGGCCCGGCTTGCTTGAATCCTGATGGTGCAGTGAGAAAGGGACTCATGTCTGAGTATACCCTGCCACACCTATAGTGGCCAAAAACGATTCAGAAAAGGGGGTGGTGATGAACAGAGTGTCTGAATTAAGCAGACCACTCTTACCCAGTCCAAAGATCAGGGCTTGATCTATCACCGTTATTTATCTCACTGCACCATCCCAGCTCAGAACCTGGCTATATGCAAATCAGTCTGTCCCTGGCCCAGTGCATCATGGGAACAGGGCAGACTAAACTACCAAGCCAATTCTTCACCAGAAAGGAGACAAGCTACCGGGGACCGGTTTCTGGCATTTCAGCCGTCTTCGGCCCGGCTTGCTTGAATCCTGATGGTGCAGTGAGAAAGGGACTCATGTCTGAGTATACCCTGCCACACCTATAGTGGCCAAAAACGATTCAGAAAAGGGGGTGGTGATGAACAGAGTGTCTGAATTAAGCAGACCACTCTTACCCAGTCCAAAGATCAGGGCTTGATCCATCACCGTTATTTATCTCACTGCACCATCCCAGCTCAGAACCTGGCTATATGCAAATCAGTCTGTCCCTGGCCCAGTGCATCATGGGAACAGGGCAGACTAAACTACCAAGCCAATTCTTCACCAGAAAGGAGACAAGCTACCGGGGACCGGTTTCTGGCATTTCAGCCGTCTTCGGCCCGGCTTGCTTGAATCCTGATGGTGCAGTGTGAAAGGGACTCATGTCTGAGTATACCCTGCCACACCTATAGTGGCCAAAAATGATTCAGAAAAGGGGGTGGTGATGAACAGAGTGTCTGAATTAAGCAGACCACTCTTACCCAGTCCAAAGATCAGGGCTTGATCCATCACCGTTATTTATCTCACTGCACCATCCCAGCTCAGAACCTGGCTATATGCAAATCAGTCTGTCCCTGGCCCAGTGCATCATGGGAACAGGGCAGACTAAACTACCAAGCCAATTCTTCACCAGAAAGGAGACAAGCTACCGGGGACCGGTTTCTGGCATTTCAGCCGTCTTCGGCCTGGCTTGCTTGAATCCTGATGGTGCAGTGAGAAAGGGACTCATGTCTGAGTATACCCTGCCACACCTATAGTGGCCAAAAACGATTCAGAAAAGGGGGTGGTGATGAACAGAGTGTCTGAATTAAGCAGACCACTCTTACCCAGTCCAAAGATCAGGGCTTGATCCATCACCGTTATTTATCTCACTGCACCATCCCAGCTCAGAACCTGGCTATATGCAAATCAGTCTGTCCCTGGCCCAGTGCATCATGGGAACAGGGCAGACTAAACTACCAGGCCAATTCTTCACCAGAAAGGAGACAAGCTACCGGGGACCGGTTTCTGGCATTTCAGCCGTCTTCGGCCCGGCTTGCTTGAATCCTGATGGTGCAGTGAGAAAGGGACTCATGTCTGAGTATACCCTGCCACACCTATAGTGGCCAAAAACGATTCAGAAAAGGGGGTGGTGATGAACAGAGTGTCTGAATTAAGCAGACCACTCTTACCCAGTCCAAAGATCAGGGCTTGATCCATCACCGTTATTTATCTCACAGCACCATCCCAGTTCAGAACCTGGCTATATGCAAATCAGTCTGTCCCTGGCCCAGTGCATCATGGGAACAGGGCAGACTAAACTACCAAGCCAATTCTTCACCAGAAAGGAGACAAGCTACCGGGGACCGGTTTCTGGCATTTCAGCCGTCTTCGGCCCGGCTTGCTTGAATCCTGATGGTGCAGTGAGAAAGGGACTCATGTCTGAGTATACCCTGCCACACCTATAGTGGCCAAAAATGATTCAGAAAAGGGGGTGGTGATGAACAGAGTGTCTGAATTAAGCAGACCACTCTTACCCAGTCCAAAGATCAGGGCTTGATCCATCACCGTTATTTATCTCACTGCACCATCCCAGCTCAGAACCTGGCTATATGCAAATCAGTCTGTCCCTGGCCCAGTGCATCATGGGAACAGGGCAGACTAAACTACCAAGCCAATTCTTCACCAGAAAGGAGACAAGCTACCGGGGACCGGTTTCTGGCATTTCAGCCGTCTTCGGCCCGGCTTGCTTGAATCCTGATGGTGCAGTGAGAAAGGGACTCATGTCTGAGTATACCCTGCCACACCTATAGTGGCCAAAAACGATTCAGAAAAGGGGGTGGTGATGAACAGAGTGTCTGAATTAAGCAGACCACTCTTACCCAGTCCAAAGATCAGGGCTTGATCCATCACCGTTATTTATCTCACTGCACCATCCCAGCTCAGAACCTGGCTATATGCAAATCAGTCTGTCCCTGGCCCAGTGCATCATGGGAACAGGGCAGACTAAACTACCAAGCCAATTCTTCACCAGAAAGGAGACAAGCTACCGGGGACCGGTTTCTGGCATTTCAGCCGTCTTCGGCCCGGCTTGCTTGAATCCTGATGGTGCAGTGAGAAAGGGACTCATGTCTGAGTATACCCTGCCACACCTATAGTGGCCAAAAACGATTCAGAAAAGGGGGTGGTGATGAACAGAGTGTCTGAATTAAGCAGACCACTCTTACCCAGTCCAAAGATCAGGGCTTGATCCATCACCGTTATTTATCTCACTGCACCATCCCAGCTCAGAACCTGGCTATATGCAAATCAGTCTGTCCCTGGCCCAGTGCATCATGGGAACAGGGCAGACTAAACTACCAAGCCAATTCTTCACCAGAAAGGAGACAAGCTACCGGGGCACAGCTAAAAACCAGTGTATTATGTTGAACCTGAACCTTGTCAATAAAAAACGATGGTGGGCATTAATAACAATCGACAAATAGGATTATCCCCCCGACATGTTTTCAACAAAATATATAGTTTCACGGTAGGTTTGAGAATCTCCCTCTCCTCTCTTTCACATTGCCTCCTAGATAAAAACATATTTTTCATACCCTGCATCTCCCTTGACCGTAATTATCTAGGATTGTAAACAATTCTGTACAACCCACACTCTTCAACATCTCCTTGACATACCTAAGTCATGGAATATGTGGTGCACCCGCAAGTGATCTGCAATCCTCAATCACAAGCTGGATTACATTAAGGGCAGGGCTGGACCAGATTCAAAGCCATTGCATGATGGGTACCAGAGTGATGAGTTCAATGAAGTAGCCTAATGCCACCTCCTCATGAACCATAAACAATGGAGTACCAGCAGGAGCAGCAGTAAGAAACTTGCTTAGTCATCAGTTTATGACATTTTTGTTCATCAGTTGTGGAATTAAATGTGTTAAGGATTCAACAAATGGTTACAGAAGAAAATATTCATAAAATTAAATTACTCATTGTTTTTAATTGGTTTAAGAATGCAAAACAAGTCATCCCAGGAGATACGTTTTAGATTAAGAGAGCTAGTTAACATGAAAACGGTTCATCCTGAAACACTAAGTTTATGAAAAACAACCAAAATTAAAGGCTGGATCACTGAAATGAGCAATTTGGCCACCTCGAAAACATTCCTCTGTAGAGTAAAAAGTTGAGAAGATGTTTTTGAGAGGATATAGGAAATCTTCCTTGAAATGAGTGTGAAGTAAAGATGGCTTGAAAGTGATTCTTGACAGCTGCTTATGTGGTTGCAGATACTACTTTATCTTTTGTAAGTAAGAAGTATTCAGTGAACGGCAGTGGTTACTTTAAGAAAAAACAGAAGTGCTGGGGCTCTCATCAGGAGGCAGCTTGCACCAGCCCATTTCTCCTGTTAGCGCCGCCTAAAATAGAGCCAACTACTAACCATGAAAGTGGGGAGAGGATGTGGAGTAATGGCTGGAGCTGTCGACTTCTGAGCTGGGGAATCAGGTTCAAGTCTCAGCGTCTGCTCATCATCCTGTGATTCTGGGAAAATCACTTAATCACCCTGTAAATAAATGTGCCCTTAACTGGTGCCCATGAAAAGCGCCAGTGCAGAGCACAGAAAACCACAGCTCAAATTAAGCACTGGTGAACAGAGGCTTAGTAAATCTGCCTTCACCATTTAACATTGTTAATGTGATGATTATTGCCAAATGCACTGTAAGTTAGAAGTATAGATTTGAAAATATAATAGCGTGCCTATGTTGTAGACCGAGGTCCGTGAGGGCTAACGCGTTGGAAGTAGTCCAACGCGCTAGCCCTCGCGGACCTCGGTTACCGCCACAGACGCCCAAGGGACCCCAACCCTTCAGTGACGGTGATTGACTCAGGTCCTGCGGCACTACTTCAGCCCCCGTGAGACGCCAGACCGCGGCACTCTGATTAAGCATACCGATAAATAACGGCCACACGTCTGAAATCCCGCCACCTTGAGGCCCGCACTTGCTGCACCTCATTGACAATTAAAGAACCCCTGAGACGCCGGACCCCAGTGCTCTGATTAAGCATACCGATCACTGGAACTAAACCGACAACCATGTCCTGAATGAGGAAAATTGAATTTTATATGGTCAAGTATGTCCCCTATCGTGTACCCCAACGTTCATTGTATGTGCATGACATCCATGCATTCTCCCTCTATGGCCGAATTGAAGACGCAATTGCATTTGCGTCCAACGTTAACATGTCATCTACCAGGCCCTCCATGAACGAAACGATAATTCAGCTTCAAAGTCTACGTTTCCAATGCATTTACATGGTGCACTTTTAAATATCGCAAAGCACACGTTTTACACGTTTTTCTGGCTTAGTCGAGCCAGGCCCTTAATTGAGGCTCCGAGTCTCTTCTGTCTCTGAAAGCTGCAGTTTAGGTATGCATCCCTAACCTCTGCCTTACTTCCTGCCCAGCCAAGCGGTGCCCGGCTCGGCCTGGCCTGCCTGCCAAGACGGTATTTGCCTACAGTTATCTGCTCAGCCTCCGCAAAAACACATTCCAGTCTAGTGAAATAGGTAAACATATTACCGGCTGCAGAGCAAAGGGCCCTTTCTTCCTGTCTCCTTGCAAGTGATTTACCGAACCCGTTACCATGGTAGGCCCATGGCCCCCGTACATGCATGAAGAACCATATGCACGCACTAGCATTCAGTATTGAACGGCCTCTGCCCGAGAGACCTTTAGCTTCAGACAACACATCCTCCAAACACAAGATATCAGATATGCTATAGGTGCAGGTCGTTCTGACATCCCAGACACCAAGACTCCCCTACTAGTGCTAAAGTCAAGCCCCCCAGCTCTCCCCAGTTACACGTCATGCTCAGTTGCGCTCGCATCCAGGGTAAAGGTTTCTGCTGACCCTGCAGAATTTCTCTATGCATCCACCCACCTATGACACTTCTGTGACGTTTCCAGTACACACCTCCGTGTACGCCCCTGTACACGCCTTCTTTTACGCCCATGTGTTCTTATCTCTTCTCTTTTCACTTGTACGCCTACTGTATTCATTTCAATTATACAGTTTTACTATATATAATGTGTGATGTTAATAAAATGTTGAATATCCCTTCCTGAACCTTAGTGGTGATGGAACCCGATGTCCAGTGTCTCGAGCCACTTTAATTAAAGCCCGTATGACTCAGATACCACGGACTCTGCCTCTCATTTATTGAGCTATCCTTTATTGTCATTTAATGTATAGAAAAATAGTCCCGGTAATTTTATTTACCACATAATCTGGCGCCCGAATAGGTACCCCTCCCCTTCCCCACGCGCCGGCGATGTAACGCAGGCCCCTGACCCCTTCTACAGCCGTGACGGACTCCTGTGCACACCTGCGGGTTTTCCTGCTATCTCCCTCAGGCCCACGGAGGAGACGGAGACTGCGATCCGGCATCCAGACGAGGCGGTGAGGAATGCGGAGAGTCCCGACCAGAGCCCAAGCCGAGAGAGCAAGGTCCGAGGTATCCGGAGGCCCACCTGTTCCGAAGCGCATCCGTAGTAGCAGCCAGACGCCGTAGCAGTCCAGTCCAGTCCAGTCCAGTATCGAGTTTCCGAGGCCTTCTGTTCTGCTTCCCGGTGAGTACCGTTGTTGGGAACGCATCTAGACTGGTTCATTAATTTGTGCCCGGTCAAGACGGGTCTGGGTACACAGATCCGGTCCAGACGTGTTCACTTAGGTGGATACGGTATGACGTGTCTCTTTACGGGACCGGTATGTCGGTACTGTTTTAGCAGTGCATCTAGTAATTCAGTATTCTAGTATTGTCCTTCGAGATTTTCAGAATTGTGTTTTTCTATGTACCAGGTAGTATCTGGCCGAAATGTTTTAATGTGTTTAATGTCGTGGTATGAATGATTGTTTGCAATTCATTACTGTGTTTATTGTGTTCACGTTCAAGTAAGTTCAAATATGCCGCTGTTCTCGAAATTACGTCAGATAGGAACTAGGCAAGGGATACTCGAAGAAGCAGTTCCCGTCCCGCCTAGGGACACTACCGGTCATTTTATGTACCATAAACATGGCTTAGATGCCATACTGTACTTAGACTTATGGGTTGACTACACCAAGGATCTGGAAGAGAAATATAGATGGCCTGTTTCAGGGACATGGGATGCTGAATGCATCATGAGAGTAGAGGAAGCACTTTGGAAAAAGAAAGCCAGACAATCCCAGAAAGATGCCATAGAATTATGGCGTAAAGAAGCGCATAGAAGAACAGAGAAAGAAATTAGGAAGGCAGAGAAAAGCAGAGAATCATCAGAAAAAGCCCAAGAAAAAGAACTACTAGAAGAAGGTGAACGAGTTAAAGCAGAACAACTAGACAGACAAAGAAATGCCCTTATTAAAGGCATGTATCCCCTTCTCGCCGAGGGCCTGCCTAAAGCGACCCCGGAAGTGCCCAGTAATTTACCGCCACCATTGGTCCCGACTAAACTTCGTCATAAACAGACCGCAGCGGAAATTTTCCTTTCTTCCTACTTAGATGACAGTGTCCCAAAATATGCAAATACAAATCCTCCTCCAAATATTCATCCTCACAACCCTGTTCATGACACGATTCCCCCCACTGTTTCTCCTGCCACTGGTCCTGGCAATCCTTTTAATCCACATGTAACCCAGGACCAACCTACATTACCTACACCTACTTTACCAGCTACACTACCACCAGCGACAGCACAGCCAGTAATAGTTGACGATCACACTTCAGGAGGAACAGTAGGAGGTACCCCTATCACCCCGCCTCAAGTAAAACGAACAACACTAAGAGAAGCAGCATTACAGTGCACACCAAAAGTAGCTACATACGCAGCCCTTAAACAGTACCTTACTGATTGCAGATATGATCCAGTTCCAGGCGAAGACCAGATGATTATATATTCAATACGTGTACGACGTGTTACAAACTATTTGACTATTTTACCAGATATGAGGGAACATTTAGACAAGATATATCACTTCATTAGAACGGGGGAGGGACCAGAAAGTATTCACGAGGCCATGGCACACAGGAAGGTGGAGACTCAAAATATGATCTTACAGTTTTTGATAAATTGTTTGATAAGGGAACAAGATCAGCCAGGTAAAAGCAAAGAAGAGATGAAAGTCCTGACAAAATGGAGTGACAACATAGCTGATGGTAAACATAGTAAACAAGGTTGTATAGAATCCATGTATAGAAAGATTCGTAAAGAAATTCTAGACATACACGAAAGGGAAAGAGCAGCGAGAGAAGCCGAGAAAGCGGAGGATGAAGTCTCAGAAGACGATGATATAGGAACTGGGAATGCAAGTAGAATAGCGTACGTAGGTAGGGCAAGACCCTTTGACAAACCCATACGCCCAGAATGCAAGAAACGTTTTCTTTCTCCCATACCAGAACAATGTTCTCTTGAGCATCTATTCCAGGCCACTGATAAAGTACTGAAGCAACGAATAGGTTACAGTGAACTTAGTACCATGCATGAACAGGAACAAGCCCGGTCAGCAGTACAATGGGCTGGCAATACCAGTGTATATAAAGATGACGTAGTAGCGCAAACATTTTTAAATCTTTCCCCAGACGAACAGCGATTAGCTGGTATGTACATGATTCAACATCTCATTACATTGTATGAAAGTCAGCATTCTGATCCAGGTCCCCTATATAATATATTGGAAGAGTTACTCCTAGGTAGATGGAGAGGCCTAGGTACTGATTTAATTAATATCATTCTAGAACAGCGACACAAGTACAGAACTTTCCTGACTCCACATTTTGTTCCCGTTCCACCCCAGTAAGGAAAACCTTTTACATAGACAGACAGAATCCCTTACGAGAAGTTCATCCCGTCCGGACGACAGGTGGTGAGCTTGAACGAGTATTTGTTTACACCCCCTTAACGAAAATGGAATTATTGGAAATGAAAAAATTAGTACCCTGTCACGATAAAGATCCAGCAGGGTTTCACAGTGAATTAAAGGATATGCTCCGCATGGGGGAGTATACGTATCCCGATATCATTAAAATGTTAAAAGTTCTGTTGCCTGCAGGGATTTACGAAAAACTTAAAGAAAAAGAGTGGGAGGTGGGAGAGAAAAAGATTGATTGGGCAGAATTAGAAAACGAAGACAATACACGAGTCCCTGGTACTGGTCTTGGGGAAAAAGCTAAAGCATTACCAGAGTTATTAGTACAGGTTTTGCCGAGATTACTAGCCACTAAAAAGGAAGACTGGGATGCTATCTCAGCCTGCAAACAGAAACAAGACGAAGACACTAGTGATTTTTATTCCAGGTTCGAGAAATGTTTCATTATTAATAGCGGCCTCAAGACAAGTAGTGAATCATACCCACATCTTTTTGTGACCAAATTAGTAGAGAATTCCTTACCACAAGTTAAAAATAGAGTACTGAAAGTCGAGAGTACATGGCAAGCAAATAGCCCTTCCCAAATGTTACAGATGTTACAGTACCACCAGAACCGAATTAGAGAAGAACACGAACATGAACAGAGACGTATTAAAGACACGAAAATGAAAGTACTAGTTGCTCAGTCTGTCCCAGCTGATAGTCAGAAGAGGGGTATGGCACCGTCCGGTCATTCTGCAGCTCCTGTTAAAGGGAACTGCAATTATTGTAAACAGCCAGGTCACTATATAAACGAATGTGCCGTTTTGAGACACAATATCGCTACAGGCAAAACGAAAGAAAGACCGCGTCCACCTAGACAAGAACATGTTCCACAGAATGTTCCGCAGAACACGCAACCTCCACAGAACGCACAACAGACAGTAGCTGTACCCCAATCCCAACCCATTGCTGCCACACAACATGTCCCGCAACAAATGTACCAGTATGCTCAGTCAGACTACCCAGATTATCAGCAGTACTCATGAAACAGCCTACAGAGGGAGGTTGGCTTGCCCCTTATCGAGGTTCCTGTAGATCAAGAGGGTCCCTATGTACATAGTCAGGTATTGGGGAAAGACAGAACATTTTTGATTGACACAGGGGCGAGCAGAACTACCATCAGTCATGACGAGGTTCCAGGGGCACCCCTCTCAGGCTCACAGAATGTTTCCCTGGGATTTTCAGGAAAGCCTATTGTTAACGAAGTGTCAAAGCCAGTTTCCCTAGAAGTTGGTCCATTGTCTCGCACTTGTTACTTACGAAATCATGCCCAGAAAACTTGCTTGGTATAAAAACGTTGAAAGCGCTAGGAGCAGTAATTTGTTGTTCTCCGGAAGGAGTGAGATTGTTTTTACGTGATTTTAAAGGACATTATGTGTTAAGAGATTTTGATCCACGATTACAGAATGTACCACAGCATTTATGGGCGCAAGGTCCAACTGATGTAGGTTGCATGCACATTACACCATATCGTGTTACTCTCAAACAAGGAGTTATACTGCCACGAATCCGACAATACAAGTTACCACCTGAGGCTGTAGCGGCCTTACTGAAAATTATTGACAAACTCATTGCACAAGGAGTGGTTGTAGAAACTGACTCCAATGTGTGTAATTCCCCAATCATCCCGATTCTTAAACGAACTGACCCTAATGCACCACCGGTCTACAGACTGGTGATTGACCTTCGAGAATTAAACAAATGCATAATACCCCAGTACCTAGTGGTCCCAGACATTTCTTCTTTATTGACTGCCATTGATTCCGAAGCTGCGTTCTTCACTGTAATCGATCTCAAGAACGCCTTCTTTAGTGTCCCCATTCATCCGGAAAGCCAGTATCTTTTCGGATTCTGTTTAAATGGCCGAAGCTTCAAATTTGCACGTGCTCCTCAAGGGTTCACAGAAAGCCCTAGTATTTACAGCCAAGCACTGAAACGACAACTAGACAGTATTCACATGCCTACTGACACTGCCCTACTCCAGTATGTTGACGATCTATTGATTACCGCACGGACAGAACGTGACTATGAACGTGCATCACTGACAGTCTTGTATTTTCTGGCCGAAAAGGGGCATAAAGTGTCCCCTTCGAAGCTACAATTCTGTGCCCAGCAAGTGGTTTACCTTGGACACTTGCTGTCCAAGAGGGGTAGACAGTTGACACCAGACCGCATTCAGTTAATTGCACATCTTCCACAGCCCAAGACACAAAAGGAAGTACGGGCCTTCATTGGCCTCACTTCTTACTGTAGACAATGGATTCCCCAGTATGCATATCTAGCCAAACCACTCATACAGTTGACAACACAGGAGGCAGCGATTTCGACTGTCCTCCCTTGGACTCAGGAACATACACAAGCTTTTGATGACTTGAAGAAAGCCTTATGTCAAGCACCTGTTTTAGCGACACCATGTTACAGCAAACCTTTTACACTTTTTGTCACTGAACGCGATGGCACAGCATTATCTGTTCTCACACAAGATCAAGCAGGAAAACACAAGCCTTGTGCTTATTTCTCTAGTACATTGGATCCAGTAGCCCAGGCTCTGCCTGCGTGCCTAAAATCAGTTGCAGCAACAGCTTTAGCTATCAGACAAAGCGACTCCATAGTATTAGGACATCCTCTGACAGTACAGGTTCCACACTCCGTGGAAGTTCTCCTAAACAGGACACAGACTCAGCACTTGACCATAGCACGATTGACAGGATATGAATTGACACTGTTTCAGCCACACATAGAGATCAGACGTTGCAACATATTAAATCCCGCTACACTGTTACCCTCGAGCACAACTGATCCTACACCACATGACTGTGTGGAAGTCATTAACACAATTACGAAACCAAGACAAGACTTGACAGACATTGCATTGCCCGATCCAGACCTGACACTTTATGTGGATGGTTCATGCATGAGAACAAGTACAGGAGAGTTAGTGGCCGCATATGCAGTGACCACTGAAACTGAAGTCATAGAAACACATCGTATTGACACCTTGTCCGCCCAAGCAGCAGAGCTCATCGCTCTGACCCAAGCCTGCATACGAGCCAAGAACCTGAAAGTAAATATATACACAGATTCACAGTACGCATTCGGAGTCGTTCACGACTTCGGTGTTCTTTGGCAAGAGAGAGGTTTTTTGACCTCCCATGGAGCCAAAATCCAACATGGTCCCCTCATTCAAGCTCTGTTAGAAGCAATACACTTGCCTACAGCCATTGCCATCATGAAGTGCAAAGCACATACTAAAGTTACTGACACCATTTCCCAGGGTAATGACCTGGCAGATCGAACAGCTAAACTCACAGCTCAGACTCATACAGACATACCGACTAACACGACAAAGACTGAAGTAACTCCACTGACGCATTGCATGACAGTCAGGGATCCCACACAAGATGTACTCGACATACAGACACATGCCACTCCAGACGAAATCAAGAAATGGACTGAACAAGGAGGGGTCCAGACAGATCAGGGATGGATGACGAAGGGAAAAGCCACATGGTTTCTCCCCGACTCTATGGTTCAAGTTATCATTAATACAGCACATAGTCCAGCACACTTAGGAGAGAAAGCCATGCTAGATAGCATACAGAATATTTGGTTCAACAAGTATTTACGTGCAGCAGCAAAACAGAAAGTGCGTACCTGCATGATCTGTTGTCAGTTCAATCCAGGCAAGGGCATTCCCGTGGAACAAGGTGGATTTCATCCTCCTGAACATCCTTTTGAAGTCCTCCAGATGGATTATATCCAGATGGACAGATGCCGAGGATTCAAGTATGTCCTCGTAGTTGTATGTGCCCTATCCAGATGGACAGAAGCTTACCCAGTCCCAGATTACACTGCTGTAACCACTGCCAAGCAGTTGCTTCGTGAATTTTTCCCGCGATACGGCTTGCCCCGTGTCGTATACTCAGATAATGGACAGCCTTTCTCGTCCGAACTGATGAAACAGGTATCACTCCTGTTAGGGTACCAGTGGAAATTCCAGTGCGTACGACACCCCGAAGCAGCTGGTCTCGTCGAGAGACATAATCAGACTCTGAAAACACGGTTAGCGAAGGTCTGTGCAGAAAAAGGTGTAGATTGGATGGTAGCCCTGCCGGTTGCCCTCTTTTACATGCGTATGGTAGCTCATTCCAGAACCGGACTATCTCCTTATGAAGTAGTCTTCGTCAGACCCCCAAATATGTGGGGTACGCCTATGCCGCGTAAGATCACTGATGTCGATAGTAATATGCTGACAGATTACCTGTCTTCCTTGATGTCTGCACTACTCTCTTGTCGTTCACAGGTCGCGGCTGCCTTCCCGGACAACACCGAAGTGAAACTGCATGAAATCGTTCCGGGTGACCTGGTATGCATACGGAACTTCGATCGCTCAAGCCCTCTGGAGCCCAGGTGGAGGGAACCGAAGCTGGTGTTGATGACCACGAGGACCGCAGTAAAAGTAGAGGGAAGGAAAGGCTGGCTCCATTCCAGCCACATCAAGCGTTTTCATGGACTGTGTCCAGAGACTTTTCCCAAGGACTGCCCTGATTCTGATACCGACTCTAAACTCCCTTTGTTAGAGAAAACTCCGCAACAGGAGTATAAAGCAAAGCTAAGGTCTAGTAAGTCAGACAGCGTTTAATTGTTTAAGTCCCCCTCGGGTGAAGCGGTTAGACAGGTTTCTGACATGTATGATATAGACCCAAATAGTGAGAGAGATAGACAGAAAGTCAAGAAAATGAAATACTGTAAAAATCTACGTAGTAGATGTATCGTTACATTGCTTTTTATGTTTTTTCTGAGTATTATGATTATATGTATAAGCTGGTCGTTACATGTTTTCTTTCCTCCTTCTGGCTCACATGTACATTCTTCTTTCAATGACACTATAGAGCACACTTTCAGTGACCTGCCACCACACGAATTGTCCTATCGTCTAGCACTGCGCAACAACACTTTTATCCGTATATTACACCATTCTCATCAGACCAGCAATGTCACAAATTGCTGGGTATGTGGCCGACTCCCTCCTTATCAGAAATACAAGGGAGCTCTGCCCCTCTTTTCCTATCCGTTTACACATAATGGTTCGTGCGGGGCATGGTTTACTTTAATGTCCTCATTAGACAGTGAGTCCAAAGTTTCCCAAGGCAACTGGATATGGGGGAACCTGAATACAATTATGAATAAAGCATGTTTCCCAGACAAGGACGGCCTTCCCCAAAGGACAGGGACCGATCTAGAAAATGAAGTGTATGGATTAGGAAATTTTACCCTTAACCTCATGATTCTGAACGTTCAGTCCGAGACTAATTCGGACTTGCCGTTTATAACAGTTTTACCAGTGAAAGGTGAATTATGCGTTAGAAAGAATGGTTCAGTACATCTAGGACACAGTGATTGTAATACTGTGGTCGAATTCAGCGATAAAGGAAAGTCTACTTTCAAAGCTTCCCGCCATTCCTATTTTTTATGTGGTCAGACAGCTTATGTACGTCTGCCATTAGATTGGGATGGAACATGTTATATTGCATTCCTACTGCCACCTGTTTTTCTAGCCCCATCCAATTATCATCGAGATACCCATCTTGTGCATGTAAGACATAAGAGAGACCTTCCTCCTGTTATCGATTATTCTGAGTCAGCATGGGACCAGTATAAGGATTATATTAAAGGATACTTCTGGTTCATAGGTCCCGTCCAGAATAGTAAAATAATACGCAGGTTAACCAGAACTTTGGAAACGGTAGTGAACGAAACTACTTCTGCCTTAGGTAACCTGACCGAAGAGCAGTCTGCTATGAGACTTGTTGTTCTTCAAAACCGCCTTGTCCTTGACGTCATCCTGGCCGATAGGGGCGGAGCTTGTAGAGTGATCGGATCTAGTTGTTGTGTGTTTATTCCTAATAACGCACCGTCAGTGTATAAAGCAATAACAAGGCTTCATAAAATAGCTCACCAGATACACCAGAATCCAGGCACCTGGACATGGTCCGGTTGGCTCTGGAGTGTGATATCAGCCTGGGGATGGAAAGTACTGTCATTCCTAGGAATCATACTGCTCATAGTATTCAGTTGTTGTCTCTGTCTGCAATGTGGGCCAGCGATTTGCGGCTTGTGCGCCACAGCCTGTATTCCCCGTCCAAGTTCACGTTCCCGTTCCCGAATGAAGAAAGATGAGCAAATGATGTTATACGAACAGATAGATGGTCTCATGAAAATAGATATATCCTGAAGGGAACGTAGGGGACAAGGAGGGAATGAGGAAAATTGAATTTTATATGGTCAAGTATGTCCTCTATCGTGTACCCCAACATTCATTGTATGTGCATGACATCCATGCATTCTCCCTCTATGGCCGAATTGAAGACGCAATTACATTTGCGTCCAACGTTAACATGTCATCTACTAGGCCCTCCATGAACGAAACGATAATTCAGCTTCAAAGCCTACGTTTCCAATGCATTTACATGGTGCACTTTTAAATATCGCACACGTTTTACACGTTTTTCTGGCTCAGTCGAGCCAGGCCCTTAATTGAGGCTCCGAGTCTCTTCTGTCTCTGAAAGCTGCAGTTTAGATATGCATCCCTAACCTCTGCCTTACTTCCTGCCCAGCCAAGCGGTGCCCGGCTCGGCCTGGCCTGCCTGCCAAGACGGTATTTGCCTACAGTTATCTGCTCAGCCTCCGCAAAAACACATTCCAGTCTAGTGAAATAGGTAAACATATTCCCGGCTGCAGAGCAAAGGGCCTTTTCTTCCTGTCTCCTTGCAAGTGATTTACCGAACCCGTTACCATGGTAGGCCCATGGCCCCCGTACATGCATGAAGAACCATATGCACGCACTAGCATTCAGTATTGAACGGCCTCTGCCCGAGAGACCTTTAGCTTCAGACAACACATCCTCCAAACACAAGATATCAGATATGCTATAGGTGCAGGTCGTTCTGACATCCCAGACACCAAGACTCCCCTACTAGTGCTAAAGTCAAGCCCCCCAGCTCTCCCCAGTTACACGTCATGCTCAGTTGCGCACGCATCCAGGGTAAAGGTTTCTGCTGACCCTGCAGAATTTCTCTATGCATCCACCCACCTATGACACTTCTGTGACGTTTCCAGTACACACCTCCGTGTACGCCCCTGTACACGCCTTCTTTTACGCCCATGTGTTCTTATCTCTTCTCTTTTCACTTGTTACGCCTACTGTATTCATTTCAATTATACAGTTTTACTATATATAATGTGTGATGTTAATAAAATGTTGAATATCCCTTCCTGAACCTTAGTGGTGATGGAACCCGATGTCCAGTGTCTCGAGCCACTTTAATTAAAGCCCGTATGACTCAGATACCACGGACTCTGCCTCTCATTTATTGAGCTATCCTTTATTGTCATTTAATGTATAGAAAAATAGTCCCGGTAATTTTATTTACCACATGAAGATGACCCCAAACAATTGAGGGTCGAAACGTCGTCGACTGTACAGCACATTCATTGGCGCAAATTCTACTGTGGCTATTGCTTAACTGTGAATTGAACACTTAAGTCACTTGAATTGTTCACTTCACTAAGCCACCCACTGTATGATACTTGCACTCACACCCTTCCTGCGCCGTTCACACTGTTTTTCCTACCACTTGCGTCGCTATTTCTCACTTGCACACCATTGAGCACCAAGTATTTTATGGTTGTCATTTGATTTGTCTAAATACAGTGCTGCTACAACTGTTTGACCATGACCCTGTTTTACAATTCCCTTTGAATACAAGATGAATAACAACCAAAGAGTAATTGAATATCTGTCTCCTTTATTTCCTTTTGTGTAATGTTTTCAACATACATGTATAATTGTCTACCAAATATTACCTGTTGGGATATTGTTTTTTGTTCAACCTTGTCACCCAGATCCTGACCAGGTCTATGGGTCTTACTCCTGTTATACTTTGCTGTTGTTTCTCAGGTCATGCCAGAGTCTCTGTTGCTGTAGTTGCCCATAGACGTGTTCCCCATTTTGTGTGATTTGCTGAATTTGAAGATTGCTGGGGAAGAAGGATGTCAAATGTAGGGTACTTCTTCTCATACCTGAAAGTCCCATATATCTAAAGATGTAAGCGCGGCTAATCTAAGATATCACCCTTGCCAAGGTGGAGGCTTGTTTCAGTGATTGTTGGCTGAAGTTCCCAATCTAAGATGAAGCAAATACATTTTTAGACAATGAATAAGGAAGAACAGATAAGAGATGGATGCATCGCAACACACTTGCTTTCTTATTTTTTAGCAAGTTTGTTGCCCATCTGCTATTATTTTTTCCCCTGAATGTTTGCTGTATTTGTTGCTGGATTTCCATCTGAATTTCCTGTTCTGGAAGACGTATGCTGGGCTCTTTCTGAACCCCGGTTCAGTGTAGTTTTGGTGCCTTCAGAAAAAAGTTATCCAGAACAAAAATTGTTGGTGCAAAGGGACACCTCAAGTGTAAATAGTCATAGAAGTCCTCCATCTTGTAGGAGGGGGGGCCACCTTTGACCCTTCTGGATACCGGAAACGAAATCCGAAGCTGATTCAAGAGTCAATGTGGGCAACAAAGAGGAATAGACGTTGAGTCCTGAGAACCTTTACAAAACTTTCGTTCTTTATTATCTCGAAATCAGAACCATCAATAGCTAACACGTTTCTAAAGGCACATGCGCCTTGAACTTCTTTATGGATAAAAACACTATTCAAGCGAAAGTATCCTTAGTTTTGGTGCCTTGCTTTGCAACACATGCATTAATTAATCATCTTCAATCAAGTTCTACCAATATTGCAAGGAAGGTTAAGTGCCCTTTGTGGATTTTCCTACTAACTTACTGACACCCTCTTTAGGAGACACGCGACCCCTGTGACTTGTAAATAAAGAGCAGAGCAGCACTATGGATACTAGGGGAGTCACCCATTCCTCAGAGGGAAACTTGATAGACAGCGTCCCGTGCTCTGCAGATGCCCACCAGTGGCAAATATGGCATCCATTAGGGGCCTCCTCTTGCAATGATGGCTCTATATGCCTGGTGCCCCTGATATCATATGGGGGTCCAAGACCCGATCAAGGAGCTGTTAGGAAGGAAAAGTACTGGGCAAAGGGATGCCAAGGACACCAGACAAGTCTCTCAATGCCACACGCATGCATACAGCCATGTACTCAGCCATGAACACACCGGCATGCACCCACATACATACACATACTGGAGCATACACACAGGCATACGGAGACAAACATGCATGCATTGTATGCATGCACACCCGATTCCCTCCAACCACGCCTCGCTCCTGCAGTGTCGCCTCATTGCTGTGTTGTTTCTCGATGTCCTGCACCGGCGCCTTTTTGTTTATCACTGTTCAGTTTATGATGTAATACATTCAAGAATTCTTCCTCAAAACAGCCGAATTTGTTATCCTTAGTAACCAGGTACGTCAGAAAAAATATGAGCATTTGAATAAGTGTAGATATTAGCATATACACTGATGTGCATCGTGTTCCCAAATAGAAGCAGTGAGATGGCACCCTCTGCTATCGCTTTTTGAAGCTCAGTGCAACAACAATCACAATCAGATTTTAGAGTACCGTAGTGCTCTGCACACATAGGGGTCCATTAGGATGGCGGGTGGATTTTGCCTGCCCGCCATCCCCGTGCAAAACGGGAACGCCCGCCTTGGCCATTAGGATGCACCCGCCACACTGGCGGGCGCATCCTGTATTTTTACCATTGCGGCGGGCAGTGCTGAAAGCGCCGCCCGCCGCAATGGTAAAAATGCACGTTGTGCATTTCAAAGCACAACATGACAGGCACCACGCGGTGCCTGCCATGTTGCACTTTGAAATGCGGGGGGTACCATAGGTACCCCCCATGTGCACTCCCACCCCAACGGGACTCCGCAGGGAGTCTCCGTATGCCTTTCCGTGGCGGCATTGCCGCCACGGAAAGGCATTCCCCAAAGCCCATCATAATATGGCTAACGGTGTCTAATAGACACCGCCACCATATTAAACATTTTCTGCCCCGGCTGCAAGGCGACCAGGGCGGAAAAGCGTTGGACGGTCTTTCCGTCTGCCGCAGTCCCCCCGCCATACTAATATGGCAGGGGGGAAATGGGTGGCGGGCGGCAAAGAATGTCGGGCGGATCGCCACCGCCCGCATGGTGGTGGCGATCCGCCCGACATCCTAATGGGCTCCTTAGCGTTCACGCTTTTGCCATATTTGCTAGTCACCGCACAAATATTGGAATACAATTTGGCACCTTGTACTCAGCTGTTACTGTCTGAATTATGGCTAGGGCCCCTGGTTTTATGGTATTTTTTTTTTTGACATTTCCGTCTGTTTTTATCCACATTTATTTTTTGTGAATTTTATCTGTATTTATCCATATTTATTTTGGGTTTTGTGAAAAAATTAAGTTGAAACTGGTATATTTCCTTTTTTTTTTTCCCCAATATTTTTTATTTTATTTTCACCTGGTATAAGATTACAAAACATTCGACAAAGTTGTCATTCAACCAATAAATACCAAATTAAACATAAATTGATCATTCTTCTCATTTTGTAGAAGATAACTTAACATTTTGTAGAAGATAACTTAACATAAGATCAAAAGACATAGATGAACATATATTATGATTGTCTAAGTACATCAATTCATTTCTAGACTTCCCCAAATTTTCTCAAATTTTTTTAGCGATCTGACACCCCTTAGTTCTGCCAGCGTACCTTCCATAATTTTTATTTCATTGACCAGGTACCACCATTCCAAAGCGTTGGGTGGGTTGGGATTAATCCAGGCCCGAGCTAAAGTTAATTTGGCACAGGAAAGCATTGTCATTGCGCGTTGCTTAATACTAGGTCCCTTCCTCGTCATACCTCGGACATATGGGATCTTCTCGCGCACTCCAAGACCTCTTGCTTATTCTTAACTGAGACTTGGTTGGGAGTGGGTTCGGAACCCGATATTGCCTGTGCTATTCCGCCTAATTACTCCATTTTAAGGAAGGATAGAACTGAGGGAAGAGGAGGCGGGGTGGCTCTGATAGTGGACAAGGCCTTTGATTGTTCCTCCTTTACGGTGGACAATATTGCTGGATGTGAAGCCTTAGGTTTTACGCTCTGCCTATCGGCGTCTCAGACCTGTACCGGGATTCTCCTCTACAGACCCCCTGGACCCATCGGGTCCTTTTTTGAGGACCTACAGTCGGCTTTATCAGTACCATGCATGCGTTATGCGCATTGCTTGCTATTAGGTGATTTAAATCTGCATATGGACTCTCTAACTGATGCTGAAGCTGCCAAACTCCGAGACATTACGGCGCTGTTAGGGCTAGCCTCTTTTATTCACAGCCCCACTCATGTGAAAGGCCACACATTAGATGTGATCTTTTCCTCCGTGCCCATTGAGGTGTCTCCCCCACTCCCGGTCCTTTGGTCAGACCATTATCTTATAAACTTTGCCCTAGTGCTTGAGTCTAAGCCTAGCCAAAGAGCACTGAAGGAAGGGTCCCGGCAATCTAGAGCCTTTCACCTAGTGACAGCAGATATGCTTTCTGATGCTCTCTGCCAATACCCGTGTCAACTGACAGGGGTTTTGGAAGCTGACTTAATCCCGGTCCAGAATTGGATGCAGGCAAGATTCGAGGAGCTGGCCCCACTGAAGTCAGCTAGAACAGCCCCTCATCTCGATTCTGCTCCTTGGTTTTCCTCCACACTACGCATAATGCGCCAAGACTGCAAAAAGTTGGAAAGGCGTTGGCGGCGCAAGTACGATCTTGTGGAGAAAACGAAATACCGTGATGCTATAAAGTCATACCATAAACAGATTGCTGCAGCTAAAAAGAACTATCTCGAGCAGAGAATTGACAAAGCCGATAATTCGAGCCGGGAACTTTTTAGGATTGTGAAGGAGTTTGTCAATCCTGTCGTAGGCACCCCTGTTCATTCACATACTGAAGAATGGATCAAACAGCTTGCAGACTTTTTTGTGGCTAAAATCTTAAAGATTCAGGACACATTCCCATCTGTGGATCCTCTGACTGTTGCCGCTGTTTCAGGGGGTAAGTCGAACCGTATAGCTCCCTTACAAGCAGAATCCGGGCCCTTACTATCTGTCTTTCCCCAGTTGTCCTGTGAAACATCGCTCGAGCTGCTATCCCGGCTGCAATCTGGTTCGCCTCTGGATGCCTGTCCGGCGAAATGCTTGGGCAGGGTGGCCTCAGCTGTGAACAGCTTGCTGAACCCCCTGCTTAATCTATCATTGAGCTCCGGGGTGGTTCCTCGACAATGGAAACACGCACTTATTTTGCAGTTGATTAAGAAGCCTCTGCTCGACCCCCTGCAATGGGCTAACTATAGACCGATCTCCCTCCTCCCTGCTCTGGCGAAGGTGTTGGAGAAACATGTTCAGCATACTCTTACCACCTTTATTGAGAATAACAAACTGCTGCATGACTCCCAGTCTGGCTTTCGTGCGAACTACAGCACGAAGACAGCTCTGGTAGAGGTTACCGACGCCATCAGGGAGACGCTCGATCACGGGGGAAAGGCTATGTTAGTCATGTTGGACTTGTCGGCGGCGTTCGACACCGTCCCACACGCAGGTCTTCTTTCAAGACTCAGGGAGATTGGTCTGCGGGGGACGGTGTTGGACTGGTTTCAATCCTTTCTCGCCGACAGGTGATCTGGGCTCCGCCGTTCTCGGCTGAAATGCCTTCGCTGGAGGTGGGGGTGCCTCAAGGCTCTATCTTGAGCCCCACCATCTTCAACATATATATGGCCCCTCTGGCGGAGGTAGCGGAGGCGTTTGGGGCCCGGGTCATCTCATACGCTGATGACACCCAGCTCCTGTTCACCTGCAGGAAGGGAGAGGTCTTCAACGGCGGCAGAATCAAAGACTGTCTGAGCGCAGTCTTTGCGTGGTTTCAGCGGCACAGCCTTAAATGCAACTCAGACAAGTCTGAGCTGCTCTTTTTCGGCTGTGCCCCTGATCCGGGTTGGAAGACATGGTGGCCCCAGGACATGTTCCCCCCGGAGAAACCATCTTCTCAAGTAAAACATCTTGGAGTGGTGTTCGACGATGATCTTTCTTTCCGTCCACACATTCAGGGATTATCAGGGAAATGCTTCGGCATCCTTAAGATGCTTAGGAAATTCCTCCCTCTGCTTTCATTGCAGTATCGTAGGAATGTAGTCCAGGCGCTTGTGGGATCCCGCCTGGACTATGCAAATGCGCTTTTTGCAGGCCTACCTAAGTATCTTTTATCCAGACTGCAAATTGTCCAGAATTCGGCGGCCAGAGCCATCTATGGCCTGCCCAGGAGAGCCAGCGCCTCTTCGCTACTAGCTAGGCTGCACTGGCTGCCAATCTCTGCTAGAATCAGATTTAAACTCCTCACTCTGGCGTTTAAAGCCCTTCATGCGATTGGTCCCAACTATCTTAGGAAGCGTATTGCTTTTTATGTGCCACGGAGGTCGCTGCGGTCAGCGGACTTGGCCAAAATGGAGGTGCCTGCGGTCAAACGTGCCCGGATGGGAGGCCGATCCTTCCAACACGTGACAGCTTGTATGTGGAACGAGCTCCCACTTTTTCTTCGGAAAGCGAACAACCTCCTGGCTTTTAGGAAGGAGTTGAAGACTCTGCTCTTCACTAAGTAACCATCGTGACTGTAGTGTGTATGCCTTTGGTTTCTTGTCTCTTTGGGCCTCTTTGCTAAAGCGCCGGGACACCCTTTTGGGGTAGCCGTGCGCTCAAAAAGTACGGCTTAACATAAACATTAACATTAAAATTGATAGTAGTATACAATGTGGTTGATTTGTCATGAGTGGGCCAAATATTACCATGGATGCGGTTAGTGGTAAGCTAAGAATGTTTTTTGTGGTTAGAATCTTTCCCACTTCTTCCCAAAATGTTCCTAATTTCGGACATGAAAACAACATATGGACAAGATCTGCCGCATACTCGTCACATTTCGGGCATTTAGTTTTTTCTCTTGTGATGTTGTTCGAAGACCATTTAGAAAATCTTTCAGGGGTATAATATAGCATATATATAGTTCTATACTGTTGTAGTCGTAAACTGGATGATCTTACATAGTCGTGAATGTTAGTATAAGATGTATTCATTTGTTTTCCGGTTAGATTAGTTCCGAGTTTTAAATTCCATTTATTTGCTAATGCGTCATTGTCGTCGGAACTTAAACCTATAAAGAATTTATAAGCCGTACTAATTATTGATTTCTCTTTTTTAGAGTTAAAGATGTCCCATATACCCCCGTTCGACAGAGTGTTGATTCTATTTTTCCGTATTAGAAAGTCGTGTATTTGTATATATTTAAATCTATGTGTATCGGATAGGCCATATAGTTGCTTTAAAGTTAGAAAATTCAGTATACCTCGAGAGTTATATAAATCGCCCAAAACCATAATTCCTTTCCGTTGCCATTCACGAGACAGCCCGTCGCCAAATATACTAGGCAGTCCGGGATCATCCCATAAGATTAACTGTGAATGAAATATAGTGGTTTTACAATGTATAAGTATGTCCTTCCATATCCTTACTGTATCTCGTATGGTCTTAAACTTAACCCTTTTGTAAAAATTTGGGTCTGTAATGCGTAGAAAAAATTGTTTAGTATCTCCCTTTAATGATAAATAGTGAAAGAAAAGTAAGTCCTCTTCATTTAGTAGTGATCGAATACGTCTTATAAAAGAAGCCCAGAAGTATAATTTCAGGTCTGGAAAATTAAGACCACCAGATCCTATTTGATTTTTCAACATTTTTAGTGATCTTCTAGCCTTCTTATAGCCCCAAATAAAGTTGCAGAAGATCCTATCTAGTTGTTTGAAGAAGAGTCTGTTCTGTGCCAGAGGAATTGATCTGAATAAATATAAGTATTTTGGTATTATTTTCATTTTTATCAGATTTATTCTACCGATTAAGTTTAATGGAAGTCGGTGCCATTTTTTTAAATTTGAAGTAGTAGTTTTCATTAAGTTTTTATAGTTAATGTTATTAAGTTCTTTAACGTTTGAGGTAATTTTAATTCCGAGATATGTCGCGGTCTTACATATTTCAGGCGTTGGTTGAGGGGGGACAAAGTTAGCTATTATTTGAGTTTTGTGAGCATTTAATTTATAACCTGAAGCATTACCAAATTTTAATGCTTCAGATTTGATAGCTTTTAAAGTATCAGTTGTTTCGATAGAGTATATAGCAATATCGTCCGCATACGCAGTAATTTTTAAACTTTGACTGCCAGTCTTGAAGGGTATTATTCCTGCCTGAGTATCCAAAGCCTTTAAAAACGGTTCTAGTGAAAGAGCAAACAATAAAGGTGATAGGGGACACCCTTGACGTGTACCCCTCTTAATTGGAAAACATTGTGAAGTAAGACCGCCGTAGCTAGTGTATGCTATTGGATTGTCATAAAGTGCCCGAATCCCATTTAAAAATTTTCCACCAAACCCCATTGATTCCATTACGTGCCATAAATAGTCCCACCCCACCCGATCAAACGCCTTTTCGGCATCAAGGATTATCATAGCCAGGGGGGTAGCCTCTATTTCTGCTATGTCGAACGCAGTTATTGCCGTATTAACATGAGCTGATGTATCTCTCCCTGTTATAAATCCATGTTGCTGCGTATTTACAATTTTAGGCATTAGTGGTGCTAATCTTCTGGCCAAACATTTAGCGAAAATCTTTGCATCAGCATTGATCAGGGAGATTGGCCTATATGAGCCCATCTCCTCTTTAGGTTTACCCTTTTTATGAAAGAAGATAATTTTGGCTTTATTCCAAGAACGGGGAGCTGATCCGGTTCTGCCAATATAGGTGAAACTGGTATATTTCCACATTTATTTAACCGATTAATGTTCACTCAAGCGTGAATATTTGCCAGTTTTCAATTATAGGAACACCTACAGAAGATACATCAATGCACTTAAATGAAAATATGCAAATCTCACTATCAACCTCGTGCATATCTACTGCTGTTTAAGTCTCTTTACTAAAATGTTTTTCTTTATTAGCCCCATTACCCATCAATCCATGCAGCTCTTGGCCTGGTAGTCATGTCAGACAGTATTTCAAATCACTCAAAAAGCAACCCCATTTCCGTTTTTATCCACATTTAAAAATAAATACAGACAAGAAACTGAATCGTTTTCTGTCTGTATTTATCTGTAAAAATCAGTAAAAACGGAAAACAAGGAGCTTTAATTATGGCGTAGAGTGTGGGGGTTGGTGGAACTGCCCTGAGGTGAATCCTTGACACTGTCTGCAAAGAGGTTTGTCCCCATTACACTCTCTTGGTGTCCACGTCAATAACTACTTCCCAGGTGTATGAAGGATCCGATTCCAATTGTCAGTGGATGGCGTGCGGCTAGTATCAACATGGCTATGCAAGGCAGCTCCACCTGGGTGCTTGACCAAGCAGCTTCTATACATGGATCCCATCACTGTCTATCCAGGAAATCATTTTATAAATAGGAATGATTGACTTGTAAAGCCTGTGTTTTCCACCTGTTGCACTGTATTAGTCCTTTATAGTCAGTCAGTCAGTCATTAAAACTTTATTTGAGTTATTACAACCATAAAAGTATACACTATACATTTATAAAACTTTATAAAAACACGAATTAAAATTTGTAAAATTGCGATTCAGTCTTTTCCCGGAGGATAACCCAGACAACATTATTTCTAACAGTATCCTCCTGAGATGTTAAAAGCACATAGGAAAACATATCTGACTAGGCCTTCCAAACACAATACATACATTAAATTACAATCTCGATAACATACGCCTATACCTCTGTATTCTGGAGGAACCCCCTAACTCGAATCATGTATTTCCCCAAAGCGCAGGCTATATCCAGGTTTCCCATCCCCACCAGGAGCTCTGCAGCTTGCTTCCTGTTCGTAATCCTGTAATTTTTGAATAACAGGCCTAAGATCTCCTTACGTGTATCAAGGGTCCTCTTGCAGTCTAATAAAACATGAGTAATGTCACAGGTGGAGCCTAACGTACATGTGCAATTGCCATTACTATTAATCATGAGGTTTTTAACCCTGGTATTTACATAACAGGGGTTTACACCCATTCTCAGTTTTAAAACCTCTCTTCTTAGTTTCTGATTCGGCAACCTATCCAAGTACGGGTAAATTGATCTTCTGAAATCCATACTTGGATCATATGGGACACTGATATTTTTTGCCGAAGGTACTCGCGATCACATGTACGGGACACATCTGCTCCCAATGACCGTAGTTTTTTTTTGCCTATATTGGTGTGTCCTAACTGGGCATCTAGTTCTATTCCTAACTTCCCATAAGCTTCCTTTAATGAGAGTCTGGCTTCTTTAGCCCATGATAACTCACTGGAGGTAATTTCCTCTCTACACCACTGTGATATTTTTCTGGGCCCCTCCCCTATCTGCAGACGCTGCCAAAACCGTATTAGTGCCATCCTGGTTGTAATTGCCCAGGAAGTGACTCCCATCTCCAATCTTGCTGCCTGTACCATAGCTGATTTAGGTAACGAGAATAAGCTTTTCAGGATCATACCCTCCTCTTTATCCCAACCTTTTTTCCCACTGAGGAGGAGAACCTCTGATCCATATAGGAATTGCGCGGGGACCATTGCCAGATATGCCTTAATAACCGGCCCGTCTGACAAGTCTCCGTAAAAGCTATTAAACCTTTTTAAGCCCTTTATAGAAGCTGTTGCCCTAATTTTTAAAGCTTCCAGATGGGTGGTCCAATTCAGGTTACTTGTGAACCATACTCCCAAATATCTATATTCCGATACCCTCTCAAGAAGTTCCGTACCCAAATACCAAGGGAACCGGGTCTTACTTTTGCCGAAACATAGGATTTTGGTCTTTTCCATATCTACTACCAATTTTTTATTTAGCCAATATTTATGGAACATATCTAGTTTCCTCTGCAAGCCTATCTCCGTCTGGTCCATGATCACCAGATCGTCTGCCTAAAGCAGACAGGATATATGGTTACCCCCTAACTTTGGACTCGCCCCTCTAACCTCTTTTAGAATCCGAGGTAGGTCCGCTATAAACAGAGAAAAGAGCAACAGGGCTAATACGCACCCCTGCCTAAGGCCATTTCCAATCTGGATCCTACCAGATAATCCACCCTCCACATCCAGGACTACCTGGGCCCAGTTGTCTGTATGCAAGGCCTGGATAAGGGCTAACAGGTCTGCGTGAAATTTATAGCCTTTCAAGGTAGACCATAGTTGCTCCCTGCTTACAAGATCAAATGCTGCGCGGAAGTCCACAAAGCAGCAAAACAGGTTACCCCTTTGCTCTATGGACTTCCGCGCTACCGCCCAGAGGGCAAAGCAATGATCCACAGTTGAATGACCTTCTTTAAAACTCCCCTGTTCAGGAGGTCCTATACCATTATCTTCAGCCCAATCTTTTAGCAACCCCAAAATAATTTTAGAGAACACTTTTTCCCCAATGTCCAAGAGATTTATCAGGCGATAGTTTTTGGGGGAGTTTACATCACCTTTTTTGTGTATGGGTCTAATGATAGCCCCTTTGCAGCTATCTGGTAATGTTCCTGTTTTTAGTATACTTAGGAACGTCTTTGCAAACAAATCCGCCCACCATTCTATATTTGTTTTTATAATAATGGCGGGTAGATTGTCTGGGCCAGCAGCTCGTGTTAAATTTAAGGTGGCTATCACGATTTTAATGTGACCTAGGGAGAACTGCTCCATTACTTCTTCCCTCACTCCTGGCCAACTAGATGGTTGTATTGCCTCCCTCCTTGGCCAATTGCCATAGATCTCCTCGAGGTAAATTACCCACTTATCCTCTGGAACAGAACATTGCATGCTGTTTTCCCTGTACATTCCTGTATCAATTTCCAGAAGCCTTTGACATTTTTTTCTTCAATTGCCACTAATAGGCTCTTCCAGCAGTTTTCTTTAAAAGATCTTTTTTTGTCTCTAATTGATGCCTTATATTTTATCCTTTGTTTCTTAAGGGTTTGATGTTCTAATTCATTGTAACTACGCCTGAGGCTTCTTTCACTCTTTCTAATAGCGGCCTTTGCTTTGCGGCAATCTGCATCACACCATGTGTTGTTAGTAGCATGTAATGGGAGTTTCATTGTCAAACTGTGCTTCCCCCGTTTAATGTTTATTCTGAGGCATTCTACAAGTTGTCTTATCATTTCCTCATACCAGGGTAAATCTTCCCCCATTACTTGGTTTTCTAAGTCAGCTACTATCTGAAAGTCCTTCAGTTTGTTTAGATGTTCTTCAATTATCCGAGTTATAAGTCGCTTCGGATATTCAACCTCAACGTTCAACACCTTCTGTCTTGGCGGAGCCTTATTTACCAACATTTCTCACAATAATGGGAAATGATCGCTGCCCTCTACTTGAAGAATTTCGAAATGTAGAATTGAGTGGAAGCACCAGGCCTGAATAAAAACATAATCAATCGGGCACAATTGCTGTCCTATTTTAAATGTCCGCTTAGCGGGCCGATCTCCTTCTTTCCTACCATTCACACAAATCAGACCCATAGCCCCCAGCATCCGTCCAAGCTCCACATCCTGATTTGAGAGCTCGGTACTGATGAACATTGCAGGCTCAATGTTATACGCTTTTAGTATATCGCTATTCCAGGCATCTGTTTTTAGGGGATTCAATCTATGATTAAAATCCCCCAAAATAAAAATCACATCTCCTGTGTAGAGTTCTTGTAATTTCTCTAAATCCTTTTTTAAACGATCCAACTCTGCTTTATACTCATGTTTTTCGCCTTTCTGTATGTACACGTTGATGATACAAAAACCTTCACCCCTTGTGTTGTTATTTAGGATCGACACTCTGCTCCCTAGTGCCCAGATACATGTTAAGTCGAGATAGAAGAGGTCTCTCACTATCCTTGTGGAGACCAGCGTCATCTGACCACCTGACGCCCTACCCATTTTATTTTTTCTTGCAGGTTTTATGTGACTGGTAAAACCTTCCGTAACGGGGGATTCGTCACACAGCCATGTCTCCCGTAGACACAAGATATCGGTCTTTCCCAGGAGATTTCTGAAAATCTCTTGAGGCCATATTCTTTTGTAGCCATTAATATTCCAAGACAAGATACGCAGGCTGTGCGACGACCCAATTTCCTAATCAATGTTACTTAAATTCCCCTCCTCCTCCTGGTCTAAGTAAGCCAGCTCTCTATACCTGTTCCCATCCAAGACATCTTCCTTCCCCCTCCCCAGCTTTTTAGGGACAATTGTAATTGCCAGGCCTTCCTTGTTACTCCATCCAGATGAGATAATTGTTATTTGCCGTTCTCCCAGCCCTGCATGGTTTCTAAGAAATTTGTGCCCTTGATTAACCATTTTCAAATCCTCTCTCTTTACTAATCTAATTCCTTCTCTTAACATCTCTGCTTCCGCTTTTTCCACTGCGACTTTTATCAAAGCTGAGTGGAGGAGGACCTTTGTTATTTCCTCACCTTTAGCATTACCAAAACTCCCACTTCTTTTAAATCCTCAGTACTGACATATTTTAAGCTGGGGCATTTAGCAAACGAGAATAGTAACTGCGAGTGGTTTAGGGGATTTAATTTCCTTCCCCTTTTCCCCCCATTTCCCTGACCCATTGGTTCTAAGTATAGCCAGGTGTCCTTTATAGTCCCTGGCTGTTCCACCGAAAGCCTAATGAGTAGAAACCCTTGTGGACCATCTCATCCTGTATTACAGTCTGCTTCTGTTCCAGCCTCTAGTCCTTTTGTTGAAAAGTGTCTTCTGGGACCCACCACCCATTTACAGACACTTTCCTGTATTTCTCTTACTTCTTCCAAAAACCTTGCTTTGTGTTCCTGGTCTTAGCAGTTTAGGAATTTCTAGATTAAGGTGTCTCGGTGAGGCTGAATTTTTGTAGGATGGACGCTGTGGATGGTTGTAGAGTGGAAAATGCGGGGCATTAAATATGGTGCTGTCACCCAAGCCTCCCAGCACAAATTGGATGTTTTACTGAGCACTGGCATAGAAAATGATCTTACCCTCAACTACCAGTGCAATTTAGCTGTTTGAAGTTTTTATTTTATTTATCAGTTTGGTATTTTAACACATTTCCGGTCATATTACTCCACTATGTTATGTCCTATTTACCACACTGTAAAAATACAGGGCCCGATTTAGAAAGTTAAGTTTAACTGAGACCAGGATTTTTGGCCTTAATTAAACTTAAAGCCAAAACTTAAGTTTAACTGAGACAAAAGTCTAACTTTAAATTCCCTTTGTGAATACTGAAAGTCGTAAAGTTAGGCTTTCATCTCAGTTTACCTTTGTGAATCATCCCATTGTTGTCATAGTGTTTCGATCGTGTGCCAATGAACTCCAGACTTTCTTTGACTCTGTCAGACATACCAGCTTCAGAGAGGTCTGTCGGGAGAGCTCCTGATTCCACTCATAGCCCTGTGGGCAATGCATTATTTATCAGCCCTAGTAAATACCGATAACTAAAGAATGAGTATTTATTTGTGCCGATAAATAACTCTTTATACAAGTTTCCCTCCAAAATTTAGGAATAACATGCACAGTTCAGTGGTCTTCATACCAAAAATCTGCATGTCCCGAACTTGTTTTGCCTTTTACATTTTGAGAGGTTTGACATGCTTACATTTAACTCTTGGGGTTGGGCTTTATTGTACCTGGTATTTACTGGGTATGGTAGACTACGAGAAAACAGTTATTGCCACCTCTGCACAAACAGGTGTTTGCACCAGGGCCGCTGTTTAAAAACGAGGGCCTTTGTGTAAGAGGCTGAACTGTCAGAGCCAGAGAGGGACCCTCCCTTTCTTCTTACTTTAAAATATAAGCTTCTGTTGTTCTGGGCAGGAGTTAATCAACTTCAATTAAATGTTTATCGTAATTACATTATTTTATTTATTTTATCTGATAAATAACAATACTCTTGGATTATTTCTTATTAGATGAAAAAAATAACACAATGACGAATTTTCTGTGAAACTGCTGCATAACATGCAGATTTTGCTACTGACTGCACCAAACTCTACACTTCCTGTTATTTTCAAGCCTTCCTTCACCTGGTAAATTTCTCCAGGTTTGAGCTGGCGAAAATTCCCAGTTTGAAAATCCGACGGTAGGATAATTCTGGCATTCTCAGAATTCCATCAGCTGTGCAAACAGGGATTTGTGCTGGTATCAGAATTGTATGACAAGCTTGGAATTGAAGCCTTAGAAGTTGCTATCGCACTTCAACGGGAATCCTCTAATAGGTCCTATCTGTTTCCTTTTTATTGTCCTTATATAAAGTTTAGTAGTCCAAGGGGGTGTCTCTAGCAGGATGGATGAACAGATCTACAGTCAGAGATTTCAAAATAAATATTTCCATATTTCTTTTAAAATATTATTAATTTGTAATATTATTTTAATTACCTAATTCTATTATTTTACTTGTTTTATGAGCATCAGATCTAAGAATCTGAATGCATTATTTTTCAACAATGGACTCTATAGGCAATATTAGCTACAGACACATATATTACCAACGTTTAATAGTCGCACCTTGCAACATACAGGAAGTTGCTCTTCCTACATTCATTAATAATTATAACCTGACCAATGTGATAAGCTATTCTATCACTGTGGAATCACAATATCTTCAAATTCCTATAAATCCAGTAAACATCTCTTAAGAAACACTTCCACAAATGTAACAAAAACAGAAGGAACGCCGAAAATTAAGGATTAAAGGAAACCATGACATGCTGGCAAAAATAACCTACACCAGCTTTCAGGATAGGACAGTCCCAAATTCAGGGGCCATATTAATTTTAGAAAACTATTGCCCAAGAAATGGGTTGAACATATATAATTACATTATGTGATATAATATAAAAAAATGTTTTTAAACCTTTATTCATGCGTTTCACAAAATACAAAACGTACATTTCAAGACACATGTTCGACATATGCAACTTTCTGTGGTCCATATTTATACATAATAATCATGCGTAATACAGTTTTCATGTCCATGATAGATACACAGTGACACATTCTTTATTCATGCTGCTGCAGCATACAGAGAACAGGGAGAGTGAGTGGGTGGTGTTACTCGAGGGCAGGGGGGAGTGGCTTTCCCTCTGTTGTTAATACTGTCTGTTTGGGCGGCCCCAGGCTGCCCAAACAGTCAGTATTAACAACAGTGGGCAAGCCACTCCCCCAAGCCACTCCCCCCTGCCCTCGAGTAACACCCCCACTCAAAACCAGGAAGTTCTGCTTTCTCGCCGTGCGAGAAGGCAGAAACAAATCACAAATGGTAGTTATATTACGGCAATAACTACCATTTGTTTCTGCCTTCTCGCATGGCGAGAAAGCAGGGGGGGCGGCGCCCAAATGCCCCCATGTAGAAACCGCCACTGCCTTTACCCACGGATGGAAGCGCACTGCGCACACTGCGCCCAACTATACAGCTTGATTCTCTGACTCAGCGGGTAGTAGCGGCAGGTGTGACTCAGACACTACACTGACAACCAGGTTGGCCCCACCGTCCTGAGGAAGACCCACAGGCCGTGGCCCCAGTTACCCCTTGCGCCCCAAGATGGGTCGAAACGTCAACGCCCACTTACATCTAACCTCGACCACGAGTCTCTCACTTACTTGCCACAAAATAATTGTTTTGTGTAAATTTAACTAATTGATTGTTTTTGGAATTAACCAATGAACTATTTGATCCTTTTTGTTTACCTTATTATCTGAATTCTTTTTTACCCTTTACACTGCTAGAGCACTCTTCTATTCTGCATGTTCCCCTGGAGCAACCTCTTTCTCACTGACAATTACAGTAAATAATATACTGTTGCATAAAACTTAACAGATTAAAAACCTTTGTACGAAAACAATTTGTGGTTGTTGCGCTTTAGCTAAATATGTGTATTCGACTACTGTGAGCCTAGCAAGATGTGGGTTCAGTGATTCATTGTAAGCAGTATTGTAAGTTTGGATTCAATTCATTGTTGTAATTAGGTTTAGGACCATTGTCTTTCGTATCTTGCCCCATCATGGGCACTTCCGAGAACCAATCAAACCAATCTTACTGTGCTATACGATTGTTCATGTTCAATTCATTTTTCCATCAGTTCGCAATTGTCTGAGATAAGATTATCTTTCTGAGAATTACATTGGCTAACTCTTTGGGAGGTCAGCCACAGCTTGGACCTAGGCGGCAGCATCTCTTATCTCTAGTATTCCTTCATCTTCTCTATACAGGGACTTCAGGCACTACCATGGGTACATGATGCTCTACCCAGTCCGCTCTTTTGTTCTCTGATGCTATTGGTGGTTATGGATATCGGTGAAAGTTATCAGCAGGGTTATTTACTCTGTGATGCTGGTGGAGATTATTTCAGTAACCTTTGAGCTGTCGTACCCACTTCTCAGTCATGGTGGACAGATGAGATGCCTTGGAACAAAGGTGTTAGAGCCATGAAGTCCATTATGATGCTGAATTTGTGGCTACAGTAGTACAGATGGTAGTGCTGTCACTGCTGTTGACAGGGATGACTTCTTTAATACTGCAAATGATTGGATTCTGTGACTGGAAGATCCTGGCTAGAAAGTGTGTTGAGGGCCACACATACTTTGCCTATTCCTGCCAGAGAGCGACCCCAGGGCTATGCGGACTGGTGTCTACCACTAATTTGGTGGGAATTGGTAGGGCTAAATATTTCACTGCCACATGTTGCAACAACACATTTTTATTGCTTGAAAAGCTTTCTCATTGTTTTGATATCACAACCACTCAGCTGACCACTTTATTCTGTGTCAGTTTTCTGACTGGTTATACGATTGTGGCCAAATTGGGCAAAGTGTTGTCATGCTCAGAAATCTACAGATCGCTATTGTGCTTGTGGTTTGGTGTTGCTGACTTGATTTCACTGTGATCTTCTTTGGGTCAGGACTGACTTTCTGGAAAGAGCACACATACCCGAAGTACTGGGACATGGAACAAATGTACACTGGTCTCATGCAAGGTCACCCCACATGCTGAGATCTGTTAAAATATTGTGCGTGATTAGCAGTGGTGTTCAGAAATAGTTGTGGTGTAGACCAGATTAGCATCACTTAGGGCATAATTTAAATCTTGGCTATATGTCGACCCTCCAAACTTAGATGGGCAGACATATAGCTGTTTTTCAGTGCCTGTCACTGCCAGGAAAAACACTGCGGTAAGGGGAATTGAAAAGTGCACAATGCCCTACTCGCCAGGGGAAGAAACTCCCATGGTGAGGGGGGCAAGATATTTTTTGTTTTTTTCAAAAAGAAAATCCTGCTTTAGTATTTTTTTGGGGGGGAAATAAAAATAATGTTTTCATTTTGACGTATGGCTCCATCGTGTTAATGGAGCCGTCTGTCAAACTTACAATGCATGACTATGGTCCCGGTCAATGTTAGAAATCTCCGCTGAGCCAGTGGACATTTCTAAATCTGCAGAGCGGCACCTCGATGGAGTAATTTACCATGTCACCCTGGCAGAGGTCGGGCCACGTGCCAAGATTTAAATGAGGCCCTTGATTCATTACTTCCTGTAGTGCTCTTAGAGACTCACAGATTGTATTTTTGGAATACTTCCGTGATAGAGAATGCTCTGAAATGTACTCTTATGTAGTGTTTTAAAGTAATGTCAATGGAAAATATTGTTATACTAGCAGCCCGTCCCGACGTTGTCCCGGTATGAATTGCTGCCGGCCAGTAGTATATCGTTTTGTAGGATTTCGTTTTGATAGCATTTCCTATCTGTGACAGGCCTGTGAAACGCTCTGATTCACAGTGCACTGCTGATGCACTTAAGAGTGCGCGTTCATTAGTGTGTGAACTCGAGTTTCCCTACTTTATTTTTCCTTGCAATATTATATAGTGCGAGCTCGACAACATGGCATGAGCACAATTTACATTACAGAAGAACACATTCATTTGTGGTAGGCACGGGGAGACAAAGCGTTTTGCCTGGAATCACAGGATGTTGAGCTGATGCCGAGATTCGAACGTAGCTCCCCAGCTCTAAAGTTCGCAATTCTAGAACTTGTGGCGGGAGGTGTGTCTAAAAGTGTATGTCGGTGCTGGCCATCAATGAGAGAGACCTGTGCATTTTTCAAATGGGTGGTGAAAAATTATGAGTATGTTGCTGGAGATGTGGGCCGCCGTGCCACCAATGTACTTACCGGGGGAGGGTAAACACCCATTATTCCGCAACTTTCTTTCCGCATTGCATCACTCCGCATACTTTCATTACGAAAGTACCATGACTCCGCAATGCCATTATAACGCATGGCATTACATTTTATATGCTTTTATCACGCATACATTTACAACGAAATTCGTTGTAAATGCATGAATGGTAAAAGCATGTTTTTTATGTTTGGATAAGGTAAGTATGGGTATAGGGGTATATGTTTTGGGGTACTGAGGTATATGTTTTGGAGTGTTTGGGTATTTTAAGGGTTCAGATATAGTTTTGGGTTATGGGGTACAGGGGTAGTTTTAGGGTTTAGGGATCGGTATGGGTTTTGGGTACAGGGGTATTTTTAGGGTTCAGGGATAGTTTTGGGTTTTGGGGTACAGGGGTATTTTAAGGGTTCCGGGCTAGGTTTGCATTTTGGGGTACAGGGGTATTTTTAGGGTTCAGGGCTAGGTTTGGGTTTTGGGGTACAGGGGTATTTTAGGGTTCAGGGCTAAGTTTGGGTTTTGGGGTACAGTGGTATTTTTAGGGTTCAGGGGTAGGTTTGGGTTTTCGGGTACAGGGGTATTTTAAGAGTTCAGGGCTAAGTTTGGGTTTTGGGGTACAGGGGTATTTTAGGGTTATGTGGTAGGTTTGGGTTTTGGGGTACAGGGGTATTTTTAGGGTTCAGGGCTAGGTTTGGGTTTTGGGGTACAGTGGTATTTTTAGGGTTCAGGAGTAGGTTTGGGGTTTGAGGTACAGGTGTATTTATAGGGTTCAGGGCTAGGTTTGGGTTTTGAGGTACAGGGGTATTTTTAGGGTTTAGGGGTAGGTTTGGGTTTTGGGGTACATGGTATATTTATAGGGTTAAGATGGGATAGTGTTTAAGGGTGTTGGGGTATTTTAAGGAGTAAGGGTGGGTTATGATTATGGGGTGCAGGGGTATTTAAAGAGAGCACGGTGGAATTCATTTTTAGGGTGTAAAGGGGAGCGCGGGGCAAGCACACCCGGAGCTGGAATGCACAGAACCTGGGAAGAAAAAACAATGAAATATTGGGCACATTGCTCGCTTTTTTTTCCGTAATCCCGTGCCCCGCTCACGCCCCAGCACACGCCCACAGCACACGACATGAGACATGGCATGAAGGGAGGAACGTACCACAAGCCCCCAGCGCTTGTCACGCCCCCAGCACACGCCCACAGCACAACGCAGACACACCCACAAGGGACTACTTTGCTGGCACGGTTCTTTTACCTTTTAAATGTATATGGTGGGTGTCTGCATAGCCTATGTCCTTCTGCTGCAACTGTCCTTTCCAAAGCTGTATTGGGTGTTGTGATTGGTGCTGTGGTTCCTGAGATTACCCGCCTCAAAGGTTTGGGCTCTCTCTTTATTATATTAGTATGGATGGCAGCTGGCTTCTAAGTGCAACTGGTGATAACAAAACAATTGAGTAGCAGCCAGATCTGACAGCAGGGCATTAATCACCGGAAATCTCTTCATCTTTGTACACATCAATATCAATGAATGAACAATGTCCTGGCTGCTCCTGATTGCTTTGGATAGGTTGTCACTCCCCTGTGGTTAGTTGTAAATTCGGGTTGGTCATCTTTTCAGTTAGCCCTTCATCCTCTAATTTCTTGAGTTTGGCTTCCATCTAGAACTTTCAGGTGCTTCAGCGCTTAAGATTTCAGTTTGGTTGTGTGTAGACATATCACCCTTATTCTGAGGCATCTGGGCAAAAAATTAATGGTCATATTTGTGGAGAATATTGACACTTTTTACAAGTGTGTACATTGAGTGCAAAGGTTCACCAGGCATATCTCCTCCTTTGTATGACATTGGATGATTGTGCAGGTGTCACACTCTATGACAAAGAAATAGGGCCACATTTATCAAACTGTCGGGCAGCGAAGCAAGCCACCTTGCTGTGTTGCGTGAAAGGGCAGGAATGCACTGTATTTAACATGATACAACGCATTATTTGCCTTTTCTTGTACTGGTGCCCTTTTGACTGCCTTGTGCCAATGCAGGCACTCTTGCACCTCTGAGGCATTTTCCTATTTCTATGTGTGCTGCAGAAAGAAGAAACAATGAGGAGAAATGACTCCTCACATGGGTAGGTGTCGCATTTTAACTCTTTCGGTGCGTCTGGGAGCTGTCTGACACACCAGTGCACATGCGCGTCTGATGGCTGCCGGGCCACCCACGCACATGGCACAAGAAATCCCTCTGGTGCGGGCACTAGAGGAACTCCCTTTTTGTCAAAACAACCTCGGGAGCTGGGGAAAGTCTTCCCCAGCTCCCAACGGTAGTCTGATAATATCTCCAAAATTACGGTCAGCACGCACGTCACGCTGAAGTCATTTCGGAGAAACTGAAACTCAGTTTCTGTTTCACTGCCTCTGTGCTCCTGGGGCAATTTCAGCCCCCTAACCACAGAGGCAGACGGGAGGGATATCATTGGAAAATGGAGAATCTTCCCTTTCCAGTGGTACCCCTCTCTAGTGGATCCCTGCTTGAAGATCGCCTCGGGAGGGCGATCCCGTAGCAGAGATCCATCCATTCGGCAACAGGGAGCGGCCCCTTGGACAAGGACTTCTGCTCCCCCAATTATTTTGGGCACAGACAGTCTTTCTGCGACCAGTGAGGGGGGGTAGAAAGCACACTAGGCACCAGGGATTGCTTTTAGATTTATACCTGTAGGGGTGGCGGCTGCCCAAAAAGGGCATGTGAATGCCCCCATTCCCCCCTCCCAAAATTCTAGTCTTTCTGCCCCCCGGGAGGCAGATGGGGGCGCCATGGATTCTTTTGTGCTTTTTACACCAGTAGAGTGGGGGCTGCCCAAAATAGGCATGTTAATGCTCCAACCCCCCTCCTCCAAAATTCCAGTTTTTCTGTCTCCCCGGGAGGCAGATGGGGGCAATAGTCCGCAAGCTGCCCCCACACACTAGGCACAAGGGATTTTTTTTTCTTTTTACACCTGTAGTGGTGACCAAAATGGGCATGGCAATCTTCCCCCGCACACTAGTCACAAGGGATTTCTTTTTCTTTTTACACCTGTAGTGGTGACCAAAATGGCCATGGCAATGCCCTCCCCCCCCCCCCCAGAATTCCACTGTCTTTCTGCCCCCCTACTCCCCCACACTCGGGAGGCAGATAAGGGCAATAGCCCCTGAACTGCCCCCCAGGGGGGCAGAGAGCCCACAAAGCACCAGGGATTATGTTGGTTTTTTTTTTATACGTAGGGGTGGGGACTGCCCAGAATGGGCATGCTAATGTCCCCATACCCAAAAAAGTCTTTCTGCCCCCCCAGTAGGCAGATCTGGGCAATGGCCCCTACCTGCTCCTACAGGTGGGGCAGAAAGCCCACTAGGAACAAGGGATATGTTTATGAGCATATTAGGGAGAAACCCCATCGGCTTGGGTCACTCCCTTTTTTTTTAAGTACACATTTCAGTATTATTTTTAGTCTCATCTACCCCCAAGCGGCGTCCCGAAAATCGCTAGAAACCAGGGAGAGTTTGTGTATGTGTAAAGTGGAGTTGACTGATGGTCTGCGTGCACTGACCTTTGGCTGGCATTTTGCTGGTGGTGTGTGTGGGCTTGCACTTGGCTAATGGTGTGTGTGGACTAATGCTTAATGACAAAGTGTGTAGATTGGCTCTTGCCTGGTGGTGTGTGTGGAGTGGCACTTGGCTGGCAGTTTACGTGGACCGGCGCCGGCTGATGGTGTGCATGGATGGCGCTTGGCTGGTGGAGTGCGTGGATGGCGCTTGGCTGGCGGTGTACGTTGATGGCGTTTGGCTGGCGGGTGATGTGCATGGATGGTGGTTTACGTGTACTGACTTTTGGCTGGCAGTGTGGCTTGCATGGATCCCGCAGCGTTTTCTTACCTAGAATCCTCTGCAAACCACCAATTTACTTACCAAGGTCACATTTTCTCGTATTTCTGTGCGGGTAAGTTGTAGGATCACCACGCAAGCACAAATTACCTACCACCCAGCGTTCCCCTTGGTCTGGCGAGAAAAATGATACCTCACTTTTGTGGGTGCCCAAAGTAGCATCAACCTAAAAACATATAAACAAACTGCCCTTTTGGACCCTCCTTGGGCCACCCTCAATCTCTACACATTTTTGGCCCTTTCATGTCATAGGCACTTGGCCCATCCATACAACTAAGGTATCATTTCTTTGGGAGACTGAGAGGAACGCTGAATGGTAAAAAATGTGTGCCTTGCAGTGAACCCACAACGTTCCCACACAGATATTCCATACCTCCCTAGACTCCCATGGGTGTCTAGCTTTTAGAAATGTCTCAGATTTTTTAGGTTCCCTAGGTGTCTGCAAGCCCGGGACCAAAAACACAGGTGTATCTATCACAAAATGACCTGGTTTTTCAAGGGTGTCACCTGAGTTTGTGGTCCCGGGCTCAGCAGCCATCTAAGGAGATCTACCAAACTCACACATTTCTGAAAACTAGACACCTAGGGGAGTCCAGGGAGGTATGGCTTACGTGGACCCCCCAACGTTTTCCTACCCAGAATCCCCTGCAAACCTCAAATTTAGTTGACAAAATCAAATTTTGGAAAGTGTTGGAAAGTTGTGGGATCACTGGGCTGACACTAATTTCCTACCACCTTGCATTCCACCAGGTCTCCCGATAAAAATAGTACCTCACTCGTGTGGGTGGGTCAAGTACCCGCGACAAGCAAAGGCCCAAAACGTATTGTGGAGACATCAGAATTACCTATCACAAAACTACCTGATTTTGCAAGGGAGGTCACCTGCAATTTTGGCCCCGGGATCAGTGGCCATCTAGGGAAACCAACACATTTTCGAAAACTAGACACCAAGGGGAGTCCAGAGATGTATGGCTTGCATGGATCCACCGTTTTCCTACCCAGATTCACCTGCAAGCCTAAAATTTAGCTGAAAACATCATATTTTTTTTAAATTTATTTGTGGAAAAGTTGTGGGATCACAAGGCCGACACAAATTTCCTACCACCCAGCATTCCTCCAGGTCTTCTGATAAAAATTGTACCTCACTCGTATGGGTAGGCCAAGTACCAGCAACAGGCAAGGGCCCAAAACGTTTTGTGGAGACATCAAAATGACCTACCACAAAACGACCTGGTTTTGCAAGAGGGTGGCATCTGGGTTTTTGGCCCTGTGCTTGGTGACCATCTGGGGAAAACTACCAAACCCACACAATTCTGAAAACAAGACACTTGGGGGTGTCCAGAGAGGTATCGCTCGCGTGGACCCCCCCTCCCCCCAATGTTTTCCTACCCAGAATCCCCTGCAAACCTCAAATAAATTTGGCTGAAAATGTTTAGGGATCCACTCAAGCCATGCCTCCCTGGACTCTCCCGGGTGTCTAGCTTTCAGAAATGTGTGGGTTGGATAGGTTTCCCATGATGGCCGCCGAGTCTGGGCCAAAAACCCAGGTGCCCCCTTACAAAACCAGATCTTTTTCTGATAGGTAATTTTGATGTCTCCATTCGTTTTAGGGCCTTGCCTGTCACGGGTACTTGGCACACCCACTCGAGTGAGGTACCATTTTTATCGGGATAAATGGAAAACGCTAAGTGGTAGGAAATTTGTGTCAGCCCGGTTATCCCACAACTTTCCCACTCTTAAATTTCTGTGTTAAATTTACCTATCAGAAAAATATCTGGTTTTGTAAGGGGGCACCTGGGTTTTTGGCCCGGACTCGGTGGCCATCATGGGAAACCTATCAAACCCACACATTTCTGAAAGCTAGATACCCGGGAGAGTCCAGGAGGCATGCCTTGAGTGGATCCCTAAACGTTTTCATACTCAGAATCCCCTGCAAAGCTCAAATTTAGCTGAAAAAAAATACCGGGGTACGGGGCTTTGTGTGTGGGACGAGGGTGCACTGGGGGTCATGTTAGACGCAGGGCTGGACAGGGAACCCAAAGCAGCCCTAGCAATTTTTAAGGACCAGTCCCCTGGGGTGGGGGGGGAGCGGTTGGGGAGGTGCAAGTGTGAAGCACTGCTGCTTTTGCTACTGGGGAGGCCTATATTGCAGCACCGCTGCAAAACCGGCAAATAGTAAAAAAAAAAACTGACCACACTGCTGCAAAACAGGGCCTCACCCTTCCATCCTCCGGGGAAATCGCTCCATGCTCGCTACGGCCAGTCCGGCCCTGGTTAGACGTCATCATCTGGGAAACAGAGCATCCTTCACATTCTCGTCTGCACCCTTCTTTGTCTTCGTACAAAATGTTTTAACTTTACAAGGATCAGCTCAATTTATAAGATGAAATATTACAAAAAGGGTGTTTGCAACACAAAAAATCTAATCGTATTTAAAGTTATAAACTGCTAGATCTACTAAAACCAAATAGTTTTAAAATGTTTGAAGAAACTCCTCTAATAATTGAGGGGACGCATGATTAAGACCTGGAAGCTTCATTACAGTACTAGGGAAGTCGTTAATCAACCAGGGCCGAATAAAAAAATATACCGACGCTTCACTTAAAAAAACGTCAACTTGAAGAACGTAACCCAAATACGTCAAATGTGATGAAAGTGGGAGCCTTTGAAGGAGCCTTGTAAATGATGCAGCGTTTGACTCGAGCGTCACCTGCCGGTCAAAATGTAAAGTGCAGGTGTTCATAAACAAAAACTATTGCGGAAGTGAATGCGTTAGTGTATCAGGTTATTTATCCTGAGACCTCTGCTCAAAGCATTGCTTTAGTTTTTGAACAGGACACACTGTATTTGTTTAGAAGGTCTTCATCGAATTCGTTGCCTCTAATAAAATGGGTGTAGGGGGGAGGGGGGAGGTGTATGTCCTTGCAATTTATAGCTAAATTACAAAGACACTGGAAGATTACACGAAGACAGATTTCAGGAGAGTGTGCTCATATGTGCACGAGCACCAGCGGCAGAGACGGCCCATGTATGTATGTGATTTTTAAAGCGCAAGACCGCTTCAGAGTTTGACATGGCTTCTACACCATTGGACTAATTGATCGCATGCTTTCGAAAATTTGGTGAACAAAAAGAAGTATAATTTTTTGCCCTTTTTGCTATAACCGGAATTGACAACGCTCGACGCTGACATCACAGTATATCTAACAATATGAAATAGTATCAGACCACAGGAAACAATTGTGTCTTCTTGCATAGATGACAATTATTGCAGCGGGTCAGTTGCCATGGACGGGCCTGCTTACAAGTTTGTGCGCAGTGCCAGATAATATCCACACATAACACCAGGCAGCCCGGCCCGGGGAGGTTCCGCAATAGGTACTTTGGGGCTTATTTACAACCCCCTTGCGCCACCCGTACGCCACTTTTCCCCATGTTAAAAATGACGCAAAAGTGGCGCAAGGGGCTTGTAAATACGCCCCTTTCTTTGTGAGAGGCCAGATGGCTCTCTACATCCCTCACATTCTTTGCAAAAAATTCGAAGCAGACGTGGAGTCACTCTGACTAGACTTGGCTGGGTTGAGCCAGAGACCATCCTTCTGGTCTGGGAGCTGTTGTCAGGTCCCTGCCCTGAGGATCCATCGCTCGCGGTGTCTTCCTGCAAAATACCTCGGCCTTCAGAGCCACTGGTTCTACGTCTTTCACTTTCAGGAGATGACATTTTGGGAGAAGATGTCATCTTCACTCCGCTTAATCCTTCGGTGACTTCTTCCTCATCAACCTCAATGTTCTCAGGCATGCCTTCACCACTTTTAAACCAGACATGTTTGTTTACACTTTAACCACCTCTCTGCGCTGGGACCATGGTGCTGTTCACCTTGATTATTTTCCAGACCTCGGCTCATAGGGAGTCCGGAACTTCCAGCTGGAACATCTATCTTTGCCGATCACAGTATCATCACCCACCTGCAGGGTTGGACTTCTGGCCCTCAGTCGTGCCATCGCCTTTTCATTGGTGGCTTTTAGCTGTGCTTGAGTCACTTCATGATCAATGTCATCCCGGTTGCCACTCAGAACTGGCTGGAATACAGTCTCTCAGGGACTTCTGGAACATGAGGTGCGCGGGGAAGCAGTTAGCTGTACTGTGAAGGATCTGACTGTAGGTATTAAGAAATCTGCGCAGACAGTATTGCGCATCTTCCCTTTGCTCAACCCCTATGCGTGGAGTGCGGTTTAGGCTCCTCATAAACCTCTCTACTTCTCCGTTAACCTGAGACCATTGAGCAGTGATTTTCCGTTGTTTAATGGTGAGAGATGTGAGATATTCTTGGAACTGGTGCCCTTGAAAGGGTGGCCGTTATCAGATTCTATTTCCTACGGCAGGCCTAACAATGCAAACGTTTTGTCCAGGATTGGCTTTACATGAGACAAAGCAGTTGATGACACTAATTCCACTGTTGGAAACTCAGAATGCAAATCTATGATCACTACTGTGATCCACCAATCAGGGAAACTTCCAAAGTCAATACTGAGTTTAGCCCATGGAGTGAGGCTTGGGTCTTCAGTCAGGAACGGTGTAAGTGACTAATCTGCGCCTATTACTGCGCACAAGTGGCATGCTTGTACAGCTTCATCCATGTTGGCATCCATGATGAGAACCACACTTTGCTGCGGAGACGGGCCTTCATCTTGGCCCTCCCTTGGTGCTCTTGATGAACGAGGTCTATCACCCTCCTTATAGTTCTTTGGAAACCACTATAGACTGACCCACCAGGAGATGGCAGTGCTGACCCTCACTGAGTTCATGTCAGACTCTCCATAGCTTCTGGTATGTCAACTGGTTGTCAGGGTTTAACGTTCTTGCTCCATCCAGGAAGTGCTGCCACTGTCTTTGTGCTACCGCTTCTTTAGCCCTCACCAGGCTTTCATCGTTCATCGTCGCTATCCTCAGTTTCTCAAGAGTCAGCGTGTTGGGGCAGGCATTTTGAACAACCATGCCCATGAAGTGTTTGGTCTTTTCTTCATCTTGAAATGACTTCTCGGTTCTATCTGGTGCTGGATGCAGCGATAGATCGTCAGCGGGTTTTGTTCGCTCCCAAACGGTAGCAGATGTCAAAAGCATGTGCCTAAAGTTGAACAGCCCATTGCATAATCAGAGGAGGGGCTAGCCTGATAGTGTCCTGGAATAATTGTTGCAGGGGTTTATGATCTGTAACTATTTGGAATTCCTGGCCATAGATGTAGAGATAAAAGTATTAACATGCCCACTTTATTGCCAAGGGTGCGCGTTTTATTTGCGCATATCTCATTTCTGTTTCTGAGAGTGCTCAGCAGGCGTACACTACTGGTAGCCATTCTCTCTTTGAGTTCTTCTGCAGGAGTACTGCCCAAGCCCTACAAGGCTGGCATCCACCTTTAGCTCAGTTTTGCTCCCTGGGTGGAAGTATGCCATGGTGACTTCATCCGTGAGAGCATCTTTAACATCCTTGAAAGCCTTGTTGTCAGTCTGAGTCCATTCCCAGAATGCCCCGGTTTCGGTGGGAGCTTGTAGTGGTTCGGATAAAGTGACCAGATGGGCAAAAAAAGTGCACACAGTAGGTGGCCATACCCAAGAAGCATCGTACTTCTGTCTTGTTCCTGGGAATGGGTGCATTTTGGATTGCTGCAGCGTTCTTTGGATCCATTCGCAGTCCATCCCGGGAGAAGATGTCTCCGAAGAAGTCAAAGGATTTCTGGTAGAATGAGCATTTGTTCTTGTGGAGGGTTAGGCAATTATCTCACCAGGAATTGTAGGTGTCCCTCAGTCAGACGTGGTGCTCCTCGAGGCTGTTTGAGAAGAATAATTTATATATTGTCACTCAGATTGATGACTCGGACCAGCCCCAACAGTGTCTCCCTAATAGAGTTCTGGAAGACCTCTGCAGCTGAGGATACCCCCAAGCTTAGTCTTTTGAACCTCCATAGCCCAATGTGTGTGGAAAATGGTGTTAAATATCTGCTCTCTAGGGCCAGTTCCAGCTGATGATACCCCAAGTTGAGGTCAAGTTTAAAGAAACAACTAAGCCATGTTATGGTCGGCAATTATGTCATCCATGGTAGGCGTGATGTGGCCCTCCCTCTTAATGGCATGATTCAGGAGGCACATATCTACGCATAACCGAATGGAGCCTGGCTGATTCGGCTTTGGTGCGATGACAAGTGGCGAGAACCAGGGGGTGAGCCAGTTACTTTCTCAATCACTTCGATGTCCTAAAGTGATTTTAGTTCCCTTTCGGCCTGTGGTCTGAGGTGGAATGATACTTGCTGGTGCCTTAGCACTGTGGATTTGATAGCCTTGTCAAAATGTAGCTGGACGTGTTTAACTTTCAGCTTTCCCCAGCCCTGGAAAAGTTAAGGAAAGTCTGCGAGAATGGTATTAGCAGGCAACTCATGTACCTGATTTGTGAAGAACACTAGCTCAAGGTCTGATGTGGTGTGACAGCTCAGTAGGGTCCCTTTCCTTCCTTTGGTGATGTGTAATTTGGCTCGGTAGCCTGCTTGTCACTTTGTAGCTGCACTTTAATGATCCCTTGAAGAGGCAGTGGCGTCATGCTCCAATGTGTGTATATTCTTGCTTTGTTGTCAACGAGAGGCGGTTGTGGTGCTATCTGCTCATATTCCACAGAATCCATGGCATTGACTGATACTCTGGTGTCAATGAGCTTTTGTACTTTTGTATTTTGATTCTTACGGTGCACATTGGAGTTGGTCACTTCTGGCTATCTTGATGTCCTGCGAATGATTCAAAAAAGACTTCTTCATCATCTTCATCAGCAACTGCAATATCTTCGTATCTAGTGGCTGCATCCTTGCCTGGCGCGTCGTCTAGGGACAGCTGTCTGAGTGCACATGCTGCTCTTCTAGGCCGGTCCGCTGGCGATCAGGATCTACCTCTGCAGCATACTTTCCCAAAGTGGTTGAGTTTGCCACACCTGGAACACGCTTGCCTTTCGCATAACAGACGCTGGGCGTGGAATTTTCTCGTCCGCAGTTGCTACATGTCCTATTCATCTTTGGAGAGATAGCCTGGTGTGTGGGCCCTGGTCACTGCTGGGTGGCATCAACTCTTACAGTCTAGATGGTAGCAGTTCTTAGTGGTTTCGGTGCTGTGAGTGCCCTGGTGATAGCAGCTTCCATTCCTATGCTCTTGAATTAGGCAGTTCATGGGATTGTGCTAGTATGAGGATGTCATCCAACGAGATTCCAGGCTGTCGTAAAATGAGTCGATAGAGCACCGTGGACCGGCACACTTGTATGAGTTGGGCTCTGATCACTTCACACGGATCATGGAACGTGCTTGTTATGTTATTTTATCGGAGCTTGTAGAGCGCGACAGGTGCCCCAGCAGAAGGGGGTCCCGGCGCTAATACAGGAAAGACTGACAAAGCAAGAGGCAGACAGGACTAAGATGCAGGGAAAAGATAGGTCTTAATGGCCTTTCTGAATGCAAAATAATTATCAAGGCCATGAATCTGCACAGGGAGTGAGTTCCAAAGGGTGGCAGCTCTGTAGCGAAAAGAGTGGCCACAGACTCTACGGGTCCGGGGAACCACCACCAAGTGCTGACCCTGTGAGTGGAGAGACTGTGTAGGGGCATATGGCAACAGGAGATAGCCAGGATGGGAGGAGTGGCCAGCTTCAAAACCTTCAAGGCAATACATGTGCCACCAGCCTCCATAATCTTGCGTAGAACATATCCATGGACTCTGTTTCTGTTTGCCTAGCTTGCCTCAGTTTGAAACGCTCAAAGTCTGGGTTTATGTGTGGGTCGAAGTGCTTTTTCAGTGCCCTTACTGCCATGCTGAAATAATCGCCGTTGCTGGTATATGGCAACGGTTCAAAAAGTTCATATAGCTCCGTCCCACCGTTGTGCATCAGTAGGGACAACTTGACCGCACCATCCACTGCTCTTGTGCCACGGAAATAGTAGTTTAAACGTTCTATCCATGAGCGCCATCATGGCGCTGCTGTGGCCCGACAGACCAGTTTGCTGCATGGCAGCTCATGGATAGAACTGATAGGCGGCTACCTGCGGTTGGTCCTGCACACTCATACCTACTTGCCGTTTGCCCTGTGCTGCTACTCATTCTGCTGGAGCACTGGAATTACTATGTCACTTTTCTTCTGCTCCTTTTGCTTTAAGAAGTATGCCCTCGATGCGCTTCCCAAAACGATGTCTCTCCAGCCCCTTGCTTTAGTAAACTGTCTTGTCTTTATGTGCATGTCCCCCCCTTTTTTTGTCTTCACACACTCCTTGGAAATGTCCTTTTGTTATGTCTTTCTCTCTTACCTTCTTTTTTATCTTTGTTTCGTGTCCACCCAGTCCTCTTAACATGCCATCAGTGAGTAATTTATTTCCCCGGGACCCCAGCCAATTGAAAACCGATGCATGCTTTGCAGCGGTGGCCATAGTAGAGGAGCTGCAGGCTTCGACAGGTGCGGAGTGTTAATGTGCCTGAGGGCAGTGTCCTGCAGAGTGAACGCCCAGGTGATCAGACCGTGTATCGGCTAACCCTGCCCTGGGAGGCCAATAGGCTGACTCACCCAGGGGCCGCCTTAAGCATGTGCAAGCTGTGCACCTGCACAGGGCCACCAAACCCCAGGGGCCACCATGCCAATATATATCCTTAATATAATAATCCTCTGAGGATGGATACATATTTGCGTGGCGGCCCCTGGCAGGGATTTGGCGGCCTCCGGCTCTGTTCCACTTCCAAACACCCTGACCCCCCCCCTCAATATTGGCCTCTGTGCTCTGCCCCACCCTGACCCCCTCTTCCGGGGCCCCCTACCTACGATCCCTGCCCAGGGCCGCCATGAGCCTAGAGTCACCCCTGACTCACCCTTCCTCTGCGCATTGAGCCAATGAGTTCACTGGCTGAGTGTCGCCTGAGACCTCTGTTCCCTGACCGGCAGCTGGGGCCAGGAGGCGGGACAGGAGCTGAGCCCCGATGGCTGGGAGCATCGGCATCAGCTCCACCGGTCTCACAGCAGTGCGGATGGCTGCAGACCTTCCGTTTGTGGGGTGCCAGATCTGGCCGGAGTGTCCCACCTGGTAGGTGAAGTGGGTCAGAACCGGCTCAGTCGCCAGTGTAGCGGGCTGATTGCCATGGATGGGCTTGCTTACAAGTAAGTGCACAGCGCCAAATAATATCCATATGTACACCAGGCAGATAGTGTCGGCGAAGGCCACGAATGAGCTTACGCCATTTAGTTATATCCTCGGGCTGCGCCGGGCCTGGTGCGTGTCTGCCATAGATACTTGGTTTGTGAGCCGGATGGCTCTCTACGATTATGAGTGACACATAACATGACATACATGAGTTAGCTTTGATCTTACTAGCCAGTATTAAACTAAATTAGTAAGAAATGGGTCTGCCCATTTAATCCTCATGGATTATTTTTAGACTATATGGTTGATGGACCTCTGCAGTGAATGCATCTCACTACCCCAGGCTCACTCACCGTAAGCTCTATTATAATGAATTGGGAGTGCGAAACACCAGTCTCTGCCTCTTATAATAGAGATTTGCTGCTGCCCAGATAGGGTAAGAGGCTATGAGGAAGGGATGTACGTTGTTACAACCCATGCTTTTACCACACATGCCTTTACAACGCAGGTTTTTCAACGCAAGTCGTTACAACGACTTGCGTTGGGGGGTGCTGGATAGTGAATTGTTTAATTTACTATTCCAACTCCAGTCCCCGTGGATAGTAGGGAAGGTGTTGGATAGTAAATTAAACTATTACCTATCCTAGAACGTCCCCAGCGCAATTCGTTGTAATGAATTGCGTTGAAAAACCTGCGTTGTAAAGGTACTGCGTTGTAAAAGTTGCGTCGTAAAGGATGTTTCCCAAGGGGGATGTCTGTGATATGTGAAATAATTAGTATCTCTGCCTGAATCTCTGCTCAGAAGTCCACAGCCAGCGGTTTTACATGTAAGCGTGATGAATACCAATACTGTGTAGTCTAAAATTCCATCTCATTCCTCTTTAATCCACTACCAGACTCTCCCTGTCCCTTTATCTCACTCTTGCAGTTTTCTGCTTTTCTCTTTGTGATGGTTTTCCATCTTTCTCTTTCTCCTTCTTTGCCTTTGTTTGTTTCTCCCTCTCTTTCTCTCAGGAAATGTCAGATGAGAAAAAATAAGCGTCGTCAAACAAAATGAGTGCTAATGAGCTTCAATGGCTCAAATTAAGCTCTGTTCTGAGGTGGTTGTACATGAACACATATGCACACATGTGTGCACATGTGCGGTCTTAGCGTAAGAGACTACCGTCTAGCTCCCCTCGGTATCTGCGCACAGGGAGCTTGTTGCAGAAGGGACCCTTCAGGGATTGATTCTGACCTGGTGTCGACCTTACAATATGAGGACATTACCAGTGTGAGTAGGTACGATTGTAGTAAATATTGAAAATTGTGTGTGTACTTCACTGTATTACACACTGTAGGCGAAATCTGCACAATACTACAGTTTCAACATTATGAGGCCTTGAGACTAGTCTGACGCACTGATGATATAGTGAAAAGAAACCCTGAGTGCAGAACCAAGTTCACTTTTGTCATATCTGCACTCCTTCTGGAGCTTGAGGATTTGTCATATACCACTGGCTCAGCTTCTAATGCCCCTGCTGGGCACGATAATTACTCTGCTGGCCAGCTAGAGGATCAAAGGCCTCCCCACACTTTATGGCCAATAGCCAGTAATTCGGCCTGCTCCTAGGAGAGGTTGAGGACGTATTCTTCATGTGCTAATTACCTTTCATACAGCAATTGGTCTGGGAAGGCTTACTCTCATACAAACAAAGAAGGTGCGCCAGGTCTCTGGAGCCAAACTCAGAACGGAGTCCCCTTTATTTATTTTTTGAGGGAACAGATCATGTAACTGTGATAGTTAGGGGTGTAGTTCAGGCACTCAGAAAGGTCTTTCAGCAGAGCACTTCAATTCACCATGTTAGAATGTCCCAAAATTCTGAGCAGGAGGGTGGGGTAGGGGTGGAGTAACGATATGCCACCCTAGAATGAGGCAGATGGGCTTCACACCTCCACTTAAAATTCCCTGCATAAGGGAGAGACATTTGAGAATAGTGTGGACCTGGGGGAAGTGACGCCTGAAGAATGCCCAGCTGGAGGAAAGAAGGTACCTGTCAGAACCTCTTTCAGAGGACCACATAGCACACGTGGCTTACTGGGCCCAGCTGTGGGGGCTGAGACCTTTTATTCCCAATCTCCCACGGTCCAACCTACTATGAATCCTGGGCAACTGGGCCAAGTACTCCTACACTTGACTCTCAGTGGTAGATATGAATAAGCAGTCTCTCGATGGCACATGTGTGGATACAGATTACTGAACATGTCTCATAACTCAAAGAGCATGCAGCAGTAGCAATAAATCAATGTCCAACCAAATACATACTTTTATAACCAAAAGAAGTATTTAACTCTGCCCATTTAAAGGAAGGTTACAGCATTTACAGACAATACATTTCCACCTTGAAGTCGGGGCTCTAGTATTTCTTTGGGAAGTCCCTGTTTTATCTGTTCCTCGCAATGTGATCAAGGATATTCCCCATTCACTGGTGGACACATCTAGATAATGCTCACTAGAAGGCCTTATCTCAAGAATACACTGTGACTCTTTCCTTACAGTCAAAAGTATCTTAGCGCCTCAGCGCTTTCAGCAGCGAGTTCCCTCAGGGCCAGGTAGGCCAGTAACAAGTCTTACCTGCTCCAGCAGTGAGGAAGTGTGCAGCATTTTGGAGGGTAGCCCGTCCAAGGGCACACTCAACAGTTTAGGTCTGGCACAGGTGAGTTGGCTGTACTTGAACTTAGTGGTAGCACTCAGCAAGCTCAGACTCTTTCTTTAGCCTAGGTGTTGTGCTCCGGCAATGATCAGAGGTGTTTCTACACTCCTCCTGTGGGGTACATTTTCATACTCCCAAAGGAGGTGATTCTATTTCTCCTGATGGCGATCCAGTTGAGGTGGCGATGGTCCCACAATGTCCTCACTCGGTCCACACAGTTGGGGTAGTTACAGTTCTTGTTGCTCCTAGTGACCTACATGTCACTACCACTCACAGTTCGTGGACTCCTGCCCAATCCAAATGGCACAAATATCCAAGCAACCCCATCTGACATATGGGGTTGCTGCACTACAGCGGTGCAAGGCGTCAGCCCTTACTGTAACGGTCACTGCAACGGTGTCGTGAAGGCTTCAGCCCTGATTCCAAGGCAGTGTTTTCATGGTAACCTCTCCTGACTGAATGGGTTGCTGCAACAGTGCTGTACAGGCTTACACACCTACCACATGGCAAACATTTTACATGGCCCCCGCATCCAACGAACAACGTCCGGCGGCAGATCCTTCTCCTACCTCACCGCCAAGACCTGGAACACCCTCCCTACCCACATACGGCAGACCCAAGACCTACTCGCCTTCAGAAGACTCCTCAAGACCTGGATCTTCGAGCATTAGCAGCACCCCCCTCCCCTCAGCGCCTTGGGACCCTCACGGGTAAGTAGCACGCTGTACAAGTACTCTGATTGATTGATTGATTGTTTGATTGATTGATTGGCTATCTTCTCGGTGGCCCTCTCCTAGTATATGGGGGTCAACATCTCAGCTGTGCACATGGGCAATGACCAGATCGTCTTCTTATACCTCGGGCAGGAGTCCACTCGACAGGACTCTCCACTGCTCTATTCTTCCTCACAGGGCACACTGGGCTTGGCAAGAAGGCAGGCACTGGTGCTCCAGGCCCTAGAGCAGGTGGTCTTGGTTTCCCTCTTTGATGTACCCTCACCAAGCAGGGAGATTCGCAGTCCTTGGCCCCAAGTGCTGGCCACAGGCCGAAGTGTTGCAGAGATTTCCCTCCTCAGACAGCGCGTGTGGCTGCTTTACTGATGACAATTTTTGGGGTCTCAACCTGTCCTTCTTATAGTCCATTTCCAGACACCAAATGTGATTTAGAGTCTGGGCCTTTGAAGGTTTATGCTGGGGTTCTGCTTCCTTTGAAGTGCATACTTCTCCTCTACGTCTTTCTCTTGAAAAGCTGTCTGTCACAGCAGGAGAGACCCCAAAGCTGATAGATCCACACCACGGGCCAACGGAGTGACTAGAGTCCACACCTGGATGTCAGCCACAGTAATATATGCATCAAAGGGTTAACCTTGGGCTCCTAGCCCCACTCTTTATGATTGCTTCATTAGCCAAATCTCCTTCCTGAGATGCATCCAGGTCCCTTCCTTGTAATCTCTCACTACATCAAAGAGCACCCATTGAAGTGTACCTGGGGAGCCTCACTCTCCTCTCTCCCGTGTGTCACACCCAACTCACAAGAATGCAGGAATACACAAATATTTCTAGAGGGATTCCTTTATCTATTCAAGTCTTCACCAGGCAGTCCTGGGCCTCACAAAATGGAACCCAGGGTCCTCCATGTAATGTACCATTAAAGGCAAACTTGCACTCGGCGTGTGTACATAGCACACACACTGTCCAGTATTGTAACTTCCATGTACTGTACCACCACAGGCACACATACACTCATCACACAAATACACTCTGTGTAGCCTTTCTCTATTGTGCCAAGTGGAAGCACACATACACCCAGCACACACATTTACCTTGCACATGCTGTGCAGGAACACATACTCCCAGTACATGCTCTCACCATGGATGCACTGCAGAGCACTACATCTTTCATATAATGCACTCCTTGCATGTACACATACACCCAGTGCATGCACTCACCATGCATGCACTGCACAGCACTGCTCTGTCCCTGTATTGTAACCTTCCCAGACATGCAAACACCCAGTTCAGAGTCCCCACTCCTGCACTGCTCAACACTTCACATCTAACTCATGTAGACCAAGGATGAGTTAAACACACAGCAGCAGAACTTTAAAAAGTGAGTGAGCCTGTAGGCTTCACTTCTTTGACACAGGTTATAAAGGGCCTGTTCACTACTACTGATCACTACACGGTATGCTCCCACCACCGCGCTTGTGCTGCTTAACTTCTGGTGTAGGCAGTAACCTTCCACCACTATGAGGGTAGAGCTTTGGGCACCCCACCCAACAAGACCACAATCCATGAGAAAGGCCTAAGTCATGGCTGGTACACATGACCTGTGTTTGCCCATGACAACAAAAATCAGCATTAAGTAAACGCAAGCAGAAACAGGAACTAATAGATCTAGAACTGAAGTTGGAACAGGCAAACGCGGCCCATATGGCCGTACCGTCGGACGACACTCGACACGCATTGCACCTCTGCCAGCAGCGACATGACGACCTTCTTAAACGACGGACGTTAGAGAATATAGAGACAACGGCGCATAGGATTTATGATGTAGGCGATAAGGCCAACAAACTATTGGCCTGGCTAGACAAGAAACAAGGCGGTAGCAGGCACATTTTGCAATTGCAGGACCCGGAAGGGACGTGCCACACAAGCCCCTCCAAAATTGTTGACCTCTTAGCGGATCACTTTCAGGCAGTCTATACCCCGGGGGTGGTGGTCACGACAGAGGCGGCAGAGCTAGCTCTCCAAGAAGTAGAAGTAGAGACGCTGTCGCCGGAGGCAGTGACTGAGCTGGAAGCGGACCTCACGGTGGAAGAACTCCGTGTGGCGATAGGTGCACTGCATACAGGTAAAGCGTTGGGCCCTAACGGGATACCGATCGAATGGTTTCAAGCAATGACGGATACCTTGGGCCTACCGTTGTTGGCCATGTTCGAGGACTGCCGAGGAGCCGGGACACTGCCTTTGGACCAGCGTTTAGCGACTATAGTGGCTATCCCGAAACCGGGCAAGCCTCCCGCGGACTGCACGTCGTATCGCCCGATCTCGCTCCTCAATGCAGAGGCGAAGATTTTGGCGAAACTGATTGCAAATAGGCTGACCCCGCACCTATCCCAACTGATACACCCGGACCAATCGGGCTTCATTCCACATAGGAGCACGGCACTAAATCTCCATAGGGTGCATGGCGCATTGGCTCGAGCACATTTGCTGAAGGAGCCGGCGGCCATTTTGTCGCTGGACGCCAGAACGGCTTTCGATATGGTAGAGTGGCAATACCTGTTTGCAGTTCTGACCCGGATGGGCTTTGGACCAAAATTTTTATCGTGGGTTAGGCTCCTCTACACAGACCCGGTAGCCCATGTGGCAGCCAATGGCCACATTTCCCGAGCGATTCCTCTGGCGCGTGGGACTCGTCAGGGTTGCCCCTTGTCCCCGCTATTATTCGCGCTAGTCCTTGAACCGCTCGCTATTGTTATTAGGAGCACACCGCTGCTGAAAGGTATTAAATGGACTGATGCCTGGGAAGACAGAGTATCCCTGTATGCTGATGATATGTTGGTCTACTTATCTGACCACGAGTCGAGTGTCCCGATATTGTTGGCACTCTGTGATAAACATGGCTCGACCTCCGGATATACCATTAACTAGACAAAGTCGGTCCTTTACGTCCTGAAAGGCCCTATACCAATCCTTCCTGAACAGTGTCCTCTAGTGTTGACTGATGTCTCCTTTAAATACTTGGGCATACATGTCACCGGTGACACGAGCGTGTTCTATGATCGGAACCTGGCGCCCCCCTCCTTCGCCTGAAAGCAGATGCCCGACACTGGACGGCCCTGCCACTCACGCTATTAGGGCGCGCTGCCTTATTTAAAATGATTATAAACCAAAAACAGTACCAATATTGCCACACTACTTCAACTTGGACCAAGGATGATCACTCGAATCACTGACTGAAACAGTAACTCTCGGGAGATGTTTTTTCCGGAATAAATCCAATGAGTTTAATTATTTTTACATAAAGAGCATCATATCAATGAGCAATTTTTTGTTTTTTAGATGGACACTTATTTCACTCCACATAAGTATGTCGAATACCAAAATTAAACAAACAAAAAGACGATACTGTTTAGCAACAAACTTTCAACTTACATTCAACATTCATACAGAACAACACACTGATATATATACACATAAAGCCATTATACAAAAATATTTACAACATCAATTTTTAGAAAAACATGTATAGAAAAACATAGCATTGGAAATCAGCAAATAAAGAGTTTTAGTATGCTTCACAGTCAATCGAGAATTCCTAATGCTGGGTAGAGAAGGTCTACGCGTTTCGATGACCCCTTGTTGTGGGGAAATCTCGTCAGGACCAAGCGCCTCCTGTATGCTCTGGAGAACACCCCAGATGTGATTCCGCTCTCCTACTTTCGTAAAGTCACCCTGTTGTGGGGTGAACATCCACCGAGAATCGCCCACGTCAAACTTAACCGCGGATGGTATGATGGGGGAATAGCACTACCGAATGTACAACTTTACTACTGGGCATCCCAACTAAAAGTGATTAATCAATGGATCCACGTACCACACGATGACCCGGCATATTTGGCTGATAGGGCCCAATTGGGAACGCATAGTTTGTTGGCCCCGTTATACAACCCGAGTCTTCTTAAGGGACTGATTGGCCCAACCAAGCATACAGTTACTTTATGGTACAGGGCGCTCACACGGCTAAAGTGGAAGGGGGTCATTACGAAGCTGACTTCACTTTGGGACACTAAAAAATTGGGCTGCCTTAGGTCCAGCAAGGGGTTCACCCAGTGGGATAACATAGGCATTTCAACGGTGGGAGATCTTTGGACGTCCACAGGGGTATTTCCCTTTTCACAACTGCAACAACAATACGCACTGGGCCCCACTGAAACCTATAGGTACATCCAGATAAGACACGCTTTGCTGGCAGTACTAGAACCGGGGTCCACCGTCCCAGAGTCCTCACCCCTAGAAGACCGGCTTCTTACAGACTTTCTGCAAACACGTGCCACTTCACTCACATACCGCAAACTGTTGAACAATCTCCCAGATCCCTTGCAGCGTTTACGAGAAAAATGGGAAAATGAGTTAGGAGCTATGGACGAGACGGATTGGAATGCTGCTATGGCGTCACCAAGGGAGGCGGGGATATCGGCCAGATTTAGGCTCATACAATTAAAAATACTACATAGAGTATATTACACAAGGACTACCCTACATAAAATACATAGGGCTGAAACCCCACACTGTCTCAGGGGGTGTGGGGAGGACGGTACATTATTGCATACACTGTGGGATTGCCCGTCCATAAGGAGGTATTGGCAACAGGTCATGAGGACAATCTCCCAGGCTCTTGACACTTCCCTTACACCGGAGCCACGCCTCTGCCTGCTGAATATTTGGGAGGGAACTGACCTTAATCTTAGACAACAGCAGTGGGTTACTATCGGGGCAATGGTGGCCAAGCGCGACGTGGCATAAAGGTGGGGGGTGGCGGAGGTACCCACGTTAGCATTGTGGTGCAGGACTATGGACAAATTGATGGTAACTGAAAGAACTGTGTATAAAATGAGAGCTAACCCAAAGAAATGGAACAAGGTGTGGGAGGCATGGAATAGATACAGGGGAGACATATGTGAACCGCTGCCGGAGGACGAAGACGAAGACTCGGAGGATGAGGAGGAACTGGTCGATTGAATCGGGGGGGAAGTCTGGGGATGGACGGGGAATGTTCCTTTGCTAATAGGGATTTAGACTTGTTCGGTGCTTGAGGGGGGAAGGGTATCTACCTGGGTAATTGGGATCGGCACACTTCACTGACACTGTTTCCTAATTTGTGACTATACACCACAGATGAGCCATCGAGTTTTGTTCTGTTCAACTTTCTACACAAAACAAAAAATGGACTAGAAAAAGTAAGATTTCATAAATTCAATTATTGTATCCTGATTGCATTCCACATCATTTCCATAGATCGCTGCCGGACCGGAGGGTTGTCGGCTGAATAGCTGTGTGACAGTACAAACTATTGCATTACCATATGAAGTGTATGACTGACCAGATGTACTGATGTTATTTTGATGGCAATTGTCAATAAAAATCTTACACCAAAAAAAAAAAAAAAAAAAAAATCAGCATTAAGGATCCAGACTACAGTACAGGTGGGCACTCAGGGCAGGGCTACACGTCCATTACCATGCAGAGGACTTTTCGGTCGCAACATTACTATACCCCTGCAATAAGGATGGACTCAAGCACTTATGATTTCAGTTGGCATCCAAGGTCTGGGATTTGTTTCTCCAGGGCCAATGGCAATGTCCTCCTGCCACCCCCCGTCCCCCCCACACTCTGCTGGAGACAGCAAACGGATGAACCTTCTAGGGGGCCCTGGAGGTCTTTCGAGGATCTTCTGTGGACTAGTCCTGCCGGAGTGTGACCTCCAGGAGGGACCATGACTGCTGCTTACCTTGGTGCTCTCCAAATGATCAACCAGGAGGCCTTGGGGATGCTGCTGAGGAAGACCCCATCCCCATGAGAGGTGCAAGGTGCCCCGACAGGAGACAGGTATTGTGTAATACTGAAAATCAGGCTCCTGGAAGAAGAAGAAAGCAAACATTTAGAGGCCAAAAGGCCTAAAGAACCCCTTTCTGGTAGCTAGAGCTGGCCACCAAGAGCCAAAACAACATGAATCGCTTATAAAATTGGCTCAACAAGGGAGAGGGAAGCAGTTAGAATGTGGTCTCCTGGGGGGACGGAGTTTGTTCAAGCACCTAGTCTCTAAAAATACCATAGGGATTGTTCGGTCAGTCGTTCGGTCCACTGGACTTGCATCAGGGTAAAAGTAGCTGAAAGACTCATGCACACAGTGGATAGAAATAGCAATGCTTTATTGACAATGACAAAGATAACAGTGCACTGTTATATGTATTAATGAAGGTCAATGAAGTGTTTATTTGCTAATGACAAGTTAACAGAGAACCAAAGGTTGGTGAAAGATGGTGCCATCTTTAGTAATTTTATTAGTTTCCATTGGCTTCTTGTGACATATTTCTGCTTTTCTTAATGAGGTGACACCTGACAGAGCTATTAGACCCTCCCTTTCATAACTAAACCCCTTATATTGTGTCCCGTATATGTGGCGGTGACTGTGGTTTTAGGGTTCAGGGCACTCTAGAGGTGTGAACTATTACGAGGGTGTCACCATAGGAATTTCCACCTGAGGTGGGTCTTCTCCTTTTTAATCATGGCCTTGCTGCTCTGTCTGCTTCCTGTTAGTGAATCATGCTTTGATGGTTCCAGTATCCAGCGCTGGATTCCTACTTTGATGCTGCCATTAAGCCTTGGAGTTGCGAGCAAAAGAAAATATGTAAGTAAAAAATAACCTATTGTTGTTTCTTTATGTATTTGTGAATTAATGCAATCAATCAGGGGGTTTTAAGCGTGCTACTCACCTGTGAGGGTCTCAAGGCACTGGGAGGGGGGGTGGTCCAGGGGATGAGGGCAGCTCTGGTCCGTCGAAGAGCCAGGTCTTGAGGTTCTTCCTGAAGATGTACAGGATGGGGGCGCTTCTGATGTCAATCAGGAGCTCGTTCCATGTCTTGGCCGCGATGTAGGAGGAGGTTCTTCAACCCGTTCTTCCTCGGCGAGGGCGAGGTTGGCGGACCGGAGGTTTCTTTTGGGTACGTGGAAGGTGATTCTATAGTTGAGATATTGGGGTCCTGTGTTGTGGAGGCATTTGTAGGCATGGGTGAGTATCTTGAAGGTTATTCTCTTCTCGACGGGGAGCCAGTGGAGGTTTCGCAGGTGTTGGGTGATTTTTGTGTGTTGAGGGATGCCGAGGACGAGTCTGTCTGCGGTGTTCTGTATGGTCTGGAGTTTGCGGCGCAGAGACTTGTTGATCCCGGTGTAGAGGGCGTTTCCAGGTTATGACTGAGTGGGTGATGGTCTTCCTTTATTCTGGGGGGATCCATTTGAAGGTCTTCTGGAGGATGCAGAGGGTGTTGAAGCAGGTGGAGGCGACTGCGTTGATCTGTCGGGTCATGGAGAGGGATGAGTCAAGTACGATGCTGAGATGGGTCGGTAGTTTTTGAGGTCTGTAGGGTATGCTGAGGGCTTGTTGAGTAGAGGCCTGACTACTGAGCGTTTCCGGTCATCGGGGAAAGTGCTGGTTTTTAAGGTGGCGCTTTAGTTACGTTGCGATGGCGGCGGCGTTTCTGTGGAAGTCGTGCAGGGGCAGCAATCCTTGGGGGCTCCTGAGTGGATGCCTTTCATGGTCAATACGGTGTCTTTCGTGGTGACTGGGGTGCAGGAGGAGATGGTGGGCTGGCGTTGCTGAAGGAGGGAGTGGTTTTGGTGTTAGGTGTCTGGTCGTTGAAGTTGTCGTAGAGGCCCTTGATGTTCAGATGTAAGTAGGAGCCAAGCTTGTTGCAGAGGTCCTGGGAGGAGGTGATGTCTGTGAATTTGCTGAGGGGTTAGGTGAATTTCTGGTTGATGCTGAATAGTTCCTTTGAGTTGCTGGAGATGTCGCGGATCTTGTTCTGAATTAAGGTCCTTTCGGTGGATCGGATGCATTGGTGGTATTCTGTCATTGCTTTCTTGTAGGTGGTGCAGTCTTCTGAGGATTTGCTGTTTCTCCAGTTCTTCTTGAGACATCTGCAGGTGCGTCTGGATTCTTGGATGTCGGAAGTGAACCAGGTGGTCTTTCTACGCGCTGTCTGTCGAGGTTATGTAGGGGTAAGATCTTGTCTGCTCAGTTGGTGATCCATCTGAAATTCTTCGGCTGTGAGGTTGGCGTTGGTCGAGGTGGGAGGGACATTGTGGTTGAGGGTGGAGTTGAGCTGCTCCCCGGTGACCTTGTTCCAGTTCCTTCACGGAGGGCGGGGTGCAGGTTCGGGAGCGGTGGATTTGTTGATGTGGAATTGTAAGCATGGTGTGGCTAAAGTGGACGTTGTTACCTCCTGGGAAGATAGGGTCTAGGGTGTGTCCTGCCTTGTAAGTGGGGGTGGTGACGTGTTCTTTCAGTCCCAGGATGGCAAGGTTGTCCAGGATGGTGGTGGAGTTGGGGTCGCTGAGGTTGTTGAGGTGGAAGTTGAGGTCTCCAATGAGTATGTGGTCCATTGAGGCGATGGCGTGGGTTGCCATGAGGTTGGCGATGGTCGTGGTGAAAGTGGTTTGGGGTCTGGGGGGTCTGGGGGGTCTGTAGGCGAGGGTACCTCGTAGGATTGTTCTGGGGCTGGTCTGGATCTGGAAATTGAGGTGTTCGGTGGCAGGAGGGCTGATGCTTGAGCTGGAGGTGGTGAGTTGGAAGGAACTCTTGTGTGCGATGGCAAGTGCTCCTCCTCGGTGGTTGGGGCAGTCCTTCCTCTGGATCTTGCATCCGTCGGGGATGGTGGTGGTGATGTCGGGGGGGAGGCGGGGTTGGTCCAAGGTGACATCTGGCAAGAGGGTGTTGAGGAGGTCCCAGATCTCTACAGCATGTCTGTGCAGGGATCGTACGTTGAGGAGGATGCACTTCAGGGCTTCTGTAGAGTTGGAATCTGGTGTGGGGGCAGCAGCCGTGGTGGTGAAGGTTTGGTGGCATTTGCGGCAGGAGAACTGGCCATGGGTGGTGTTCGGCGTGGACAAATGGCAGTTGTTGTTCCTTCCGGGGTTGAGTGCGAGGAGGGCAGCTGAGTCATAGCGGTGGGTTGTCAGAGATCCAGGGTCTCAGGCGCTGGTTGCGGTCGGGTCACGGATGAGCGCAGACGGGCTTGTCTTTGGCGCACATTTGGCGCGCCAGGAGCATGCCCACTGCATGCGGCTGCTCACCGGCCACCATTAAATAGGGAAGGGGGAGGGAAGTGGAACTGGGAGGCGGGAGTGGGAATGGCAGGGGGAGGGGCCACATGTGTTTGTGCGTGATTGAGAGACAATGAGATTAGGTGAGAGTGAGTATGTTAGTTTAGTGTGTTTGAGAGTATCAATTAGACTAAAGCTGAGTGAGAATTAATGAGAGTGAGTATGAGTAAGTGAAAATGAGGGTGAGGGATTGAACCAATGAGTGTGGGTGAGTTAGAATGAGTAAATGAGAGGGAGGATGTGAGAGGGTAGTGGAAATGAGTCAGGGGCTCAGCTATCAATGGCGCAGCAGGTCCAGACACCTGAGGAGCCTACTAAAACCTTTTTAAATAAAGCAAAACCCCTTGTACACCAGTAGCTGTGAGTGAGGGGTAAGTGATTGTTAAAGAATGAGTGAGAATCAGTGAGTGTGAGTGTGTGGGTTCCATCTATGTGAGTGACATTGAGTGGGAGTGAGCATGAGCCAGAATGAGAAAGGGAGAGAGTTTGAGTTAGAGTGAGTGCGAGAGAGTGAGTGAATGAGACAGTGGAGTGTATGAGTGAAAGTGAGTGAGTGTAAGTGAGTGAGAGCGTGTTTGTCAGCATGTTTTATGGTAGTGAGTCTGCTGCCGGCCATGGCATACTCAAGAAAATGCTTGATTTATGGGGGCACCCAAGGAAACTTGCTGGGAGGTCTTGTTGGGTGAAGCAAACCATGAGAAAATGCTGACTCTGACTTACTGGAAGTAATTTTTAATATATAGGTCACCCATAGTATATGGGCTATATCAATGACGAAATACTGGTAGTGACATTTGGTAAGTAATTCTTCGCATAAGGGGATGGCTCACTGGAGGTAATTCCGAACATACAGGGACCACCCAAAGCAACTTTTGACAACACTTAGGTGAACCAGTGGCAAGTATTACACCTCAGCACTTTCAGAGATTGCCGCCAGCCCCTGGAGAGCACTCTGGAGCAGAGCCTTGAGGATGAGAACCGAAACCACAACTGAAGGGGGAAACTAAGCAGTGCCTTGGTCATGCATACCTACTTTTACACGTTTTTTCATTCATTTTGATGTGTTACCCCGGGAGGGTGCTTCTAGCGCCATCACAGAGGTGCTTCGAACAGTGTATAAATCTTTTCAGGTCTGTGTTTCAGAATTCTGCAGACCTTTCCCTCGCCCAGCAGTTATTCAAGAATGTGTTAATTGTAAAGTTAGCACTTGCTACATTCAGAGTTTAGCGGTTTTGAGTTTCTGGGGATGGCCAGTGTCATCTTTGTGTGGTCGGCAAATATGTGTACATTTTATCTCACATGAATGTGGCCCTGGCATGAAAGAATTCAGAGAAATACACATTTGACTATTTCTGGATGAGTTTTGGAAAGGCAACTAATTGGTGTGTATTTGTATGTCTAGAGGAGACATCTTCACTCTTCCATAGGGTGCCCTGACAGCCTAAATCTGTCCCACCTGTGCCACAGCGCTCAGTGGCATCTATAAAGCAGCTGATCCGTGCCAAGCAGACATGGATTTATTCAAACCATTTCAAAACATTAAACTCCAATATTTCTTTTCATTAGAAAGGGTATTACACCGCCTCGCATGAAAGGTGACTCGGCCAGCCGTAGTCCATACATTAGAATTCAATTTATTTCACCGCAGTCAGAAGCTGAGTGTTTCAATGGGAGCTTTATGCAGATCAGCTGAGGGAACCCCTGGGAGGGCGCGCGCTGTCTGCCTGTCAAGGCTCGAGAATGTTTTAATGTCACATAAAATGTAAGTCCGATAGTAAATGACATTTTTTTGGCCATAGCTCCCCCGATGTCACTTTCTCCACGGGGAGGAGTGCATACATCATTCTGCTAAGGATGAAGTTTTGCTGTCCCCGTTGCTGATGGACCAACCCGAGCTGCCCTCAGTACATCTCCTGCAGCCTGCAGTCCAGGTGGTACATGTTGCACCAGCGTTTTCTGTGCCAGACCTACCTTTTTCAGTAAGTCTGAGGGCCCGATTTACAAAAGTAATCTGAGACAAATGCTAACTTTACGACTTTCGATATTCACAAAGGGCATTTAGGAGTAGTAAAGTCAGGAATCCTAAATTTACTACTCAGAAATGCCCTTTGTGAATACCGAAAGTCGTAAAGTTAGGATTCTGTCTCAGATTACTTTTGTGAATCGGCCCTAAGTCATTACGGAAGGGCACACACCTTGAGCGAATCAGTCTTAGCACCGCCCCACACATAGCGGTCCAGCCTGGGCTGCTACATTTACGCTCTGCGCAAGAACACAGGCTACGTCAGATGTTTTTCACCCTCATTGGAGCACCTTTGTCATTAGGGACCCTTCTGTGTCTTCATAACCGCTTCCATGCTCATGACGGAGCCGCTCCGTCATGAGCCGCGGTTGCGCTGTGCTCATGACGGAGTGGGTCTGTCATGGCCCTGCCGCCGCGCCTGCGCGGCGCTGATTTCGCGCCTGCGCGGCGCGCTCTAATGAGCAGGCGGGTCCATGATGGAACCACTCCGTCATGAGCACAGCGCAACCGCGGCTCGTGACGGAGCGGCTCCGTCACGAGCATGCGAGCGCCGCTCGGCCCCCCCCCTAGCGCTGCAGCGGAATTGCCGCCGCAGCGAAGGGGTTAAAGGGTCAAAAGTGAGAACAGGAGTAGGTAGTGGAGGCAGGAGGTTCCTTCAAGACCTAACATAGCCCACTGTGACTGCTTGTTGACTGAAATGAACGACATAATGGCATCCAAGGGGTCCCTGGTATGGCATGGGTCACTATTAATCCTGACCCTTCACCCTGCCGCCTCTCACCCATTTTCTCAACTCGTGCTTAATTTTGCAAAGGCGGATGCCTAATTTGACCACGTAACTATCAAGTCCCAGCCTGCAGGTGTCACCAGCACCGAGAAACACAATGATTGGCAGATTTTAAGGGGCATATTCACATATTCACAAAGGAATGGCGAAGCATGGCATTAAGCAAATATTGCTAACGCCACGGTCTGCCATTCTGAAAACGCAGGGATGCGCCGTATTCACAAGAATGTGGTGCACCCCTGCGTTTTCCCCTTGTGCTGGTGCTAAATCTAGCTGCTTAGCGCCGGTGCAGGCCTCCTCTCCCCATAGAGCAAGGGTGTCTGCATTGGAGGGAATGATTGTTTATGTGCAGTAACGTGTCCCTTCCTGCACATAAACAATCCAGAATGGCGAATTGTATCATCTATGTGTGCTGCATTGTGCAGCACACGTAGAGGTTGCAAATCGTCATTTTTTAAATGATTCTTTATGTGCCGGAAGGGACACCTTCCTGCAGATGAACAATTATTCATGGCGATTTGTTGTTTCTATGTGTGCTGCACCATGGATCACACAAAGGAACAGCAAAAACGAGAAGATATTAAGCATTTCTCCTCTTTTCGCCAAGTTAAGACCAGGTTTTCCCTGGTCTTAATTTTGGCGCTGCCTCCTATTCGCACCACTCTTGTAAATAGGGGGCAGCATCAAAATCAATGGGTGTTTCAGCAGAACGCTCACCGAAACACCGATTGCACGCCCCTTTCATGCTAAATCTAGCGTGAAAGGGAGCCATATCTACAGGGCAGTGTTTGGCCTAAAGCCACCTTGTAAATAAGGCGAAGGGTTTATTGCCACAGGAACGTCATAAAAAGTGACGTTCTTGTGGCGATAGGGGCTTGTAAATATGCCCCTAAGTTTCCATGTGCCGCCAAACATCAGATAACCTTTACATGAGATTACCAAGCTATGGCTGTTTCTTTTGTAATTCAGGATATATTTGTTTACAGGCTTTTTGGGATGGAAGATTGCGAATGTTCATCTAAAGAAAATATACACAAAGGCACCCAAGGAGAAGACATGGTCAGTATGACACAACAACAGAGATCACCCAGAAATTGCATAATCTAAAGACAATCGAGTCGCGCCATCACCGATGTACACGTTTGATGATATATCTTTGGTGCACGTTGTGATTTTTATTCAAGTGTAATTTTTTAACAGAAACAGAGCAACGCGCACACATTAGAAACTGAACAGAGAAAAGATAGGATAAGAATAACCCATACTTGTAAAGCGCGAACATATCACCCCTTAAGGTTTCCGGGAGCTCGGGCCGCCGGGGAGATTAAGTGAGCTTTTGTCCAGAGTCACACGATGCTGAGCTCCCGCAGGCGAACAAACCGCGATTTCCACGCTCCGGAGTCAGCCGCTCTGGCTGCTGCGCCACACCACTCTTCTGAAAACAGCAGGAGTAATAGAGTGACTTCAGGTAGAAATAGAATTAAAAAGCAAAGTAAAAATTCCGTCAGGATCCCACGTAGGCCTGTTGATTCGTGGATGTCGAGTGGACAGATAACACAAACACATGTACATTATTGATCTAATCTTTGTTCTTATTAACTTCTTTTGTACGCTGTTCCACTACTTCTGTGGGACCTTAGCTCCATCATTGCTGTCCCTGTTCAGCCATATTCTGGAATCCTCTGCTACTCCCCACACTTCCTGCCCAATCCCTGGGGCAGGGAGTTGTGTTCAGAGCCATGGCTGTGGACATGAATAGATTCCATGCTGCAGTGTTTTAGTGTCCACCTCACGGCAACTTTCAAACTTTTTTTAAACTTTCAAACTTTTTTTTAAATTTCAACAACTTCAGAAACTTCACAAAGTTGATGTTTAAAAAAAAAAAAAAGAAACAGGTAAAAGGGAAGAAAGGAAAAAGAGAAAGTAAACCTCTTTTTAGAAACAAACATTTAGGAAAATATCGAGGTCTTAATTTGTAAAAAAATAATGGTAGAGGCTCTAGCCTTTTCTCAGGTGCCTGCCAATGGCGAGGCTAAATGCCACGGTCCTTAAATACCAAGCCAGTCTAGCCGTGATTACACCTCAAAGCTCTTTAATCGACCGCTCCACACTTCTGGTCTCTTTTTCTCACTCTCATAGGCTCAACTTCATCTCTGCTTCCTTTTTTCAGGCAGGTTTTCTTTTTATCTCATCTTCCGACTTTCTCTCTCCTCTGCTCTTGGTCCTAAATAAAGAGTGCCAATGCCTACCATCGGCCACCGCAGCACAATTTAAGTAATGATAAACATCTTCCACATACTTCTTTAGAAATACGTTTTTCTAGTAGGAACGTTGAGTAAGTTGACAAACGTCTTAACATCACAAAGTTGTGCAGTTATGAACTTCACATCACCTGAGAGATAGAATTTCACTTCTACATACTCGTAATCCCAACCAGACAGTTCCGCTGAGTGTTCTTTTCATTGTGGTAGCAAACAACCACTTGCGCCAAGACTTCTAGCACTCTGTAATCATCGCAAGTATGAATGCTTTGTTCCTACACAGCAGTACCTCCAATTTGCCGCCCCTCCTTCATCACAGGACCCTAGATGAGCAGCTTGTATAGTTCCCAAAGCTTGTTGACATCTATAGACAGAATTAGAACATTTACATGTTGAGAGCTCAATTGAAGATAATGCAAGTCTTATGATGTTTGATATAAACCTTTTTCTCCAGCATTCCAATGATTGTCTTTCTGTATCTCCTGCTTTAATTTAGAACATTCTACCCCTAGTTGGTGGAATGTTCTAATAGCCTTATAGCCCTTCTACCTCAGGCCATACCTGTTGTTAAAGGCCCTCACCCTCGTTATAGGCCCTCGCTTGCGGCACGGGTCTATAACTCGGGTTCAGGGCCTTTAAAAACTAGTAGTATAGCCCATGGCAGCGGGCTATAAGACTATATTAGAAAATTGGAATGTTGAGAGCTCAACTGAAGAAAATGGAGTGGCTCTGGGCTTACAATGGCTGATATAAAGCTTTTGCTCCAACATTCCAATGTTTGTGTTTATTTTTTAATTTAGAACATTGTACCCTTAGATGGTGGAACGTTCTAAAAGCCTTATAGCCCTTCTGCTTCGTGCTATACCGTTGCTAGAGGCCCTTTTCCTCGTTACAGGCCCTTGTCTGCAGGTTAGGCCTATAACTTGGGTTCATGGACTTTAATAATCTGAATAACCCTTGGCAGCAGGCTATAAGTCTATAAAATTACTGCATGGTGGCGAAAGCAAACCCTTGACCCATATTGCGGTATTGTATATCCCAGTGTCTTTACTTCATTATCTAACCACCTATACTTCAATTTGGTCTCATAATGTATATCACAATACATATATGTTATTGGCCTTTTATATTGTTAATCCGATCAATTATGTTTGAATGTAGTCTCTTATAATATATCAAGGAGCACATAGTTCGGTGTAGCGTGGTTTTGTATAACCCAGTGCCTATAATTCAGAATGGTCTGGTATTGAATATTCAAGCACCTATATTTCAGGCTAGTTCGTTAAAGTTCCTTTATTGCAGCGAAGTGTGGTATTGTAGAACCTAATACCTATATTTAAGTTTGGCCTGATTGGTTATCTAAACACCTACTGTCTATATCTGCCTTGTCTGGTGGTGGTCTACTTCCATTCCACAGTGGGCTGCTGTTGCATATATAATGGGGCCTGATGTACAAGGCCCTTTTGCAGCTGCAAACCCAGTGCTTTGCAAAAGCACTGGGTTTGCAACCTAAACGTTTTTTTGCAATTTGCAAAGTGGTTTTACGAGTTGGAACGTGTAAAATAGTTTTTGCAACCCTTTTCAAATCAGCAATAGGAGGAGGCGCAAAAGGGGCCGCAATGTGACCCCAGGACACCCACCACGCCGCACGGCTCGCCAGCTGTGCTCCCTCGCTGCTGCTCGTTCTTCCGCTCCGCTGTGGCCTTAATTTTGTGCTTTTTGTGATTGTACTTTCTTTTACTCCTGTTAATTAGATAGTGTGCTCTTCGTTAATACTGTACCCTCTGGTGTGCCCCCCGCTCCCCGCTTCCCACCGCTGCTCCCTCACGGGCCCGCCCCCTTTTCTATTTCTGTACCCCATTGGCCGCCCGCTCCCGCCTCCCAGCTGCTCCTCCCTCCCACTTGGCCTCATATGGAGCCCGCGCGGCGCAGGCGAGTGTGACCTGACCCCAGGACACCCCCCACACTGCACGGCTTGCCAGCTGTGCCCCCTCGCTGCTGCTCGTTCTTCCGCTCCGCTGTGGCCATAATTTCGTGCTTTTTGTGATTGTACTTTCTTTTACTCCTGTTAATTAGATAGTGTGCTCTTCGTTATTACTGTACCCTCTGGTGTGCCCCCACCCCACTCCCCGCTTCCCGCTGCTGCTCCCTCGCGGACCGCCCCCTTTTCTATTCTGTACCCCATTGGCCGCCCGCTCCCGCCTCCCAGCTGCTCCTCCCTCCCACTTCGCCTCATATGGAGCCTACACCCGTCGCGCCTGGACCGCAAAAGCGCCAGGACCCCTGGTACTCGATGATGCCAGCGCACCCGACGAACTTACGACGCCGCCACCCTCCACGCACTCAACGCCGGCCGCAACCCCGCCTGCTACCGATCCACCCCGAGGCGCACCCACAAACCCTTCACCTGCCAACCCTGCAAATTCACCTGCCTCCGAACCTGTACAGCACCCGACAAGCCGAGCACCAGCAACAACCACCTCAAGTGCATCCTGCTCAACACCCGCTCCGTCCACAGGCACGCCGTCGAACTCTGGAACCTCCTTGACACAACATCACCAGACGTCGCCTTCCTAACAGAAACCTGGATGAACGGCTCCTCACCCCCCGACATCGCCATAGCCATCCCGGAGGGCTACAAGATCACCCGGAGGGACCGCGTCAACCAAACCGGAGGAGGCATCGCCATCGTCCACAGAAACACCATCCGCATCACAACCAACTCCAACGACGCCCTCACTGCCGCTGAGCACCTCCACTTCCAGATTCACATCGACCCCAAAACCACCCTCAGAGGCACCCTCATCTACAGACCCCCGGGACCATGCACAAAATTCAGCGAAGCCATCGCAGACTTCATCAGTCCGCACGCCCTCACCTCCACAGACTACATCCTCCTAGGGGATCTCAACTTCCACCTGGAGAACAACAAGGACCACAACACCGCCGCCCTGCTGGACAACCTCACCAACCTCGGACTCAAGCAACTGGTGAACACCCCCACCCACTACGCCGGCCACACGCTTGACCCCGTCTTCTCCTCCAGTAAGCACATCTCCTTCAGCCACTCTACAGGACTACACTGGACAGATCACAGCTGCGTCCACTTCAACTTCAGGAGAACCACGACCCATCACCACCCGCAACAGGTTCCCCGCAGAAGCTGGAGCAAGATCACCGCCGACCAGCTCACCACCACCCTCAGCCAGAACCCGCCAACCAACACAACGGACCCCAACGAAGCAGCCTGCAACCTCACACAGTGGCTCTCCAACTGCGTCGACGAACTCGCACCACTGAAAAATCCTCCCAGCAGACCCGGCAGCAGGAAAGCCTTGTGGTTTACCAACGACCTCAAAAACTCCAAGAAAACCTGCCGCACCCTCGAGAAAGCCTGGCGCCAAGACCAGACAACAGAAAACATGCCAGCTCTCAAGAACGCCACCCGCAAACACCACCAGCTGATCCACACCATCAAGAAGACAACATTCAAAGAACGACTGGACAACAACACCCACAACAGCAAGGAACTCTTCAGCATCGTTAAAGAGCTCTCCAACCCCAGCGCCTGCAACAACGACATCACACCCTCGCAAGACCTCTGCGACTCACTCGCCTCGTGCTTTCACCGCAAGATTGCCGACATACACAACAGCTTTGGCGCACTGACCACACACCCAACCACCGAACCAGCGCCCCCCACCACCACCCTCTGCACCTGGACCCCTGTCAGCACCGAAGACACCACCCGCCTGATGAACACCATCCACTCCGGCTCCCCTACCGACCCCTGCCCACACCACATCTTCAACAAAGCCGACTCCATCATCGCACCCCAACTTCGGAACATCATCAACAGCTCCTTCGCATCTGCCACCTTCCTGAAGAGCTGGAAACATGCCGAGCTGAGTGCCCTCCTGAAGAAACCCACCGCGGACCACACGGACCTCAAGAACTTCCGCCCCATCTCGCTCCTCCCCTTCCCAGCCAAAGTCATCGAGAAGACCGTCAACAGACAACTCTGCGCCTTCCTCGAGACCAACGGATCCCTCGACCCCTCACAGTCCGGTTTCCGAGCAAACCACAGCACCGAGACCACCCTCATCGCAGCCACCGACGACATCAGGTCCCTGCTCGACAACGGGGAAACTGCTGCCCTCATCCTCCTGGACCTCTCAGCAGCCTTCAACACCGTATGCCACCGCACCCTGATACAGCACCTCAGCAACACCGGAATCCAAGGAGCGGCACTGGAGTGGATCATCTTGTTCCTCGCCGGAAGAACCCCCCGTTCCGATCCGCGGCCACCGAAATCATCTGCGGCGTTCCGCAAGGATCCTCTCTCAGCCCCACCCTCTTCAACGTCTACATGAGCCCTCTCGCAGCCATCGCTCGCCAACACAACCTCAACATCATCTCCTATGCCGATGACACCCAGCTGATCCTCTCCCTCACCAACGAACCCGCCAAAGCCAACCTCCAGGAAGCAATGAAAGACGTCGCAGAATGGATGAAGATCAGCCGTCTGAAACTGAACTATGACAAGACGGAAGTCCTCATCCTCGGTCCATCTCCCTCGGTCTGGGACGACTCCTGGTGGCCCCCTGCACTGGGCACCGCACCCAAGCCAACGGACCACGCACGCAACCTGGGCTTCACCCTGGACTCCTCCCTCACGATGACCAAGTAAGTCAACGCCGTCTCGTCATCCTGCTTCAACACCCTGCGCCTGCTCCGAAAGATCTTCTGATGGATCTCCACCGAAACCAGGAAGACGGTCACCCAGGCCCTCGTCACCAGCCGTCTGGACTACGGGAACACCCTCTACGCTGGAACCACAGCCAAACTCCAAAAAAGACTCCAGCGCATACGGAACGCCTCTGCACGACTCATCCTGGACATCCCTCGCCACAGCCACATTTCTTCCCACCTGAGAGACCTGCACTGGCTCCCCATCAACAAGAGGATCACGTTCATACTCCTCACCCACGCACACAAGGCTCTCCACGACACGGGCCCGAAGTACCTCAACAGCCACCTCACATTCTACACACCCACCCGCCAGCTCCGATCCGCCAGCTTCACCCTCGCCTCCATCCCACGATTTCGGAAATCCACCGTCGGAGGAGGATCCTTCTCCTACCTGGCAGCCAAGACATGGAACTCCCTCCCCACTCACCTACGGCTGACCCCGGACCATCTCTCCTTCAGGAAACAACTCAAGACCTGGGTGTTTGAGCAGTAGCTACCCCCCCCCCCCCCCAATCCCCTCCCCTCAGCGCCTTGAGACCCTTACGGGTGAGTAGCGCGCTATACAAATTTCGTTGAATTGAATTAAATGTCCTGTTTATGAGTCAGAAAGGTATGTGCTGGTACTCATCAAATTGATTGAGGTTGGTCTGGAAGGAGCATGTCTCGGGAGGCGTGACTTCGAGGCAGGCATGTAAAATGTCTGCATTTTCTTCTTTAACATAAAGTGCCCTTTGGCCACATTTAGCTCACAGGTGCAGGGCAGAATCTGTATTTTTTGTAGTTTTATATAGCATGAACTTGGCCCGAGGGCATTAAAACGTTTTACATGAGAAGCAGAGGTTTTAGGCGAAAAGCATATTGTTTTTATTTTTCCGGCACAGGGAGCTTTAAGCAGGGGCGGTTCCACCGTTGGAGCGGAGGAGCATCTCCCCACTTAAGTTACCCTCTAAGATGAAAAATAGATTGGACTACATTACTATTTTATTTTTCATCTTCCTGTCCTGAACCAAGAGTCAGGGCGGGGGCAGGCCCATTGCTGAATGACAGCAGCAGGGAGGAGGGTGGGCTGTTTGTGCACTTTTCAAAGTGCGCAGGTCCCTTTGGCCGGCTGTCTTGCGATGGCCAACCATGCATGCGCTCTTTGAAACCTCTAACCCAGCTGTATAGACAGCTGGATTAGAGTAAGTGCAGGTCTCCAGGGTGCTGGGGGACACTGAGTGAGGTTGCTCTGTCCAATCAGGGCACTGCCCTCACAGTATGAGAGCAGCACCAGGATTGGTGCTCACACTGCAGCATCCGGTTCAGAAGAGGTCAGGAGCGGAGGATGTCAGAGTACATCAGTTCAGGTAAGTTTAAAAAAAAGAAAATATTTGAACACTCGCCCACCTCCCCCCTCCCCGCTGATGCCAGCTCCCACTGGATTAAGTTATTTTCCCAGAATCACAGGATGTTGAGCAGAGACTGGGCTTTCCTCTCACTGTGCCATAAAAACAAAAAAGTATGCTTTCATGTAGAACTTATGTTCTCATGTAAAGCATTTTAATGCCCTCCTGCCAAGTTTGCGCTATGTATAACTGCAAAAAAGTTCCAATTGTGCCTTACACAGACCAGACGAACTGAGCCGTAGGACGTTAGGCACACTGACTGAAAATGTTGAGTGTATTCCAGTGCTGTAACTTTACACTGTAACTGACAATGTAACAGTTCCAGTGTTTGGAGCAATAGCCATCAAGCCACTTCTCCTTATTCCTGTCGCGCTGTCAGTTAGAGTGCAAGGTTGCAGGAGCAACCTAGCGCTGGAATACACTGGCCCTTAACTGGCATGTGCCCAGAGCCTAATGCCAGCATGCCACTAGGAGTAACTGTACTCTCTTGACACAAAGAGAAGTCCTGGTACTTAATGGGAGAAAATTGAGAAGTGCCGGTACTCAGTAACGGGGAATACTGGCCCATTTAAAGCACTGGTGATCACCCCATACCCCTTGGCACCTTTATAGTAGCAAATAGTCTCACCACTAAGTTCCATACATTATTTATTCTAAGGTATGACCATACAGTGTTGTGCACAGAAATTAGCAGGGTACATACCCGCTATAGGTGCTGAAAGTATGGATACGAGGGGCGTGGCCAAGATGGCGGAGTGAGCGGTCGCACTCTTCGCGAGCTCTCCCAACCTTGAGCTCCTAAGCCGCGATATTGCACGGATCTCCCCCCGATCTGCTGCTCAAATTGCAGCGGGGACGAAGAAGCACCCTCGGCTCGCCAAGAGACCCAGCCAGGCGTCGAGACTGCGGCAGCGGAGCGCCGGCGGCCGAGCGGAGACCGGAGCGGAGCAGAGCGGAGGAGGGGCCTGAGGTGGACGCCTTCAGGCGGACGAGGAGGCCTTGAGACCCCGGCCGAGGCAGACCAGAGTGCGGCAACTGTCTCGGCTGAGCAAGTGAGGCGCTAGTGGAGCCTCGGGCAAGATCCCGAGCCGGGGGCGCGGCCGGAAGGAGCTGGCAGCGGCACCGGGGGATCACGGGCTGTGACCGGCCCCACACGACAGGGGCATCACAGGCCTACACCAGCACACGGACCAGCGGCACTGCCAAGAGTGGCCCCCGGCCCGGGAAGACGGGCACAGCGACCCGAGGAGGTCGGACGGCGGATAGGTGGGCGTACTGGGTCACCACTAGCAGATAGCAAGGACAGAAGTTTGCTCGACGCTGTTGACGACAAGGGCCGGTGAATAGACACGTTCCCGGGGTCCCCATGGCAATGGGGGCAATGATGGCTTACTGAAGTGGCCCGAGGACGGAGAGAGGTCCGAGCGCTCGCTGCTGAGAGGGCACAGCAGAGACCCAAGGAGGGGCTAAGGCAAGGATTGAGCACACGCGATCCCCTACGACGGCGAAGACGACTGACAGAAGCTCACGGTCAGGTCGGTGCTTTGCGGGGAATCCGGACGGGGATCTGCCAGGCAGCAGCAGGAGTCAGACGGGCCTGGCGGCCGCAGCAGTAGCGATAGCAGCCTGAGGCCCGAGAAGGGTTCGAGGCCGAACCGGGCCGGACAGGTCGATCCACCACGTGGTTGGACAGCAACTGCTGGTGGCTGCCACGCTGTGACTGCATCTGGGGAGTGCACCGGAGATCTGAGGCGTAGGCGGGCGGTCCGCTGTGCTCACTGGGGCTGACGAGCTGAACAACGGAGCCGGGGGAGGTGCCCCCCCCCCCGGTTGGCAGTACCCCTGCGCATTATTGGCTGCCGACTAGGGCTAGAGAACGGACAGGACCTACTCGAGAGGTGCCCACATCTGCAATGGCCAGCAACAGAGGGAACAAGAAAGGGGAATGGCATTGCCAGAGATGATGAGCAGGGGTGCGTCGAAACAAGACAAGGGGCAACACTCGCCTGGCCCCTCGAGAAGCTCGCTGTAAGCAGGGGATAGAGAGCCACCGGTCACCAGGTCCTTCCTGGAATCACTTTTCAGTTCCCTGCGGGATGATTTTCAGACACTAAAACAGGTGGCCGGAGAAGTTCAAGAGGTGCGGAGAGAGGTCGATAGCCTAGGTGAAAGGGTGGCTACCATGGAAGGATCCGGACACTCCAGGGAGGAAGAGATCGGGCACCTGCAGCCGGAGGTGCTGCGCCTAAGGGAACAACAGCTAGACCTCCAGGCACACAATGAAGACCTTGAAAACCGGTCCCGCCGGAACAACATCCGGGTCCGGGGAGTGCCATCCAGGGAGGAAGGGGAGGACGTTGCCGGATATCTGCAGGGCATGTTTCTAGAGATACTGGGTGAGCCAGAGGACTTCCCTATAAGAATCGACAGGGCACACAGGGTGGGTACGATGCGCCGGGCCTCGGCGCCCCCGCCTGATATACTGGCCTTCCGGCCGGACTTTCCGCTCCAGGAGCGAATCCTTCGTGAAGCAAGGAAACAGCAATCGTTGCAATTCCGGGGACACCCGGTTGCTCTCTATCAGGACTTGTCGACGATCACGCTTCAGAAACGTAGATCGTTTAAAATAGCGACAGACTTTTTGAGGTCCCATGGGACGCAGTATTCCTGGGGACATCCCTTCCGACGCATCAACTTCGGTCCCTTCAGGACACCTGTGAAGTGCTGGGGATCACCGCAACAGATGAAGAAGCTCACACGCCGTGACGTAGGCGTATCACCAGAGAAGGCTGGCAGAGAGTCCCTGATCATCGGTCCTCGGCCTCCTCTGCTAGACCAGACCCGCCCACCATCAGAGCTGGAATGGACGGTGCGCTGCGAGAGGCGGCCGGTGACGCTGTCCTGAATGTTGTTGCGCTGACGGCCTAAGATGTCTCCGGGGGAGATCCACACAGCCTTCTTCATATTGCAGGTTTGCAGGTTCTAGGGGTTGGGGGTGGCAGACGGGGGTGTGGTGGCCGGACGTCCACTTCAATAACTTACAACAGACTCGTCCCTTGAGGACCGGACTGGGACTATGATGTTTTGGGATTCGTGGTGGGTCAAGGGGGCAAGGGGGGGGGGCGGTGGGGTGTTTTGGGGGTTTGGTTGGGGAGAGTGGGCTAGGGGGGTGGGGAGGGGGAGTTTTGGGTAGGGGTTGGGGAGTTGGAAGAAGGGGGAGGGGTCGTCCAGTGCGCTATACAGGTCCGAGCCGCGTTGGTGGCATGCAGGAACCTTGCCTCGCCCAGGCGGGGATATCACGCTTTTACTTACACCTTTTCCTATGCCTCCTGGGACTTTTAAGGTAGTGACTCTCAATGTCAGGGGCCTCAACAACCCGGTCAAGAGGCGGGCAGTATTATCTCTCCTGGAGAGCACACGAGCTGATATTTGTCTCCTTCAAGAGACACACCTACTATCCCGAGACACCCACAGACTGCGCTCACATAAATTCCCGACACAATTCTTTTCTTCTAGTAACACTAAGACCGCGGGGTGGCGATCCTGGTGGCCCGACACTTCAGGGGAGAAATCCTTCACAAACACGCAGAACACAAAGGTTGGCTGTTAGCTTACCGGTTTAGGATCGGAGGTGTCGCTTTTACAGTTGGGTCCTTGTATAGCCCTAATGAACAGCAGGAGCGCTTTTTGCGATCGGCGCTAGTGGATATCACAGCTTCGCAGGATAGACATGTTATCATCAGAGGAGACTTTAATCTGGTCTTTGACTCAGCCATGGATAGATCCGCGCAACACTCCCTGCAGGTCGGGGAGTTCTCAGCCGGGTGTAAGGCACAGTTGTCGGAGATAGACCTACACGATCTCTGGCGTCGCATGCACCCGGCTGATAGGGGGTACTCATATTACTCTCATGCCCACAAGACGTACGTGAGGTTGGACCATCTCCTGGTCACGACTCCGGTACGGGCCTTGGTTACGGCGTCGGACCTGGGAGTGCTATCCTTATCAGACCATGCCCCGGTCTCTGCCACATTATGTCCACCGCCGGTATCTCATCCTCCCAGAACATGGCGCCTCCGCGATACCTTGCTGCACAGGAAGGTAGTAGTTGACCGCATCGAGGGTGCTATCTGGGAGTATTTGTCCCACAACGATAACCCCAACACCACCCTGGCAACGCAGTGGGCAGCCTTGAAGGCAGTCCTTCGGGGGGAATTTTTGGCCATCTCCTCTGTTGAAAATAAAGAACGACAGAACAAGAGGGATGAATTTACCCAGCGGGTCCGCGAGCTTGAGCAGATGCACCGCCGGACGGGGGCCCCCAGGATCTGGAGGCAACTTAAGGAGGCGAGGAAACTCCTAGCAGCCCTAGACTTGGACCGAGCGGAATACGCTGCGCTTCGCTTGCGCCATGCCTACTACACTGGGGGGGACCGATGTGGCCGACTGCTGGCTAATAGGCTCCGAGTGGCGCATCAGAATCAGCTAGCGAAGGAGATCTCTGACTCCACAGGGGCGACGGACACGGAGGACGCCCATATAGCTGAAGCGTTCCGCAGGTTTTATGCAGATCTATATACCGGAGACCCTCCAGATGATACCGCGACGTCAACATACTTAGACTCGGTCACCCTGCCCTCCCTAGACCCCTTGCAGACAGAGCACCTAGATAGGGAAATTCGAATAGAGGAAGTATCTCCGCTATCGCCAAACTTAAGCATGGCAAGGCCCCGAGACCGGACGGATATACTTCGCTTTTTTATAAAACGTTTTGCACAACATTAGCCCCGCTCCTTACCCGCCTATTTAACTCGTTCGCTGCTCCGGGGGCCATCCCACCTGATCTCCTGCGAGCCTCACTCACAGTCATCCCCAAGCCCGGGAAAGATCGGACGCACTGCAGCTCTTACAGGCCGATCTCCCTCTTGAATGTGGATTTAAAGCTGTACACAGGGATCCTTGCGGCCCGACTAGCCCCCCTCCTACCGGGACTTATAGACCCGGACCAGGCGGGATTCGTTCCAGGGCGGCAGACGTTGGACAACACCAAGAGGATTGTCCACCTTTTAGAGAAGGCCTCCCGGATTCCGGGAGAGAGAATGATGCTAGCGGTGGACGCTGAGAAGGCGTTTGACCGAGTGCATTGGCCTTATCTCGAACGAGTCTTGATGAAGGTGGGTATAGGAGACAAATTCTGCTCCATGATCCTTAATTTCTACAGTCTACCGACTGCAGTGGTGCGGGTGAACGGTTATAGTTCGAGAAGCTTTAACATCGAGAGAGGTACCAGGCAGGGGTGCCTGCTCTCACCCCTGCTTTTCGCGCTTTAAATGGAACCATTCGCCCAGCGGGTACGCACCAACCCGGCGGCGATGGGGATACGGTTCGGGGGCTTTACTCACACCACAAGCCTCTATGCGGATGACATTATACTATCACTAGACGAGTCCCGGACGGCCCTCCCGGCATGCATCGAGGAGCTGGACTCCTTTGCTGCTGTCGCGGGTTTCAAAATGAATATGGGGAAATCTGTGGCTTTGGACATCTCCCTTGCGCCAGCCACCAGATCTCATCTACAAGGCTTGTTCCCCATGCTCTGGTCGTCGGATCTGGTGCCTTACTTGGGAATCCAGCTGGCCCCCACCTTGCCGGCCATGGTGACGGCTAATTACACCGCACTGGGCAAGAAGATCCGGGAGGAGCTCGGGCGCTGGAATCGCAGCACTCTTTCCTGGCTAGGTAGGATAGCTGCTGTCAAAATGACGATCCTACCCCAGGATCTTTACTTGTTTCGGGCCTTGCCGCTCCAGCCACCGGTCGGGTGGATTCAACAGATACAGACAGACCTCTCGCGCTTTATCTGGCAGGGCAGGAAGCCCAGAATGCGCAGGGCACTCTCCATGTTAGCCCCTGAGGCCGGAGGGCTTGGGATACCGGATCTCCGCAAATACTTTCAAGCGGCACAGCTGCGTTATCTTGTAGAATGGAGTAGATGGGAATTGGATAAGCACTGGCTCTTCCAGGACCAGGCGGTGGTGGGCCGACCCCTGCAGGAGGTACCATTCCTGCGCCGGCCTCACCGCCCTGCGAATCTCTACGCTTCCTTTGTCACCAGAGTGCCCCTGCGGGTCTGGGATGCCACTAACCTTACGCACAATCTTACTACTTTCCCGTCACTACTCACACCATTGGTGGACAACCCGGACTTTACTCCGGGAATGGAAAGGGGGGCCTTTACCCACTGGCGAGCGGCCGGATGTCGAGCCCTGTGTCACATGTACGGCCCAGAAGGGGTCATCCCCTTCCCGCACTTCCAACAGGAATTCTCACTCCCAGAGTCTGAAAGACTCCGCTATATTCAGGCTCGCCACTGGGCACTACATACAGATGTACGGGGATCAGCCGATAGACAACTCCTCCCTTATGAGAGATGGCTCCTGACATGCACCTCAGATACAAAACTGATTACCGATCTTTATAAGCTACTGCAACCACTCTCTTCACACCTTTACAACCCTGGGAGGGAGCGCTGGAAATGGGAGTTGGGCAGGACACTGAGCCATAAGGAATGGGAGCAGAAATCCTACAGGGCAAGGCACTCGGCGTGCCACATGGGCCTCACTGAAACACTGACTAAGGTCTCTACCTACTGGTACTATACGCCAGAACGGGTCCATGAAATGGACCGTAGCAAGGACGACACCTGCTGGAGGGGGTGCGGGCAACGGGGCACACTGACACACATTCTATGGGACTGTCCGCTCCTAGAGCCCTACTGGAAAGAAGTGTTAGATGAAATGGACTCCATTTTTTACACCGAACTGCCACGCTTCCCCGCATACACCCTGTTAGGGCTTCCAAACGGGTTGATGTATTCCCTTAGATCTCGCAGGGGCAGACAGATAGCTATCGCATTAGGTTCTGCAGTTCAGAACATCTTTTTACATTGGCGCACCGCCACATTGCCCTCTATCACGGACTGGCTACATAGATTATGGCATGTGCTGGGCATGGAGAAATTATCACTCACAGTGGCAGGGGATGTGGAGCAATTTAACGACTTATGGCAGCCATTTCACTCCTTGCTGCTCACTGAATTCAAGGAACTCACCTGTCCCAAATACCTCCGCCTCTTAAGACTCACGAGCCCTGCAGACTTGACCACCTGAGGGGATACGGGTTCAACCTCTCTCGCTATGGGCGACAAAGTAAACGTCTGGGAACAGATCTGCGCAGTGGACGATGGGTGGGGGATTGGGGGGGAGGCAGAGGGACTGGGGATCCAGGAGTTGGGGTTGGGGGGGGGAGTTTGAGAAGGGAAGGTTATACTATCATTGCAACAATGCATATCCTTTAATGCCGCTGCGGATTAACCCACGATTGAACTGTCCTTTGAAGACACAACGAAGGGGGCGCAGCCGTGTTCGCACTGACCTGATGCTGCATGCACTCTGTATGTTTGTCCATTTATGTTGCACTAAATAAAATACTTTAAACTCTGAAAGTATGGATACGGGGTTGCTACAGCACCCCCAAAAAACAATGGTGGAATCCAGAAGGTGAATAAGCTAAACAATGGCTTTAAATTTTGTTTCTATTTTGCCACGTTTGCTGTGCAATGACAGAGGTGAAATGTCAGGCTATGTCTTTTGACAAATTACTGCTTATTCTTTTAACATAGAAGTTGGTGTTTCCTTTTTTTCTGACTTAAAAGTTAGAGCACTTTGTTAAGTGAACTATCTGACAATCTTGCTGGGGTACAAGGAGTGTGAAAGGAAAGACTGTATGATGTCAGTTTTTTCTAACACACACAAAAATGTAAATACCTGTAAATTAACTGTACAAATATTACAAAGTATATCAGCAGTTAGGAAAGCAAAAATGAAGCACATTTGTGTGTAATTGTGAAGTGTGATGGAAACAAAGATTTTAGTAGGATCAAAACACATGAAAACACTTTACTTGGTGATGTGTAAATGATAAATATTTGCTGAAGCACAATTTCTACACATTATTGTTTGTTGTGTATACAGTTTTATCACAAAAAGCTGCATGTTAGTGCGAATTTTGTGGCCATTTCAATGGAAATGTGCTCTCTGTAAAGGACAGTGCACTACAACACCATGCTATAATAATATATTTGCAACAGTTAACTCCAAAATGCACTACTGGCTAATTATCACACCTTTACAACTCTCTGCCTAATTGGGCAAGGCTCATTTGCTCTACTTGTTCTTTGTTAAATGTTTGGATTTTTCACTGCCCTTATGACTTCAGTGATGTAACATTGATGGCATCACCCCTACTCTGAAAATTGTTCCAGCACCACTGATTCCCACAGGCAGCTATCATCATGTGTCTGTCGCATTTTATTAGAGCAGAGTGTGTAAAGTACTCCCTATGCAGGAGTTTAGCCTGTGCCAGACCAAATCTGGATCTAATCGCTATCTTCCTAGGGTACATAATGCTTCGCCCCAATGTGTGTCATTTATTGTGCACAACTTGCTCTGTCATCGCTATCAGAGATGTCCAAAGTCAAATGTGGTACAAAAGGGGTTGGTGATGGACGGAGCCTCTGAATCAATCAGACACTCACACCCAGTCAAGAGATCTGGGTTTAATCCATCACCGTTCTTTAGCCCACTCTGCCACCCCAGTTCCTACATGGCTATATGCAAATCAGTCTGACCCTGTGCCTCATGGGAACAGTGCAGCCCGAACTGCCAAGCCATGTCTTCCCTGGACCGGAAACAAGCTTCCGAGGACCGGTTTCTGGCATTCCAGCCTTCTTCAGCCCGGCTTGCTTGAATCCAGTGGCAAAGTGAGCAAGGGACTCACGTCTGAGTATACCTTGCCACACTTATGGCGGCCAAAAGCGGTACAAAAGGGGTTGGTGATGGACGAAGCCTCTGAATCAATCAGACACTCACACCCAGTCAAGAGATCTGGGTTTAATCCATCACCGTTCTTTAGCCCACTCTGCCACCCCAGTTCAGACATGGCTATATGCAAATCAGTCTGACCCTGTGCCTCATGGGAACAGTGCAGCCCGAACTGCCAAGCCATGTCTTCCCTGGACCGGAAACAAGCTTCCGAGGACCGGTTTCTGGCATTCCAGCCTTCTTCAGCCCGGCTTGCTTGAATCCAGTGGCAAAGTGAGCAAGGGACTCACGTCTGAGTATACCCTGCCACACTTATGGCGGCCAAAAGCGGTACAAAAGGGGTTGGTGATGGACTTGAGTGTCTGATTGATTCAGAGGCTCCGTCCATCACCAACCCCTTTTGTACCGCAAAGTCAAATGTGGCAATATTTGCTTGTCAGTCTCTTAAGTATAAAAGGTATTGGTTCAGTCTTCAGTGGAGCACTAAGGAGTCTGTATTCCAGGGGGAGGTGGTAATCTGGAACGCTGTGATAGGGCAATCTGAGAGCATCAATTTCAATATCTCTCAGTAGTTAACAACACAGTCTGCAATCACTCAAAATATATCAGACCCTCGAGAAATGCATCACCCAGGGTCGATTTCCCTATCCAATAGCAAGGATTAAAGCACAACAACTTCCCAGGTCCTGTCAGCTGATCCCTACCCACAGAGGGTCATTCTTGGTCAGTAACATCTCTCATCTAAAGTACCTTCTAGTCAGCTTCCATGTGTGCATCACTCTCAATGTCACATTTAGAAGCTGCAAAAACCTCTTTTCTTCCCAATATATAGTACCCAGATGCTCTCTGTCGCCCTTGACAACCCTGTCAATGTTCAAAGAGGCTCCTAATTGGGGCAAGTGCCCATTCATTAAGGATCTCTAAATGAGAGACACAATAATACCCCCTAATATCCAGCAGAGTCAAATCTACCCATCAAATATCCCTCTTTGCACAGTAGTCAGTGCAATTCCCCCATCCACAAGAGTGTCTGTAGGACGTCCCGTACACTTTTAGGCTAGTCCTTTTTAACCTTACATGGAGTATTCTGCAGTATTCAATGTAGTCATAGCAAAGTGATCCTCTTGCACTGGGAGGCCTTGCTCAACATGGAGAGGGGAACATTCTGCTAATACTCTTCATCCAATATAAATGATTTTAGGACCCTCTCTCGGAGACGGCATTAAGCAGTTGGGCACGAGCTGAGTTGGAGGGACTGGGGGACCTGTTTGCAGAAGGTGCCTTACTTCCATTCGAGACCATAGCGGCCAACACAGGACTACCTGTTGGTCAATTCCTAAAACACGCAGCGATCACACACTTATTAACGCAAGCCTGGGGTGACCTTGCGGAACAACCACCAACCCACCTGCTGATACAGTATTTATACGTGAATGGGAATGGCTCCCACATAGTACACTGGCTCGCGCAGGCCCTACACAAGCATACTCAATTTTCCTCACAGTGCTTGCGAGACAAATGGACCGCAGACAGGGGTCGAGACTGGACCGTTTCAAGGCAGTGAGCCAGAGGTTCCACAGTTAATGTGAATATCAAAGAGAATGGGGGGACCCCAGTCTAGTTCTCTTGCTGAGAGGGACTGTGGAGGAGCAGGCACCATTGACTTTGAATTGTGCCACTGAGGCAGCATAGTTGGCAACAAGTATGTTATCATATGGGGGCCAAATCTATTTCCCATAAGTACAGTTCGATGGTTTTGCCAGTCCACTCTATCAAAGGCCTTTTCCGCATCGAGTGAGAGAAGGATGGTCTTGGTCTGCTCTGCTATGTCAACAATGACTGCCAGTCTCTCATTATTGTGAGCCTGTTTATTCTTGACAAATCCGGACTTACAACTTGACAAAAGTGTCGGCCATATTGTATGCAGATGAGAGACTAAAATAGAGGTGAAGGTCTTCACATCGAAGTTTAGCATCGCAATAGGTCTTTATGAGGAACAAGTCATCGGATCCATGCCAGTCTTCAAAAGGAGCACAACCACACTCTCCATCATGGTTGGGGTAACTGACTGGGTAAACAGAAATGAGATGAAAGCCCTGGCCAGGGGTTCCAGCAACAACTCACAATGGGCTTTGAAAAAGGACAGTGAGAACCTATGCGTGCCTCTTTAGGGGTGATGGAATCTTCCATTTCTTGCGCATGGGGTCCAGGTGTTGGAAAGGAGACCCCTTGTAAATATCTCTCTTGGTGTTCTCTAGTTGAGGGTTGTGCCTGATATAAGGAGGAGTAAAAGGCCTTGAAGATTTTGAGGATATCTGTTTAGTCTGTATAGGATCTTCTCTTGTCATACTTGATGTTAGAAATGCAACTTCTAGCCTCTTCCTGTTTCTAGCTTGTATGCTAGAAATCTATTGGCCTTGTCCCCTTTTTCGTATTTCTAATTAAGCTACAGCAGTTTCCATGCCGCTCCAGCCATTTATAGCTGCTGCAGCTCTCCCCTTACCCGTCTCAGTTGCCCGTAAACTTTGTTCGAGCCTGAGGCCTTGTGTTGGTCTTCTATTGTGATAGTTGGGCTTCTAGTACAAATGTTTAACTTTAGCTAATTTAGTGAAGGTGGCTGTATGACATATGCTGCATCACACAAAGTAGCACAGGAGACTTCTCCAGTGACATTTTCTCTAAAGTACAGTTCTATGGATTCTCGTATCGAGTCCCGCAAGGCCGGGGTTTGGAAAGAGATTTCATTGACATAACATATATGAGAAGTGGATTGTGGATATGTGCTTATATCTAGTAAAAGGGTTGGCAGAGCGTGGTCTGAGAGGACCTGGTTGTCTCTAGAGGCATCTATGACCTGTGGTTGAAGGGATCAGGATATTAGGAAGAAATCTATTCTCGTGTGGGTCTTATGCACATTTGAATAAAAGATGTACTCCCTATCTTCGCCATGAGTTTACTTCCATATGTCCATTAGTGTACGTCTGGGAGGCCTTGTGTTAGTGCTGGAGGGACAGAGTAAGTGTTGTATCGAGTTAAGGATCTTTTAGAGCTGGAGCTCAGGACTGAATTGAAATTTTCCCCTAACGTGAAATCACTCACACAAGTCTTTTTTTTCATTGTTCTATCTTTTTTGACTTTCTTTCTTCCCTTCTATTTCCTTATTTTCTTTTTTCTCCTTCATTCCATATTTCTTAGAATCTTTCTGTATTCACTTCCTTCCATCTGTTCTCTGCTGTGTCTTTCATTCTCTTCCTCCTTCGTCTTTCTATCACACTTTCTCTTCATTTTCTCCTCCAACTTCTTGTTTTCCATACATTTTAAATTATTTCTACACCTTCTCTCTTGGTCACTGTGTTTGCCTTCTTTGGAAACAATTGGCTTGTTCCCCTTAGCTATGTCCTGCTATTCTCTTTTTAGTTATTCATGAGCTTATTTGCTTTTGAGCCTTTGATGAAAGTCGAAGAGTTCCATAAAGAGCAATTAAATAATTTTTTGCGACAAAACAGGCCAAGGGAAAACCCAGCTGTAGCTGCTAAAGCGGGTGTTCACAGGTCATTGCACCCATATTAGACAGTGAACTTACAGGTGCAGTTTCATGACTGTCCTTGTGAATTAGGCCTGAAGATTTCAATATATATTTGCTATGCCTCCTGAATTACCAGCACACATAAATCTATGACAAATGTAGATTAAAATCTGCGCATTTAAATTTCTGTTTTTATTAATTGACTCAAGCTCAGCTACCTTCATTGGAAATGAAAGAAACAGATGAACGTTAATCAGTCTCTAAGTTGGGTGAATTCCATCTATACCTGTGCTCAGCCAGAGATTAATTTGAGCCCATGGTTTCCGGTGCTCAGCACTGGCACTTAAATGTCAACACCAGAGCTTGTGACAGTCGGCCACAAGGTGGCACTGTCAGTCTAATTTAGGGATGGACACAACAACAGTTAATTATTAATTCAATATACATTAGATGACAACTACCTGTCGCGCAGGCCATTCTTATAGCTTTGGGGGCTTGTAATAGTCTGAATTGTCACATTTGTAGGAGTGTGATGGTTAGTAGTTCTGTTGTTAATAGCATTTGCCTCATGGGCAATGCGTGGTGCAAGCTGCAGTGGCCTCCTAACGAGATCTCTGGCACATATATTTTTGCAAATTAAGCACTGTTGCAGAAAGCAAAGGCAGTATAAAAACCGGTAGTTCACGCGATGCAACAAAATTTACTGGATGTGCAAAAGCAATCTTCCAAAAAATAACTTCCTGAGATGTGCTGTGTTTTTAATGGCGAATCAGTGATAATCCAATGGGTTCTTATTTGAGCATATTTCAGAAAATTCAGATGACTGTTTCTAGACACAAGGCAAAACAAAACAGTTTTCACTATTTACCCACTCCCCCAAGTAGACATTTCATCAAAAAAACTGGTACATCCTATTACAGTTGAAAATAAAATACATTGAAGTGCTTGAGACACAATTTTTCAAAATGAGCAGAACTGAACAACGAAAAGTGGAGTTTTTAAGACACTTCTCACACCTTGATATCTTTCTTCACACAACACTCCAGGTGCAGACTTTACATACATACATGTTTTGCTTCATGTGGCATGGTATGTGGGTCTCTGTTAACTGAGAGGATTTCCTTTTTCCAGATGATGTTTTTCTGTATGTTTTTTAATGAGACATATGAGTCTCGTACAGTGCATACCCCTTCTGGGTCCATTCTGAGTGAGTTCTTGATGTAGGTGGGCAAAAATGACTGGGTGCGATTTAAACCTCTGCAGTTGAAGCTGAACAGAGGGCCAGTTTCTTACAGCGCCTGTCACTGGCTCATTAAGATATTGGCACTGCATACTCATTCAGTGCTTGGCCTCTCTGTAGACTGCCCTGAGTGATGAACACATATGTATCCATTGCAAAGGCAATTATATGGGGAAGTGTGTGAAGGTGGTACACAGCTGTTGAAATATTGACAGGGTCAAAACAAAAGAGAATACAGTCTTTGTAGATGCAGAGTCTCTGTATGTATGTATGTGTGACAGAGAGAAAGAGAGGAAAGTGAAGTAAAGGAGACGAAAGGAAGAACATGCCAGGAAACACTTAAAAGACTGCAATGAAGGAGATGAAGTGTGAGCTATCCAGGTGGAGGGACTTCAGAAAATACAGGGATAAAAAGGGCACAAGTGAATAACAGAATGAGAGATGGCTGGGAGAGTGATGTGAGATAACTAGAATGATTGAGACACTCAAAAGGACACCCCCTTGCCACATATATATGTAATTCTTAAATTCACATTTGCAGAATTTTTCAGCATCTCATAATTTCAGAACTGAAATATAACGAATTCAAATGATATACAATATTATTGATCTTACTCATTTATCGGATATTGAATACAAATCAGTGCCAACAAGCATTGCCAAAGGCTATAAATAGGTATTTCTTGTACTAGGTGAATGTGTTACACTTCTTTACAGACTCGCCACCTTTTTCGTCTCGCTAAAAGCACTGAAGCTACAGATCGACGCCTGAGCTTTCCGAACTTCACGTGACTCCTCTTTCTATATAAATGAAATTATTTAGTAAAAGCATTTATTTCACAAAAAGACGAGAGGGGGGATTAAGAGGTGGAGAGTGGGGTGTCATTTATAAAGCTTAACAGAAATCCTTGTACAAGCTCTAACAACCACTTCATCAAATAAACAAGCATTGAAAATGCAATAGGTCTCACCTTTGGTTAAGTTAAAGCCATTTGCTTTGCTAATGGTATTGTAATGACAGCAACACCACCACCCTTCTGGACACCCTCGCCAATCTCGGACTCAAACAACTTGTTAACACCCCCACCCACTATGCCGGACACACGCTCGACCCAATTTTCACCTCCAGCAAACATATCTCCTTCGACCACACCACAACTTTCCAGTGGACAGACCACAGCTGCGTTCACTTCAGCTACAATAAGACTACGACCCACAACCTCCCACAACCAATTCCCCGCAGAAACTGGAACAAAATTACAACCAACCAACTCTTCACATCACTGCACCAAAACCCCCCTGTAAAATCATCGGACCCAAACCTCGCAGCCACCAACCTCACACAATGGATCACCCACAGCGCTGATGAATTAGCACCCTTGAAAAAACATCAAACCAAACAGATAAACAAAAAAGCCCCTTGGTTCAATGAGGACCTCAAGAAATCCAAGAAAATGTGCCGCACCCTCGAGAAAGCCTGGAGAAAAGACCGAACCACCGACAACCAGACAGCCTTCAAGAACGCTACCCGCAAACACCACCAACTGATTAGATCCATCAAGAAATCAGCTCTCAAGGACAGACTCGACAACAACGCCCAAAACAGCAAGAAACTAATATCAATTGTCAGAGAATTCACCAAGCCCACCGCCGGCACGAACGACATCACTCCCTCCCAAGACCTCTGCGACTCCCTAGCCTCATTCTTCCACAACAAAATCGCAGACATACATAACAGCTTCATTAACCAGACCGGAACCCAGTCCACCCCACCCACCCCCGAACTAAAACACCCCGTCAACAACCTCTGCGCTTGGAACCCAATCACCACTGAAGAGACCATCCGCCTGATGAACTCCATCCACTCAGGATCACCAACCGACCCATGTCCTCACCACATTTTCAACAAAGCAGACTCCATTATCGCACCCCATCTCAGAGAGGTCATCAACTGCTCCCTCAACTCCGCTACCTTCCCGGAAAGCTGGAAACACGCCGAACTCAGCGCCCTCCTGAAGAAACCCACAGCAGACCCCACTGAACTCAAGAACTACCGCCCCATCTCGCTCCTCCCATTCCCTGCCAAAGTCATTGAGAAAGCCGTCAACAGCCAGCTCGCCGCCTTCCTCGAGTCCAACGGCTCCCTCGACCCCTCACAATCCGGCTTCCGAGCCAAACACAGCACTGAGACCGCCCTCATTGCAGCAACAGATGACATTCGAACATTACTGGACAACGGAGAGACTGTCGCCCTCATCCTACTTGACCTCTCCGCAGCCTTCGATACTGTCTGCCATAACACCCTTATTCAACGCTTAAGCAACGTCGGAATACAAGGAAAAGCACTGGACTGGATCATCTCGTTCCTCGCCGGAAGAACCCAGAGAGTCCGCCTCCCCCTTTTAGATCAGAGGCCTCCAAAGTCATCTGCGGCGTACCACAAGGATCATCACTCAGTCCCACCCTCTTCAACATATACATGAGTCCCCTAGCATCCATCGCGCGCCAACACAACCTCAACATCATCTCCTACGCAGACGACACCCAGCTAATTCTCTCCCTCACCAAAGACCCAAACACCGCCAAAACCAACCTACACGAAGGGATGAAAGAAGTAGCCGAATGGATGAAGGACAGCCGTCTAAAACTAAACTCGGACAAAACAGAAGTCCTCATATTAGGTTCATCACCCTCCACCTGGGACGACTCATGGTGGCCACCGGCACTGGGAAGCGCACCCATACCTACAGACCACGCACGTAACCTGGGCTTCATCCTGGACTCCTCCCTCTCGATGACCAGACAAGTCAACGCCGTCTCATCATCATGCTTCAACATCCTACGCATGCTCAAAAAAATCTTCCCTTGGATCCCCACCGAAACAAGAAAAACGGTCACCCACGCACTGGTCACCAGCCTACTGGACTACGGAAACACCCTTTACGCCGGAACAACAGCCAAATTACAGAAAAAACTCCAACACATCCAAAATGCCTCAGCCAGACTAATACTAGACATCCCCCGCCAAGCCCACATCTCCGGCCACCTGAAAGACCTCCACTGGCTCCCCGTCAACAAGAGAATAACATTTAGTCTCCTTACCCACGCACACAAAGCCCTCTACGACCTAGGACCCGAATGCCTCAACACTCGCCTGTATTTTTACACCCCCACCCGCCAACTGCGATCATCCACTAAGCCCTCGCCACAATCCTACGCATCCACAAATCCACCATGGGGGGAAGATCCTTCTCCTACCTAGCGGCCAAGACGTGGAATTCTCTCCCCACCCATCTCCGCCTTACTCAGAACCACCTCTCCTTCAGAAAACAACTTAAAACTTGGATATTCGATAAATAAAGCACCCCCCCCTCCTCAAGCGCCTTGAGACCCTCTGGGTATATAGGGCGCTATACAAATGTCAAACTTGAACTTGAACTTATAGCAAAGCAAATTACTTTAACTTAATAAAAGGCGAGACCTATTGCATTTTCATGCTTCTTTTTTACTGCTGTGCACGGGGATGATGGACCAACCCATTTGCCAAGCATGCACCAGGACCTGTGACACCTCTGCTATTCGTTTGCGAGGGTCTGAGGGAAACCTGTCTGCTGGAACAAAGCTGTCATTGGTGTAGCAGGTGCAGTGGCACTGGGTCCCAGAGCACCGACGGCCAACTAAAGCCTGATTATTGCCAGAGGGTCAACTTCCTTTCTTACACAAGGCTACGCCCCACTGCCCGTCCCACTGCTGTGTGCTCTCCTGGTTGTAAAATTGTAAATTGTAAAATTGTAAATTGATACTTGTATAGCGCACTACTCACCCGCAAGGATCACAAGGCGCTTGTACGAATACCGCTGTGGAACACATCCTGGCTTTCCCTGTGAGGCGTCCACTCCTGGGCACCTCCAAGGTGGAGGCCAGGCATCCTTAGCGTTGTGGGGGCCGTTGTGGAGATTAAGCAAGCTATTGCCCAGAGTTGCGGAGTGGGACTCCATGATTGGAAAAGCCATCGAGGCGAGAATTATCAGGTCCGTGGAATTTTGAGCCCAAGACCCGCCGAGGTGGAGAATTGAACCCTGGTCCCGGGCTAGATCTCTGCATCAGGGTCTGCCACTCTAACCATTGAGCAACACTTCTACACTCCACTGCTGCCCTGTGTGGGTAGATATTGTCCTATTGCGGGTGCGGGTTTTGTCGATGCGTGGTATGTTGCAGCTTTCGGCCAACCTAGCTGGCTTAGTGCTGTTGGCAAACATCCAGAGTGCTGGAGGTCACCCTCTCGCAGTAGGTCTGTTCATGTAGCAGATGGAGCACCCCCTTGAAGGTCGTGCTGAAGATGAAGAACTCCCCCCTCCCTGCTCAGAGGAGAGTTCACCTTGAAGAGGGGTCCACTCCGGTTCAAGGACTGCTGCACTCACTCAGCACATATGCGGGGACTGGAAATATGCCACTGGGGCGGAATGTGAGCCAGGCTCGCGCTCTTCCCTAGAATCCTACAGAGTAAACCCCATCCAATGTGACCCCCGTGCTGGCAGCGGGACGTCCCCAGGTGTGCTCTCCCGAGCGCAATCAGCGCAGGACTACTGAAAAACCAGATCATAGCTTTCCCTGTGACCTCAGAAGGGCACTGTATGGAAAGCAAATGTGTCACTTCACCATGATGTCAGCTGTGGTTTTGAGGTCTTCTGTGGCATAATTTACCGGCTGGTCCTTCAACTTCACAGGGTCACAGGGCCCTGTTCTAGAAGTGTGTATTTTTTTGAGCTAACACAGTAGGCAATGTTACATCGATTAAACACGTTTCTATGTATTTTCTAGCGCAAAATCATCTTGGCTGCATAATTTCCTGCACCCTTTACAGCGGTACAGGTAAACATCTTGGTTTATCATTATGTGTGCCTTGCTTTCCCATATCAAGGTTGGCTCACAGCAGAATTATTCCACGCATTCAGGCTGCACTGCTGCCAAGATGCCCTTTATTAACAATTATGAAACAGACATGACTGGTACGACATTGCCAAGTGGTAGTGGCTAGAAGTCCAAGACTGATTACAATTGTGAGGCGTGTCAGCTAGGCCGCAGTGACTATCACTACGGGAATGCATGTGTCCTGCTGTTGCGGATCGATTTAGATTCCGTATGAATTTCCCGATTTGTGACCTTATATAGGTACAATTCACATTGCCCTTATATAGGTATTTAAACCTAGTCCTTATTCAGGCATAGCCCATGCTACCCAAATACAGGCATGGCTACCTACATCCGTTCATCTACGTCACCACGATTTCTTGGAAAACCAGACTCTTAAGCCGTTAGGGGCATCCCCTGGCTTGAATATTGATTTCTCCAAGAAACTCATTATTATGCATGAACATCTATTTCTTAGAGGTTCATTTATGACGTTCATATGCCCGACTCTTACGTCAATACTGGCATTCCTAAACACCTTTAAGGTATAAATATACCTTCACTTGCTATGGCAAAGCACGGTGTGGTTCGGTGCAGTTCGACTACCTACTTGCACGACGCAGCTCGCCACAGCAAGTACCGAAGGAAGCCAACTCCCCAGCTGACGCACTGACCAGAAGCTGTTATCCTCCTGCTGAGAATCCAGCTCCAGTATTTCTGACTCCCCTTGCGGGTGTTGGGAAATCAAGTCCCGGGATAGAGATACCAACCTCTCTCATTCTAAGATATGGAGCTGATTAGAACCTAGAGAAACCTTTGGCAATTCTTGTCAAAACTAAACCTATGCTAAACCAGCACCTACTTCTTCCCTCGTACTAGACCTAGGTTAGGTACATTGGGATAGGCGTATTTTAGAAGCACCAGTTGAGTATTTTAGCCTGTGTTATTTATGTAGGTATTTTTATATATGTCATAGCAACAGACCATGCTATTGCAGTATTATTTTATATTACTATTTATGCTGTACCCATTATACTTCGCATTCTGTCTTACGATTGTAGCAGTTCATATCTGTTGCATGAGAAAGAAGACTGTTCAATAAACCCTTTTTATTGAACCGCCCGTCTCTCTATTTCTGTGCAACTCTGTAGAAACGAAGCATGCACGATTGACTGAGTAAAATAGTTATCTATTGTTTCCACGACTACAGTGGCGGTTTTACAATTAGCGGGCAATTTATTAGAGCGGCGTGTTAATAAAAACTTTTATTAATTAACGCGCTGCTCGAATAAATTGCCCGGGTAATTATTAAAACTGCGGGCGGCGTCATGTCTTAAATCACGTGACGTACTTGACATGGCTGGGACGGAGTATGTGCTGCTGCTGCAGGTGCGCACTGCACATGTGGTGTTTGCCCGGCTGCCTTTCTTAAGCTAAGAACCCAGTGAGCTTTGAAACGCAAGCACTGCTGAGTACGGGGTTTGCCTAATGCCACAGACCCCAGTGGTCCCAAAATGAGCGGCGTTTTTTTTATGATCACTCCAATCCTGATGCTGCTCTCTTTAGAGAGCAGCTCTCCTCTGAGGAGAGCAGAGTCAAGATTGGCTACTACTGGGCCGTTGTCGGGTTGTTGCAGTCTAGTCTGCACCGCGGGGGTGGGAGCATCCAACGTGGGGCAATGGCAATGCCCAATCACTGTAATGGCTTAGTGTTAAGCCATTCAGTAATTGGACAACATTCTGCACTCTGTAGTTGCTGGGAAAATAGGGCCAGCCCACAGCCGATGCTAAGTCACCCTTCCTCCTCCTCACCAGCACAAGAGCACGTGCAGCACTGCAGTCGAGTCATGGTGGAGATCTTGGAACTTGGAGATTGAGAAGATCATCCCCTGACATCCAGTGAGTGACTGTGTGGTGGGGGTACCGTGCGTGTCAGTGCTAGGCAATTATTGACAAGACTGTTGTGATATTTCATTTGGTAGTCAGCATGGTGTAATACTAACAAAATATAAAGAGTACAGCATACTTGATGTGTGTGTGCTATGAAAAGGGCCACGGGAACTCTGACATTCTGCGGCTGCAGCACTTTCCACAGACATAATTATAGATTTGCTCCACTTGCCACAGTATTTTGCATGATTTTTAGATTTCAGCAAAGAAAATTGTTTAGAGCTCAAACAGATCAAAAGTTACTGAAAAAGAAAAACTACGCGAGTGTTACCGCGCAGTGGCAGGCCTTGTATTGTGCATAGGCAGGCCCGAGTTGATCATTGCTGTATTTAACCGTCAAACTCAAATTATTGAGGTGACACAGTGAAGTAATAATGCTTCAAAACAAACCCTATAATTTGCCTTTTCTTGCCCTATAATTCAGTTAACATTGCCGCTGATACATAATTCCAGTGGCCCAAACTATGAGTTACAGGCCCATCAACCCAAAAGAAAACTATTTCTGGATTGATGACAACCCCATTCATAGCAGGAAACCACGCAGGTTTATTCGGAGACACTACTTTTCAATGAAATATTTTCAAAATAACTTGTCCCGCTTCCTAATTTTAATACATTTCAACATTTGTCATGATATGGTAACTTACAAATAACTTCTATGTGTTAAACATTTTAATTGTATTTCGGCCTCTTTTCTTTGCTGTTAAGGGGTTCTGTTTAGCATCTCTTGAATATTAATACAGGGATTTTACCAGGCTGACGGTCCTGGGAAAGGAGATTGGGCAATGTAACGCTAGAGGGTCGACCTCAAATCTGGGGAACCGGGTTCGAGTCTCGGCAACCACGCTCAACAACATCCTGTGATTCTGGGCAAATCTCCCCGTGCCTAACAAAAATGAACGTGTCCTTGTGAACACAACGGGTGCTCATGTAAAGCGCTCTCAGGTACCTGATTTCTTGTGGTCAAGTTCGCGCTAAAACTAGAAAAATATATATATACATATTAATTCGATACCTGTTTAGAACCACACTATAGACAAAGCCTACATTTAGAGCGTAAGTTATGTCAAAATTGATGCCTATTTATTATACTGTCCTATTGTGTCTAGTGTATTATGTTTTATATTAAGACAGTTATATTTTTAGCAAGATTTCCTGATTGAAGCTGTATGTATTTTTGGCAATTTTATAATGCTAATGCATCCCCATTGAGAGCACGGCTGTAACTTGGCACGCCTGACTCTTTGCACAAACAAGTTCCCAGGCACCTTTGACCTTTAATTCCGCATCACCATTGATGTTTTAAGTAACGTACAGACATATGACGTGTTATTATTGTGGTGACCCTTTGGCACCCTTCCTGGTTACTGTTGCTTTGATCTCTAGTGATAATGATGTAACTGCGCATCCAGATGGGCGGACCTGGGGCAGTCTGATTGTCTTTTCTGCACCACATGCCAGTGCCACCAAAGCAACGTCTAAAACATCACAGACTACCCTGCTTACCCAGAAATGTCGCTCTCCTAAAAAAGAAAAGTTCATACATTGACTATCAGTTTGAAAAATCTCTGCACCGAGGCTCTCACGAGGTAGAGACAGGCCATTAGTATGACCATTTCCTGCACCTACTGTCCTCTCAGTGCTGCACTAGGGAGGCCATTTTCACTCACTGTCAGAGTGAGGGTCTCACACCCTGAAGACCCGTCTCACCAGCTGAGGTGAGTTTGTTTCACAGCTCAAGAGCGCTGTGCAGTACTGGTGCTGTGTCACTCAGCATGTCTCATTTAAGGGTATGTCTTATTCCCCACCATCTGTTTGAGTACACTGTGTGTTGGGTGATCTTCGATGTGGTTATGCTGAATAAGCAGCTAGCTATGTTATATGACACCACTTTATTAATGTAATAACTGCACTTTCACAATTGCTTTATTAACCTTTATTAACCTTCCTGCTTTCTCAAATTTGCTTGAAAATGCACTATTTGTCCACTCTTTTTTCAAAATTTTCTCGGTGGGAAATCCCCACGAACCCTCCTTAGGGGGTTTGGGCTCGCTCGCTACGCTCGCTCGCTACGGTGCAGTATGATTATCATTTTACGCCACACCACTTTCAAATGTCACCAGCCGCCACTGCACGACTCTGAAGAATTTTGTTCCGATGCTAAGGGAAACAAAGTTGTCATGTTTGTGAGGTTGTCATAGACTAATCCCTTCTTGTTCATTCGAGAGAGTTTCCAGTGACCTCTGAGTTAGCTGGCACACACAATGGCACACACAATTAAGTTTAATGTACTCAATAGAGACATACTGGCCTCAGTCCTATGTCAAATCTATAGTGTATATTATTCTAATGTGCAGAGCCTATTAGGGATAAAGGAACTACCCTACAATACCTGTTGCTGATGGTATATGGTCTCCCATTTTACCATGGCAACAGGAGTTACCAGATAAATTGGCATTACAAGTGGTGCTCAAAAATGTCACAATGTGCATGGTGGAAGGGGACCTGGACGAAGGAAAATCATGTGGGATTCTGGGAGCAGACCCCAATTCATGCAGCGTTATTCCCTCCCTCAGGATTGCTTTGCAATGGCTGCTAATACTAAACCTGGGCTTGCTGCACCACAGTGTCTGACAGGAGCGCTGGGGGTGAGGGTGCAGGAGGTACTGCAGCACCCCGATAACCTTTGTGGAGTTAAGTGAATAATTGACCATGAGGAGTCGATTGATTGATATGTTTTCTTGTAACACCATCTGTTTGTTCCAAGGCTGTGGGTCAAGAGTCAGCCAGCTTCTTATAAAAAAATGCTTCCAATTCTTCCAATACTTTTGAGTCCCCTGGCTACAAGATGAGCGAATTTTATTCAAGGACACTCTTGTCTGGTACAAGATAGTGTGAAATGGAATTGTTACAGTGTGGAGAACCGTTTCCAAGCACATGCAAAGAAAACCATTAGCTCAGGTTTCCATACTTCAAAATATATCAGCAGCGTGGAAAGTACATACATATGGTAACATCTAATCACAGAAAGCAAAAACTGTGCCACTTAACCACCAGCAGACTCCTGGGGCAAGCTGCACAGATCTAAATGAGCAAACTCAATCCTTAAAAGTGTCAGCATGCTTCATGCCCCATTGTATCTCATAAATGCTCAATCTGCCCATTAGTGTCCAGGGGAACAGTTACTTCTTCTACTGGGTTTCACCTCCTTATTTAGCCAGGGGTATAAATGAGTACCATTGTGTTTCTTTTCAGTTTGCCATCCAGGCCCTTTTATGCAGTTTCTTTGAGTGGGGTTTTTCAACTAAGGTTTCCATTCATCTTTCATTCTGTTGACAACATTGATGGGTGCATGCGACAGGCGCATGGACTGATGACACGACGGAACTATTAGGCGGCCCTCAGCTGCGATGTGAGCATCACCAAATGGTTATAAAAATCCGCCTTTGGAGTGCTTGAGCTCCATGTTGTAATCATAACTTCAGGGATGAAGCACTTACCAAACTCAGTGCTTACCAATATATACTTAAAAAATGGCAAATTCTTTAGGGTGAATGAACGTAAATACGTTTGAAATCATGCCAGCAAATAACAATTATGAGTGGACCAGAAGTACACAATTTTACAATGAACATAGACACAGTTGAAAGTCAAGTATATTTGGTAGATCACACATCTACATTGTGAGATGAATGTTCATGTGTCTTCATTCACTCAGAAAGGGATGTGTGGAGGGTTAGTGAGTGGCAGGATGGGTGAAGCTCTGGAGTCTGCATCCGACTTCTAGTCACCTTGGTGTGCAGATATTCACCGTGACTAGGATGCTGTTGGTGCAGGGAGTACAGGTTCTGCTCAGCATTCGCTTGATGCTGTAGGGGTCTGCCATGCAGTGACTTTGCCTCTGTTTTGCAGTGTTAAGTTTAGGGTTGTCCGATTGCTTCGTGTCTGATGTGTAAACAAAAGGAATGGAATTGAGGTATTCCGTCCATGTGGTGTGGATTAGGAATCTGGCAAACCTACTAATAGAGCATAGCATGGCATAGGGCACACAGCTGCTCTGGCACTGTGTTTCAGATGCTTGGCCTTTTCCCAGCAGTTTGAAGTAGCGCAGCATCGAGGGGTTTTATCTCATTCCAGATCGAGCATGCTGTTAAAGACTAGGGGCCTCATTTATGAAAAGTGACGCATCACTGCGTGAAAACAGCGATGCATAATTTTTCACTGCGCCCTCCTTGCGACACCAATGATGCGTCATATTTACAGTATGACGCATCATGGCGCAAGGAGTTACAGATACGTCAGTATTCCTGATGTATCTGTAGGGCGCAAAAGTGACGCATTGCAGGAGTGTGTCACAAAAGTGACGCAACTCCAGCAATGTGGTGAAAGGGCCTGCGTCAGTCTTACGCCTGCTGTGAGGCAGGCGTAAGAATTTGAGGCATTTGTTTCCTAGAAATGGCGCAGTGAAATCTTATAGCTTTGACCCTTTCTTGCGTCTAAAACGCCCCCCTTGCATACATTATACCTGGCGCAGGTATAATGTGGCGCAGGGGTTTACAAAGTGACGCATCTACATAGATGCGTCACTTTGTAAATATGGCGTAACAAGGTGCATTTTTTACACCACTGGTGCGTCACAAAAAGTGACGCACCGGCGGCTTAAAAGTGATGCACACCCTCATAAATGAGGCCCCAGAGAGGGCTAGATAGCCGTGCCTGAGAAGCATCCAATAGAATTGTGTCATTTCTTTTTCACATTCCCCAATGGCAACAGTACAAAGGAAGAGAGGTAGAGAGTGGGAGAGAGAGGAGAGAAAGAGAGAGAGAGAGAGAGAGAGAGAGAGAGAGAGAGAGAGAGAGAGAGAACAAGAGTGTGGGAGAAAGCCCGGCCCCTGAGAATCAATCTTCCGTTTGCTCAGACCTGTGGGCCGCTCTAACTCCAAGAGGCAATAGCAATTTAGAGAAGAAAGGTTCACACGACAGTGGCAGTTCGTGTTCATAAACCACAGCTCCCCAGGTCTGTCATTAACACGCACTATCAGAAGTTGTGGGAAATGAATAGGGCAGGCAACTTCGCTGATGGACGTGCTGTGTAACTCACAACACCCTGCCACACCTGGTTTAGCAATATATTGAGAAAATCCACCACAACATGCACCACAACACTACAGTTCTTCCAGACTCTCTTTGATTTGTTTGGCACACTTACTCTTTGAGTAGCACTAGGATTATTCACTAGTTTCAGTGACCTCGTGCGGATGACCAGCAAACCCCATTCGCAAAAATTGTTCCGGCACCACTGGGATCTGTAGTTTGGGGGGTGGTGTTGTTGCCACTACGGAAGTTACAAGGACCGCCACGAAAAGCACCTGAGCTGTAGAACTTTCCTTATTTTTTCTAGAAATAGGTAACTTGATGCTCCGTATCTGGCCACATGATGGTGGTAGAGGAAAACTTTTTCTTTTTGAGTTGGCACTGCGCCGTTCCAACATTATCACCTTTATTTATGAAGCTATTTTTTAGGAAGCACAGTGACGACAGGTGTCAAAAGAGTTATATAGTAAGGTGACAACAAGAAAACCTTAATAATTAAGCCAGCTCTTCGTTTCTGTGTGAAGTTGAACAGAAAAGGAGGTTGTGGAAGGGCAGAACTCGGCGGGAAATAAAACACAGATGACACAGTAATAAAAGAAGCAAGTGCATTATCAGGTAGCAGTTATCGCTGCTTAATTTGTGCCGTGTTTGCAAGTGTGGGCTCAGGCAATCGCTGTTAGAGATCAGAATTTATATTTCAACATTACACTTTTACTCACATCAAGCAAGAGAAAGCGAAAGAAAGAGATAAGTAAAGACTAAGAGAAGAATTAGAAAGCAGAAATTAAAACGAAGCTGTAAGAGTGGAACACAGGCAGGAAGCGTAAGCGGTGGGAGAAAGAGGCATGAGCGGCATCAAGACCAAACAACCTTAGTGTTTTAATCCCAGCAGTCGGCGGTGCCAGCAGATGGCTTCCAAGAATAACTTTCGCCTGTTACAATTATTTATTCTTTTTTATTTCATTTCATTTTCAAATTGATCCCCGTGAGTCACATTATTGTCAGGTCTATGTACTAAAAAAGAGTTCACACTGATACTTATCAGAGCATTTGGAGGCACAGGCACCGAGAAAAGTACGGCTATAGCACCGAGAAAAGTGCGGATATAGCATCATTGGGTCCGCAACTACAGCCACAGGCTTCATTTTTTAAAAAAAAGAATGATCTTATTGCTGCAATGAAACACAAATGTGACAACAGGTCTGGGAACGGCAGGTGACTGGACGTGACAGAGACACGGGAGAAGTATTCATCTGTTGGGATTTGTCACCAGCATCACCAGCAGCCAAGCATTAGGCGCATTTCAAGATGTCGTTTTAAAATGTACTAGTGGGCCATTTCGTTCCAGGAAGAAATGTCTGCAGTGTGAAGGGGCATGTTTTGTTTACGCCACGAAGAGATCAGAAGATGTGTACGCGGGCGTTGCCTTTACTGGCTACGGAAAAAAAGTCCCCAGTGTATCATGCCACCCGTAAAGCATCCAATCCCCGCGTGCACATCTTATGTCTCGTTTGTCTCCCCCGCGTGCACGCTGGAATCATATCGATTCCAAAGGCCTCTCATGGCAGATCAGCGCATGCGCTGCTTTCGCCAGGCCGAGACCTAAAAAAATTGTAAGGTTATTTATCGTTTACTTGAAAATCTTCCTTTTAGCCACTAGAGGGCACAGCATACTTAATTAAATGCTGATGGGCTATTCAGTATTTGTGTGGTGATTAAGTTATGGTGTATTTATTACCCAATCAACAGTGTTTTTATTATCATGTGCAATTGGATTCCTTAAGACAATAACACATAACGTGAATGTCTGCAGCTGGAAGTGGTATGCAGTGGAAAATCAATCACAGTTCATCTAACAGGGCTGTTGCATATAAGAAGTGAAGTGCATTGAAGGATGCATGGTCCATAAAATAGAAACAAATGGAGCTGTAGGACAGCATCGAAGCGCATTCAGCGAGCTTTGTGTGGTCCCTCAACCATGCTATAGAACAGGAATGCTGTGCACAGACAGGGCTCTGAAATCTCTGATCTAAATTGTAGGGGTGACTTCAGTCCAAGATGAAGGTGCATTAGCAGGGCTTGTGAGCTCGCTGAACTACAATAGTAAGGGTTCTGTTGTGTAGTATTGTGGTGCATTGGTTGTCCTTTGTGTGTTCCCTGGACTATGCTAGTGACACTAATAAATTCTTTTTCACCCAAGAAAGCAGGATCTAAAGTGCATGAATTTCAGATTAGATAATAAATTGACTTTCATCTGCGAGCACACTCATGTTGGAGAGTCTCCAGTCACTCAAACATGAATGCCAACATTTGGGATCCACTAAGAGGGACATATAACAAAAATATATAATCGCGATGAATATATATTTCGTCAATAGCATGCAATGGCGCTAAGCACGTTAGAGTAGGGAATATATAATGTACCTAACCCTAGGCATCTTCTTCTAGTACACAATGACCAAGGTAATAAACGTAACATAGAATGATTCCGTTTAGGCTATACGTCAGCCTGTCAGTGCGTATACAACATTTCCAATATCATAGAGCGCCACAGAAGTACGCTAGCAGTCGTAACCAATCAAACAAGCATCAACTAGCAGGGGTGGTGATGGGAGAATGGCACAAAGAGATTAAGGACAATGCAATAAAATGCAAGCAGCGATGTGTGGGCGTTGGTGAGGGGGATGGCGCAGGAGGTGAAGTGATTTAAAGAATATAATTACAAATAAGTACCTCTGTAGACCCGCACGGGAGGAGGGCGTTGATTTGCCCAGAATCACAGGATGTTGAGCCTCTGGCAGAGAATGGAACCTGGTTCCTCAGCTTCAAAGTCTGCCGCTCTAGTCGTAAGCCACACCAAGTCACCATGATGCATTGAGCAACACACTGCAGCAGATGCTTGTGTAACCACTTGGCACTCTGTATGAAAGGGTTCATGAGCTCATGCAAGTATGAGGCCTTGGCCTGAAAGCGGAGGGGAGAGGGATGGGTGGTAAGGGGCTCTACATTCTGTACTGTGTGCATCATTGACTGTGGAACTGTTTAAACCTCAGGGCACAGTGAGACTACAAGGGCGTTGTGTCACTTCCACATCACAAATGTCAGTAATCACATTATGGGTGCCGCACGGCAGAGTTCATAGCCTGAAAAATGGATTCAATAAAATCATGGTACATGCAAAACTAAAACAAATAAGTAAATTCAGTAGTTAGTGCTGGCTGGAGTCCAGGAAACAAAAAGCACCACATCCAACTATGGCCTGTTCTGTTTACAAATACTGTGGCACTTCTCAAAAAGATTTTCAGGGCTGTCGGAGCTCGGAAACATGAGCGCTTGTGAAGCCATCATAAGCATCACAGCACATTACGTAGGGATACAAAAAAAAGATTTACGGGGCTGTTGGAACCTGGAGACTTAAAATAAGAGGATTAAAAAAAAGATTTACAGGGCCTTAGGAGCTCGGAAGCACGAATGCTTACTAAGAAAATGGTTAAAGCAGGGTTGGGGAGGAAGGGTTTAGCATGGCAAGCAGTGACGAGTCGGAGGTGGTAGTTGGGGGACAGTGCGGGAAATTCAGGAAGGTACAATAAAATGCAAGCACCGACATGCGGGTGGTGGTGGTGGGGGATAGCATAGGGAGATGTAATGGTCGGGCTGCAAGCCCACAAAGTATATACAACATGTCTCGAAGAGACAGTGCAAGGGCTGTCTAGGCTCAACCTACAAACAGAACTAAGCAGATCATGTAGCCTAGAAAGAGGAATTTTAACATTACAAGCCTCTGTCCTCTACATACTCTTTCATTTACAATAATCCGGCCTCCAACTCGAATACCGATGTAAATGGAACGTCAGCGTTGACGCAAACAAATCCACTTCTAAAGGAATCCAAATCTCCTGCATTCTCAGAAAAATCTGAACATTCAGCTTCTAATCATTATAGTCCCTTAATTATCTTGAAGTCCATTGCTCAACCTTATATACTGTGCCTGTAAACCTCTCTTGTGTTCAAGACAAAAAACTCAAAATATCCTTCGCCAGTTGCGTCAGATTCTTGCACCTGCTGCCACCCAATCGGTTGACCTAACGTTTTGCCTGAATGTTGTTAATTTTCAATAAAATATTGCAATTTCTTTTAATACGTCCAAAACTCTTCAATGCAAAGAGACCTGCCCTCATTACCAAACCTTTTATGTGTTCCAAACTCTCCTCCAAAGACCTTCTGTCACCTGTCTCCTGATGATTTAAACATGCTCCCCAACCATAAAGTATTGAATCCATCTCCAGAACTAAATATGGACACATACTGAGCATAACTCTGCCATTCCAGGGAATATATGACGATACATCGCAAACTAAAACAACGAGTGCTTTTACAACGCGGTTTTTAGTTTGCATGTACTGTCAAAACGCATGTCTTTACATCGCATGGCATTAGTTCGCATTTCCTTTGAAATGCATACTAAATGCCTTTACAATAGACCCAGGTTTCCTGCATGTATTTAAAATGCAAAATATCCCCCAAACACTAACACACTACCCTACATAACACACAGCCCACAGTAATACCCTACAGTACAAAGCAGTAAAGCACTCAAAACACGACCCTACCCCTACGCACAGTCTGTCCCCTTTACATGAAACACTACCATACCGGACATGCTTACAAAACCCTAAACCAATACCATACACTACAACTGCCCTAAAGCCTTAAACACTAGATTACACTACAACCCCCTGAGACTACCCTAAATCCTAAAAACACTAGCATGTACTACAACCCCCTGACACTATACGAAGTCCTAAGCCCTAAAGCCTAAAATATTTGCATACACTACAACCCCCTGACACTACACTAAGTCCTAAAGCCTAAAACACTGAATTACACTACCCTATACCCCAAATCCTAAAACAATAGCATACACTACAACCCCCTGACACTACACTAAGCCCTAAAGCCTAAAATACTTGCATACAAAACAACCCCCTGACACTACCCTAAGCCCTATAGCCTAAAACACTAGATTACACTACTACCACCTGAGACTACCCTAAACCCTAATCCCCCTTACCTCTCTCTCCTCGTGGTTGTCTCTGCTCCTGTTTCCTGTGTTCGGTCCCGTTCCCAGCATCGCCGTCTCTGCTCTGACGCCATTACATCACATGCGTTTTAATAGCGTATGCAATGTAATGGCCTGCGTCGTAATGTGTAGGCGCTGTTACGTCGCATGCATTGTAACGCATGCGACGTAACGGCATGCGTAGTAACAGCCGCGTTGCAGTGGCTGTTTCCCTATTCCAGGCATCCAAATTGTCCAGCCACCAATGTAACTCCTCCTGCGCCTCTAAAGTTGGAGCAATCTGATTCCCATAGCACAGTCCCCTTCTTAAACTGTCTGCCGTCAATATCTGTAAAGCCCTGTAACGAAGGGGACCTTCTCTTCTAAACAAGTTTCACTTCCGTCTTTATTTTCACAATATTCTTTTCTTGCAAACTCAAAATAGCATGTGCGGCGTTCACTTGAAATCCAGGAAACTCTAATACCTGAGAAGGAATTGACACAGACTTCTCCATGTTGATAATGAACCCCGGAGAGCCTAACAGATCCATCACCAACCGTAGTTGAACCTTCAGTTCCTCTTCATTTTGAGACATAATCAAAAAATCATCCAAATACATTGTCAAACTGATAAAGGTATCCTAACCACCTGAACTGGAGATATTCGCGACTGACGTTTGACATAAGGATTGTAAAGTAAGCATCCTTCAGATCCAGCTTTACTAACCAATCGTTCATCTGTAATATACTTCTTAAAAGATGGACAGTCTCCATCTTGAAATATCTATATATAAGAAACCAATTTAGATTTCTTACATTTGTTACAGGGCACATCTAAAAGACCCACATCCTTGGGCCTTATAATGGAACTTGCTGAAACCTTTGCCAGAGAATTGTCCCTTTCCTCTGGCACTCTCAAAAACACACCCTTCAAACACTCTCTTCAGAGAAGGTTGAGCTTTATCTAAACTTGTAAAAGTTGCAACATTTTTACCAACTCCTTTAACCAAACCCTCTCCAAAGAGAAGTTCTTCTAGATCCTCATAAGGCTCTTTTTTTTTGCAAAATCCCCTAACTTGTGGCAATGTGCATAAGAACTGCCTACGTTCTTTCAGCCACTGAAGCAGCATTTGCGTTTCCCAGGAAATACATTGCTCTCTGGATCCAACCTATCAACAGACCTTCATGACAGTTACTTCCTTAAACTTTTCATCCTCCACAATGTCAGGAATCATGTCCAAAGGACCAATGGCATCCCAAAGTCTATCCTGACATTCCTTAAAAGCCCTCTCAAGACCCTAGTAGGATCTCCACCCAATTTAACTCCTTCGCTGCGGGGTGTTTTCCCCCCGCTGTGCGGGGGGAATGGGGGCGGTGCAGCACTACTGTGCTTGTGACGAGCTCGGCTCGTCATGAGGCACAGTGCAGCTGCACTCATGACGAGCGGAGCTCGTCACAACCACACCCGTTTTTTTAACATTCAGCACAGCGCGGTAATTATCCCCGCGTGCGAACGTTCCAACGGTCATGACGAGCTGAGCTCGTCATGAGTGCAGCTCAGCCGTGCCTCATGACGAGCTGAGCTCGTCATGAGCATGGAAGAGGTTAACTATAAAGCTTATTAGTTCAGAATCTTGGTCAGGAGTAGAACAAGTGTTATTATCAATAACAGGACGAGGGCACTCAGCCCAAGTCACAGCTCTGGTCTCGTTTTCTAAAGGGCTGCAAATCCATAGTTTAATAAACTCTGAAACATGAGCCAAAGGCCACGAATCAGCGCTTCTTGGAAGTCAAATCATATATGGACTAAACTTCTCCTCACTAAGAGGATCTTTCACAATTCCTTTATTTCACTGAATCTTCCTCCCTCTTATCGCTGTCCAGATACCAGCAATCAAAGACAAAAAATGTCTTGTCTAAACTAGAACTATCTTGATTAAAAGAATTTCCATCATCGAGTCTGGCCTGAATCTCTTTGTGCCGTGAGGGACACCATCTAAGTCTAAGTCACGGTCTAAGTACCACAAAAACCTTCAGTATTCGTGGTACTTAAACCACATCTCTGCAAAGGGGAAATATCCTCCTCAAGCACCTTATTAATATGTCCCTTCTTTGTCTTTTTCTTATCACTCCTTTCCTTTTCTTACTATACATAGCCTCATCCTCATCCATTGACCAAAACTTCTCATCCATATCTGAAAGTTCCTTTCTCTTCCTTTCGTACTCCACTAACTCCATGGCTTCCTTAACAGAAGCTCTCACCTCCTTTTTGGACCATATTCTTTAAAGTTTCCTCCTAAAACCATCGACCTAGACAACTCCTTCTCCTCACACATCACCTTTTCTTCAAAATTAGTTTATTTTTTATTGTTCTTTATTTTGTATAGTACAACAGGCCTTAACAACCCATAATTGTCCGACTTCCGAAATGTCTGGCCTGTGCTGTCTTTTACAGAAAAAATCAACGTTAGCTAATCCACACCATGCAAACCACTTCACCAAAATGGCTTCTGCCCTCATCAAACACATAACAAAGCATTGCGCTAGAACCAAAATGGCAGTCGGCACTGCACAATTATATCATCATGCATGCAACCCCTGCAGGTCCGGACTGGGAACCACAACCGGCCCTGGCAAAGTGCTTGGCCGGCCCCCCTCCCCACTCGGAGGGGGAGGGGGAGGGGGAGGAGGGGGGGCGAGCACTTTGCCGGGGCTGGTTTTCGGCCGATTTTGTTACAGGGACGATTTTGCAACTATGCTGCAAAAACGGGCCAGTAACAAACACGGCTACCAGGGGCCCAAAACCGGCCCCCACCCGTGCGGCGCACCGGGGAATTGTCCAGTGCACGCTATGGCCAGTACGGGCCTGAACCCTTGGGGCACAAAATGAGAGGTGACAATAGACAAATCAGATCAAAGCTTGCAAAATAAAGCTATGAACGATTGCGCGACCTCTAGCACGAAACAGTAAGCACCACAGATACCGCGTGCTGCTGTCTGCTCAAGCGTATTTTGAGACGTGCACCTTTGCAATGGATACCAGGTGCAGAGAACCAACAAAAATGCCGTAGTGAGAAAGGACCCACATAAAAGAATATATCTAATAAATACTCCACAGCCAAAAGAAAGGGAACAAAATAATAATTGTATTTTCAGGAAAACCACATAATTCAAAACTAAGAAAAATATCTCCTGTAAATTGCGTTGAACAACCTGTAATAAACATTACAGATAACAGACAGCAAAATACATTAAAAATACCAAATTAAACATGCATTTGATAGAAAAAATATAGGCCCTTAACTAACACAGAGCAGTAATTAACAGAGAAAGATGGCTGTTGTGCTGGAATTTATAAGGAATGGCATAATATTATTCTAGAATTTGGAGTTTGGTGAAAGGTTGCTTTAAATGGCTGCAAATGGAGAAACAATAAAAGATTAATGCATACTGCTAGCCTACTCAGGTCTTGACATGGTATTCAGAAACATTTTGCAATGATTTTTAAACACATAATTGCACATTTAAGGTTCTTCAGAATGACCAATGTTTTGTGGTGCAGAAAGTGTGTGAAGATTTCACAAATAGGTATAATTTACAAAGCGTCTGTACAGGAGGAGAGACATTAATTAGACCAATACTTGAATGGAAGAAAAATAGTATTTAAAAATATTGAAAGTCCTCCATTTCTTACCCATAGGATTGCGAATTTGATGCAGTGCATAGTGTGTTAATACAAATAATTAAGGAAACAGGCACAAGTAAGCATGTCATAGAAACAGACAAGAGATGTATTGCTAAATTTGTGTCTCCTGAAGAGTAACGAGGTTGCTTAGATTTGATTTTCTCATGACACTCAGATTTTAAGTTTTTGTTTATTAAAGGATTTATTTTTTACTAACTTGGTTTTGTTATTTTTTTATTTATTTAGTTTTTCAAGTCCTTTTAAAATGAGAGAAGTTATTATTTATTCTTTGAATTATTAATTATTCTCATTTCCGTGTAGTTTTTTCAAATGTGTGTCTCTTTCTGTCACTATAGTAATAGCAAAAGTTTAAGAATAAGCAATAAGTTTTATAACACCCTAACTCATATATTATTAGTTTTTAATTAGATATTGAGAAAGAGGCAGGTGGTCATGGGCTGCATTTACAAATGCTGAATCAGAGGTGGACATGCGGATCAAGGAGGTCAGCTGTCATGTGACTGACCTTGCCCCAGTCCGACTGTTTTTTACAGGCCCCTACACCCTGCTTGAATCAACTTTAACTGCGCTTGTATAACAGTGGTGCTGGAACAGTTTTCAAAGTTGAGGCGCTAGCCGGTGCCTCAGCTCACTAAAGTTAAAAGTGTTGCATTTGAGTGAACAAACCACTCCCTCCTCCAACCCTATAGTGGGTGGTGCTTCCAAAGAATATCTTAGTAGTCCAATTTGATAGAAATATTACATAATATAGGTGAGATATGGTATGATTGGGTATGGTCATTTATAGAGATCACATTTGCTAATAACATGCTGTAGAGGGCAGCATATGATGTGCTATTTCTTCTTACGTGGTTAAGTTCTACAGATGCAATACACAGAGTTATTAGCAGCACAGGTGTTGATCATATGCAGCCCTGCTCAGGACTTTCATTGTCCTTGTGTGATGCAAGTCATTGCGAGGCAATGCAAGTCCTTAACTTGGATTTACTAAGCAACGCAGAGCTACTTTGCATGGTTTAGTAAACACAAAGGGGCTGATTTACCATTCTTTAAAAGAATGCAGAAAAGCAACTTGCTGCGCTGTGTTGTCTGAAAGGGAGAGGGCGAAGTGCCCCATATTTACAAATATATGGAGCATTTCTGCTCTCCGCATGCACTGGCGCACTCTGTGCTGCCTAGGGCCAATGCAAGTATCCTTGCACCTTAGTGTAATGGCTTCTGCGTTACGGCCAGGATTATTTCTGTGCAGGAAGGCAGGCCTTCCTGCACAAAAAACAATCCTTAGAAGCATATTCCTCTTTCTATGTGTGCTGCAGCAGCACGTGTAGAGAGCAATTAATAAGAAGAAATAAAGATATTTCTTCTTGTGACGCCTCTGTCGGGTATGTGGACCATTTTGGCACAAACCCAGGTTTCCAAGTCAAAATACATGAGTGGATCCATGGGAACAGCCATGCTGAACCCATGTAACGCCGACCCAATTTAAAGTAATACAAGGCAGACTCAAAGCTGTGCTCTTGCAAAACACAGACTCCCCTAAGGCTCTTTAAAAAAAATACAAAAATCAAAAACAGCACATTTGATAATATTCAAAGTCACACTGGCCCCCGCTGACAAAGCCACACAGATGTATTCACTCGGGGCTTTTGTCTTTAAAATACCAGGAATCGTGAAAGGTGCTGCTCTTGACGATACCCAAAGTCTCTTGCAATCTTATCTTGATTAGAACTAGAATCACTCAGAGCCTTGTAGTCCATATTACTCAGATTCATGTTCCCAAAGAGCTTGGATCTTTACAAACGTTAAGGTTACTCAGACCTTTGCTATTCTTAATGCTCAGCTTCTTGTTTTTTGTATAACACAGGTCTCTCTCCAAGCTCTATTCCTAACAAAACCTTACAAATTGCAAGATCCTCCTTTGATACTACAGACATTCAGAGATCTGCTCCTAATGATACTCAGATCCATTCAGAGACCTGCTCCTAATGATACTCAGTCATACAGATCCATTCAGAGATCTGCTCTTAACGATACTCAGTCATACAGATCAATTCAGAGATCTGCTCTTAATGATACTCAGTCATACAGATCCATTCAGAGATCTGCTCTTAACGATACTCAGTCATACAGATCAATTCAGAGATCTGCTCTTAATGATACTCAGATCCATTCAGAGATCTGCTCTTAATGATACTCAGTCATACAGATCCATTCAGAGATCTGTTCCTAATGATACTCAGTCATACAGATCAATTCAGAGATCTGCTCTTAATGATAGTCAGTCATACAGATCAATTCAGAGATCTGCTATTGATAATACTCAGTCATACAGATCCATTCAGAGATCTGCTCCTAATAATACTCAGTCATACAGATCCATTCAGAAATCTGCTCTTAATGATACTCAGTCATACAGATCCATTCAGAGATCTGCTCCTAATGATACTCAGTCATACAGATCAATTCAGAGATCTGCTCTTAATGATAGTCAGTCATACAGATCAATTCAGAGATCTGTGCTTAATGATACTCAGTCATACAGATCATTTCAGAGATCTGCTATTGATAATACTCAGTCATACAGAGCCATTTAGAGATCTGCTCTTAATGATACTCATTCATACAGATCAATTCAGAGATCTGCTCTTAATGGTACTCAGTCATACAGATCAATTCAGAGATCTGCTATTGATAATACTCAGTCATAGAGAGCTATTTAGAGATCTGCTCTTAATGATACTCAGTCATACAGATCCATTCTGAGATCTACTCCTTATAACACTCGGTCATACAGAGCCATTCAGAGCTGCTCTTAATGATACTCAGTCATAGTGATCCATTCGAAGATCTGCTCCTAATAATTCTCAGTCATACAGATTTCCTTCAGAGATCTGCTCTTGATAATACTCAGGGAGAAAATTACAAAAAACAATTTGATGGACAGAATGTAGATCAATGTCTTACATTCACCCCAGTACAAGGATCTGGGCCTAAATCCATCGTTTTTTGCACTCTACACCACCCTGGGTCAGATAATGGCTTTATGCAAATCAGCTCTGACCCTGTGCCCCATGGGAACAATCCAGTCTGAACTACAACAGCCATATCTTTCCCAGACCGGAATCGAGCATCCGAGGACCGGACCGGTTTCGAGGTAACACCTCTCATCAGCCCGGCTAGCTTGACTCCAGTGGTGTGGAGGCTCTGGGACCCACGTCTGAGCTACCCCAGTACACTCAGGGAGAAAATTACAAAAAACAATTTGATGGACACAATGTAGATCAATGTCTTACATTCACCCCAGTACAAGGATCTGGGCCTAAATCCATTGTTTTTTGCACGCCACACCACCCTGGGTCAGATAATGGCTTTATGCCAATCAGCTCTGACCCTGTGCCCCATGGGAACAGTCCAGTCCGAACTACAACAGCCATATCTTTCCCAGACCGGAATCGAGCATCCGAGGACTGGACCGGTTTCGAGGTAACACCTCTCATCAGCCCGGCTAGCTTGACTCCAGTGGTGTGGAGGCTCTGGGACCCACGTCTGAGCTACCCCAGTACACTCAGGTCCATCACCTGTTGTTTTTGCATATTCCGCCCTAAGTGCGCTGGGGATGCCCAGACGTGGGTCCCAGGCACTCCACACCACTGGAGTCAAGCTAGCCGGGCTGATGAGAGGTGTTACCTCAAAACCGGTCTGGTCCTCGGATGCTTGATTCTGTTTTGGGAAGGACATGGCTTTTGTAGTTCGGACTGGACTGTTCCCATGGGGCACAGGGTCAGAGCTGATTTGCATATCGCCATTGTCTAACCCAGGGTGGTGTGGAGTGTAAAATAACAATGGATTTGGGCCCAGATCTTTGGACTGGGGTGAGTGTGTGACATTGATCCACATTCGGTCCATCACCTGTTGTTTTTGCATATTCCGCCCTAAGTGCGCTGGGGATGCCCAGACGTGGGTCCCAGGCACTCCACACCACTGGAGTCAAGCTAGCCGGGCTGATGAGAGGTGTTACCTCGAAACCGGTCCGGTCCTCGGATGCTTGATTCCGTTCTGGGAAGGACATGGCTTTTGTAGTTCGGACTGGACGGTTCCCATGGGGCACAGGGTCTGATTTGCATATAGCCATTGTCTAACCCAGGGTGGTGTGGAGTGCAAAAAAACGATGGATTTGGGCCCAGATCTTTGGACTGGGGTGAGTGTGTGACATTGATCCACATTCGGTCCATCACCTGTTGTTTTTGCATATTCCGCCCTAAGTGCGCTGGGGATGCCCAGACGTGGGTCCAAGGCACTCCACACCACTGGAGTCAAGCTAGCCGGGCTGATGAGAGGTGTTACCTCGAAACCGGTCCGGTCCTCGGATGCTTGATTTCGTTCTGGGAAGGACATGGCTTTTGTAGTTCGGACTGGACAGTTCCCATGGGGCACAGGGTCAGAGCTGATTTGCATATCGCCATTGTCTAACCCAGGATGGTGTGGAGTGCAAAAAAACGATGGATTTGGGCCCAGATCTTTGGACTGGGGTGAGTGTGTGACATTGATACACATTCGGTCCATCACCTGTTGTTCTTGATAATACTCAGTCATACAGATCCATTCAGAGATCTGCTCTTAATGAGACAAATATATAGCCGAAGGTTCATCTCAGGTGAACAACCAAGTTTGGTACAGGAAACTACAGGAAGATCCTGTTAAACAAATATAAGCATTAATATCAGACATTGTTCAAACTGGAAGGGAAAACGGGGTTTTGGGCCCGAAAGAAAGCGAGTTCCTAGTAAAAAAGTTTCCAAGAACCCCAGTGGCATACTTTTTGCCAAAGATCCCGAAAGATTTGAATAACCCCCCGGGAAGCCCCATCGTCTCCGGGTGTGAATCTTGCCTTGAGCCCCTTTCTAAATACGTGGACTTTTTTCTAAAGCCATTTGTTAGTAAGGTTAAAGCATACTTGAGAGACACCACTGACTTCCTGACAAAAGTAGAAGGCACGCCATTTGACCATACAACTCAACTCATGGTAACTATGGACGTGACATCCCTCTACACGCAGACCCCCCAGGCTGAAGCGTTAGAGGTGATGGAACTTTACCTAGACTCTAAAGAAAGACCACATAGGGTCCCTACATCATTCATCCTTAAACTAGCAGAAATTACATTGAAAAAGAACTATTTCCGCTTTAATGATGAATATTTTATGCAAATTAAGGGCACAGCGATGGGGTGCCCTTATGCTCCAGAAATGGCCGTTTTGTTTATGGCTGAATATGAAAAGAAATATGTGGAAGAGAACAACCCATACAAACATCACATTCTACAATGGTTAAGATATATCGACGACGTGTGGCTCCTGTGGCAGGGGAGCCACACCGAGTTGTCTGAATTCCATGAGTGGTTGAACCAGAGACATCAGGACATAAAATTCTCCATAGACTCGAGCTGTGTGATGATGACGTTTCTTTTTTTGGAAGACCTTTATTGATACCATTTGTACACAGAGACCAGCCAGAATCTCAAAAAATTGACAGTACAATACATAATTAAGCGTTGGTGCACACAGGATTAATTACAGGCTGACTACAGTCAAGTTTTAGTTTTTGTTCATACGAATAAGTGACGACAGGACAGTCCAAATCAGTACATCGATTCCAACATCTGAGGATCAGAAAAATAGGCATACAGTTCGGTCATAACACCATCCTCAAGAATACCCTCATAGAAGGAAACATCTAAGCAAGCAGGAGTACACGTCGCTAAAACTTCAACGAGCAAAGGATCTATCCATTATGAAACACAGAGGAAAAAGAAAAAAGAACAGTAGGCCCATAGAACAAAAAGGAAAAAAACCCTAAACCCCTCCAACCCCCCACCCTGCACCCCTGCAGCTGGCTACGGCCTTCCCCCCCCCCCTAGCAGTGTGCCTGTCGCCCCAAAAAGAGAGTCCCGAAGTGTAGAAGAGAAGAAAAAGATCCTAAACTAAAACTACAATGGAAGTAGTATATAACGGAGGGGAGTCCTCACCAGTCCCCCGGCCCCTCCCCCCTGCAGCACCAGTACCAGCACGAAATGTAAGGTCAATAAGAAAAGGCAGTACCAGCGAGCTAAATATAAATCACACAGTCAGTATACTACACCAACAAAAATAGCTCGCCTCTCCTCCCTCCCGGTCAGCAACAGTGAAACCATCAACCAGTTGTAAGCTGCGTTCACCCCTGTCCTGTCCTGTCTCGCCTAACCTCGTTCACCAAAGTGTCCCACAAATGCAGAATCAGTAGTCCAAAAAACGCCGATGATGGTCAAGCGGGCATCATTCATGTCCACCGCAGGGCACTCCGGGGATTCCGACCAGGACCAAAAGCACACAGCCAAGGTGGCATACGATGAAGTCGGGCCAAAGAAGGAAGTTCCAGAGTCCAACAGTGACTGCAGTGGCGACCCCCGATATGTAGGAAGCAGGGGTCAGAGCGGGCACTTCAGACGCCAGTCCGGTCCAGAGTCTATACTTTGCCATGGACATATAAGTTCCCTAGTAGGGGACGCAGCGGGGCAGGGAACCTCAGCGCCATCAATGTCACACAGGGCCGCCATCTTATCATGGAGAGGCAAGGGATGCGGTGTGCAGCCATATTCTGCCAGTTCAACCATTCCCGAACGCCGCATATCGAACACGATCGCTTCCAGCTTGCTGTGTAGAATTCGAGCAGAGGATTCCATGGAACTCCGGAGGTCGGCAATAGCCGACATTAGGTCACCATATCGCCAGTCTCTGTCGCATCTCTCCCCGGGCGCGTCGCACCGATCCAGCCGCCCAGGGACCCATCGGGGTACAGCTTCCTCACAGCTAGTGAAATCCATGCTCGTTGCGATCAGCAGCACGGTCCCACTGACTCGGGCCGGGTTACTTACACAGAGCCAGTAATAGCAGCGAAAGATGTATACACCGGTGGAAAAGCAGTCCATAGAGTAAACAGCCCCGCTGGGTGTGGAGGTCGGGTGTCACCCGCCGAACTCGGGGCAAAGTACAAGCCGACACTTTAACGCGGGGAATCCGTATCTCCACAATCGAGTGGTGCGCCCAAAAATAGCAAGCACTTCACAAGCCTCGCCGCCAGTCCAGCCATAGGCGCAGCTCGAAAATCGGCCTCTTCCCGGCTAACTCGATCCGGCCGGCACCCAGTCGCTGCAGTCAGCCGTTGTTTATCACTCGGCGGCCGGCCTGGGTTGCAACTAGAGGCCCCGGTCCCAAGTCCACAACAGGCCGCGGGACGTTTCCGGTCGGCGCTGCCGATAGCAAACAGGTACAGGCTCCAGAGTTTCTCCGCCGGCCGCCAGAGGGAGTCAGGTATACATTCGTGCCGCTTTGGCACAGGATCACAGGCAGGATGGACGCGCAGGAGGAGAGGGTCACAGGAGCCGAGAGACTAGTCGACCGTCCCGGTCGCCATCTTGGCTCCTCCCCCGATGATGACGTTTCTTGATGTTGAAATAACGTGTGCTGAAGGCAAACAAAATTCTTCCCTTCACAAGAAACAAACTGATAAAAACACCATCCTCCATTATAAAACTTCGCATCCCAGGAATTTGAGGGCGAACCTGCCGTACGGGCAACTTCTTCGCATAAGAAGAAATTGCTCTGAGGTAGAGCAGTATGATCAACACGCACAGAAAACATTCCTACAAGAGGGCACGCTACACTCCACGTGAATGCCTACTTGAGGTCAAAGAAAAACGCGAACTTGAAAAGATGGTGTGTGTCACCACATTTTGTCCAGACACCCATAAAATAAGACAAATGGTTCTCAAGAACTGGCATCTTCTAGAAGAACTGGAAGTGCCTTTCCCTCGTCCTATATTTGCATATAGGAAGAATCAAAACATTGGCCAGCAGATTGTCCGAGCGGACATCGTGTTGCCCAAACCCAAGAACGATCTTTTGTCACAGTGGGGAATGAAACCTGTTAAAGGACATCATAGATGTGGAAATTGTGTGGCATGTGACACCACAATCAAAGGGAAAGTGTTCCAACATGCTAACGTACAAGCTTCCGAGGACCGGTTTCTGGCATTCCAGCCGTCTTCAGCCCGGCTTGCTTGAATCCAGTGGCAGAGTGGGCTAAAGAACGCTGACTGATTAAACCCAGATCTTTTGACTGGGTGTGAGTGTTTGATTGATTCAGATGCTCCGTCCATCACCACCCCCTTTTGTACCGCTTTTGGCCGCCATAAGTGTGGCAGTGTATGCTCAGACGTGAGTCCCTTGCTCACTTTGCCACTGGATTCAAGCAAGCCGGGCTGAAGACGGCGGAATGCCAGAAACCGGTCCTCGGAAGCTTGTTTCCGGTCCAGGGAAGACATGGCTTGGCAGTTTGGGCTGGACTGTTCCCATGAGGCACAGGGTCAGACTGATTTGCATATAGCCATGTCTGAACTGGGGTGGCGGAGTGGGCTAAAGAACGGTGATGGATTAAACCCAGATCTTTTGACTGGGTGTGAGTGTTTGATTGATTCAGATGCTCCGTCCATCACCACCTCCTTTTGTACCTAATAATACTCAGTCATACAGATCCATTCAGAGATCTGCTATTGACAATACTCAGTCATACAGATCCATCCAGAGATCTGCTCTTAATGATACTCAGTCGTACAGATCCATTCAGCGATCTGCTCTTAATGATACTCAGTCATACAGATCAATTCAGAGATCTGCTATTGATAATACTCAGTCATAGAGAGCTATTTAGAGATCTGCTCTTAATGATACTCAGTCATACAGATCAATTTAGAGATATGCTATTGATAATACTCAGTCATACAGAGCCATTTAGAGATCGGCTCTTAATGATATTCAGTCATAGTGATCCATTCAGAGATCTGCTCCTAATAATCCTCAGTCATACACATCCATTCAGAGATCTGCTCTTGATAATACTCAGTCATACAGAGCCATTCAGATATGCTCTTAATGATACTCAGTCATAGTGATACATTCAGAGATCTGCTCCTAATAATCCTCAGTCATACACATCCATTCAGAGATCTGCTCTTGATAATACTCAGTCATACAGATCCATTCAGAGATCTGCTCCTAATAATACTCAGTCATACAGATCCATTCAGAGATCTGCTCTTAATGATACTCAGTCATACAGATCCATTCAGAGATCTGCTCTTAATGATACTCAGTCATACAGATCAATTCAGAGATCTGCTATTGATAATACTAAGTCATACAGAGCCATTTAGAGATCTGCTCTTAATGATACTCAGTCATAGTGATCCATTCAGAGATCTGCTCCTAATAATCCTCAGTCATACAGATCCATTCAGAGATCTGCTCTTAATGATACTCAGTCATACAGATCCATTCAGAGATCTGCTCTTAATTATACTCAGTCATAGTGATCCATTCAGAGATCTGCTCCTAATAATCCTCAGTCATACAGATCCATTCAGAGATCTGCTCTTAATGATACTCAGTCATACAGATCCATTCAGAGAACTGCTCTTAATGATACTCAGTCATACAGATCAATTCAGAGATCTGCTATTGATAATACTCAGTCATACAGAGCCATTTAGAGATCTGCTCTTAATGATACTCAGTCACAGTGATCCATTCAGAGATCTGGTCCTAATAATCCTCAGTCATACAGATCCAATCAGAGATCTGCTCTTGATAATAATCTGAGTATTGAAGAAGCGCTTATGGTTGTGGTCTGGACGCTTTTAGTTGAACTAGACCAGCTCCAAACAAAGACCTAAGAATGATGCCCCACGCCCTGCCTGTGATGTCACTTTGTCGTAACGCTGGTGTTACCTGGAAAGCGCTTCATTTCCCAGGTAGCTGAGCCTGCTCTACATAGAAACCTTTAATAAATACCAAGCGGAGATCTCTGTCCTATGGCATGCTATGAAATATTAACACCAGGGGCGGCTCTAAGCTCATGGCGGCCCTGGGCAGGGAGCGTAGGTAGGGGGCCCTGGAAGAGAGGGTCCGGGCGGAGCCCCTCAGAGCTGAGGAAGGTGTTTTAATAAAACGTCCAAAAAGGCGTTAGATGACCAGTACCTGTGGCTGCTCCTACCTTTCCGAATTCGTCTCAGAACAATCAAATTTAGGAGGAGGAGGGTATTGTGACACAGGATGTGAGGGAGTGGGTAGGGAAAAAAAGAAGTCAATCAGGAACCAGGAGGAACGCAGGCACGGAGGTCAGTGAAGAGGGGGGGTCAGGGTGTTTGGAAGTGGAACGGAGCCGGAGGCCGCCAAATCCCTGCCAGGGGCCGCCACGCAAATATGTATCCATCCTCAGAGGATTATTATATTAAGGATATATATTGGTGTGGCGGCCCCTGGGGTTTGGAGGCCCTGTGCAGGTGCACAGCTTGCACATGCCTAAGGCCGCCCCTGTTAACACATCTTAACGTGCAACAAGCCTTTGCCTCAGTCCTCATAGGCTGGAATAATGAAGATGCAGACCCCTCCCAGGCCACTCCCTGTCCAGGAGCTGGACCGGTCAATGCCAGAGAGAGTCCGGAGACAAGTGGCAGCCACTCACTTGGGAGCAAGAAGTGAACCATGGATGAGTGGACTCGGAAAGAGCAGTTCAGTCCAAATGAATGGTGGAGCAGTTAAGAGAGTTCCCATGCTTGCTGCACAACCACTACCCACAGAGGAAAGGACCCATATCCCAGACTCCCTCAGAAAATATTTTACTGGAGTTTTTCATTATTTTACTTTTATAGCTCCAAAAATGTGCTCGTGTTCATAAGTACTAAGGGTCGTGCTTGTGCCTCCTCACTGTGAGATGTACAGCCCATCTCCGAATCACAATCATACTCCATTCACTAGGAGCTCTTTTACCTTTCCTGTCACTTGCCTTTGTCAGCACCACCCTACTGCCATGCAATGTACACATTGTAGGAATCCTGCAGTTGTGGATTAGGAATTCATCAATATCTCATTTTTTGTTATTTTTCACATGTGGATGTGTACATTCCCCAATGCCATAACATGAACCGTGAGGGTGCATTGTACACGTGCACCCACATACTGCTCGAGTAAGGGAGCAGGGCTTGCAGAGGGTGGTAGGTATTGGATGGTTAGAAATCAGGTCATTTGTTTCTTGCTCGGACGTTTGCAATATAATGGGCTGTAGTGGGCCAGAGTTTATCGAAATCCAAGCCGTCTTCAGCCAGTGAGAAGCAGAATGAAACCTAGAGTTTGTAGGGGTGAGAGAGGAACCACAACAACGATTCGTGCCTGGTAACAAAGACTATTTATATATTTTCAAAAATCTGTTTGCCTTTAAAAAAAAATTTGTTTTTAAATAAAGTCTCAGCTGTTCCCCAGCCCATGTTTTCATGCGCTTCATTTGAGAACCGATAGTTGCTATTCTGCTGTTTTAAAGCAGTTCAAAGTGTAGCCAAAAGGTGGCGCCCCAAACACGTGTATATGGTGTTTACTTAAGACAAGGTATTACATGTACACTAATTCTGAAATAATGTGGTTTATATGGTTTTGTGCCAACGCCCGATTATTGGAGCCAAAAGAACGGTAACATATTTATTATTTTGTGTATTTTGGCTTGTGTTTCCGTTGATTTTACCGCGTTTGTGACACATGTGACTTATTACAAGAATAGGAATCAGACCAGACGTGCGTAGGGAACTAACAAAATAACGTGTTTGCAGAATAGGATCCCATTTATTTAAACAGCCGCTGAGAAGGAAATAAAAGTTGAATTCAGGTGTTAATCATCGCCTCTTTAAGTTCTCTTATGTCAAGCGCGAGCAGCTGTTAAGTGAACACTAACTTAGGTCACATCACTTTGCATTTTAGGTCACATCACTCTGCCCTTTAGGTTACATCACTCTGCATTGTAGGTCACATCCCTTTGCATTCTGGTACTTTTAGTTTTACTTAGAAGCAGTTTGTCGCATGCTGAGGCTCAGATGGGGCCTGAGTTGCTACTTTGGCTAATGTTTTTGTATAAAATCAGATGTGCTATTTTTAGCATGCCAATTCATCCTCTGACTAAAACATAATTTAGGAATAGTATAGACGGATGTAAAATGTCTCTGAAATACTTCCCACACGCATTAGCTGTTTTAAGTTTCTATCTGCGAGGGAAAAATAAAGTTATTTTGCTGATTTTCTTCATTTTCGTACTGACTTTACTATAAGCATACAGGCTGTATCGGCGAAACCGTGGCCAAGTGGCAACAGTAGGACAAAACCTGAAAGGCGAGCATGGAAAGAAGCGTATATCAGACCTACAGAGGAAAGGGGGGAGGGGGGGGGCTACATATGGCGATTGCTGGTTGGATACTAGACATTGAGCCAAGGGCAGCAGTAGGCAAAATTGTAGGGGGCACGCAGAGGGGCGTCTACGATGTAGAGGGAATGAGAGTCTGGGGGCATATAAGGAAGGCAGCTGGGCAATGAGGTGGAAAGTGGGAATTTACAGAGTGAGGGTGAAACGAGGAGGGCACTCTTAGAAAGGGGTCAATTCATGAATAATGTTAATTAATGGTGAGGATTGGTGATGGGGTAGGGAGAAGGAACATCTGCAGCACAAAGAAGTGCTATTTGGAGGCCACAAGAGTTTGCGTGTTATGGTATGGTATGTTATGTTATGTTAAATATGTTTACAGAGTGCATGTATACCGTCTGGAGGTGTCTTTGTGCTGCTTCCCATAGCAATGATCTTCACAGTGTGAAAAAAGTGGCTCTATATATACTGGACCAAAGTAAGGTACAGTGTGTATAGAGACCACAAACCCCAGAGGTATAACAGAGGTTAAAGCCAGGTGTGACCTTACTCTCAAAAGTGGTAGCTTGGTCGAGCAGTAAGGCAGTACCAGAGGACAGTGTAAAGCATTTGTTGTACACACACACTCAATGACTGAACTCCAGGCCAATTGTTTTAATAACAAACAATATAATTGTTTTATTTTTAGAACCAACAGGTATCAAAATATACGTTTCTCAACTATGAGTGATCTCAGGTAAGTACTTTGCAGAAAGGTAATAACTTTGTAAACACAATAGGTACAGGGGTTGCAGTAGGCAACACAATTTTAAACATAATTCAACATAGATCTCAATGTGTTTTCTACAAAAATGCAGGTAATTACTTGGTAGATTAATTTTGTAATTTCAGGACTGGATCATAGATTTAGTCCTGGGGTGTAAGCTGAAAACAGTTTAGTAAAAACGTTTTGGTTATTGCAATGCTTTTTAAGGAATAAAAAGGTATTTTAAAAGTTCACACTTAGAAACTTTTCAGTGAAAATCTAGCAATGTTATCTAAAGGGAGAAAATTCAGGTTACAGGTAAAGTATGTTCTCGTTACTTTTGTAGTCCAGAACTGGGCTCCTAGGTCCAGCACTGGGATCTCTACTTAAGACAGATAAGTAATTATGTTTCAGTAGTTGGTATGATTTTTAAGGAATATTTCAAGTTTTCAAAAGTACCAGCTTCTCTCCTAATTACAGGTGAGTATTTCAGAATTCGGTATGCGGCTGATTTTATAGGAATATTTTAGGGTTTCAAAACTTCATATTAGAAGATTTTTCGAGTCAAACCAGTCAATGTTATCCTATGGCAGGAAAGTGAGTTATCGGTTTCCAGGTGAGTACTCGACCAGTGAAGTTAAGGTTCTGGGCATAGACTCAGGGGGTCCCTCAGGGTCAGGTAGGTACAGTTGGTACACCCTCAGCGGCACAGGGGCAGCCGGGTGCAGAGGTAGTTAGGTCCAATGTTATTCAATGAGAGGCAGGGGGCCTTCGGTTGGTGGCTGCTGGCTAGCAGGCCACGCGTCTGTGGGAGCTGGGCTCCTGGTCACTTTCTCAGGGCAAAGGGGGAAGTAGGATAGGACAAAGGGTGCACGGCCAGGGGCACTCGGGTGGCTGGGTGTAGGGTGCTTTTGAGCCGTGGGGCGCTCAATGTTATTCAATGGGAAAGGTCAAAAGGGAAAAAAGGCTGTGACTCGGGGACGGTGATTCTTCAGGTGCGACCACCACTTTGAGAGGTAAGTTGAGATCTTGGAGAAGAGGTAGTTACCTCAAAGGAAGGCATAGGGGGTCGCAGGGCGCCTAGTGCAGCGGTGTCTTTGGGCGTCGGGAAATCTTACCCTTGGCTGGTCGCTGTTAGAGGGGTCCTTTGTTCTGAGGCTGCAGGCATCATCTGGTTCGTCGAGGAGGGTTTTTGGGCACTGGACTTCGGGTCCCAGTCGCCGGGGAGACGTCCTCATGGTCTTGGATCACTCGGGCATGGCCGGGCTTGGCGGGTGCAGAGTGGGTTGGTCGGATGCTTCCTGGCTGGCACCAGGAGTATGGTTGTTGAAGCAGAACCTCTACTTATGGGAGTCCCAGTCTTCAAGAGGGTCAAGGCAGGCAAGTCCTCTGGGGATCCCAAGCTTGCTGTCCGCAGGAGACACCGGAATTAAGCAGGAGCAGGTTCCAGGAACGACAGGCTGGTAGGGCTGGGGCCAAGTCAGTGGGTGTCATCCTGGTGTTAGCAGCTGCATGGAGGGTCTTCTTCTTCTTGATCTTCTTTCTTCTTTTCTTATCGGGATCTGAGGAAGGAAGGTTCAGGGAGCCCCTAAATACTAAATTTAGGGGCTGTAAAGGTAGGGCAAGGGCCGGGACCAATAGGTCCCTGTCCTGGGGTGGGTACACCCCCAGTCTGCTCCTCTACTGTGGGAGGGGCAGGAGCCTAGCTGTGATTGGGCAGGGCTCCCCATCTTCAAGATAGCCGGAGACCGGGGTCGTGTGGAAAATGCAACCATATTCCTATCGATGCCCAGGCTGCTGGCGCAAACCGCCTCTTAGTTCCCATGTTGAGTAATTACCAAAATAAAGAGACGGGCGCTGGGAGCAGGAATCAAGAACAGAGTTTATTACTCATGAGGAGAGCCAGTCATTTCGGACACGAACACAGTGTCTTTCGGGAGGTGCTCTAACAAGTGAGCTGAGACTCTGGCTTTTTATACTCTACAGAACACATGATAACACAATCAGGACGGTGTGACGCAAAAGGAAAGACATCCCTATAATCCTCGTGGTGATCCTACCCATATACATTCACAATGGGGACCCTTGACCTGCTGATAAGAGGGGAGGGCAATCACGCAACTGAGTGTTTTGTAGGATGTGTACGCCTGATCATAGCCCAAGGGGTGGGGTGGCTAAGACCAATAGAGGATCCTTTGAAGAGGAGTGACTTCATACAATAAGGGCAGTAAATGGTATCTCCTGGCTCAGGCGATGGCCTCGGACATGTGTGGTCAGCTGGACTCGGGGGGGGGGGGGAAAGGGTCATAAAAGGAGTGGTATTAATGCCGCGTGGACAATTGAGTGCGGAGGGAAGGCTTGTCAACAGAGGGGCATTCATGGAAGGGAAGGAGGTGCTGGTCAGGCGCGGCCGTGACCCTCAAGGACAGGGCTTTGCGTAAGAAGAGGGTTTATGACTTGTTCATGTGAGGAGAAAGAGGGGGTCAGGGTGCGTGCAGGGCCGGGGTCGCGCAGAGAGAGAGAGAGAGAGAGATCTTATGACCTGGGCATGAGAGCGGGGGCAGTCAGGTGCAGCTGGGGGGGGGGGGGGGGCTATGCCTGCTAGGGCGAAGGATGCCTCTTCAAGAGGGAACGGGGGGTTTGCGTGGGTCGAGCATGAGGGGCTGCCTTTCAGGGCAGGGTCGTGTACATGCAGAAGGGGAGCCGGTGATTCTAATCTCAGGCAGGCAAAAAGGGCCAGGGTGCCTGAAATGGCTGTCATGTATACACGGGTACAGGCCTTTGCTGGCAGTAGGATGCAGTTAAATGCTTTACGGTATTCAGGATATGCGCAGGAAGAGGAGTGGGAAAAGGGAAATGAACGTTGCTTATGTACATCAATATTTCTATTTTTCGACAGTCGCCCCTTTTTTACATAGCAAAAGTTCATTTTCGTGATCGATGATGGTACATATAAACAGGCACGGTCGCAGAATTAGCATTGTCAATATTAGCATATGGTATATAATCATGGACGGTTGCTGTGTTTGGCAGAATATGGCACATAGGAGATTGCATTTGTCGAGTTCCTATCATTTCAAAGCACTACATAGCATAAATGTTTCTGACTAAAAATGTAACCAATGAACAGTTTTGACCAGGTAGTTGAGAGCGGAATTCAGTTCAATATACAATATCTCTTCGTCCCAGTGTCTTTTTGTCAGTGAGCCATCACTGGTAGGCTCTAGTCCGAGTATTTTCGTTGGCGCTGTTGAGCACCGGCGGTGGAGCTATAGGTCCAGCTCTGTTCTATCCTTTCGCGTTGCAGGGTGCGGTCAGTCCTCTGCTGTTAGACCACAGTCCTGTTCCTTAAACAATCCGGTTGGCGGCGCCTTATGCTCGGCACCCACAGTTCTATGGCAGCACCCTATTCCCAGTGAAATGCAGTTCGTTCCTTTGGCAAGAAAGCCACGTGGAGAAGAGGGTGAGTGAAGTTCAAATAGTCGATAGGGGAGTGGGTGGAGTTGGGTCAGAGTTCCTGGGACACGCAAAAGGGACCAAGGGAGCAAAGGATAACAAGCAGGCAGGCCCATCCATCGGGCTCAAGGAAGGGGGACGGAGACTCCAGGCACACGTGGGTTTAGCAGGCGAGTGGCTTCGAGGTGGCTCGCCGTTTTTCATTTTCCACGCTGAAGTTGCGGTCTCGTCCCGTATCCTCCTGTTGCTCTGCGGCTCCACCTTCGGTCGAGGTCACACGAGTCCCAAGATCCGCAGCCAGGCTGTACGCCACTTCTGACCCATCTCCTTCGATGATCGCGAATCTTTGAATAGGTACGAGACAAAGTTTCAGTGAAACGGCAAAAGAAGATATCTATGCATGTGAATTCCTCCCTTAATTCTACGCATTTGGGAGATACGCTCATTGGTCACAGTCAGATGTTCATTGCCAAGTAGTGCACGTGTCAGCATTCCTACTGAGTTTATGGCAGGTATATTCATCGGCCCATTTATGATTCGAGTGATTACAAGATAATATTTCCATCAACTGTTCATTACATCATTTTCAACATTAGCGCAGCATTTCCCTTCAGAACTTGTTAACATTTTCAGACAGGGCGGGGGTGCTATCGTCGAGAGTCGGGCAAAACAAGATTTCCTCAAGGGTCAGCAGCTACCCATGATCATTATGTTTATACCTGGGACAACAGGAGTGGTTCTATCAAAAATGGGGCGGGATGCTTCGGGCGCTTGTGCTTGGGTGCAAAGGGGTGGGGCAATCTGGGTATTGGATGTCAGTCTAGACGTTGGCGTTCGTCTCTGAAGAACAGATATAGGATGCCATTGACATACAGTTCCCCTATAAATGGCCAGATTTGGGGGACTTTAGTCGTCTTACCTGTCCTTTCCTTCTCAGCCAATTCAAGTTCATTCATTTTACAGAAAGGAGAGGCAGTAACATGGCGAGATACAGTCATTTTAGTTTCGGTCAATTTCGCTGAACACCTTCGCGTTCAAACGTGTATCAAATCAGACTGGTGCCGGTGGGGCACAATTTTACCAAAAAGAGGGAGGAAAAAAATAGGGAGACTCTCATAGAGAGTGAGAGTCGTCCGCAATCTAAACGAGCCATTCGGTACACGTATGACATGTAAGGAGAGAGAGTGAGAGTGAGAGAGAGAGAGAGAGAGGGAGAGGGAGAAGGAAAGAGAGAGAGAGAGACGTGTACAAAAATAGGTCATTTAGTGCGCTCACAACACAGAACAGCAAACGTTAGATAACATGCAGATACAGACAGAGGGAAGACATAAATTCGTACATTTACACACACAAACTCAGACAGGGAAGACGGCGCATATATTATACGTATACAAGACATTCACGTCAAGATAGGAAACAATTGTTAGTTTACATGATCTATTTATATATATATATCCTACGTATCTTTACTATCCTATTTATCTACGTGCTTAGCTCTTTCTACCCTCCCCCCCTTTCCCTTCTCGCTTGTCACGCCTGCGAACGTTCCCAATTGCCAATTCTCACACCTCGGCTGGTCGATCAGTAATTAACCTGGTCGTGCTAGTTACCCATGGTTGGATCTTAAGCCATTTTTCTGTTCCCTCCTGTGGTGGGAAGTTCTCCAGGCTGAGGCAACAGCAAGTATTGATCGGGAGAACAGTCGGACAACTTGGCTATATCTATAAGAGTGTGAGAAAGGGGGTAGTGCATTTTGAACATCAGCAATATTTCTAACTTCCTAGACGGGTGGTGCCGTGGCAACCCTTACCTGTATAATTTTTCTTTGTCCTTTCCCTACCTAGTCAAACGTCCAGTTACATTATTTAACACGTCATTTCTAGTCAATTTTTCGTCATTCAGTACTTGTCCAGTTTCTATGTCAGTCCATCCTCTCAGTCGCTATGTCCTAAGGAGGAATAGTCATGTTAAGTCTACGTCTTTTCTTTTAAAAACCTATCGTTATAACGACCACACACATATTCCCTCTTTTCCTGTTTCGTCGGTGATCCGACCGTCGCTCTTCCACACTTCAGCCGACGTTCTGACGTGACCTGCAGAAGGGAGGGAAAGAAGGGGTGGGGGGCAGCATTCAAAGCACATCATCATGCAGTAGTTCGAAAATGTTTTTACCTACCATATACTCGCCCTATCTCCTCGTACCGCATTCCCTTGCCCTTTCGGCATTTCAGCCCAGAGGGACCAGTAGTGTCATATAGATAATCATTGACGATCTGAGTATCTACATGAGCTACTTGGTCGTAACCGTCTTTATCGGGTGCAAGGGTGACGGTCAGAAGGCATTTTCTGTGGTGTCATTTTTAAGGGTATCTGAAACACTTTTCCGGTTGCTTGTGGCACATAAGGTAGCTGCCAAATATCTGATCCCTTTTGATCTACATCCTTCATCATACTTACTCTTCGCTCGCAGTAGTAAGGCATTACAAAACTCATTAATGCAACTGCAACGACCATGCTTTCTTCTTCAAAATACTTTTAATAAACGGAATTGGTAGCAGTTCATTGCATAAAGTGCAGCAGTGCAAATAAAATCGTATTGAAATTACCTTACAGAGCAAACATGATGCATGTCAAAAAAGTCATTTTAATCAATTCATAATTCATTATCCAATACTCATTCTTTATCCAAATTACACCAATTCATTTTCCAACTCATAATCAGTACCCACCCTAAGTCAACTCATTGTCCAAGCACATGCTCAATATCCTTCATATCTACTTTCATTATCCAAAACGTTATATATATCTCGGGGTAAAAAGTTGCATGGTCATTGTACAATAAAGTTCATTCAAAAAGTCTCATTTTGTGTCAGCGCCATTTTGGGTGGGGTCAGGCGAGTTCCAGCACAGTCAGGATGTCTCTAGTCTTGCATGGCTGGCCCAGAGCCTTCCGTTGGGAATTCAAAAAGTTTTGTGCTATAAGGTTAACAGTCTAACAATATGGACCATGAGTCAAAGAGTGGGAAGGGCGGCAACAATTTCCCTACCGGGTCATCCTGGTGTTCCTCCGGAACTGAACAAGTCTGTGCCGTGGCTGCATTTTAGCCATTTCTAATCCGAGGCTGGTGCCGGCAGGAGTTGCACCGATGTCGTGGTTCCCGGTGAAGGGGGCGGGGGCACCCATGCAGGGGGTCGGGGGCCCCCCGGCTCTTATAGAATCTTCAAGGTCGAGGAGAGGCGATATGGAGCGAGTGCCCGTCCTGGGCAGAAGACCGCTTTATGATGTTGACCCTCTTTGAGTAAGAGCAGTGGGGTGTCGCTGGAAGCCTCCACCTGGAGGGAGGTGGGGGAGGGTCGTTCGCGCCGCCTCCCCCTTCCAGCGACCCCGCGCCGCTCCTCGGCTCCGTCGTCTTCGATATCGGCCATGCCAGCCATTGATGATGGGGGGGGGGGGTGGTCGGCGGCTGAGGCAAGACAGCCCCCCCCCCGCTTTTCTGACATGTGGCGGGACTACCTCCAACTCTCCGGGGAGCTTGAAATGTGGCAGGGCTGCCTGTACCTATGCAGGCGGCGGCATGCGGTGAATTTGGCATCTGGCAGGACTACTTGATTTGCCGCCGTTTTCGCCTTGGCTTCGGCCTTTGCCAGGCAGGCGATGGCATGCGGCGAATTTGAAATGTGGCGGGACTACTTGATTCGCCGCCATTCTCGCCTTCGGCTTCTGCCTTCTTCGTGGGTCGGACCAGGCGAGAGACAGAAGGGGGGGGGTGGTCGGTGGCTGAGGCAAGACAGCCCCCCCCCCGTGGCCTGCAGGGCAGCAGAAGAGGAGAGAAGGAGAGGACTCTGCCATTCTTTGGACCGCCTGCCCAACATCATCTCCTCCCGACCGTGGTCAGGCGGGCCCCTCGTGCCTCGAGGCCTCGCCTTCCGGATGGGCGTAACTGCGGACCTGTTGCACTTCGGGAGTTTCCGGAATGGGGGTAGGTACCTATTGGTTTGTTCCTATTTCATGTGACCGTTATTTGGGCGTGGTGGGCAATGAGGCAGACATGTTTTAGGGCAGGAATAGGCAACGGAACCTAGCTACCTCGTGGCTGCCTTGGTGTCAAGCTTGTCTTCCTTCGCCATTTTTATGTTTCTTATTGCGGGTTATTTCTATCGTTTCTTATTTTATTTTTAGCGAAGTTGATGACTCATCAGTGGCCTACTGATTTCGCTCGACTCTTTTTCTTGTATTTTTATGCCATAACCTATTATAAGCTATAGCGACTAGTCCACACTTAATGAACATGTCCTTATTAGGTGTGCCCTCCAGTGGAGCTGGATGGTTCATCTCTAATAAGCGGTCCGGGTTAAACAGGCTACCAACCAGTGGGGAGAAGATAGGCATGACGGATTACAACGGGGACAAAAGTCTGCATTACCTATCTTATCACGGCGGGCAAAGACTAGGCAGAATATTTCTATTCTCCGTTGTTTGGCGGCGGTGAATACCTCAAACGAACCAATACCGAATAATCGGTCAATCAAACAATTCAGTGGGGAGAATAAGTGGGCACGAAAAGTTATCGTTACCCACTCTTTCTCTACCTGCAAAGAGAGACCTTGTTCTTCCCTGTTTGCAGACAAAGAATCTCCAGACAATAATCCACGAACGATAGTTCGGGAAACAGTGGGGGAGGAAGATAGACACGACGGATTACAATGGGGACAAAAGTCTGCGTTACCTATCCTTCACTGCTTGCAAAGGGAGAGCCTGTTGTTTTCTCCGTTTGCAGACGGTGAATCTCCAGAGGTTTCAATAAAGCGTAATACTAGTATTATCCAACAAACAATCATTTCACAATTTGTCGCATTTACGCGACCTTACCCGGACCGGACCGTGTGGGCAGTTCTTCGCCTTCCTCCTTCCAGCGCCCGATCGTTCTCTTACTCCATGATTTTACCGCAGCAGTCCTGTGGGATTCCAGTCAGGACAGTAGGTCACTCGAGAGAGGTCCGTTCAGAATCGGTGAAGTTCATTTAATCGGCAGCCGGACGAGGGCCCTCTCAAGGCAGGTATACTCCGATCATTTGGATGTTCACCTCATCGTCTGGATCTCTCTTACTGGACCTTATGTCACTGATGGGCCCCGCGTTGGGCGCCAATTGTGGAAAATGCAACCATATTCCTATCGATGCCCAGGCTGCTGGCGCAAACCGCCTCTTAGTTCCCATGTTGAGTAATTACCAAAATAAAGAGACGGGCGCTGGGAGCAGGAATCAAGAACAGAGTTTATTACTCATGAGGAGAGCCAGTCATTTCGGACACGAACACAGTGTCTTTCGGGAGGTGCTCTAACAAGTGAGCTGAGACTCTGGCTTTTTATACTCTACAGAACACATGATAACACAATCAGGACGGTGTGACGCAAAAGGAAAGACATCCCTATAATCCTCGTGGTGATCCTACCCATATACATTCACAATGGGGACCCTTGACCTGCTGATAAGAGGGGAGGGCAATCACGCAACTGAGTGTTTTGTAGGATGTGTACGCCTGATCATAGCCCAAGGGGTGGGGTGGCTAAGACCAATAGAGGATCCTTTGAAGAGGAGTGACTTCATACAATAAGGGCAGTAAATGGTATCTCCTGGCTCAGGCGATGGCCTCGGACATGTGTGGTCAGCTGGACTCGGGGGGGGGGGGGGGGAAAGGGTCATAAAAGGAGTGGTATTAATGCCGCGTGGACAATTGAGTGCGGAGGGAAGGCTTGTCAACAGAGGGGCATTCATGGAAGGGAAGGAGGTGCTGGTCAGGCGCGGCCGTGACCCTCAAGGACAGGGCTTTGCGTAAGAAGAGGGTTTATGACTTGTTCATGTGAGGAGAAAGAGGGGGTCAGGGTGCGTGCAGGGCCGGGGTCGCGCAGAGAGAGAGAGAGAGAGAGATCTTATGACCTGGGCATGAGAGCGGGGGCAGTCAGGTGCAGCTGGGGGGGCGGGGGGGCTATGCCTGCTAGGGCGAAGGATGCCTCTTCAAGAGGGAACGGGGGGTTTGCGTGGGTCGAGCATGAGGGGCTGCCTTTCAGGGCAGGGTCGTGTACATGCAGAAGGGGAGCCGGTGATTCTAATCTCAGGCAGGCAAAAAGGGCCAGGGTGCCTGAAATGGCTGTCATGTATACACGGGTACAGGCCTTTGCTGGCAGTAGGATGCAGTTAAATGCTTTACGGTATTCAGGATATGCGCAGGAAGAGGAGTGGGAAAAGGGAAATGAACGTTGCTTATGTACATCAATATTTCTATTTTTCGACAGTCGTGCTTCACCTCGCCTCTCCCACCTGAGGGGTGGGGTTGGCACAGGCTGGCACACCCCCCTTCCTGACGTAGGGTTTCCCGCCAGTCTTCCCACCAGAGTCGGGGTCAGAACTGGTGGGGGCCAGTTGCTGGGTACAGCAAATGGTCTGGAGAAGCTCACAGAGGCGGCAGACCTTTGAAGCTTCCCCCTGCCCATCTGGAGGAGGAGACCTAGCACCTCGCCCAGGATGTGCATTGTTGCAGGCCCAGGAGAGCTGGGGTCTCTCCACCCAGGGGTCCAGCAACATGTCTGCTGTGTGGCAGCCTTGTAGGTTAGGTTTCAGGGGGCATATCTAAGATGCCCTCTGGTGCATTTTACATTAAATCTCACACTGGCATCAGTGTGGGTTTAATGTGCTGAGAAGTTTGATACCAAACTTCTCAGTCTTCAGTTAGGTCATCATGGTGCTGTGGAGTTCGTAATGTTGACCTCCCAGCACCATATACTCTTAACCCCTTCGCTGCTAGGCCTTTTCCCCTCCTGTGCTAAGCCTTTTTTTGGCGATTTGGGGTAGTGCGCGCTTAGGCCCCTGTAACTTTTGATCACATAAGGTATCACGCCAAATTTGCCTCCTTTTCTTCCAACATCATTTTTTTTTTTTTTAAATAATTTTTATTGTAGTCATACCTGTACAGGCTAATACACACATAGCAGTAGCATCATAAGTGTCAGCAGATATATAATACATTTCTTCAATCAGTACACAGCCGTCCGGCCCACAACCCGGGGGTTGAAGCCTCTGCTCATCCATGCCTGACGTTCCATACAGAGGAGTGGTTAGTGTCCGGATTAAGTGTATGTCTACTTTTATAGTCCTACTAAAACTACGCGCTAGTCCCCAACTCCCCGTCCCTGCGCTAACCCATAAAACTCCCCCCCCCCCCCCATCCCATCCCGCACACCATCACCCGCCTAAGGCCACGCTATTACCATCCCTGGGTTGCTAGCTTCATGCTCCCCATATTCCTGCTGTTCCTGGGGCCTCAACTCGCCTCCTCCATGCCCTCCACCCCGGGAGTCTCCTCCTCTGCGTCAGCTTCGCTATCCCTGAGTGCCTGCACCATTACTTCCCATGCGGTCGCAGTGTCAGCCGCTGTCTGGTTAGGGGTCCTGCGCGCAAGTTGGTATCTATGTGTGCTGTCAGCCGTGGCCCATTTCAGAAACTCCTGCCGCCACCTCCGAGGAGCAGGCCCCAGCCTCGCCTTCCAGTTTTTGGTGATCTCTCTCTTAGCTACCATCAGTCCCATGTCGATGAACTTACTCGTGAGCTTATTTTTGGGGGTATGGGGAAACCAGTGCAAAAGACATTCGGCCGGTCCGTACTCTATCGATCGTTCAGTCACCTCATTCAGTACCTCCCCTACTTCCTGCCAAAAGTCCCGTAGGGCCGGGCACGCCCATAGCATGTGCACTAACTCAGCCCCCTCCTCCGGGCACCGGGGGCAGGCTGCTGTGTCATCGCCAAAATACCGCCTGATTCTACCTGGGGTCATGTACGCCCTATGCAATACATAGTAGTGGATCAGCTGGAACCTGGCGTTCCTTGTGCTGTTGCGAGCCCTACGGACAAGTTGTGCCCAGGTCGTGTCCGGTATGTCCCTATTCAGATCCGCCTCCCATTTGGTTTTTAGGGATGTGAGAGGAGGGATATTCTCCCTAATCATTCGATTATACAGGCATGTAACCGCCTTAATCGTGCCCGCCGCCATCATGGTGTACTGGCACGCCGCTGCCGTCTCGGGTTCCCCAAGCCCCGTGCCCCAGTGGGCGTGCATCGCCCTGGTTACCGCTGCGTGCAGCAGAAATCCCCCTCTCGGGATACTGAAGCGTTCTATCAACTCCTGGAACGGGAGCATTGCTCCACTTTCAAAGAGGTCCCCAACTACCTGTATTCCCGCTTCCTCCCATTCCTGCAGGTGCGACCAGTCGCCGCCATGTGGTAGTGCCGTCAGCATGGCCAGTGGTATCTCAGGCGCGTAAGGGCGCTGGGTACCCGCTCTCTTCTGGGTCCGGTTCCAGCATTGACGGTACGTGCGCTGTTCCAGCGACAAATCCCGACTGTCCAGCCGCTGCTGGAGGGTTATGTACGCCAGGACGTGCCTGGGCGTTCCCCGCGAACTTTCGTCCTCTGGGCCCCGAAATACCCTCGCTACCTCCTGCGTGAAGACCTGTAATTGGGCCGCTAGGTAGTAGAGCTCAAAGTCTGGCACCGCCAAACCCCCCTCATCTTTCGGGCGAGAGAGCGTGGCCAGCGCTACTCTGCACCGTCCCGCTCCCCAAATGAACGATGTGATGTGAGATTTAAGGAGCTTAAAGAAGGAGCCAGGTATCCAGAGTGGGAGCGTCCGGAAATAGTACAGTAATCTCGGTAGGGCTACCATCTTTAGTAGGGATATCCGGCCCGCTACTGATAGCGGTAATGTGGACCAAAAGGACATACAGCCCTTCAGTCCACGCACACATCGTCCCAGGTTGCCCTCAAGTAAGTCTTCCGGCTTATGGTAGATGTGGACCCCCAGGTATTTCATGCAGGTAGGGTTCCAGGCCGCCTCCGACTGGTGTTGCGGTTGGGCAGTGCCCTCCAGCAGCGGGAACAAGCTTGTCTTGGGCCAGTTAACCCGCAGGCCCGACATCTCTCCGAAGCTCTCAAGTAGAGCTTCCGCCCTCCGTAGGTCCTCACCACCGTCGCAGAGGAATAGTAATAAGTCATCGGCATACAGCGAGATGAAATGATGTCCGTCACGGGTCCGTACTCCGCGGGTGTGCCGCCCCGTTCGGGCCGCAGCCGCTAGCGGTTCAATAGCCAGTGCAAAAAGGAGCGGTGATAGGGAGCAGCCCTGTCGAGTGCCCCGCTCCACCGGGTATCGGAGGGACACCGCCGGTCCTACCCTTTTCTCGCAATCGCTTCCGCGTAAAGGACTTTAGTCCAGTGAATATAGCCAGTTCCCAGGCCGAAACGCTCCATGACAGCATAGAGGTAGTCCCACTCGAGGCTGTCGAAGGCCTTTTCAATATCAATCGATAGGACCAGCTCCGTCCCTGTCCCCTCGGTCAGCCCGTCCATGACACGGATGAGCCGTCTGATATTAGCCGTGGTGTTGCGTTTCGGTATAAAACCGTTTTGGTCGTCATGTACCAGCCCCGCCATGTGAGGTAGGAGTCTCGCCGCTAGTATGGAGCTCAGGATTTTATAGTCTGCGGTGAGCATAGAGAGCGGTCTATAGGACGCAGGGTCATCACTCTCCCTGCCGGGCTTCAGTAGTGGGACCACTAATGCCTCCCTCATCGACTGTGGTAGCCGACCCGACGCCTTGGCCTCCTTATAAACAGTCAGGAGTCGCGGTGCCAGTATGTCTAGATATTTGTTATAGAACTCTATGGGGAGTCCGTCTATCCCCGGCGATTTGTTCCTCGCCATGCGCCTCACCGCTGATCGTATCTCACCCACGTCAATGTCCGACCCCAAGTCCTTCGCCTGCTCAGCCTCTATCCGGCGTAGGGGCAGATCAGCCAGGAAGGGATCCACCAGTCCCGCCCTGTCTCCCGGGGCACTCTTGTACAGGCCCTCGTAATATTTCTGGAAAACGTTGACTATGCCTAGTTGAGTTTGTTGTACCACGCCCATCATATCCCGCAGCTGGAGTATGGGAGCGCATCGTCTGGAGGGGTTCGAGAGCCACGCTAGGAGGGTGCCCACCTTATCGCCGTCAACATGGGAGCGTAACACATAGCGCTTGTAGTCAAAGGCTCGGAGCCTCTCTACCTCAACGGCTACCGCCTCCCTGGCCAAACAGAGAGATTCCTGAAGTTCCGGTCGTCCAGGCCGCCTCCTCTCCGCCTCCCTCAGTCCAGCATCCGCCTTCGCCAAATCGCCCAACAGTACCTTCCGCACGCCTACATAATCTCTAATACAGATACCCCTCACCACTACTTTGAAGGCATCCCACTCCGTCGCCCTTGATGTTGCTGTCCCTGCATTCTCCGTGAAATACGAGGTCACGCCGTCCGCTAGGGCCTCCCCGAAGAGGGGGTCCTCCAGTGTCTCAGGCCGCAGTTTCCAGAGCGGAACCCTGGGCTTCTCCGCCACCCACGCCAGCCGGATCAGGAGCGGGTTGTGGTCTGAGATTGTTCTCGATAGGTACTCTGAGCCAGTGACGCATGGTAGCACCTCCCGGGATCAAAGTATGGTGTCCAAACGGACATGCAAGTCATGGAGCCCTGAGAAAAATGAGTAATCCCGATCAGTCGGGTGTTGCCCTCTCCAAACGTCTATGAGTCCCCAGCTCTCCTGCCAATCCCTCCTACCCCTAGAGAGCCTGTGAACCAGGGAGTCACGAAGGGGGGGTGAGACCTGTCCAGCAAGGGGTCGGCAATGGAGTTAAAGTCACCCCCCAGCAGGACCGGGCCCGCAAGGGAGTGGGCCAGCGTCCCTGACAGTGTAGCTAGGAAAGCTAATTGGTCCGTGTTTGGGGCATAGATGCTAGCCAATACTACATCTCTACCTTCAAGCTTCCCCTCCACCACCACATATCTCCCTTCCTGGTCCACCCATTGACGTACGGGTTGGAAAGGCGTGCCTGCCCTAATCCATATGAGCACCCCTCGCGCATAGGCCGAATAGCTGGTGTGATAAACCTGTCCCCGCCATCTCCTTTGTAGGGCCTCCCCCTCCTGCTTTGTGAGATGTGTCTCCTGCAGCAGCGCGATGTGTACTCCCCTCTGTACTAAATAGGCATGCACTTTGTGTCTGCGTTGCATAGTGTGCAGGCCCCGGACATTCCAGGTAATACAAGTCAAACCATTTACATTAGCCATTATCCCAGTGATCTGGTCGAAACTCTCTCTCCAGGTCCAGCCCGTTGGCGGTGATGGTGCCCCCTCTGTAAGAAACAGAACTCCCCAACAGCCCTGCCCATGGTACACCCAGGGTCAACAAAATCAAAAAAAAGCAAACAATCCCCAACTGTGGAACCCCCCCCCCCTCCCCCAGAACAGGCCCCAATATCGAAATACCAGTCCCCATCCAAACTCCCGTACCTGATGACCCAGGTCTCAACTACACAGACGTAGCTGTGGGTGCCTTAAGGGCCTACGGAGCACGGCCTTGTCCAGAGGGAGGCTGCGCCGCCCATCTCCACACTCCCTCCCCAGTTCCTCATGGTCCTTCTGCCCTGAGCCCCGCCATGTGCCCCGGCCCCTACTATGTGCGGAGGCAGCGATCCCCCCTCCCGGTTCCCCAAACATTACCCATACTGTATCGACAGTAGTTCATATGCTGAGGATCTCGTCCGCCGTCTGTGGTGTCACCAGCGGTCCCTCCGTGCGGTGTATCCCCGACAAGTCCGACTCCGATCCAGAGGCCGATACATGAGTGTCCGAGTCTGTGGCCCCTCTAGATCCGGGACCTTCTGCTCGGCCGAGCTTCCCCACCTCCAGCAGCGCCGCCTGTCGTTCCGCCTCAGTTTGAGAGGCCGATGGGCCCAGCTGCCCCCGTCCCCGTTTCCAGAGTCTCTTTGATTTCCGTAGCCGCTTGGGCGAGCGTTCCCGCTCTTTCTCTCGCTCTTCTCTCACCCTGGCTCCGTCAGTCCCGGCCTTGTACGTCTCCCACCAGTCCCAAGCTTCCGCTGAAGTCGCGAAGAAGATCGCCTTGTCGTCCACTACCACTCGCAGCCTGGTTGGGAAAAGCAAGGAGTAGGGAATCCCTTCAGTCCGCAATTCCCTTTTGATCGTGAGGAAGGAGGCTCGTTGTTTCTGCGTTTCGAAGGTGAAGTCCGGAAAGAGTGTAACTCTACTGTTCGCAATCTGGAAGGGGCCATCCTCACGAGCCCTCCGCAGGAGCAGATCTCTGTCCTTGTGGTGTAGCAACTTGGCTATGATCGATCTGGGTGGGAGCCCGGGCTTGGGTGGTCCTTAGGGGACCCTGTGGGCCCGCTCCAGGGTGAAGAATGGCGAAAGTCCTTCTGGCGCCACCACCGTCTTCAGCCATTCCTCCACGTAGGCAATCATGTCACCCGTCCCCTCCGTCTCCGGCACACCTACGATCCGTATGTTGCTGCGTCGGATTCTATTTTCTGCGTCCTCCGCCCGCCTTTCCAGGGTGCTTATGCGGTCCAAGGCCTCCGTCAGCTTGCTCTCCATCGCCTTGTGAGCCGGCGCCATGACCCCGATCACCATCTCAGCCTCCTTAACCCTGTCTTTCAGTTTGTCGTGGTCCGCCCGGAGTAGGCCCAGCCCCGACGCCACCTGCGCTATGTCGTTGTGGAGCGCATCCCTGGTGGCCGTTATGGCGTCCAGTATTCGGTCCTGCAATCGCTGCAGGTCTGTCTGCTCCGCAGGGCCCCCTCCACTGCGTTCGATGTTGCCGCCTCCTCCGCCTTGGTCCTCGGCTTCCCCATCGTGGCCGGCCCGCCGCTCTCGCTCTCCTCGTCTGCTTGCTGACCCCGGGTCTCGGCCACGTGGTCCGCCCCTGTGCGCTTCGGGGTCTCGCCGTTCGTCCACTGCGCCCCAGTGTGAGCGTCCGTCGCGTTGTCCGGCCCCTGGGTACTGTGGGGTATCGTTCACTCCCCCCCTGAGGCGGCTTGGTGGGCCGGACGCCAAAGGCCCTTCTCTGCCACTCGGGATCCTTCCTTATGTCCCCATAGGTTGTGTGGGCCACTGCTGCGGGGGCGAGGGGGGCCCAGGATGCGCTGCCGCGTGCACCGTCTCCCACGGATCCCCTCTCTGGGCGGCCCCCGCTCACCTGCTGGGTCGGCCGGTGCCTGGGGCCGGGTCGGGGCTCCGAATCTCGGCTGCACGGCAAGGGGCCGCTAGGAGGCCACGTCCGCACCGCCCACTTCCGATAGCGCCGCTCACCGCAGCCGGTCGCTCCTCCACCATGCACGCCGGCAGTGCGTTCCTCTGGTAGTCCGCCGTCTCTTAAGGCTCCGCCGTGGCCGCCATCTTGCTCGGCGCCATTCTCCCCACCGCTCCAGAGGCCGCCGCGATCGGCGGTCGTTCTTGGGTCTGCGACGTCGCCGGCTGCCCAGATCTCACCCGAGCAGTCACCGCCGGGCTATCAATCGGCGCCGGGGCACACACGGGCTCTACGGCCCCTGTATCAGGATTCCTGTGGGGAAGAGGCGCGGAGCTCCGGGCTCACGCCGCCATTTCCCTCGGCGCTCAAGCCACGCCCCCCCCTTTTCTTCCAACATCATGTGGATTCTAAAGGTGCCCAGGGTTTGTGTATTCCCTTGGAGGGGTCCCAGAAATTAAGCAAAATACAGTTTTTATCAGAAAAATGGGAAAAGCGGGCTGCAAATAAAAAACACCTCTGGGTTTTTCCCTGCAAATGTTATCAAAAAAGCGTTTGTGGGGCTGAAATCTCCATTTTCTCAGCTTTTAGAGAATTACAGTCTTTTGTCAGAGAACCAACATTTTTCACACAGTTTTGGCGTTTTTCTGGGACATAGCCTTTTTTTGCTATTTTTAGAGCTTTCAACCTCCTTCCGGGTAATGGTAGAAATGTGTTTGAAAGCAATAATGGATCCTGGAAAGCTATACATTTTCGAAAAGTAGACAACATTCTGAATTCAGAAAGGGGTCATTTGTCTAAATCCATGAAGGTTTCTTTATAGAAACTAACAGTTAAATATTGGAATAATTGAAAATTAGTTGAAAAAAAACTGCCTTTTGTCTCAACGTTTTCACCTGTGACTTTTGACAGCTCTTTGAAAGCAGTATACTGTTACATCCGTATGATCTTCATGGTTGTGGGGATATATAGGACTTGTAGTTTCACCAGTAATTCGACGAACCCAGATCCCAAAAACTTAGCAGCAACTTGAAATGGTATTTTATTATTTACCGGGTATAGAGCACTTATTGTTGGAAAATGTATACATGGAAAAATCGGTACGAAAAACACCTATATATTTCTGAATTGGGTACAAATTATAGAGTTTAGAAACAGTATATATTTGCATATTTTAAAAATTGGGAATACTCATACTAGCTTGAGAATTATTGGTCATTTTTCAAAATGATTTTATTTTTACACAATGTCTTTCATTGGGAAGGGAGAAATGCATGAAAACTCAATAGGTAATAATAGTTGATTTACAAATCAGAATTACCCTAAGTCTCCTGATAAAAACGGTACCTCACTTGTGTGGGTAGGCCTTGTGCCTATGACAGGAAACGGCGCAAAATGCAACGTGGTCACACCTCAAGTTTGCAGTTAAAAATTGACCCTTTTATGGCAAAGTGCCTAGCTGTAGTTTTTGCACCCTAGCTCTGCCGGCACCTAGGGAAACGTAGCAAACCTATATATTTTTGAAAACGAGACACCCAGGGAATTTCAGGATGGGGTGACACGACTGCCTCCTACCAGGTTCTGTTACCCAGAATCCCTTGCAAAGCTAAAATATTGACAAAAAACACATTTTCCTCACATTTCTTTGGTGGAAAGTTCTGGAATCTACGTGGATCAACAAATTTCCACCCCCCCAGCATTCCCCCAGGTCTCCCAAAAACAATGGTACCTCACTTGCCTGGGTCTGCCTAGTGCCTGTGACAGAAAACAGCGCAAAACGCAACGTGGTCGCACCTCAATTTCGCAGTGAAAACGGGCCCTTTTTTGGCAAAGAGCCTACCTTTCGTTTTTGAACCCTAGCTCTGCCGGCACCTAGGGAAACCTAGCAAACCTATACATTTTTGAAAACTAGACACCCAGGGAAATTCAGGATGGGGTGACTCGACTGCCTCCCACCAGGTTCTGTTACTCAGAATCCCTTGCAAAGCTAAAACATTGACAAAGAAAACGCATTTTCCACATATTTCTGTGGTGGAAAGTTCTGGAATCTGCGTGGATCAACAAATTTACACCCACCCAGCGTTCCCCCAGGTCTCCCAAAAAAAATGGTACTTCACTTGCCTGGGTCTGCCTAGTGCCTGCGACAGGAAACAGCACAAAACGCAACGTGGTCGCACCTCAATTTCACAGTGAAAACGGGCCCTTTTTTGGCAAAAAGCCTACCTTTCGTTTTTTAACCCTAGCTCTGCCGACACCTAGAGGAACCTATACATTTTTTAAAACTAGACACCCAGGGGAATTCAGGATGGGGTGACTCGACTGCCTCCCACCAGGTTCTGTTACCCAGAATCCCTTGCAAAGCTAAAAAATTGACAAAAGAAATGCATTTTCCTCACATTTCTGTGGTGGAAAGTTCTGGAATCTGCGTGGATCAACACATTTCCACCCACCCAGCGTTCCCCAAGGTCTCCGTTTTGCGCTGTTTCCTGTCGCAGGCACTAGGCAGACCCAGGCAAGTGAGGTACCATTTTTTTCGGGAGACCTGGGGGAACGCTGAGTGGGTGGAAATTTGTGTGAGCCCAGTGATGCCACACTTATACACACAAAAATGTTTACAAAAAAACACATTTTTTTCAGCTACCTTTAAAGTTTGCTAGGGATTCTGAGGAAGGAACGTTGGAGGATCCACGCAAGCCATACCCCCTTGAAAGCCCCCGGGTGTCTACTTTCCAAAAATGTGTGAGTTTGCTAGGTTTCCCTAGATGGCAACCAAGGAAGGAGTGAAAAACCCATGTGACCCCCCTAGCTAAACCAATTAGTTTTGACAAAATTAGTTGTTTACTTGTGCAGCGTGTTAATTTGGGCGCAATTTTGCAAGGAAAATATGACGGACATTGTGAGTTTTGCAGGATATTGTGGATAAAATTAATTGCTAGATTTCACCAGAGAGACATCACCATGTAGTCCCATGTATTTAACAATATCTACAATTGGCAGGTTATTCGTAGGCAGAATGTACACCTTGGCAGAGAGACTAAAATAAACAAGATCCCTGCACAGCCATCTGTTCCTCAAACACACACACATACTGGTTGGATTTGGCATGAGGGCGAGTGATGGTTCAGTATATATAATTTAATTAACAAGAGATTTCACAAAAAGAAATGCACTGTCAATTACATGGACAAAAAAACTGAACCAATGACTCGCAGCTCGTGAGCTGTAAAGCCACTTCAAGGCACCAACCGCTTTACAGGCCATTCACACACCTTTCATACCAGACACACAGAAGACCATTCACACCACCAGGCACACAATCTACACATCACAACATTTACAGAAAAAAGTGACAATGTGCAATCTGCTTCAAAAAAAAAAAAATATATATATATATACACAGACATCAAGTTTTCAAACACACACACATACATACTGGTTGGATTTGGCACAAGGGTGAGGGATGGTTCAGTATATACCATTGTATTAGCAAGTGATTTCACAAAAAATGAAATAAACTGTTAATAATGGAATGGACACGAAACAGAACCCTTGACTCACAGCTCGTGTGCTGTAAAGCCACGACAAGGCACCAACCTCTTTACAGGCCATTCATACACCTTTCATACATGTGACACATACATAACATTCACACCGCCAGCTGCGGACCCATCACATTACTACACTTCCACCAGCAGACAACGCCAATCAAGGGCCCATCACTTTCACACGCACACATTCCTGACACAGCAACTACACAAAGTCATGGATTACATGGAGTGGCGCTCAGCTAGCACTGTGTGTAGTAACCAGCATTAAGTCACTTCCCACACACCGCCAGCCAAGCACCAGTCCACGCACACCACCAGCCAAGCACCAGACCACACACACTGCCAGTCAAGCACCAGACCATGAACACCGCCAGCCAAGCACCAGACCACGCACACCGCCAGCCAAGCACCAGTCCACACACACACCACCAGGAAAGCACCAGTCCACAGACACCGCCAGCCAAATACCAGTACAGGCACACCACCAGCCAAGCACCAATCCAAACACTACACCCGGCAAGCGCAAGACCACACACACCGCCAACCAAACACCAGACCACGCACACCGCCAGGCAAGCACCAGTCCACACACATCGCCAGGACAGCACCACTGCACACACACCGCCAGCCAAGCACCAGTCCAGGCACACCACCACCCAAGCACCAATCCAAACACACCACCAACCAAACACAAAACCACACACACCACCAGCCAAACACCAGTCCACACACACCACCAGGCAAGCGCCATTCCAGACACACCGCCAGCCAAGCTCCAGCCCAGGCACACCACCAGCAAAGCACCAATCCCAACACACCACCAGGCAAGCGCAAGACCACGCACACCGCCAACCAAGCACCAGACCACGCACACCGCCAGCCAAGCACCAGTTCCCAGACACCGCCAGCCAAGCACCAGTCCACAGACACCGCCAGCCAAGCGCCAAACCATGCACACCGTCAGATAATGGACACTACACGCAAACCAACATCATACTTTAGTTTTTTTTCAATACAAATAAAAAACAAAAACAAATTGCAAATTGATACAAATCTACTAACACAACAACTAAATCTAAATACACTACACAAATGCCAACTTTGAAACTGAACAATAAGTTTTAAAGAATAGAGACTAGCCTGTTCACTTTACCACTTATGGATGCTCCCAAAAATTATTTTGTGTGTGGTACATTCTAAAACAAGCAGGTACACACAGCCCAGGGTTAGAAGGACAATTGGGGCAGTACAGACGAACCTCCTTCCGCAAACCTCTTCGCCAACAGACTCTACATCTCCGACTGGGAAAGTCTTTTGAGGTTGTAGGAGGAATTTGATCAGGAAAGTGGTGATCTTTCAATCTGGCAACATCCTCCACCACTCCAACTCTAGGAACACTTGCCTGTTCCACTAAAACAAGGCTGCCTATTACAGACTCCTGAAACTTTACAAAAGTCATCTTTGACTGAGGACAAGATTGCTGGAACACAACAAAAGCATTAAAGGTTGCCAAGTGGAAAAGATGGATAGCCAACTTCTTGTACCAAATGTAAGACTTACGAAGAGCAGCATACGGTTCCAACCTCTGATCTACTCTGTCAACACCACCCATGTGCCTATTATAGTCTAAAATGCACACAGGTTTGCACGCTTCTGCAACCTGACCCCAAACAGTCACCGCTTCAGTGCTTTCATCATGTATGGAAGTCAACATGTAGACATCTCTCCTGTCTGAAAACTTCACAGCTAAAAGCTCCTCACAACGCAATGCACTGCACTGTCCCCGAGCAAGCTTTTGACAAACAAGTTCTTTTGGGAAACCTTTACGGTTAGAGCGGATTGTGCCACAAGCAACAGTGTCCACTTTGGCCAATTCCCTGAACAACCGCACACCAGTGTAGAAGTTATCTACATATAAATGATGGCCTTTGTTAAAAAATCCTCTACCAAGTTCCTACACAATTTTCTCAGTCACTCCAAAAGTCGACGGACAACCAGGGGGGTTAATCTGGGATTCCTTACCGGTGTACACCCTGAAATTAGAGACATATCCAGTCCAACTGTCACACAGCATATAAAGCTTAATTCCATAGCGTGCCCTCTTACTAGGAATGTATTGCCTAAATACCAAGCGGCCCTTGAACGACACCAAAGACTCATCCACTGCAATTTCTTTCCCAGAAGCAAAGATCTCAGGAAATCGATCAACAAAATGATCAATGACAGGCAGAATCTTGAAAAGACGGTCACAATCAGGTGATCTCATGGCAAAGCTAAACCATTGTCAACAAAATGCATCATCCGAAAAAGAAGCAAATACCTATCACGACTCATGACTGCCAGAAATATAGCTGTGGCCATCAAGGGACTAGTAGACCAATATGAAGCCATTGATGGTTTCCTAAGCAAGCCCATCAAAAAAGTTAAACCCAAAAACTTTTTAATCTCTTTTAAATTTGTGGGAGTCCACCGGGTAGCTCCAGCGTGGGGCTTGAGGCTGGCACTGTTCTCCCTCAAAAAATGTTCTGCATCCAAATTAGTCTGCTCTACAATCTCTGCCAAAAACACATCATCCATAAACAACTTGAAAAAATCAATTGGCAAAAAGTTTTCAGTGTTCACCCTACACCCTGGAACACCAGTAAATTCAGGCAATGCCGGCTGCACCATGCCTGGGGCAACCCAGAGGTCAGAACTTTCAACGACAAGTCTTGCAGCCTCAGGCTGCCGCCCAGCTGCCTCTTGTCTCACTACACCAACTGGAAGTCTAGCAGCCCCAGGCTGCCGCCCAGCTGCCTCTCGCCGCACTATACCAACGTGAAGTCTAGCAGCCCCAGGCTGCACCCCAGATGCCTCTTGCCGCACTATCAGCACAGCAATGTCCTCCTCTAACACAGGCACTTCATCCACACCAAAAATAGCTTCATGAGCACTCAGGGTATCTTCATCATCAGACGATGCCATGTGCAGAGAAAACTCACTACCAGAATCTTCACCTCCCACCTCTGCCTCAGAATCAGAGTCACTCTCAGCACCATGGTCAGAGGAAGAATCAAAAAGCATTCCAACAACTTGCTGAGTGGTAATCCGGCGGCTAGCCATTATGCTCACTAAGAAAGGAGACTGCACAAACAACTCAACAACCAACACTGTACAAAGTAGGTAAAAAAATGTAAGCCTTTATCACAAAGATCTATAAACTGAATAACTATACAATTCACTTACAAAATACAGCCACACTCACCAGCACCTACTCTGCAAAGACACAGCAAATAGTCAACGATATCCCACTAGAAAGAAGAAAAAAAACCTTAAATCTACAAAAAGCAAAATACACATCAAGCACAAATGCAAAACATGTTTAACAATCACAAAAAACAGAAACCAAACATGCTGGTATTACTACACACTTTTCAAAAAAAAACATTTACATTAAAATTGTACAAAAAAGGTCTCTTACCAAACACATACAACTACACAAACAGCAGAACCACCAGTAATGAAACCGCACACTGCAACAGTCTAAAGAGAAAAGAAAACATTACACTTTAGAAAACAAAAAATACACATTACAACAGGCTATGTCACAGGTTATGTCACAAATGGGGTGTCTGTCCCAATGGGGGACAGAATATAAAACTTTTAAAAATTTGAACCCCCTGGAAGCAACCCTTGCCCAAGGCTTCACTTCCATTTTAAAACAAAAAAAAATTCCATGGTGTCTAGTAGGGTTTTTGGCTCCCTCCTGAGGGCAGAAAGGCAAAATTATGAGGCAGAATATATTTTTAAAAAACTATGGGCCAAAGGAAGAGACCCTTGCCCAAGGGGTTGCTTCCTTTGCAAAAGAAAACCAATCCCTAGTGTCTACTGGGCTTTTCTACCCATCCCTGGGTCCAGATTCGGCAAAAAAGGGGCCAATCTGCCCCCAGGGGGGGCAGAACAATCTAAATTAATTATTTTGCCCCCAGAAAGCAACCCTTGTCCAAGGGGTTGCTTCCGTTTCAAGAAAAAAACAATTCCAGGTGTCTAGTGGGCTTTTATGTCCCCCCTGGGTCCAAATTCGGTAAACAAAAATGCCCAATCTGCCCCCAGGGGGGCAGAAAAGTCTAAAACAATTTGCTAAAGAAAAGACAATCCCTGGCGTCTAGTGGGCTTTTCTACACCCCCTGGGTCCAGATTCAGCGACAAAAACGGGCGATCTGCCCCCAGGGGGGGCAGAAAAGTCTAAAAAAATATTTTTGCCCCCTGGAAACGACCCTTGCCCAAGGGGTCGCTTCCTTCTCAGAAAAACAATAATCCCTGGTGTCTAGTGGGCTTTTATGCCCACCTGGGTCCAGATTCGGTAAACAAAACGCCCAATCCGCCCCCAGGGGGGGCAGAAAAGTCTAAAAAAAATGTTTTGCCCCATGGAAACGACCCTTGCCAAAGGGGTCGCTTCCTTCTCACAAAAAAAATAATCCCTGGTGTCTAGTGGGCTTTTCTGCCCCCCCCCCCCCTGGGGCCAGATTCGGCAAAAAAATGCGCGATATGCCCCCATGGGGGGGGCAGAAAAGTCTGAATATAAATGTAATGCCCCTGGAAGCAACCCTTGCCCAAGGGGTCGCTTCCTTTTTCCAAAACAAACATCCCTGGTGTCTAGTGGGGGCATTCCTGGTGCAGGATCGCGACGCTGTGCGCGATCCTGAACCAGGAATGCCCTGCATTGGGACATCAGGGGAGAGGAAACAGTGTTTCCTCCCCCCGATGCCTCAAGGCACCGAGAAACTGCCCCACCGGAGAGCAGAAACCTTACCTGCTCGCTGGACGCGCTAGAAAGAAATGGCTTCCAGCGCGTCCAGCACTTCCTGATGACGTCGGCGCGCGCTGAGCGCGCTGACGTCACCAGGAAGCATGGGGGGGGGGCCCGGGGGCTGCCACCCCTGCATCTACATCAAAGATCCATGCCACCGGGGGGAGCGCTAGCGCTCCCCCTGAGGGCTGTGCCGATGACGGAGCGGTTTCGTCATCAGCACAGCCCAACTGATGCTGATGACGGAACCGCTCCCTCATCAGCATCAAATGGGTTAATGGCAGCACTGCACTTACAGTGCCCAGGAATGGCCCTGGGTACTGTAGGGGCACAGGGCTCATGTACCTGTGCCCACACCACTGGCATAGGCACCCAGCTAGAGGGGTGACTGAGGTATGCCATGTGGGCATGTGGGCATGGCACACAGGGATGTGTACCATGTCGACTCTTTGTTTAGTTCTGTACTTAGACACTCAGCCTGCAAAGGCAGTGTGTGGATGTCAGGGTACAGGGCCCCTAAGGGTGGCACAATAAGTGCTGCAGCCCTTAGGGGTCTTCTCTGGCAACCATGCCCTGGGTACCTAGGGTACCATTTACAAGGGGCTGACAGGTGGCCAGAGATGCCAATTGTGTTTTAGTTTCAACACAGTTTTAGGGAAGGAACACAGGCCCTGGGTACCTGGTTGGCAGGAGCCCAGGGCACACTCAGTCAAAGTACATCAGCAGTTCAGCAAAAAGTGGGGGCATACCAATGCAAGAAAGATGACACTTTCTCACACACAGTTCAGGGGGAAGAAAGACAGTCTGTGTTGTTAAAAAGCCAGGTTTTCAGAGCCTTCCTGAAGAGCAGGAGATCAGATATAGATTTATTAATTAAAGGAAGAGTATTCATGTTTTCGAGGCATTGACCAAAAAGCTTCTTCCGCCCCAAGATGAATGTCTGAATTTGGGAACATGCACATTTTTTGCTTCAAGGTATTGCAGCTGTCTGATTGGAAGATACCATTTGAATCCCTTCTGCAGGTATTCTGGACCTTGGGCTGTGGAATGCTTTGTGAGGAATGCACATGGCCTTAAAAAGGATTCTCTGTTTGACAGGTAGTCAATGGAGAGTACGTAGTGCCTGTCTAACAGACTTGTATTTGGGACTGCGTAGCAGTATGCGTGCAGCCGCATTTTTAACAGTCTGCAGTCTATTTAAGCGTTGCTGTTGCGTGTTCATGTAAAGACCTTTGCAGTAGTCAAGTTAAGACGTGACTAAAGCTGTCACAACAGTTTTCTGTAGTGTCTCAGGAAGATACTGGAGAATTGTCTTTATTGTACTAATAATGTAGAAAGAAGAGGAGAAAGTGGCATTAGTTTGTTCCCCGTATGTGAGTATTCTGTCTATGAGAATCCCTAAATTTTTAGGTCTCGCCTGAACCTGCGCATGTGTTGCACTGGTGAGACATTTAGTAAGCGGGGTTGTGAAAGTACTACCCCATGCTTTTGATGGCCTAGCACTTGCATTCACGCGCGCTCACCCAACAGCTTTTACCGTCCGAGGCGCCATCTGGACCGTGATCAGTTTCACTTTTGCATTCAACTTTCGTGCACGCTCACTCCCGTTCGCAGCCGCACGTCAAGTTTTATTTCCTTTTTGCTCGTGCGCGCACACACAACTTCCGCTTCTCCCCCTCCCCCACCACATATCGCGGCTGCTTTCGCGCGCGTGGCAAATGCTTGTTTAAGTACTTGAGGTTTGTGAATTTCACCACCTTTACCCACGAACCCACGAACATTGTGCCTCTATCCACCACTTTTAATACATAGAGTGCCCTTTTTTGGTTACAACTGTATCAAAGTCAAAAATCAGCTCGAAACCCTCTGTATCTCATGGTGCAAAGTTCTGTTTTTTGTGATTTCTACTGCTGACAAATCCATGTTTTTAAACTAGATACAAAACAACCTCCTATGAAATGGAGGTAAAATGTTTATAGATATTCTGTAGATCCCCCATGACAATGACAAAAACAATCCAACGTGTTTGCATGTATGATGTGTGTTAATGTACATCATGTCAGGAGCAGGAAGCTTGTTTACTTCATTGTGCGCAACAATCCTGCTTATCCCTCGACATTCAATCAACGCCTAAGTTTACACTATAAACAAGGTATTCTTCCCACTGCTAAATAAAAATATTTACCCTGGCTAACAGAAGAGATTGCGTTACCGAATACTGCCTTGAAGTAAACCACAAGGATGCTGGGAGGCCTCCTTCTTTGATGTGGTTGGTGCTGGCAGAGGGGTGGGGCAGGGCACCGCCGCCCACCTCCGGGATCAGTGTCTGCCCGGAGCGGCTCTCCTGCTGGGTTCACTTGCTCTTTTCCATCCAAAATATTATTCTCAAAGCAAAATGGAGGACCCAGGGAACCACTGCTGAAACAAAAACGCGGCAGCAGATGAGATGTTTAAGTAGCTCACGTCAATGTGTGTGTTTATGACAACTGCAGCTCAAACAAATCACCATTACTGCCTCACTACTCCAGAGGACGGCACTCTTGCTGCACTGTGGGACATCCATCCTGCTCCATTCTTTTGAGCAATGTAAGAAGAAATATTCTTGGATTTTGTATCTCATCCAACCACCCTCAACCCTGAATCCGAACGCACATCACCTAACACTCCTGTCTCAGCACAACGCCAGGACCACAGCAAACCCGCTTGTTTGTAGTAACCAACAGTGATCCATGGTGCAACCTACGAACCCGCATGCTACCTCATCTACCGTGCCTCACCATAGCTTTGAGGTTTTTTTATTTGCCTTTTTTATAGAACGATACTCTTCAGGTAAAAGGGGTGTTGTGACATTTAATACAGAGCAGAACTGATGAGATGAGAACTTAGCTTAGATTTTAATTGAAATTCATGAGAAATTGCCCCTGGAGGCAGAGGTAAACAAGCATTGGCATAGCCAATAGGGACCTTCTAAGTATTTAGTTATGTCGCTGTTCCTACGATCTCGGACGCCAGACTGAACGCTACATAAACAAAAACAAGGGGCAATTGCACCACCTTGGAAGTTTTTTGAAGATATCTACAACGGGCCTAATAAAAAGAAAAAGAAAAATATTTTGACTTTTCAAAAACAAAAAGATTTCCTTCTTTTATGAATAATTCATCTTACTATTGAAGTTTTTGACTCTGTGTCTCTCTAGAGTTGGGTGTTTACTTACAGAAAGCCTTGAAGAAGTCTCATGGAGATGAAACGCGTCGCGTCAGCAATGATGGCTATGATGTTGCACTGTATTTTAAATGATTGATCGTCCATCAAAAAAATGTAATAAAGAAAAAAATACGTTTTTCACAAAAAACTTTTGCCACTCTGCATACTTTCTTTGGAGGATTGTCTATTGGTTCTTGTTAAATTTTGATTTGTTAGGATTATTAATCTTGTGACACGTATTATATAATATTGGGGTATGTGCTGAGCATATGTGAATCAAGTATTTAGTTATGCAGCACAATATTCTTGGTGCAACAACAACTGTTGCATGGCTAAACACTTTAAAGTTCAAATAAAAATGGGGGATGGTCAAAGTTTAACTAATAAAATCTCGACTGTAAATGGTTTAAAACAGGGGTGTGTTTTGGCTCCCTGCTTATTCAACATCTACACAGCAGACCTAGACAATTACCTTCGCCTAGCACAAGGGGGCCCCCCAAAACTGGGTAATGTTCGAAAAACAAGGTTACAGTATGCGGACGACATAGAGCTGTTATGTCAAACGCCCAGAGGTCTACAGCGCTTGATAAATCAATTAGCACTATACACAGCTACAGTTCGACTAATAATACATTTTCAGAAAACAAAAGTTATGTGTTTTTCAAACTCGCATAAAAAACAACCACAATTTACCTGGACGATAAAAAGTGACCCCCTGGATCAGGTGGGAACATATAAATATCTGGGGGTACTGTTAGATCAACACCTTAGTTTCAAGCAACATCTAGAACTAGGTAAAGTCAAAGCAAAACAGCTATTATTCGCATTTCAAATAAAAAAAAAAACGAAGCGACATTTCAACAACACACTTATTGACAGTCGTGTCAGCAACATTTTTGCCATCAATTACGTATGAGGTTTTACTTATTTTTTGGTCAATTTATGGGAAGGTCGCAGGATGTCCGCCGCCAGATCAGAATAAGCGAGGAAATACAGTGTTACTCAGAGAACTAAGGCCAGGACCAGATGTATTATAATACAGTTAGCTACATTGTTCATGTCTGCCTGGCTCCATTGGGTTAGTACTCAGAAGTCTAGAGTAACAAGTCTTATAAGAAGTAAGAAGAACATTTTGAAAACCTTTCAAAGGTTAGCATTGGCCATAGTGCACAACAAAAAGGAGAATAGTTTCTTACAGCATAAGAGCTAGAACCAGTTTGAACTCATTACATGAGCCCAGAAGGTGCTAACAACTTCGAGTTTTTTTCTAAGTAATAGATTCAACCATACTTGATTTGTTGTATATTATTTGTTTTACAATGTATAACAATTTCTAAATCATGCTTCCTTTTTTGAGTAAATCTAGGCTGCTCCTACAACCCCTAGAATGTCAAGTGTGTTAAAGTAGTACATTGAGTATCTAGCTGGTGTGCATTAACCCTGCAAATAACTTGCCCAGCAAATCTATTTTGGCAGAGAACTTTGCCAATAGGTGAAGTCTTGGAGTTGACAAACTATGCACGCTTCCCAAAGCACTGAAGCTTGGGTTGGGGGCTTGGTGAACTGACGGTACTCTGTACTACTTGTTCAGCGGGTAGGTAAACAGCAGACACACCACTATTTAACAGGCAGCTGGCTAAACAGTACACAAAATCAAATGTATAGCAAAGATCTCGCAATTTATTTTTTGTCTATGTACCTGGCTACCAGACAAAAACTATACAATGTCTACTATTTAGTCATCGATGGGTAGATACCTGCCGTTGTTTGCTATTTGCCTTAACTTTGGTCAAAGAGTACATAATTACTATTATTTAATCTATGGCTTGGTAAATAGTGAAGTGTTTTACTATCTGTCCAATTACAGCCTAGGACATAATCTCTACCATATACCCAGCAACTGGGTAAATAGTACAATCCTTTGCTGTTTGCTTGGCAGCTGACCAAAAAGTATATTTTCAGCTGTTTAGCCGACAGCCAGGTGAATAATGAAAGATCCAAGTGCTATGCCAAAGTTCTCAGTAGCACCAAAACCATACGTTGGCAGTAATCCAGGCCCAGGCTTGGTATTAGTGGTTGGAGCCATGTGAGTTGTACATTGGTTGGCTGAGCCAAGTTTGCCTAGGACTCTTGAGCCCCTTGGAATGTAGGGTGGAGTGGGGAAATCTAAGACAGAATATGCTCTATACTCACTACGTTTGTGATAGTCCTTGGACAGTTCTGAGCTCGTGGTGAGCAGGAAACCCTATGAAGATGAAGGAGCACTCAGACATCTGGAAGCACGTTGGTGTCGCCAGTACTGAATTGGTAAAAACAAAAGTGCCAGTGCCCATCTCAGAAGGCGTCTGCAGCTTGCACCACCCATTGCCACACCAGCGCTGCCAATGACAGTACCATCACACTCATAAAAGTGTGACAAACAGACTTTAAATATACATTAAAATATACGTTAAAGAAAAGAAAAGGGGACTTGGTAGGAATAGCAAACACAACACGATGATGGATGGAGTGCTGAAACTTTTCAACCACTCACCCCCAGTCAAAGATCTGGGTTGAATCAATCATCATTCTTTTGCTCACTATACTACCCCAGTTTGGCCCTAACCACATACAAATCAGTCTCGACCCTGTCCCTTATGGGAACAAGCCAGCCTGAACTGCCAAGCCAGCTCTTCTCTGAACCGGAAACAAGCATCCTGGGACCAGTTTTGAGGCATCACCCCTCATCAGCCAGGCTAGCGTGAATCCATTGGCACAGTGAGCAAGGGACCCACATCTGAGCATACCCTTGACCACTTGGGGCAAACATAGCAACCACAGCAAAATGATGGATGGAGTGATTTCACTTTTCAACTACTCACCCCCAGTCTATAGATCAGGGTGTAATCTATTGTTGTTTTACTCACCACACCACCCTAGTTTCGACCCAGCCATTTTCCAATCAGTCTTTACTCTGCTCCTCATGGGAACAGTACAGCCCGAACTACCAGGCCTGGTCCTCTCTGGACTGGAAAGAAGCATCCTGTGACCGGTTTCGGGGAATTACCCCTCATCAGCCAGGCTAGCTTGAACTCAGTGGCACAGCGAGAAAGAGACCCATGCCTGGGCATACCATTAACCACCTAGGGCGAGCATAGCAACCTCAACAAGATGATGAACGGAGTTTTGCATTCTGTCCATCAATTGTTCTTTTTGCATTTGTCGCCCTAAGTGGGAAGGGTTTACCCAGATGGGGTCTTATGCTCACCATGCATTGGAGTCAAGCTAGCTTGGTTGATGAGGGGTGAAGGTCTTAAACCAGTCCCAGGATAATTGTTTCTGGTCCACAGAGGCCTGGCCTGGCATTCCAGCCTGGACTGTTCCAATGGGGAGAAGTGTCAAGACTGATTTTCATACGGCTGGGTCCAAACTGGAATGGCATGGTGTGCAAAAAGACAATAGATCTAGGCCCGTATCTCTGTACTGGGGTGAACATTTGATATTGTTTCAGCATTCTGTCCATCAATTGTTCTTTTTGCATTTGACGACCTAAGTGGGAAGGGTATGCCTAGATGTGGATCCCGTGCTACCATGCCACTGGAGTCAAGCTAGCTTGGCTGATATAGGGTGAAACCAGTACCAGGATGCTTGTTTCCAGGCCAGGGAAGGGACTGGCCTGGCAGTTTGGGCTAGACTGTTCCCAAAATGCACATTATTTCCACTACTGAACATATCCTCTTAGCCAAGAGTTCAATGGTCACTGAGAAGAACAATAAGGACATCAGACAACCCTGTGTAGTACTTCTAGATAAGATTAGTGGGGGAACATCACTTACAACGCATTTTTTACAACGCACTACCATTATTTCGCAACCATTACAACGCATACCATTACAACGCATTGCGCTGGGGGGCGCTCTAGGATAGGGAATATATTTAATTTACTATCCAACACCTTCCCTGCTATCCACGGGGACTGGAGTTGGAATAGTAAATTAAATAATTCACTATCCAGCGCCTAAAAGCATTATGCGTTGTAATGGACTGCGTGGTAAAAACTGCGTTGTAAAGGCATGCGATGTAAAAGCATGCGTTGTAGTGACACCAATCCGATTAGTGGGGTAGCAAGGGAGCCATTTAAATGATTCTTCCCTTTGGCTCTCTGCATGCTGCCATTACCATATTAATAATTTTTCTCCATTGAAAACATGACCATAACCCTTTCCGTATCAAGCGTTATCAAGGCCAAGCACAACTTTTAAAAAAAATATTATGCTATGTAATGTTGTCATCACTTGGTATCGCGCAACAAATCCTACCCGAAGGTAAAGCTCTACTGAATCAGGATTGGCAGGCAAACTAAAACAGCCATGTCGTTAAATATTTTATACATTTATCCAGCTCTGGCCATGATCAAATGTGTAAGGGTAGTTTGTTCCAATGAAAAGGAGCTAGGTACAAGAAGGATCTCCCGCCAAATCTCAAAGTAAGGATAAGAGGAGTCTGAAGTAAGGCTTTGTCTTTTGATCTGATGTGTCTGACGGGACTGTGATGGCTGAGCCTACTCTGCAAATAGATTGGGCCTTTCCCAGGCAGTGCATTGTGGGTGAGACATCATAACTTGAGTAGCACGTGTTTCCTAACTGGCAACCAGTGCAGAGCACTTAAGATGGGGGCAGAGGGAGAACCAGAAGGAAGATTACATACTAATCTGCCCGCTGTGTTCTGTACAACCAATAATTTAGGCATTAGTGTTTCATTGGCCACTACAAGCAAAGCAGTTCCATAGACCAAGGGACTAATGATTGAGGTTTGTATTCATATTTTCCTGGAGGCCAGTGGAAGCCATGGAAAAGCTTTTTTTTAGTAGGCGCATGGTAGTGAAGCAAGTTCAGCAAACAGTCGAGACATGGTCCTTCAAGGACGGAGTATGATCCAGCTTTAAGCCCTGATTTTGTACAGCTTGCTTGGGGATGGGTCCAATACAAGATCGGACGGCTTCCAATCACTGGACCAAAAGCTGCTGAGCTTTACCGAACAACAGCATATCAGTTATGACCCCGTTTTGTTGTAGACAGTTGCTAGATATCTAGACTGCTTATTTCCTCATACAATCAGAAAAACAGACTTTAACCCCATCCAGATCCTGCCTGAAAGAGAGGGCTAACTGAGTTTCATGGGCATAAGACATTATCTCAAAGCCACATGTTTTGACAATCTCAGTCAAGTGCGCAATATAGATGTTGAATAAAGTGGGGCTCATAGAGGAGCCTTGAGGAACCCCCTTGTCAATACACATTGTGCGGGGCTTAAAGCAGTCCAGAGTGATTGTTTGAGTCCGGGCTTTCGAAATGCTGGTAAACTATTGAAGCGCTTGGCCATGAATGTGTTGTATCCAAAGTATGACAGGAGAAGGAGGTAAACTTAAGGATTAAGTTTAATCAGGAATCTCAAGTACAGCATTAGATCTATCAGAGTGCACATCCAAGAAGCTCCAGTCTTCAAGTGAAGATCAGGAGTAGAACATTCCACAATAACCTAGTAACCAAGGTACTAGGATGCAAATAGATAAAAGAACATGAGCAATAAAGAAACATAGGATATAACACACCTCCTTCCCCACAATAAAAAACAAAACATATTAAAATAAACAAGGTGAGAGAAAACAAAAGAGGAAACAATAAATTCATAATAAAACAACATATCAAGTAATATAATCATCCAAATATTTAGGTGTAAACTTAATTCTAGTTGACCTTGCACAGGATGCAGAGCCCTCAGAGGAACCTGAGCAAAGTTCAGCTACGTCTGAAGAAGTCGTGTTACAATCATCAGGATTCGTCAAAACAGCAGATTGAATTAACTCTTCCTCAGGTACATTAGAACTGTCAAACAATGACAGAGCCCCATCACCCACATTGGAATTACACGAAGGAAGGTTATAAGAAGACAAAATGTTAGAGTCAACTCCATTAGGGATAACGTTTGAGCCTGAGACATCATTAAGAGCAATGTTCGAGCCCTTCACTTTTGAAACAGCCCTTTTACTCCACCACTTACCACCGGTAACCTTAACAGCATGTTTGCTGATTTGAACAATAGTTGTTTCCGGATAAAATTTTGAACCTTTGACCTTACATGGTCTTCGGACTCTGACTTTGTCACCAATGTTTAAGGAAATTTCTTTCACATGTTTGTCCAGATCATACCTAATTTTGGACTTGAGCTGAGCAGATACAACCTTATCTTTGACAAGGTCAAGATCAACAACATCCTTACCTTGAGAGTTTTTACTAACAACCCAACCAGGGGATAATTCATTAAAGGACTGTCTCCCTCTTAACAAAAGGAATGGTGTCACCCCAGTAGTTGAGTGTGGTGTGTTGTTGTACGACCAAACTCTGTCACTGACAACATCCTGAACACAAAGGCCAGATGAAATAGCTAATTGGGCTGCGTCCTTCAGGACACGATTTACTCTCTCCACCAAACCGTTGCCTTGTGGGGAGTACAAAGCAGTAGTAAGGTGTTTAATGGCAAAATTATCTAAAAAACTATTCATCTCATGAGATACAATTTGTACCCTATTGTCCGATACTAAAAATTTAGGAATTCCTTCAGACTGGAAAAGTTTTTTAAGACATTTTATGACATTATAGGTATTAGGTTCTTTTAAAAACTCACAGGCAACCCACTTGGAGTGATAGTCTACAATTGTAAGTATAAATCTAAAACCCTGGTTTAAACCACCAATAGGCCCTAGGAAATCCATACCTAGTTTCTCCCATGGACTGTCAGGGAAAGCAACAGGACACAAGGGTTTGTTAACAGTACGCAAGGATTTCGCGGCATGAGAACACTCGCTACAGCCACTCCAGAAGGTATCCACACAGATGTCCATCCCTGGCCACCAATAATGAAGTCTCAATCTCTTTTTGGTGCTTGTGATCCCACCATGACCTTTGTGAGCAATATCAATAATCTTGTCTCGAATAGAAACAGGGGGAATGAGAGAAACACCTCTCAAAATGAAATCCCCCTCCAAACTTAACTCATCTCTGACTTTGGAGAAAGGGAGAAGATCCTTATCAATAAGATTTTCCATTGGCCAACCTTCAGCAATGTACTTTTTTAATGTATGAAAAGAAAAATCCTGCAAAGACTCTTTAATCCAGCCAGACTCAGAAACCACATCCTTTGCTAGAATTAGCCCATCCAGAAGGTTAACTACTACTTCTTTGTCATCAAGAATAGGAGAAAACTTCAAAGAACTTGAAGGACACCTAGACAAGAAGTCTGCCGTGAAGTTCTTCCCACCAGGAATATGCCTCATAATGAAATTAAAATCATAAAGCTTTGAAAGAAGACGACTTAATCTTGGGCTAGCATTCCTTAAACCCTTGTCATTCCAAATAAAAATCAATGGTTTATGATCTGACACCAAAACAAACTCGCGACCCCAAACATACGTAGAAAAGTGTCTAACTCCCCAAACGCAAGCTAAGGCCTCCTTTTCAATGGTACTGCAATTTTTTTCCGAAGAGGAAAGTTGACGGGATGCGAAGGCAACAACATTTTCAATCCCACCATCAGCTTGACTCAGTACAGCACCTAAGCCAGTATTACTAGCATCCACTGTAATAAAAGATAGAGAGTTCTCATCAAAGGGCTTGAGAGCTGGAGCATGTATAATTAAATCCTTTAAAGAGTCAAAAGCCACTTTATGCACTTCATCCCACACAAATTTAACATTGTTCCTAGTAAGTGACCTCAAAGGCTCACTAACATGTGCAAAATTCTGTACAAATCTCGAATAAAATTCACTTAAACCCAAAAATGACCGTAATTGATCTTTGTTAATGGGCTGAGCACAATCACAAATGCCTTGCAAGAGATCATGTTTTGGAGCAATGCCTTTATGGGAGATGGTATGACCAAGATATTCAACCTCACTGAGGAGAAATTTACACTTCTGTTTGTTGACAGTCATACCGTGGTCACTTAAAATACCAATAACTTGATCAAATTAGACAAGATGTTCTTCCACAGTGTTAGTGGAGATCAAGATATCATCCTGAAAGGCTAAAACATCACGAACTTCTCCAAACAACTGAAACATCAATTTCTGAAAAACTGATGCCGCTGAGGCAAGACCAAAAGGTAAACTTAGATATCTATAAAGACCAAAAGGAGTGTTGAAAGCAGTTAGGTCTCTGGACTCTTCACATAACTCTATCTGATGGTAAGCTGCTCGTAGGTCTATGGTAGAGAAAACTTTTGTACCTCTTTATTGAGCCAACATATCCTGAATACGCGGGAGAGGAAAACAATCCACCTGAATATTTTTGTTTAGAGCTCTAAGGTCTACACATAGCCTGAGCTCATCACAGTTCTTCTTAAGTGCGACTACAATTGGAGAAACCCACAACGAAGAATTGATGTTTTCAATGACTCCCTCTTTACTCAGCTGTTGAAGATGAGTCTTCAGTCTTTCCATAATGCTCAGTGGAACATGTCTGACCTTATGGATTACTGGAACAGCATCAGGCTTCAAAATAATCTTGTGTTCGAAGCCTTTAACTGAACCAAGATTATCAGAAAAAACATTGTTGTATTTACCTATGATACTGTCTAGGGATAATTCCTCAGTAACCAGAGCATTAATTGTAGTAGAACGATCTAAAGAAATAGGGTTTCTAGTACCAGGTCTTAATACTAATGGGAATTTTCCTTGATCTCTCCAACCCAAGACATTATAACCTTTTTTAGATACATAGATTTTTGCTTGAATAGATCGATCTTCAAAGGTTAAACTGTCGTTGAAGAATCCCATTAAATCAATAACTTTGCCATTAAATGCAACAGTACGAATATCAGGAGGTAGGAGTAAATTTTCTTCCCAATGTTTAAGGAAAAGAAAATCCGCAATGATGGTAATAGGAGATCCCGAATCTACAGTGACCTTAACAAGAATCTCACCAATTTTTAGATCACATACTGGATCATAGATAGAAGGATCTTCATGTTCATCTATCATGTCAACAGACAATAATTTTTTTTAACAATTTGTTCTTCACCTGTATTAGAAATATCAGAATCAGAGTCTTCAAGGTACATTGTCTTGGACTTGAACTTGCAAACTGACCAATTTTTTTACAATTAGTACATTGTTTTTTTAAAACTGGACAAGAAGTTGAATTGGCAAGGTGTAATTTAGATCCACATCTATAACAAGTGGGAGGTTTATCAGACTTTTTCCATTCAAGTTTAGGAGATTGAATACGTTGAGAATTATTTTTAGAGGAAGTAGATTTCACTAAATCTACATGTGTAGGCTTATTATTGCATAATTCTTTAGAAGCAAAAGCAGATCTTTCTATTCCCCTGGCTAATTCTAAAGTTTCTTGCAATGAAGGATTACGACAGCATAAAATTCTTTCCTGAACTTTGTTGTTAAAACAATTCACAACAATTTGATCCCTGAGATACTGATCAATAGGACCTTCAAATTCACAAGTTGCAGCCAAAATTCTTAACTCAGCTAAAAATATATCAAACTTTTCATATTCTCTTTGTTTGCGGGTGTAAAATGTATGTCTTTCAACAATTACACTTGGTTCGTCTTTAAAATATTTTTCTAAACGAGCAATAGCTTCAGTGTACTCATTCCAATCATCCGAAGGAGGTCTAATAACAAGGGGTTGATGATCAAAAATTCTTTGACCTTCAGCACCTAAAGCACTATATAACATTGCATTTTTTCTAGCAGCAGAAAATTTTACAGCATCAATGGCAATTATGTAACTATTAAAAGCTTTAAACCAATGTGACCATTTGATTTTTGGTGTACCTGGTTCTGGAAGAAAGGAAGATGGAAGAACCGCAGTTTGTTGAGCCATCCTAAATTAATAAAATAATAACGTATGAATATAAAAGAACAAGAATGTAATCAAAATAAACTTAACAATGTATAGTTCCAGTTGTAAATATTTGTTGAAATAAATATAGTGTAGAAATAAGAAATGCAAAGTGAACAAAATTAGCTGTATATATCAGAATAAAGGATACACATAGTAAATATGAAAAGTCAGCTGTGTCTATTAGCGTAAATGACTCACGTTGTTGTAAATATGCAATGTCAGCTGTGTGTATCAGCGTAGATGATACACGTTGTTGTAAATATGCAATGTCAGCTGTGTGTATCAGCGTAGATGATACACGTTGTTGTAAATATGCAATGTCAGCTGTGTGTATCAGCGTAGAGGACACACGTTGTTGTAAAAATAAATACGAAAAACAATGTAAGCTGTGTGTATCAGCGTTATTGACACACGTTGTGATTCAGTAATATCAGTAGCGTGAGACAGCTTATAAACACCCAGTCTAAGAGCTGAGTGTATCAGCGAAGAAAAGAAAATACCGTAAGCGAGAATAAAAGAGTACCTTGTAGAATGAAATAACGTCGAGGTTTGTAATGACAAAGAGTTGTGATTATCGTAGCTAAGCAACCCAAAATGGCAGCTACGTGATACTTGATGACGTGTATCCAAACGTCAACTCGTGATGACGTGCTTTGTTGTGAAGACGGCTGAAGGACGCCGAAGGAGACAGAGAAGGAATGCAGCGCGCGTCGATCTCGTGCTGTTTAAACCGCCAGTGAAGGGAGAATGGCGATTTTTGAATAGCGAAAGTTCTGAAGAGGTAGAGGACAATATAATGGTTAATTTAAAATGTCAAATTAAATGAAATAAGCGAAAAATAAAAACGGCAAAAAATGTATTGCGTCTTTAAAATTAATTAGTAGGTTCAGTGAAAAAAAATGAATAAGGGTCTACCGCAGGTGCAATCAAAGGCACAGTCAAATTAACAGCCGCTGAGCGTTGATGAAGAAAGTGACAATTTAAAGTGAAATAAAATGAAAAATAATTAAAAAGCTGGTGCTGGTGCAATCAGGGCACAGTAAGAAAGAATAAGCAGGCGCTGGTGCAATCAAATCACAAAAGATAAAAATAAACAGCTTATTTTAACAGAAGTCACCGTTATTTTCTACTGGCTGTTGTAAGATTTATAAGAGGTAAAATCACATCAAAGTGATAACTGGAACAGTATATAAATTAATGAGCAGCCGCTGGTGCAATCAAGACACAGTGAGAAATACAGGCGCTGGTGCTTTTAAATCACAGGTTATAAGACAAATAGCTTACTTTTAAATGAAGTCAATGTTGTTTCTTGAAGAAATTCAATTTGAAGCAGGTTGATAGAAGATTTGAATTCATGGAGGAAGGTAAAAAATTGAAAAAATCAATGATGAGCGCTGAAGTCTGATGAGATCTGTTTAAAATTAAAATTTTGGGCGTAGGTTCGTAGATAATGCTGACTTGACCACCTCGTCGCCAATTTATGTTGTATCCAAGGTATGACAGGAGAAGGAGGTAAACTTAAGGATTAAGTTTAATCAGGAATCTCAAGTACAGCATTAGATCTATCAGAGTGCACATCCAAGAAGCTCCAGTCTTCAACTGAAGATCAGGAGTAGAACATTCCACAATAACCTAGCAACCAAGGTACTAGGATGCAAATACATAAAAGAACATGAGCAATGAAGAAACATAGGATATAACAGAATGCCTATATCATACAGCCTGCAAATTCATATTGTATGGGAGACAGTATTGAAATCCTCTGGCAGGTCCAACAGCACTAACAGTCTTTCTGCAAAGGTGAGCTAGTTGTCTGATATTGTCAAATTACTTTTTCCCCAAAGCAACACCCATCTGATTTTCTTGAATGACTGATGCAGTATAGTGGCCAGTCTGTTCATCAGAATATTGCTGTAGATTTACATCAACATTTCGTAGCACAATAGGTTGGGAGGCTGAACAAAAGATATAAACCTTCTTAGGGTTGGGAATTACCGCTAAGCCTGCTTCCGCCATCGAGGGAGCAGCACTAAACCTGCCTGTGATGGACTGGGTAGGACTGGTACACATCTCTCAAGACGGGGCCAATTCAGTGAAGAAATATTTATAAAATTCTGCAGCAAATCCATCCGGACCTTGGATATTTTCCAGATATGAAGGCTTAAATTACTTCTTTAATATCGTCTGAGTCAATTCGAGCTATTTACCACCGCTTGGGCTCCAGAGCCTGGGGGAAATCTTCGCTGTACCTGCTCAGTTTCAGGACATCTGTGAGCCCAACCGGCTATAGAGCAACTCTCTTTGTGGCTAACAGCAAAACTCTCTCTCAACATTGCTCCAACACAACTAACAATAAAAACTGTACTTCACATGTGTGCATGCGCCTATCGACACTGACCGGAACAGGCCAAATCTGCGACTGTGCAAAATATAGTTTCAATGTGGTTCTCACATGGTCACAATTTTGGCTTATTCCCGTCCTTGCAATAGGGCCACCCACTCATAGGGGTACTGTTTTAATAGGAGAAGAGTGGAAACATTGGATGGTATGACTTTTACCTTCCACCTGAATTTTCGGTATTTTTCGGTCATTCAAAGGTGAAGAAATTGTGATTTCTTTTACTCATGTTTTGACAGTTGCAGAGATTCTGAGTAATAAAAGCGATTGGAATTCCTCAAGCCACATCACAGGGTTTTCCCCTGTCTCTCTAATTCAGGGCGATCTGAAGGCAGCCAATCAGGGTGGGAGAGGTCTGGCACCAGAGATAAAATCTAAAGACGAGTAGATGTTATAATGTATGCTTGTGGTATTTTTCCATATAGCCTACGGTTCATAACTGTGACCAATAGACAGCAACCTAAACTGACATTTCACTTGTAGATGCTATCCAAGTTTACAAAATGTACTGCATCCAGTTTATTGCCTGTGTTCACCCTGATACCCTTGGAAAACCAGGCCAAGGAGGAGCATATGTTTAAACAACTATGGGCTTCATTACGATGTTGGGCGGAAAGCCTCCGAGCAGCGTTCGGAGGCTTTAAGCCTGACATGTTAGGTTTACAGTCTGACCGCCGTATTAGGATGACGGCGTCGAAGTTAAACCTACGGGAGTATTCCGACGTGGTTCCGACGGGCTCAAGGATTATGATGTCGATTTCTGGCAGCCATTCCATGTTGGCCTTTCTGACATGGAAAGGCTGTTGGAAAGAGACATTGGGGGCACCTAGCAGGGCCCCCTCCCCCCTATCTCTCTGCAATGGGGCCCAGGGGGCACCTGTGGTGCCCCTTAAACACCCCTGCACCGTGTGGCAGGCACCCCATGGTGCCTGCCACACTGTGCAGGGATGTTCACAAACATCCATATTTCAATGGAAGCTTATGCTGCGGGCCTTTTCCCCGTGCCACACAAGCTTCCATTGGAAAATTGATGTTTGTGATTGCCCTATGGGCGGTCGCATAGTAATCATATAGTCAAAACCGCTGATCTAAGGTTAGGTGGTTCCAAACTGCAACGGTATCATCCCCCCGACGTCATAATCAGGCCCAATATTCCAATTTTTTAGACAAAATGTCTGTCATAGATTTGTGCAAACACCCAGTCGTTGAGAGGATTAAAGTACTAGTAGGGCACCGGTAAAATGCCCAAAGTATTAACAACTTCTAACTGACACAGCTCTGTGCTTGCATTTGATTGACAGAGCATATTCGATTAAGGATTAACCAACAGTTTGATCTAGGACCTTATTTACAGGTTTGAGGAGGCTCCATTTATGCCGAAGATCTGGTAAAAGTTAATGGACTTTTGTTTAACAAATCAGTTAATTCTCTGAGTTATAATCATTTGATCCATTTGAAGTAGTTGGACTAGCACGCCCTAGCAATTTGGAAAAGGACATCCGAGGACTCGTTAAATAGTGTTTGGAAGAGATGGCACTATCGGGCAACCTTAACCGTAGTTGTGAGTTATCTTGTGAAATGCTGGAACCGGAGACTCTGCTCTTCAAGAAAAGGCTTGATAGTGAAGTCTAATCTGGCCAAAATATAGACTTGGTGCCCCACCACCTTTGTATGAGTGATCACAGTGCAAAGCAATGCTCTCACTCTCTCTCTCTCTCTCTTTCTCTCTCTCTCTGTTTATACAGCACATGCAGTGGTCCCTTCACGCTACCTGACACAACATCTCAAAGATGGCGCTTTGACACCGCTTTACAGAACACTACATCACAATGCATCAACAGTCCTCAACCCATCCACACTTATCACTTGTTGACTCCATGCTCGATGATGTACAGCAGTCTGTTGCCTTTTGGCTAGTTTTGTGCTATAGAAAATACCATACACATACATACATACTACGGAAATGCAGTCTGAAGCTCTATATAAAAAGAGTCTATTATTATTTTTCTGCGGCTGCCTATTCATGTACACCAACTGGCTTAGACAGTATCGAATACAATAACTCTTTCCATGCTCATGACGGCTCCTGCCGCTCCGCCCACACTCCGCCTGCGCGGCACTAATTCCCCGCCTGTGCGGGCAAATTAGTGAGTGGGCGGGGTCATGGCGGCTCCATGCCGTCCTGAGCACACGCTGCCCGTGAATCATGACGGCGTGGAGCGGTCATGAGTGAGGGAGCACCACGTCCACCCCCTTGCCCAGCCCACGCCCGGACGAATTTGCGCTGCGGCGAAGGGGTTAAGAGGATGTGACCAAACAGCTAAAGCGGTGGACCTCCAAGCTGGGAAACCGGGTTCGAGCCTGGGCAGGAGCGCTCAACATCCTGTAATTCTAGGCAGATCACTTAATCTCCCAGTTCCTAAAAATTAATGCGTTCATCTGTAACGTTACTGGTACTCATGTAAAGCGTTTTGATACCTTCAGGTCGAGTTTGCGCTATATAAAACTCCCCCCCCAAAAAACAACCATCCCAATTTTGAAGCTGTAGACATAGCAATCAGCCTGTGCAAGGAAGCGCTTAGAACCTCCCCTAAGTCCCAGAGACATTCAAGCAAGGATCCACTCACCTCCCCTATGAACAGCCCAGGTCACCTAGCCCCCTGGGGGGCAGGGAGATGCATTCTGTCGCTCAGATTGGTGCCAATCCGACATGAAAGAGCCCAGCAGTTTTCACTAGGAGGTATCTCAGTAGGTTAAGCCATCTGCTGCAGCTGACCCCAGGCAGGGCCTTTCAAGCGTGCGCGCATAGGGCGCTAGAAGATATGGCCTGGATACCATGAGCAATGATGTATGGTAAACCTTCCTTGGGGTCACATATATGTCACCGAGGATTTCGAGTCGGCTCATGTCAGTGGGAAGTATTTTAACCATTATCATTCAATTTAATTATTTGTAGTTTTGCTTTTCTCAATAATATGGACGGGCACCAAAGGGCCGAAGGAGTAGCAAGGGTTGGCAAAGCTACCCACATCTGCCATAGATTAGTTTAAGATCACTAGAGTACCTCAGCTTTCACCTTTTTCTCATTCCTGAATGTCATTCAATAGGGAATCAGATAAGCGCTTAGAAAACAGCAGACAACTGGTACGAATGGCTACATTAAAACAGATTATTTTTTATTTTTAACCATTTAGCCGACACCGAAAGTTCTATTTTACACAAAAACAAGTTGTAGGGAAAGGGAACGCAGAAAGTAAAAAAACATCTTTCTTTTAAAAGGCAGCCGTCTCTATCCCTGCTCATAAACATTAAAAGGGGAGGTTGTAGAAGAAAGGCTGCACGCGCAGGGGGGTCCTCTGCCGCAGGGGTTCGGTGCCTCAAACAGAGTGAATCAGGGGGAATATTTGAACAGAATAGAAGGCATGCTGATCGAGGCGGATAACCTTTAAATTCTAAAAATACACCCAAATTCCTGGCAATCCTCTGCTCCACTGTGGGGGCAGAAGCACGCAACAGGGGAGCCACTGTAGATGCAGCGACAGAATGAGCTGGGAGCTTAAATGATAGGGAAATACTAAAATTGGGGGACTGCATAAACATGAGATCATTATTAATCTCATAATACTCGTTATGAATCCCAGAATGCACCTCTCTGTACACCTCCCCCATGTTTGAACATTTGAAAGGGAAAAACATCCGCAATGTAGACCACGCAGTATATCACAGATGCCAGCCAGTTCAACAGCTGCTATTAGCGGAAGTGACCTCACACACCCTTCGACCAGCGATGACATCACAAGATCGAATCCTTGTTTCACCCTTAGCTTCTCAACAACCTTCTATGCACTGCTGAGGAGCTGAGCACGGGGCAGGGTGTGTAAATTGCAAGTATTAAACGTAACACTAAGGCCCTAATTACAAGCAGTCAGGAATGGCGCACCCTGTACCTACTCGATACTCCATAATATGGTATTTAGAAACTGCAGTAAATAGTTCTGATTCTGAGATTTCCTCATCAAAATTAGTAATTACATATGGATGTAAGGTTTTCAGCACCGAATTCTGTATGTTGGACTATTTCTCTGATTTCATAATTCATAACTTTATATTTATAATTCCTGCGCAAAGTTTTATGCCATTGTCGGAATTTAACAATCCCTTATACTCAAGGCCTTAAGGCTCTGTTTCAGAGTACTCACGTACCCCAGGTAGATAGGTGAGTACCTCAGCCTGTCCAAGTTTTTGTCTATGCCTTCTGGGTCTTGCCACCTTCACTCCATTCTTGGTACATCTCCCCTTTGGAATCAAATGTGTAGGCATCTGAGAAATCAATCAAATTATTTGGCTTTCAGAAAATCACTTAAGACTTATCTGTTTACCTTTCACCTGTAAATTATCTTAGGTAGCTTTCCTTTCTTTCAGATGGTAGCTCCAAGAAGCTCAAGTGCATTTGTTGTGCTTTAAAAAATTAAAAATCAAATAATTCCATAATAAAATAAGGACTAAAAGTCCCAGTATGCAAGGAAATTACTAAGCCTGGGCGGAGTTCGCCAAGTTCCACTATGTGGAACTCCGCGAAATGCAAAAAAAACTGCCGCGCTACGTGGAACTCCGTATCCAGCGGAATGCGTCAAATAAATGCTGTTTGCAGTGATTTTCAGTGCCAGGTGTTTATCCGCACTGTGCAATCATCACGAATGGCACCATGCACAGTGCAAGTGGGCGCAAGCGGCGAATGGACGGTTTCTCATTGCGAATGGTCACGAGCATACGTGACCACTCGAAATGCAAAATCCGACCACCCGCATTGAGAAATCTCGCTGGGAGGTTGATTTTCCACACTGGTGCAAACCAACTTAAAGTTGACGAGCACGAGCGAGGAAAAAACTCTGCTTCGCAGAGCAGAGTTTTTCGGAACTCCGCAAGCTCCGCATTACGCAGAGTGAGGAAAACTCTGCAAACTTCGCAAATGGAGCGGAGTTCACCGCCCCGGCTTAGAAATTACCTGCATTGGCTGAATCACTCACCCATGGACTTTGGGAGCTTAAGATCTCTGCTGTTTATTTTGTGTACCTGTGTCCTCCTTCATGATACCTGAACCCAGGCCAGGGTTCTGCCCTTGGCTACCCATAAATGGCTTCTATCCCATGTGCAGTTTTCATGGCTTTCTGTTTTTTTACCAACACCAGGTTGAATTTTGGGAATCACACATGCTTGTAGGTCCCGCAAGTAAAATTTGGTTGGCTAAAAACCCTGAATTGGACAAATTTTTATCAGACGTGCCCTTCGACAATTTATGTGCCTCAGCAGTTGCCTCATGTGCAGCCATTGCTGCTGGATGACACTTATGGATTCATGCATGGTAGGCAGATGCTGTGCAAAAAAGTTATCCTCATGAAGCTGCTGCAGTCCAATACAGTGCTCTTCTTCTAGGGATTCAACTGCTTCTGGAGAAATCAGCAATTTCCATAGTGCCACCAGAGGAGGGATTTATCTGATTTTATTACATTCTCTTTTTAGTAGAGAAAGCGTCCGGGGACTTCCGCCCTGCACTGGATCTCAAAGAAATAAACCAACATATTCCTCAGAGACCATTCTAGAAGGGAACATCACAAAGCATCCTTCAATTGCTCAATCAAGGTGTCTTCCTGGCATCTCTGGATATGTTTGATGCCTACCTTCTTTTACCCATTCATTTGGGGCACCTGGAATACCTTTGCTCTGCTGTGGGAGAGGTGCAGCACCAATTCTGAGAACTGCCATTCAGACTGTCATCAGTGCCAATAATCTTATGAAGCCCTTGGCCCCATTGGTAGATATTTAACATTCCAAAGGCACTCAAATCTATTCTTACCTTGATGACTGAATAATTTCTTCGTATCAACAAGAAAAGAGTGTCCAAAATAATATCGTACAAATGGAGCAGTATATGACCCCTTTTGGGTTAATGAAGAAAGCCCTCACTCACCACCCTGGTTGGTGACATGCTTCATCATTGGGCCCCACTGAAGAGGCCGAGTGCCTCTTCAGTGTGCTTCGACGCCAGATCTACTGCGGAGCAGGTTTTGTGAAATAGGCGTGACGTGAATGATAAAAATTGGGGAGTGAAGGAATAAAAATTGTCTTCAGTGTCTCAAAAAAATAAATTGTATTGTTTGATCACTTGGACAGGTTTAAAATGGTGTAGGAAAATAGACCAAATAAATTGTTTGTTTTTTTCTCGAATTTAATAATCAGTCAGCATGTTTCTGCCTTGAAACGGTGTCACTTTACCAGGCATTCATCAGGACAAAAGGTATAATAAACCCTGGCGGTATGAGCAATATAACAGGGGATTAAGAGTGTTTCCTTATCTTCCCTATCTCTCTTCTTGTTGTTGTGTGTGATTAATTTCTTCTCCTTTATTCCCTGTTGGCTTTGGAGAATGTTCAGCAAGTCTGCATTGTTCTGATGGAGTTTGGGGTCCTGTTCAATTACAAGAAATTCAGACTCCACCCTTCGGAGTCCCTGAAATTAATTGAGGAATTGTTCAGGACAAAACTGTGGGAAGGGGGAGGGGAGATATTTCTGACATCCGACAGACAAGTCAACCCCATCCCTCACCTATCTTCCGTGTTGTCGAGAACTCAAGTTTCAACAAGGATGTGGTTACAAAACCAAGGTGAGATGGCTTCAATGTTCATAATACTTCGCAATTGTTTGTATCCTCTATTACACCATTCCTTCATCATTGGAATCCCAGGTCTCAGGACTCCGAGGCGATGATTCACATGACTCCAGAAACATGCCTGGACCTGAAGTGGATATCACCATTGAATCTGAGCAGGGGAGACCAATTGCTTACTCCAAAGGCAAGAATCTTAATGACGAATGCCAGTACCATTGGATGGGTGGTGGTCTTGGATGGTTCAAAGGCTCAAGGCAAATGGAACCTTTTTGAGAGGAGTCAGTCATTGAAGTGGAAAGAACTGGCTGCCATTTGGAAGGCTCTTCTTTGGTTTTTACTCATCATTTGAAATCACCCCATCTGTCTGCAGGCAGACAGCTAAATCGGGAGAGCTTACGTCAACCACCAAAGGGGAATACAAACATCTCTTTATCTCCTTTCCCAGCAGAAAGGTCTTTGGGCTGAGAGGAATCTTCTCTGTCTCAAAAGTGTATCTACTGGTGAGGGAGAAAGGGCCTGCAACTTACTTAGCAGAACATTCCCCTCCGCGGTAACCCTGTATCTCTCACCCATTCTATTGCAGTAGATTGTTTTCAAAGTCTGGTGCCCATAGCTGGACCTTTTCACTACAGATGAAAATGCCTTACTCCTATGTTTCTGCAGTCTGGTACCAGGGCAATGGATTCCCTATTTATTTATTTCATAGCCTCTGGGTCTTCTGAATGTGTTTCTACCTTTTCCCCTGATCCCCAGGGCCCTCAAGAAAATCCAGTTAGATCATGCAGACGTCCTCCTTGTTCTTCCGAAGTGGTGGTGGATTAAATAACAAGTTTTTAGAAGACAGGTCATTCTCTTAAACGAGCCCCCAACAATCAGAGGGAGCGAGAATAAGGGACCTGCTGAAATCCACAAGAACGTGCCTCTACACCCACATGGGTGATGGGAACCAATCAGCAAATGTGAGGCGTGAGACAAAACTTGAAGAGCCAATTGTGCTCATTACAAGGCCTTTGCACTGCATTCAGACCCCCTGTGTCCATGCTGTATACTGACTTGTCAAAACTCTGCAATGCCTGGTGTGTGCATCACAGACATGTGAGAAGTTTTTTTAGAGTTGGGTCCCTAAAGCCTCTCTTGCCATTTTCCATAAGGATTACAAAGCCCTAAAACTTTAGATAGTATATGACCAGAACCATAAAAAAACACAGATTTTCAGCTGCTTTGTCGAGCCACCCTGCAAATGTGCCCTGAAACACCCAGAATACTGCTTTGAGAAAAGACTTGATTTCATTGCCGTGACGCTGACCTCAGCAGATAGAGTTACCAATTCCAACCACTTCTAAAATGTCCTGGTGCGCTTCCAGCATACCACGGATGGCGACACTGACTGTGCAGGGTGCCAGAACCTCCATGCTTTATCTGGCTCTTGGACAGGGGAAGGCTTCCAGCTACGCTGTGGCTTTTAGTGGAGTTGTTGCTCTCAGTTTCTGCTGCCTTTATCCACAGGATAAACTAACCTCTCCTTTTCAAGGTCTGTGTTTTGACAGTGCAGATTTCAAACAGCTACTTTGCTAACAATATACGAGGAGTGAGCTTTGTATTCACACCTTTCAACCATTGGCTTAATTTGGCCAGCCTCTTTCAGCCATTGGCTACAGACTGTGTCAATCACATCTTGATTCAACAAAGTACAGTATTTATTGGTTACCTAATGCTGCTGGCTGTTTGGATGTATCCTTCCACTTCCACCTTAGTACTTGTATTAAACTGCATAAGGTACTACTTTACAACTGTAGCCCTCTCTGTCTGTTCGTGCTTGATCCTTCCAGAGTGTCTTTCCCACCATAATGTGCTAATGCGGCATGCGTTTATACGTTAAACCTAAAACTATTGGCTCTCCCAATACTGGTTTCTCCAGTAGTAGGAAATAGATATATGGATGATTGTTGTGTTGCTTTTGTTTGGTCTTTATCTTTAAGGCTTGTGTCTTGTGGTGAGAATGCTATGATGCCATGTAGAATGTTAGAGCTGCATCTTTAGAATTGAGGAGCAGTTGTAGAGCAGTGGTGTTGGACAGCGGCTGCTCCCTGGCGCTCACCTGTATTATTTTACATTGCTTCAATAAAGCTTGGAACTACATATATGGCTGAGAGCATCTGTACAATTGGCGACGAGGATGGGATGCGGGACCAACTTGTGATGCATAATAATAATACAACGTTACAGGATAGACTATGGGTGAAGGGTGATGCGCCATTAGAAGATGTGTTAGCCATTATGAGAAAAGCAGAAATGTCGGGAAGGTGTTCTTCTGTGGTAAAAGAGACTGACCAGGATAAAACGTCAAGTGCAGTTTGTAAAATTCTACCACAGAACAAGACTCAAACAAGGTATCAACAAAGTTCACAGGGAAGATGGACTGGTCAACCAGCAAGATTTAAAAAAAAAAAGATACTAGAGGAGAAGAAAGAAGATGTTATCGTTGTGATAGCAAAGAACACTTAGCTTTTAGTAGGACCTGCCCTGCTATTAATAAGAAATGTGGGATTTGTGGAATGATAGGACATTTTTCAAAAATGTGCCGCAAGCGTAGCAATGTTAATTATGTTTGGGATGAAGAAGGGGTAGTCGTTGAAGAGGATGAAGGGAGTTTAGAATGGGTAAAGAATGTGAGAGGTAATTATGTCATCAATATATCTGATGAGGCCTTAGAAGGGAAACCTTTATGCAAGGTATCTTTGGGGGGGGGGTGGTGGTGGAATTTATTCAGATTCGGGATCCCCTTACACTATCGTAAATGAGGAGGTTTGGAAGGAATATTTTGTGGGAAAAATTGGTGATCAATTGAGAAATTCAGATATTTGTCCAGTAGGCTATACGGGGAAGAGAATTGAGATGCTGGGTTACAGGTGGCTCACATTTTTATTTAAAGGAAGGAGTACAAGGGGAAAGTTATACGTGTCTAAGGTGGGACCATCAGTTTTGGGATGGTGGGATCAGAAAAATGTAAGAATTATTTTGGACCCTAATAGTGAAGAAAAAGTCTTGGTTGTGATGAAGCGAGCTTCAGAAAATATTTTATTCTGACTCGTGAATTCAATTTCCTATAACATGAACTAATTTATTAATGAAACTGTTGCATGATTTGTTCTATTAATCAACTTAGATTAAGATTGTATCACACACAAACACGCGGGAACTAATAACATGTGCTCTTGTTGCATTTGCGTGTCTGTTTTGTAACACGTGATTAATATTGTTTTGTTTGTCATGTTTGACCTTTTGTCTTTGTCACTATTAACTTGCGGCTGATTATTCATGGCATGTGCTTTTTATATGTGCTTACATGTTTGTCTTATGTTGTGTTTGTCTGTCTGTGTATCATTTAATCATCTTTTTACTCTTTCAGAAACTTAAAGCTGGACTATATGAAGAATGGTAGATATTTTATGTGCTGCTTTATTTGTTTGCTTTTTCTAGATGTCTTTTATTAATGGGTTAATTAATAATTAGCAATGGTCGGGTGGTAACAGAAGGGTTTGTTTTACCTGAATTAATCACTCTTTTTGTGTTTGTTTAAATACTAGCCCGAGAGTGGTTTGTGGCCTAGTTCTGATTCTGAAGAAAAGTTGGTCGGCCTGTACGTGAGCAGAGTTGGAGCCAAGTGCAGTCATCTTGGAAACTTTCCATGTGTTTTTGCTTCACCTTTGAAAAGACTGTGGCTCTAACAATAGAGACTTATTCACGAACTGCTCTGGATGTTCTTTTTACAAGGCCGAGGAAATGACAGGGATGATTTTGCCGAGCTTTGGTGGAAGTCAGAGAAGCAACTTTTTAAAATGTTGCAAAACGCTCGGAAGTCGTTGTCACCTCATGTCAATGAACAATAATACGGTGATGTTCATACCCTGGAAGAGGTGGTTTTGGTGGTCTGACAGTCATCAACCAATCAGAGTGCTGAACTTTCTTAAAGAATTACATTTAGTTAGATTAAGTGAGCAAAAATGGTATAAAAATTGGGCCTCTTGAAGGGAACGGGGCTGACTGTTTCCTGAGGGCGAAGTGCTGTCCGATTTCCCATTGTAAGCATTCTACTGTTTATTGATTTTATTTTCCTTTTCAGGTCAGAAAGCTAATTTAGGCAATAGGGTTAATGTTTACTTAAATTCATCATTTTATGCAATGTTGAACTTTTGGATTTTTGAGCCAATGACTAATGAATTAAACTGATTTAATAAAAATTAAATGTTTGATATTAATAAAGAGCTAATAAAGTTTATGCAAATTGAAAATTATAAATAAACTTTTAAAATGACAAGCTGGTCTTGTTTATTGTAGATAGTTTAAAATGACATATTTGATTCATTCGCCTCATGATTCAGCTGCTCTGTTATTTTTATGGGCCTGGTATTGATTGGTAAGTTTGGTGACATCATTTGTGCAGAATTTTAGTAGGAGCGCTGGATCAGTTGTGGATGAGGAGAGCAAGTTGAGTGATGTTTTGAGCAAAGAATTTCCAGGAGTGTTTGGTACAGTGTTGGGAAAGTTAAGGGGCTTTGAACACAAAATACTACTTAAGGCTAATGCGGAACCGAAAGTGCACAAAGTTAGACCCATCCCAATGTTAATTATACATGAAGTGAAGGGAGAGTTGCAAGGACTGTTGGCAAAAGGGATCATTGAGGAAGTGGAAGCCTCTGAATGGATCAGTCTTATTGTCGTTGCACGGAAACCTAATGGCAAGATCCGTTTATGCATAGACCTACGCCATCTAAATAACAATATTATTATAGAAAAAATTCCTTTACCTAAGATCAACGAGATGGTATCCTCTTTTAAAGGCGCTACATGGTTCTCGACTATAGACTTATCTGCTGCATACCATCAGGTTGAGTTGGAAAGCGAATCAAGATATCTAACGGCTTTTATCACACCTTTCGGGTGTTATCAATTTAGACGAATGCCATTTGGTTTAGCGTCAGCTGCGGCTGTATTTCAGAGATTGATGTATTGGTTATTGGAGAACATGGATATGATTGCGTTCTTTCAGGATGACATTTTGGTGGCGGCAAAGAACAAGGTTGAACATGACTCTAAGTTGAGACAGGTTTTGAAAGTTTTGGAAGAGGCAGGACTTACGGTGGAGTTATCAAAGTGTAAGTTTTGCAAAAGAAGTGTATCTTATTTGGGACACATCATAAGTGAAGAAGGAGTGAAACCTAAGCCAGCATTGATTGAAAATATTGTGAATTCAGGTGCACCGAGTACAAAGGAGGAGATAAGAGCATATCTTGGTATGGCGGAATATTGCGCAAAGTTTGTGAAAAATTTTGCGTCAAAGGTGTTTAACATTCGGAGTTTGCTTAAGAAAAATACAAAGTTTGTTTGGACTAAAGAGTGCCAAGATGAATTTGATAAGATTAAAGTTGATTTACAGAACGTCAATGCTTTAGCAAGTTTTGATCCTAATGTTGAATGTTTGTTGACAACGGACGCGAGCGATAAAGGTATAGGTGCAGTGTTATCTCAGAAAGATATGAAGGGAAAAGAGGTAATTATTCTTTTTGCATCAAGAGCACTTTCCCCGGCTGAAGTTAGGTACCCCATTATTGAAAGGGAGGCGTTGGCATGTGTGTGGGCACTGGAGCATTTTAGGGCCTTTGTGTGGGGGAAGCCAGTAACTATTAGGACAGATCATCGTCCATTAGTGAAAATTTTGTCATCGGATGGCATTTCTGGGGCTTAGGCTAGAATAGCAAGATTATCAACGCGCATGAAAGAATTTATTTATAAAATGATTTATTTGCCAGGAAGAGACAATATAATCGCAGATTGCCTATCTAGATTGCCATCTCCACTAGAGGAGTGTGTAGATGACCCGTGGGGGACTGTTAGTTTTGCTTTAGTTCATGATTCTGGAGCCCCTGCTATCAGTAATAAAGAGTGGTTGGAGGAACAGGACAAAGATGTTGAACTCAAAAAGGTTAAGGAGTATATTTGTGCTGGTTGGCCAAGACTATGTTCTTTAGAAGGAAATTTTAGAGCATTTTGGGAGGTTAGGATGGAGTTGTCTTTAGAAAAAGATATACTTTTCAGAGGTGACAGAGTTGTTTTTCCGGTTTCTTTAAGGAAGAAGGTTTTAGAGCTGTGTCACGAGGGACATTTTGGTATTGGGAGGAACAAAATTATAGTGAAAAGTATGTTTTGGTGCCCAGGTGTGGATAGGGACACGGAAGTATTTGTTAGGAATTGTGAAGTTTGTAGTTCAGCGGATAAGACTCTTAAAACTTTGAAACCTTGCATGAGTGATGGATTGATTCCGGAGCTTCCGTGGGAAACAATTGCAGTGGATGTCATTGGGCCAATTGGTGAAATGAAAGAGTTTGGGTTAGTGGCTATTGATTTATTCACAAAGTGGCCTATTGTAAGATTTGTGGACAAAGCAGACACATGTAATGTGTTAAAATTTGTGGACAAGATTTTTACTATGGAGGGTTTACCGGTTTGTGTCCTTACGGACAATGGTGTGCAATTTTTGTCGCACCTGGCTGGTAGTTATTTTCAGAAGTGTGGTGTTAAACATAAGACAACTGTGTTATACAATACTAGTGGGAATGGCACTGTTGAGAGATTCAATAGGGTGATCAAGGGTGTTATTCAGGCAGCTGTTAATAAAAAATTGGATTGGAATGTCCAGGTACAAAAGGCAGTCTGGTCTTACAGGACTACATCACAAACAGGTACAGGATTATCTCCTTTTGTTCTGGTGAGGGGGAGGTTACCGAGGAGCAAAATCAATCCAGGTTGGTTAATGGAAGGAAAAATTACACACTGGTCACCAACTGAAGTAAAGAAGGACTTGGAGTTACTCCATTCTAAAAGTAAAGAGTTTTATGATAACCACCATGGTACGAAAGATGTGGAAATTAAAGTAGGTGAATGGGTACGTGTAAAGAAACCTTACAAAGTACCAAAAGGCGAAAGCCGTTTTGAGCCACAGAAACAGGTAATTGAGGTTTTGAGAAATGCTGTTAGATTAAGTGATGGAAAAGTATGGAATTTGAAAAGTATTGCCATTAGTCGCAATCAGCGTAATGGGGTGGAGGAAGAAACGACAAATAGCCAAAATATGTATGATTGGATGGAAGACCATTTTGAGAATAGCTGTTTACAAGCACAATTTGCTGGAATGGATGAGAACACGAATGGAGTTGCAAATAATTCACTTACTGTGGGTCAGTCTTTTTGTGAGGAGGGGGGAAGAGTTGGTGCTAACAATGTCAGTGGTAAATCCAATGGTGATTTAAACAATGTCAGTGGTGAGTCCAATTTAGTTGAGAGAGGTTATGGTAAAATAACTAGTACATTACCCTCTTGGCTCAAGGACTATGTTATGAAATGATTTATGCACATATATAGTTTTATCTTTTCATTATTGTTATTCCTTAGTTTTCCTTTAGTGATCTTGTAATTTTTTTTAGGTCTGTTTCCTTTCTTCCTTTTGTTGAAGAGAGGGGGATGTGTTGTGTTGCTTTTGTTTGGTTTTTATCTTTAAGGCTCGTGGCTTGTGGTGAGAATGCTATGATGCCATGTAGAATGTTAGAGCTGCATCTTTAGAATTGAGGAGCAGTTGTAGGTCAGTGGTGTTGGGCAGCGGCTGCTCCCTGGCGCTCACCTGTATTATTTTACATTGCTTCAATAAAGCTTGGAACTACATATATGGCTGAGAGCATCTTTACAATGATGTTGAGTCTCTATAACAATTACATAAGATTTTTCCTTAGTATGGCCTTAGTAGTAAAATTCTGCAGAGTTACAAAAAAACTCAGCGAGATTCCGCAGAGTTCTGCCAATGGGTGGAAATCGGCAAGCCACACTGCTTGTGCTATGTTTTAGCGGCAGGAATTAATTCTACACTGAAAAATCATGGTGAACGGCACCATGTGGCGTGCCAGAGGGCGCAGCTACTCGAGTTGATTTTGTTGCTGCTAAAGTATATTTTAATGGCAGCCTTCTCACTGTGAACGGCATTGACTGCCTGCACTGGAAAAATCATACTGGATGTCCTCCTAGCAATCAAAAATCTAACTTACCATTTTGGTGTGCACAGAAAGAAATTCCATCACACGGTGGTTGGTGAAATATGGCCGGATCTCCACGTTACAAGAGTAACATGCAGTCACTAAATGTCCACAAATTCCACTGGTGGAACGGAATATCTCTCCTACCCCTACTGTTAATCCAAAACAACATCAGTGTAAACAGTAAATTACAGCGGCTATTTGTCTCTTCTGCATCCTTCCCTGTCCGCTCCTTCTGGCCGAACCTGGACACATACTGGGAATTAAGACATCACTCCACACTTACATGAGATACACACACTCTGCATTCACACTTATATTGTTAGCCCAAGGTGCTTGCTCATAAACTACATTCTTAGCCAGTTAAATGTGATACTGCTGACATATATGGTAATCTTCAGATCATTAATTCTAATATTGACAAAGCTGACTTAAAGCCTGATTTGGATACTGATCGAACCGGACACTGAAAGACCATCAGTGGCGGTCCAAACCCTGACAGGGTGTCGGTCCAACTTCTGCATTCAATGCAGCCGGTCGGACCCTAAGCGGTCGAAGGGAAGACCGTCGCCTCTGACAGGATAATGTGATACTGGCGGGGTGTTGGTCGGAATCGGAATCCTGAATGGAGGTGGTGCTGAGGCAGGCACCGGCATCGGGATTACAATATCCCTTTCCGATCGCCTTTTCATGTTGGAAAGACTGCCATGAAAAAGCTGTCGGAAACAGATTTTGGGGGCTCCAAACAGGGACACATCCATCGTGGGCCACTGTAAAGCAAACCAGGGGGCACATGTAGTACTCCCACTCACCTCCATGCACCACATGTTGCATGTCACACGGTGCATGGATGAGTAGGAAGTGCTCCTTTGCATGGAGACTTGTGATGCGGTCCTTTTCCTGCGCCGCAGCACTAGCTGCTGTGTAAAGAAGCACTTTGCGACCGCCAGCCCGGCAGTCGCATCGTAATGCAGCAGTCGTACCACCGCCTGCTTGTCGGGCGGGCTCCTGACTGCTGTGATAGCAGGCAGTGGTCGGTCGGCCTGCTATCATAATGAGCCCCTTAGTGTTCCATTCTTCTTATGGCCTTTCCCTTGACCTGTGTCACCTTTGGAGTACCTGCATATCTTTTTGGGGGAAACTTAATTTTACTGTTCCAAACACCCTAACTGAGTGCATGTTAGAGTGGTAGTGGTGAGATGATTGTGACGGTTCTGTTTCTTGTCTGGTTATTTGGTTCCTAATCCTGGTTCCAGTAGTGTGTGTGCCATCCTGGCTTCTGTCTGTCCCCAAGTACTTGAGGGTAATTTGCCCTTATTCTCACCCTTGTTTCCGCAGTTACCCCTTCCCCTGTCCCTTTAAACTTGTGTTTGGTATTTTCCACCCTGGTACCCCTCTGAATAGTTCCCTGTTCCCAAGCTCATTTGTCTATGTGTATCTGCATTCTCTCTAGTAACAAAAGATACTAACTCTGGATAGTTCCTGCTTCAGAATCTCTATGACCTAACTTTTGCTGTTTACTGTTTTTTGCTACAACCTTGGGCCACGGATGCCTATTCCGCAAGAGTCATTTAGAGAAAATTTGATTTTCCAAGGTAAGTAATATCAATGTCAAAAATATCTCTGTTTTTATTATTGTTTACAAAAATATCAATCTTGTTAATATCGATGTTAAAAATATCCATGTTGTTAATATCATACACAAAAATATTGTTGTTAATAATATAGATTTTTAATTATCTTTATGTATTTTAGTATATGCTTTAATTGTATATGTTAAAAATTGTTTGTATACTTATTGCTAATGTTTTTAATATAGTTTGTAAATTTGTAGTTGTTTTTAAATTGTATTTAACTGTTTATTGTAATTTTCAGTGTGGTAGCCGCCTGTAGTGATTATAAGAGTACAGTGTTAGAAGTCAATTAATTAGAATTAATAATAAATAATATTTAATTATTTAATTGATACTTAATTATGTAAATTGTTTAAATAATTAATTTGTTAAGTTATGTTTTAGGTGCGGGTGGTTGGGTTTGTAGGGGTACAGGGTGGCAAGTGAATTATTTTTAATTAATTAATAATTCATTTGTGGGGGCGCTAGGTGGCGCACAAGCGGAATGGCCCCCACTGTGTGAGGCTCCAGCAGTCCGGTGCTGTTATCCGTTAATTATTCTTGTCCCAATGATATATACTGCCCGAGATAACACGGGAAGGTGCAGCCCCTCTACAGAGGAACAAGCGGTACTGGGCCCAGAAGCGCCCGTGTTGAACTGAGGCGGCCATTGGCGAACAGCAGCTGAGATCGGGCTGCGTCCCCTGATGATCCTGGTACTGGGGCGGGGACACGGCATGCACGCAAGTACTGCGGCTTCCACGGGGCATGCAGGCCGGCGTAGAGTAATGGCGGCGGGGAGTGAGTGCTGAGTGCTCCCTAGAAAGGCGCGCCATTATCCGGACCCCGAGATAATCGCTGGTAAGCCGGGCGATCGTCTGCAATTAAGGCGGTGTAGGGGGATATATACGAAAGGAGCCGAATCGGCCCTTCGGATCATGTGGATTGCAAACCGGCCATAAAAGGCAGAACGAGAGCGGCAATACCCTGAAGGCGGGGAAGCTCCGGGCTGGGAATGCGTCATGCATCAGCTTATTTGAAGGGACCTAGATGGGGAATCTGAGCGTCTGGCATATGTGAGGCCCCACACAGGTGTAGCTCCGCGCTCACTTGAACGCAAGAATGAGGACATAGAGGCGAGAAGCAGAAGGAACAATATTCGCGTTTTGGGGATACCGGAGAGTACGAACACAGGCAAGATGGAGGAGTATATAGAGAAGTTACTGTTAGCAGTGTTGGGGGTGGATCTTCTATCACCTCACTTCATTGTCGAAAGAGCTCATCGCTCCCTCGGGCGCGACCTCCCCTTGGTAGCACTCCCAGGCCTAATACATAGTTCCTCCCATTGGAAGGAGGCACTCTGTTGCACAGCTTAGTAATTCAGACGTGTCAGTCTTTCTGATTAATCATCAAATTAATTCTTCCTCATTTTGGGGTTCCAAAAAGTATTTTATTTTCCATCAAGGTTTCCAAAAAGTATCAATTTCTGATTATATATCCAACATTACTGTAATCCAATCACATTCCTTCCCCAATGCATTTCGGGCTAATAGGAAAGCCCTTCCTCAGGGGACAACTCTATGAAAAAAGGAACAAATCAACGTATCACTGTATGTAACGGAAAATTACTGTGCATGCAATGTTCAACATTACTACCCATGTAACCGTCATATCACGTTCATCTAAAAGTGCCCAAATATCCGTGCGGACGTTGGAAAAACCATGCATGTATTGTACTGTGAAGAAGTCTAATACGCGGTGAATCAGAACCCAGGTGTGTTAGTGTAAATCAATCCAATCCGTCAGTAACAATGCGTGTTAAAATAACCTGATACCACGGTCACCGAGTGGTGTGTTAAGAAAAAAGCTCCAAACATTATAAATGCGTTAAGCGTGAGCAGCATACTCACGGACTGTTAGTTAGAACTGTAACGCTGTCTCTGAAACAGAACGGCGCGTGTTTAGAAAATAAACGTAGTAACGTTTAGCTCATTAGTGCAATATAATACAGTCTCGTGCCACGAGTACTTACTAGGTGTTGTGGTTAGGAGTGCGCGTAGCCGTAGGTGAGTCAGGAACCCCAGCGGTGTTCTCACAAGGTGCTGTTTTTACCGGCTCGTGGGTGCATGCAAAAGGTAAAAAGTGAAAACGGACTAAAACCCAAAACTAAACCAAAACGCGGCGGCCATCTTGAGTGAGTGAAATGTGGATAGTATACGGAAAATATATAAACATCCGAGGTGAGTTTGTTTCTACTGAAATTCAGGTACTTTCAGAGGAATTAAAATACATAAACAAATATTATGAACATTGCAGATTACAAATAACACAAAAATTCCATTCGATCATTCAGACCGTGTGGCTGCATCAATGCCATATAGCGAATCCAAAAGTTCTCTCTTTTGAGCAGCGTCTGTTTGTTGTTGTGAGTGGGGGTAATCTGTTCAAGGATGACAAATTTCAGTTGAGCTACAGAGTGTTTTTGTTCAACAAAGTGTGCAGCCACAGTAGATTTCAAATTTCCTGTTCTTATGTTGCTTTTATGCTCAAGTAAACGAATCCTGATCTTTCTCTCCGTGTGTCCGATATAACACTTGCCACATGGGCACTTGAGCATATAGATCACATTGGCTGAATTGCAGGTGGCATTCACTCTCAATTTCACCGGGTGTCCCTTCATTGGGTGACTGATGGTATTTCCTAGGATACAAATATTACAATTACTGCAATTGTAACAAGGACGTAGGCCTTTGTGTGTGGTAGATTCACTTTCTTTTGTGGGTTTTTTTAGAATCTCCTTCAAATTGCGACCCCTAGTGTATGCAAACATAGGTGGTTGATCAAAAATACCTCTGAAGTCTGGTTCGAAGTTCAATAATGCCCAATGTTTGCGAATGATATTCTTGTAACAGTTACTCAGAATGCTGTATTTAGAGACCACCACCATCCTGGTGTTTACTGGTTTGACCGTGGGTTTTAGCAAATCTTGTCGTTGCATGTCTCCAACTCGGCTGACTGCTGTGTCTAGGGTTTGTTGTGGATATCCTCTATTTTTAAATCTTTCCACCATGTTGGTGATTTCTTGTTGACAAGTATTTTCCGAGGATACTATTCTTTTCACTCGCATCAGTTGGGATAAGGGTAGATTGCGTTTCAGCCCCGGTCTGTGAAAACTCTGGTGGTGCAAAAGTGAGTTCCTGTCAGTAGGTTTTCGAAAAATTGTGGTGTTCCAATTTCTGTTATCACATTGAATCTCCACGTCCAGAAAGTGTATGCATCTCCTGTCCATGTTCCAAGTGAATTGTAGTCGCTGGTTGATGCCATTCCATGTGTTGAGAAATTCTGTTAGTTCCAACTCTGTTCCTTTCCAAAGAATAAAGATGTTGTCGATAAATCTTAAGAAGATTTTGCCATGTCTTAACCAGGTGTTGTGGTTGAGGATGTGTGTTTCTTCAAACACTTTCATCACAATGTTCGCATAGGACGGCGCCGCACAATTACCCATGGCGGTCCCATTTAGTTGGTGAAACCATTGGTTGAACACCGTGAAGTAGCTGTGAAGAAGTGTAAAAATCATTAATTCCATGATCAGTGTTTTCATGTCTGGGTCCAGATCGGAATTGGCCAATTCTTGTTCAATGGCAGTTATACCCATGTCATGCGGTATTGATGTGTAGAGTGAACATACGTCCACTGTACACATTAGTAGATCTTCATCATCCCAGGCCTATCATCGCGCGCCTATTGAATTATAGGGACAGAGATGTGGCCGGAGAGAAAAAACAACTGCATTACGAAGGGGTGTCCTTTACCATGTCTCCTGACTTCACGATACACGTCCAGGAGCAGTGACGCAAATTCCTTTCTGTAAAACAAAAGTTGAGGCATGCCCAGATTGATTAATCCTTACTTTACCCTGCCCGCCTCCGAGTCACGCGCCAGGGGACCCAAACGTTCTTCACAAAGCCTCAGCAGGTCGAAGACTTCCTAAAACAGCTTAAGAGACAACAGAAGGCATTATCCACAACGGAAAACTCGCCAAGAGCACAATCACCGGGTGTGGAATGAAATTTACAGAGATAAGTGACTGCTAGTTGATCTGTATTTATCACTCAACATAAACACTGCAATGATTGCAATGCAGCAGGCGAATCCAAGGCACGATACCATGTACTCGGGGAATGAGATAACAACGACGACACGAATGTCGGTTGGGACATACAGATCACGGACAGTCGGACACCCTCAAAGCCTACTCAAGGACTTGACTAGCGACGCAAAACACCTGGAATGGCGAGAGGTAACCGTGGGCCACCCAGCAATACTTCCCCAAACAGGTGTACCCCACTACTTTTCTACCTTGTTGTACCTGTTTTTGGTTGGTCTTCTTTTTTTCTCTTTTCTAGGTCTACTCTGGGATGAGTCAGAGACATTAATTGCAATGGTTCGGTTTCTGGGTGCTAGGGAGGGGGAGAGTTCATCGTAACTAGCATAATTTGGGATGCTTCAGTGGGTGGGGGTAAGGGTACGGGTGGTTGAATGTTATGACAAAAATAGCATGCAGTATACTTTCAGGAACTATGACTCTCTCAATGAACAACTGCTGAACTATACAGCTTCGCAATGAAGTAGATATTGCTCAGTGAGATGTAACAATGACCCTGGAGGATAATTCCGTATTAAGGGTGATGTCTTGGAATGTCATGGGCATAGGAGATCTGAGAAAACGAAGGCCGATTCTGGCCTATCTAGATAGACAACAGATACAGGTGGCTTTACTTAGTCCACAATCCCTAGCCACATTCGCCAACAAATGGGCAAGCAGCAGGCTCTTCTCCTCTTACTCCTCGTATGCTCGAGGCACAGCCATACTGATTAAAAAGCAGACACCTTTCGTATTGGCGTGTGCGATAGAGGATCCGCAAGGGAGATATGTCATAGCATGGGGGCGGCTTGATAGAGACTCGGTTATGATAGCAAACTGCTATGGCCCTAACGTGGACACCCCCAAGTTTTTTACTAACATATGGGGAAAAAAATGAATGTAGGATCCACCCATATAATATGGGTGGGTGATTTTAACGTAGCCCTTAACCCAGCTCAGGACATGTCTAATGCTGCTACACATCATTATAATAACTCCAAAGGGGTTTTGCAGGGAATACTGGAGGAAGGCAGCCTAATAGACAGCTGGCGTTACACCCACCCATAGGTAAAGGAGGGAACGCATTTTACGTCTCACACAGGGACATGGGCATGCATCGGTTATTGTTTGCTTTCAAGGGGATTCGGATCAACTATTCATAATGTTGTAAACCCTGCTAGGACTTTCTCAGATCATTGCCCCGTGAAACTAGCTCACTCCTCCAGGATATGATAAACCCAGACCTAGTTGGAGGTTGCAACCCAATGCTTTGTTAGATACTGTTTTTCAAAGTGAACTGGGTGAGGAGATAAAGGACTTTTTCCTCAGAAATAAAGGGTCAGTGAACAGCGTGGAGGGTTTATGGGAGGCTTTTAAAGTTACAATGGAGCTGAAACAGCTGGAAGTGCGGATGGGATGGGGAGAAACAGGTCAAGTGCAGAAAGATTTCCGGGGGAAATTGTCGGAGTATGAAGACGCTGCAGCAAGGGAGGTGAAGTTCAAGGGGCGCTACTGGGTGGCTCGCAGATACGGCGAAGGGGAGCGGCCAGAAAGGGCACTGGCTGATTTGACTAGTTGCCCACGTTTCACAACTCATATATTAGAGATTGAGGGGTCTGGGGAGGTAGTGCAGTGGGACACGCTCATTATACTTAACACGTTCACCACATATTATAAAGCGTTGTATACCACGAAACGACAAGGACCAGTGGACCTGGATAGCTTCATAGGGGATGTAGCACTTGGGTGGCTTGGTGATAGGCAGATGGAGTTTTTGTGCCTTCCTTTCGAGATAGACGAAATCAGAGAAGCAATTATGCAATTGAAAAATGGGAAGGCACCGGGCCTAGACAGTCTTCCCGCTAAATTGTATTAAAGCTATATTCACATTATGGCACCAGTTCTTAAGGAAGTGTATGAGGAATCCTTTGAAATTGGGACACTCCTCCCCCTCAATGAGGGAGGCGTTGGTCACTTCCTCTTGAAGCCTGGAAAATCTCCTAGCTCATGCGACTCCTACCGGCCATTGTCGCTAATAAACTGCGACTCAAAGATATTAGCGAAAGCTCTGGCTAATCGCCTATCTCTGCTGATGGATACGCTCATACTTCCCGACCAGTCAGGTTTTGTCCTGGGTAGGGCCACTACTCATAATCTCCACACCTTGTTTTCCTTGATCCCGACAGTGATACCTGAATTTCCGACCTCTGCGGTTTTTTTGGCTGCCACTAAGGCATTTGATTCTGTGGAGTGGGACTATCTCTTCGTAGTATTACAGCGTATGGGATTCCTGCTCCTATTCATCTCTTGGATTAGATTGTTGTATCACCAACCCACTGCCAAGGTATTGATGAATGAACATCTTTCTCCCATGTTTTCCATCTCGAGGAGCACCCGGCAAGGGTGCCCATTGTCCCCACTTTTATGCGCCATAGTGATTGAATCGCTGGCCTCCAGGCTTCGTCAGTACCATCAAGATAATTAGTTCCGCTGCTGTTTGCATCAGATTCTGATCTCTTTGTATGCAGATGCTGTGACATCATATGTTAGGGATCCCCAACAGAACCTAAATCCCCTGCTGCGGGAATTCATAATGTTTGGTAGATTATCTGGCGTCAATGTTAATTGTGGAAAATCTTACGTTTTCCCTCTTACATCAGCGGTCCCTCAATTTCCACTGGACTTTCCGTTGGAGTGGTGCGACAGTGATCTTCGATATCTGGGCATACAAGTGACCAGAGAAGACACGATACAGCTTAATTATGGTACAGATATTACCCGACTAACCAGCAAAATCACATGCTGGATCTCGCTACCCCTCTCGTTTGCGGGTCGCGCATCCCTCATAAAATTATTATACTTCCGCAGTTCCTATATCTTTTTTTAAATATACCTTACCACCCTGGGCCTTATTTTTTTAAAACCCTATGTACTGAATAATTAGATTGCTCTCGGGAGGAAAGCAGCCAAGACGTAAATGGTCCATACTTACGCGGCCATACGATCAGGGTGGCTTCGACATCCCAGATTTTGAAGTTTATTTCCTCAGCGTGCAAGCTCATTATGCCTATTACTGGGTCTAAGACCCTAGGCATGTGCCGCAGGTGGCTACGTAGGACTGGCTTGCTGACCCTGTGCTGTTGAATGGTATCATACATGGTCCTACCCGCACCCGAGCAACGCCGCCCACCACGGTCACAAGCACGGTTGACGTATGGAACCGTATAACTGCACTCCTTTCTTCACCTCTCTTGTATTCCTCGCGGCTCCCGCTGACTTACCACCCCTGTGTGTCGCTACAGCAAGAAAGGGGGTTTCTTAACTTATGCAAGTGTATTCATGTTACCACGTGGGGACCTATTCCATGAAGGAATATTCCGCTCCCTAGACCATATGTTCCAAGGCATACAGCCTACACCTTTGGATGTATTCCTATACGTGCGACTGCGGCAGGAGGTATGGTCGGTCATTTCAGACTTCCCACAGGAACCCGCGAACCTCGCTCCATTACATCAAATGCTAGGGTCTACAGATGGGAAACACTTATTGTCAGGCCTATACAGCTGCATAAGCGAACAACAAGAGGGAATCACCAGTTCGGCCCGCACACATTGGGGCGAGGAGCTGGGGCAGGTGGTGACTGATTATCAATGGCAATATTGCTGTCTTCAAACCTCACAAATTTCTGCTAGCTGCAGACTGAGGGTGATACATTAGAAATTCCTGCAACAACTATATTACACACCTGTCAAAAAGTACAGATTTAAATTAACGGATAATGATAGATGCGAGAGATGTGGAAGGTCAGGGGTGGGATTTCTGCATCTGGCATGGGACTGTCCGGCGGTGCAGGATTTCTGGAGTCAGGGCTTTGAGGCACTTGAGAAGATGACAGACAGCATGTTGGCGAGGGAACCCTTGGTGGCGCTTCTGGGCTATAAAGCGCAAAAATAAGGATATCATCAGCGTATGCGGAGAGCTTCACATTTTTATCTCTGTATCGAAACTCAGCAATAGATGCCTTGTCCCGAAGGCTTTGAGAGCTAGGATGAACAAGAGCGGAGACAATGGTCAACCCTGACATACTTGACATTTTAGTGGAAAGCAATTGGAAATGTTACCATTAACTGGAATGGATGCCATGGGGGATTTATAAAGTAGAGAAATAAGTGAGATGAAGTGGGGGTCCAGACCATGTCAGGACAAGGACTTGAGTAAGAAGGTTCAATCATTGTGATTATCTGCTTGTTCTGTGCCAATAGATATCACTGCTAAGGAATATGACAAAGAGGAAGCTTTGTTCAATACATAAAAAAATAGCCTGGAATTGTCTGATGCAAATCTACCTTTGAGAAACCAGGATGGCTCCTTGCCTATCAATGAGGATAAGAAAGGTTCAAGACATAAGGCAATAGTTTGGCAAACATTTTATAGTCTACTTTTACCAAAGAGATAGGTCTGAGGTTCTTACAATGTGTGAGGTCTTTGCCCTGCATATGGATGAGACAGATGGTGGCATCCTGGAAGGTTCCCCGAGCAGATCCAGTTCTTGCAAAGAATTGAAAAAGTTTGAGTAATCTGGGAAGTAAAGTGTTAGAGAAGTGAAGAAAAATTCCACCGTAAAACCATCTGGTCTTGGAGTCTTCCCCTTCTTAAGAGTTTGAAGTGCCTGAAGAATCTCTGAATCTAAATCTAAATGGTCACAGATAGGATTTACAACAGCTTTTAAATATGTGTCAATCTAAGAAGTATGCCCCAGAAGAAAGAGTATAAAGAGTTTGGTAAGACTCCACAAACTCATCCAAGATCTCATTATCTTTAAACACAGGAGTACCTGCAGAAGATGTTACAAAATGTAATGTATGACATTGTTTCCGGATCGTCAAATATTGAGCTAAAAGCTTAGCCATTCTATTTTGGCTGCCATAGTAACAAGCATTACTACAGAGTAAAATAGAGGAAGCTTTATCCGCCATAAATGTGTACCATATTAATTGAGGAGAGATTTCAGTATCTGCATAAATCTGGAAAAAATCCTCAGTAAAGTTAATGAAAGAAGAGGAAAAAGCAGGGACAAGTATAGACAAGTGGTGAAACCAGACCACATGACCATGGTATCGATTATGGGGCCAGATGAAGCTTGTTGGAATTTGAGGTAGCCCATAGAACAGTTGGAATGCCCAATGTGGAAGACTTTTCATCCAATTACACTGAATGCAATATCTAGTTATTAAACTCCAGAAATACATCACTATGCACCATTTTGAGCCCTGATGAAGTTCCAGGAGTGTATGGAATGAAACGCATTGGCTGGATTTAAAAGTTTATATTGAAAAGTAATAAAAAGAAGATAATTTGAAATGTACACTGGATTCTGGACTCTTTCCTGGTGCACCTTCTTTTAGACTATAAGTTTGTGATCTGTCAAACAGTGACACGAAACAGCGGCAAGAGCCGGGAGAATTGTGCACAGGACACTCTACTTGCTGAGATTGGAGATTGAGGTGCAGCCTATATATTCCACCTCTGGAGTGTTTTTCTTTGTACAGGAGCATTATTAACCCTCCACTGACTTGATATGGAATGTACCGGGAGCAAATCAAGATCCGTAACAACTGGGGCATGATCGGAAATCACAATAAGTTCAATAGTAGTGGTAATAAAATTTTGGGAAAGCAGTTTACTTTCAAAAATATTGTCAAGCCTAGATAGGGAGCCATGAGGGATAGAGAAGAAAGAGAATTCTATTCTATAGTTGAGGGATTACAAAGTCTCTAGGAGTCCACAAGAAGATGTTGTGCAAGAGAGGAGTAAAATTGTGCAATTTGTGTAGTAGGAATTTGGCTTGGGATTGGCGATCAACAAAAGAAACTATGATTGGATTGCAATCCCCCAAAATAAAAAAGTCAACATTACACCGCAAACATTTCTTGGAAACAATAGGCCAGAAGGAATAATCTAATTGAGTAGGACCATTAATATTACAAACCATTAAAGGAATATCATTGATAAGTAATTTGACAATAAGCCATCTCACTTCAGTATCACATTCTTGGGATATAGTTACACACTACTATTTCTTATGGCATAAGAGGATTACTCCATTCTTCTTAACAGAAGCTGGCGAAACAAAAACTGAGCCCATCCACCCACGTTTAGGCTACCCACGTTTAAGCTTTACGGCCTCAGTTTCCGTAAGGTGAATTTCTTGGAGAAGAACTAAATCAGAAGTGAATGTGGCTAAATGCGATAGAATTATCTGTCTATTTATTGGGTTATTAAACCCTTTTACATTCCAGGAGAATGTGCTGAGTGTTAAAACAAGCAAAACTAAACATGTACAAATGGTCTTCAATAATAACAAGAACTGCAAACATATATCCGATGAGAAACAAAGAAGAGGAGGAAGAGATGAAAATCAAGGGATAATGATAAAGAAAGGAAGGGAAAAGAGCAGGAAAGAAAAGATAGTGCATGTCAAATAATGGTGAATGTAAAATCATACCTGATGAGATTGAACATATGGGTGGGGTCGATGACAGCACAGTGTTAAGACTGCACAGCAAGGCAATAACATGCATAGATAGTTCTACTAAACATTACAATAACACAATAAACATCAAGAAACCTGTAAAACAGAAAACGATTAATTAGCAAAAAGAAATAAACATAGTAGATACCTTGTAGAGAACAAATGCATAATAAAAATACACCAAAGATTGAATGTAATATTTGTAAGAACAGTTACGGTACGTTTGGCTCTTTGAAGGATTTGAGGTATACATGGTACTGGCAGAATGAAGGTGAAGAAAGTCCCCCGAGAGCTGCATAAGAAGTCTACGAAGTAGTTTTATTTTGAAAACTCACTTTGAAAAGACAAGGGGGAAACAATGCAAAGCGAGCCCCTAGAGAGCGAAGTTGTGGACGAAGGTCAAGAAATTCCTTTCTTCAGGCTGCTATGGCTTGAGAAACGTCCTGCGAAATGAAGATTTTTCTTCCTGACCATAGGAGTTGCTTTTTGAACTTTGCTGCATTGAGGACCTTCAATAAGTCCATACATTCTAGAAAGAAAAGTATCACTCTTCTAGGTTTAAGGGAGGAAGAAGGCAGTTGAGAACGATGATCTAGTCTGTGAGCCCTCAGAATATTCAATATTGTAGATGGTGGAAAGTCTACTAACTGTGGCATGAAGGTAATATAAAACAATATGGAGTCATTACCCTCAAGTCCCTCCAGAAGTCCATAAACACGGAGGTTGTTCTGCCTGTTTCTATTTTACAAGTCCTCTGACAGCATTTTTAACAGTGCCACCTCCTTTTCCAAAAGTAAAATGTTATTTGCCTCATCCTGAACTCACTAATTGTTTGCTCCATTGATGAGACTCTTGCTTCCATTGGTGAACAGTTGTCATCAAGACATTGAATGTAAGTGTTGGTTTCCTCAACAAATGGGCGCAGAGCTCTTATTTCATCTAGCAGAGTTCTAATGAGATAGGTGAAGAAATTTAACCGGAGAAGGAGGATCTTGTTTAATCCGCTTATGACTAGAGGTAGCATTGCTGGTTTTGAGAGATGGTAAGGATATGGAGGACATGTTAGAAATAGTTGAAGGTGCAACATTGATAATGCCACCCGCTCGTGTGTCCGCCTTTAATTAGTACAGCAACTCCAGAGAAGAAGGGGTTGTTTGATGAGAAGAAAATGTATATTTCCTTAGTCTGCCCATCACATTTCAATACCAGTGCACCAAAGCAGAGGACGTAACTGAGGTGACTGAGGTAGTTATGTAAACCCTATCAGAATGTCTTCCGAGAGCATACCAGAAGGAAACGAAGTAAAACCCTTGCAGAAGGATCTGAACAGGAGAGGAAATCATCAAGATGGCATATGAAAAAGTATTTGGTATAGGTGATCATTTAATATAAATCCGGCAGGCTTCCAGGAGAAGGGAAACATTGCATTGCACGCACTTGAAATCCTCAAGATAGCCGCTATGTTGAGGAGCTGGACTGCCACACAACAATGTGATATGAAGTCCGCTCAAAAAATGGTGAAAAGAAGATGTTCCTCACTAGCCCTGTGGTGTGGAGGTTAATATGAGCACCTCATGAGGTCAACATGAAGAAAAGTATGCCCCATATTGACTTGAGGGATGTGCAGGTAAAATCAGAGGCAAAGCATGACGATTAACAAGAACAAAAATAGGCAGCGAAATAAGACGTGATTATGAGTTGGGCAGTCCTCCTGTAGCACTGCCACCGCTGTGCTGCCAGGAGGATCGCCAAGCCCGTGCTGCGGCGGTCTCATGTAGGCAGCTGTGTTAGGCTCATAGGAGAGCCCTAACAGCAGACCGCCAGTGTGAGAGTGCCTGCAGTATATTCCTGCAAGGTGTGGCAAGTACCATGTTATGCATGCTTCACCTTGCAGGAATGAGGGTGCAATTCCATGGAGCCACACGCGTGAACCCCCCCCCCCCCCCCCCCCCACATGCACTCCCAGAATCAACAGGGGGCCCTTCTAAATCTCCCTTACCGGCATCTCTACCAACCTTTTCAGGGCGGGCTCTCCTTCAACAAATGGGCAGTTGATATGCAAGTCAGAATATACTCGGTGGTGCTGCCTTCCTTACCACTGTGGGATCCTGGACCCAGGCGCAGAAGACAGTCCTGTGGTGTACTGACCTCCACACTTGAAATAAGGTGGGCCTACCCGCAGGGGTAGCAGTGGTCCGGGGACCGCCATGCTCATAATTAGCCCCATAGTATTCCTTTCAGATGAGGGTGAAATACAGTTCATGGAGAAGAAAAGACCTCTTGAGAGAGAAACAACAGCATTCCATGGAGAGAAGAATTCCATTAGAAGTGCGAGGTAAATGCTAAATTGTCGCCGCTGTGAGGGAGAAGAGATCAGGCGCTCGAGTGGCATGAAGAAAGAGTAAGTGCAGCAACCAGAAGCAATCCCTCGCTCACCCAGAGAATTTGCAGAGGTCTCAGCAGTTCATGGAGCCAAACTTTCATCCGGGAGGCTTAGTGACAGCAAATGCCCTCCGACAACGAGCGTAGAGCTCCCGGCTCAAGCGACCACTTTGGCTGGCAGTCAAGATCAGCCCCCCACAAGTAGCCTCTTGTGAAAGTAAATTATACGCCGAGGTATTTCCTCTGTCCCAGTCCCTGTAAATCTCTACACTCCCCTGCTGCTTACAAAGGGTCTGGTTTGTGAGGGTCCTTGGTGCCATCTCATTGAATTGGGGAGTGGGCTAGTCAACCATGTTCAAATGTGGACGCAGGTAGGGGTTATTCAAGCTAATCGAATTATGCAAGGAGGAAGAAACTCAACAGAAATATAACCAATCTAAAAATACCAACAGGCTATGCTAAAATGTAACTTTTTCCAGAAAAAAAGTGGTGCAATTTGGCCACTTGTACAGAATGTTCAGTTTGTATAATGGAGTTGTTCATGGTTTGTGTGATGCTGCCTGCCAAAGTAGTTTTGATTCTGTGTTGAATCTACAAGCTGCATATCCCAGAGCGGGCACGAATGTTTCTTAATGCATGTTTAAAAAAATCTCACTTTTAAAAAATGCTTCTCAAAGCCCAAATCTGATGCATTAACGTGAAACACTTCTACAAGTTAAAGAAATACAATTTTTTTATTTTGAGGAGTCTTGATTATGTTTTGACATGATGTGTTGTACTCGGCTCGTGCATGGGCTCTTTAGATCCAAGCCAGTCGCTTGGCTCGGCTCTCTCTGCTAATGTGTTGGCTCATCCACCTATACTCTAAGGAATCATGTAAAAAAGTTTATTTTTGGAATTTTGGAAATGTTTGCTATAAGGCTGCCCTCCTCAAATCTCAATAAAGTAAAACTACTGCATATGCCTGTGTACCCTTCAAAGTACAGCACTCACACAGAAACTCTCTCCCAGCCTGTAAGCTCTGCCTTTTTAAAGGGGACATACATACCCCTCTGGGTCAGATACCACAGTAGAGGCTGTGGGGCCTGCCCTCCTGAAGCACAGCAGAGTATCAAACATGAAAGGAGTGAGAGGTTTTAGTGATTAGTTTCTGGTATGTCAGGCTCGTCAAAGAAATCCCCAGGAGTTTGAGAATAGATTTTCCAGGCCTGCTTCATGTTCGCCCTGCAGTTGCCTTCGGAAATATCTCCCAATTTCTAAAATGAGACCGTATGAAAGCACTTCGGCAATCCACAGCATTCACGGCAAAGCACATCAGAATACAGGAAATGTAACCCAAGGGAAGGATGCAGCACAGAGGGACCCTGCGACACGTGACGCTTCTCTGAATAAATCCACCAGTGTGCAGTGCTTAATTTGTACAAAATATAAGTGCCAGAGCTCTCGCCAGGAGGCCACTGCAGCTTGCATCATGCATTACCCCTGCCAGGCTGCCAATAATAGCAACAACGCATCTACTAACCCGCCTACAAGTGTGACAATTCTGACTATTTCAGGCCCGCAGAGCTATAAGAATGCCTTGGACGGCAGGTAATAGTCAGTTTGTATGTATATTGAATTAATAATTAACTGTTTTGGTGGTCCTCTCTAAATTAGCCAGGCAGCGTGACCTTGTGGCAGACTGGCACAAGCGCTGGTGTTGACAATTAAGTGCCAGTGCTGAACACTTGAATCACCGGCTCAAATTAACCCCTTGTGTGCTGATGACGGAACCGCTCCATCATCAGCTGCGGTGGCGCTGTGCTGATGACGGAGCGGTTCCGTCATGGCCCGCCCGCCGCTCATGTGTGGCACGAATTCCGTGTCTGCGCTGAACGTTCTATTGAGCGGGTGGGGCCATGACGGAACCGCTCCGTCATAAGCACAGCGCAACCGACGCTGGTGACGGAGCGGTTCCGTCACCAGCATGCGCCCGCCGCTCTTCCGCCCCGCCCCCTTAGCACTGCGGCGGAATAGCCTCCGCAGTGAAGGGGTTAAGCACTGCTAGAGTAATCTGGGTAATACAGATTCTGATTATCTGAATCGGGCACGAAGCGGAACTTGGCAGTTTTTAGGTCTCGCCTAGCTGTCTGGTAGGTGGAAGACATTGTAGACAATACCAAAACTTATAGTGGCTTAGCATCCACCCATGCTTACCATTGATTACCTTTATTGTCATTTTCCTATTTGATGACTTGCCTTTCTCTTCTTGTGTTTGTAACTCCCCCAGAGCATAGCTTTTTTAGCATGCTTTTGATTGGCTGATTTGTTTCCTTCCACTGTTCACTCTCAGGAAACTATCTTTTTCTTTTCATTAAGGAGTCTAAGAGACTTCATGTGTTTTCTTGCTCTCTCGCATCTGCGGCTTCCCCCCTCAAATACCGACCCCTTGCTGCTCCCCATTTACCCACACACTCCTCTGTTGCTTCCTGACTCTTTGAAGGAAAGGTACATGCTTTTTATTTATTTCTATTTATATATTTTTGAAGTGTCCAGCAGCTTCCATTTGCTGCAGTGTTTCCTTCCAGTCCACAGAGCTTCTCATTGCTTCACCTCACCAGCACTCCACCAATCTCCTTTGTTGGCCCCCACCATTACATCATTTTCATTTTATTTTTATTGGAGGGTCTGGCAGCTGTCATGTGCTGCTGGGCCAGAAAAAAACAAATAACCATTTGATTTACTGATCCAAGCGGTGTCCGCCATCTTACATGGGCAAATTGTGGATTGGTAAATAAAAAGAAATGTATTTATTTCTATGGCATCTGCATACATGGTGCAGTATTCACATGCATTCATCATCACACTTTTGCATGCCAGCAGGTTGGTTCCAATGCAAGCAATAGCTGCTTCATCACATAAGTTTTCTATCTTTTGTGGATGTTGCCAGTGTTACACTGCATCTGCAAAAAGCATTGACAAATAAATAAGTAAACAAGGCGAGACCTTTTGGCTTTCAATGCTAGTTTAGATATTTCACATGGCTACAAGAAGCTTCCACATGTATTCTTTCCTTCTATATTTGATGGTAGCAGGATGTTGCACAAGTGGAGGGTGGACAGGAGCGGAAGGCATCCCGCCACTATTTATGTCTGGGTTTTCACGGCACAGCTTACAACCAGCCCTGTTGCTAACAATATACAGAGTGGGCTGCGAGTCTGTCCCTTTCAGACTTTGGCTTTTTTCAGCCATTGGCTCGAGAATTTGCCAGTCACTACTTGGCTCAGCCCAGTGGAGTATTTATCTCTTAACCTAATGCTACTGGCAGTTTGTGTGTATCCTTCCGTAGCTGACTGAGGGATTACTTTAAAACAATGATCCTCTCGGTCTCCTCCTGCTAGTTTCCTCCAAGTGTCTTTCTCTATTATGCTAACGCTAGCTGAGTTAGCACAATAACTCCAGACCTATTGGCTTTGCAATGCTGTTTGTGGAGAGAACACTGTCCCCATAACAGGGCCGACGGAGGAGTGGTGTTTTGTCACTCTGACTCGCAAACGGTGTCACTTTGAGCCCCACCACTAAAGCTGCTCACATGTGTAATTATTGTAACTTCCATATGATTTGATGTGGCCTCACAGTATGATTTCCACCCCTTCCGCTCAATCACCCACCTTCTTGTGACGTCTTAGGGCCTAATTATTATATGTTGGCGGTCCATCAGAGTGCCAAACTCCTGGCGGAGATGCAGTGGAGGTGTGGTGGCAGTTGGGGACCGCCGCACCAGAGGTCCGAGCAGCACATTACAACTACGGGTGTCGTACAATACCACCGGAGGACTGCCGCAACCACCAGGGATCCACGATTGTTGGCTGTGGGGTGGTGGCCAGAGGCTCCGATATGCTTGGCAGTGCTGCTGCGGCATCACCAGGCACATGTGGAGTTTCCTCACTGCCACAGTTTCCATGGCAGTGAGGCCACCATGAAAACTGTGGCAGTGAGGAAACAAAGGGGGACCAACAGGGGCCCCCTGTTGCCTCAGGGCCATGGGATGCATGCAGGGGGGCACATGGTGTGGCCCCCTGTCTGCGTGCACCCCCTTTCCTTCGCGGCATGGACTGGGGAGTCCATGCCGTGCAGGAGCGTGCTTTGGAGCTCCCATTGCGGTGCCTGTTTAATAGGCACAGCCATGGGAACGGAAAAGGACCGCCCACCAAACCACAAGGTAATGCGCAATCTGGCGGGCAGCCGGCAGTGAGGTTTTGCCGCGTGGGAGCGGGCGATGGCATGGCAGACAGCTCCCACACCTCCAAACTCATAAGCAGGCTCTCAGTCCCTGCGAAAGATGACTTTCTAGGTCTTAATTGTTTGATGAAGGAACTTCCCACATTAACCTTTCACTTGCTGTGTTCAGGCTGCAAGGAGTCTTGCATGTCTCTAATGTGCTGAGGGATGAGTTTTTGTTCTTTAAAATAAACTAAACAAGTAGTGGCAAGCCAATAGGTCTGGATTTGGTTGCTAACCTTAAGACTTAGCCAATGCTTGTTTTGTTTTGCCACTGTTTTTGTAAAGCTTAATTGTTGAGGCAACTGCCAGGCCCTCACTAATATAAATACAATTGACTAAAAGGAAAAATATTTTAGGGCTCAAAAATCACAAATTGCTATAGTAGTTCCTGGCACAGAAGGGAACTACTTTGTGTCTGGATGTGCTGCTTGTGAAATAACAGACCATCATCATTCATAGTGAAGTAAGCCAATGGCTGAAGTGGGCTGGCCCATCGCCTCTCGTGCTTGCATGCTGTAGTGGGTGGAGGGAAAATGTGAATGACACACAGTAACGGCCCGTGGTGGGAGTGCTGCCGGGTGGTGACGTGGGGTGGGGGGTAGTAGAGTACGGAAAACGGCCGAATAGAGGTAAGTAAACATATAAATAAATAAAACAACTGTAGTTGTCCGTGCTGCATCACCAAATGCGAAACAGCGTGGGCAACTAAATTAGTTTTATTTATTTATATGTTTACTTACCTCTATTCGGCTGTATTCCGTACTTTACTACTCCCCACCCTGCCTCTTCCCCGCCCAACGTCGCCGGCCGGCAGCTCTCCCACCACGGGCCGCTACTGATGACACAGCAGATCTAAGTCAGAAGAGGGCTGGTTGAAAGCATCTCTTGGTAAGTATATTTTATACATAATTATAGTAAAATCAAAAGGTATTGGCTGACGCTAGGCCTAAAAAATGGCTGCAGGAACAAAAACATTCTATTGTGAGTGCAGCTAAACTTCATCTTTTATAACAATATTTATAATATTGATTACTTGTTTATGTAGCACTTAAATTCAGATTGCGTCACATACAAAATCTTTGCTTTCAATTATAATGACCAAATCTAACAAAGTACTTAAATTTCTAAATTCGGAAAGGTGAAAAGCTTAATTGACCATGTCAGGATCATAGATAAAAAAAACTTGGCAAAGACAATAGGCTTGACTTATTAGTGAAAGAACGTCTTGATGATTGACTAGATGTATGAGTAGACCAATGCAAGAATGACTCAGTGGTTAAGTGATTGGGGTGACGAGTGAGTGCATGGAAGGATGAATGAGGCAATGAGGGTAGAATAAATGCACAATTGGATAAACAGAGTATGAGCAATGGTAGTGTGTGGGGGCATGTGTATGATACTAAGGCTATTTCAACGGGGGATCAATGTGGGAGCACGGGCTGATAGGTGAATTTACGGGTAATAGGTGAATGTATGGATGAAAAAAAGAGTGAAGGATGAGTGGAAGAAAAAGTGGATGAAGGACTGGATGAATGGGTGATCCATTTCTATAGGAAACTACATTGTTGTATTTTCCCATATATTTCGCTATAGGACTATAGGAAATGACAACAATGGCTTTGCACCTGAAACTGATTGCCTCATGTCCTACTTCTGTCAACTGTTATGGCGTCCACAGCTAAAGTCAGACTCTGACATGGGTATCTCCTATTGGGGTCTGCGAGGGTCAGAACCCCTACCCCACGGCAATCTCAGCAAGCGCCTACAGGGTATGACATCATCACGTGCCTAGTCCAACACCTCTTGCTATACACTAACTGCCACAGTTCCTCAAAATATTAAACACACTTCATCTCATGCTCATCAGTGCACACACTGCAAAGGCACAAACTCCAGACACTACAGATCCCATCACTCAGCACACTCTGATGTACTGATAACAGAATCATCACAGCTGCCTTCAACACTGTTGAGCATCCCTCCCTCATCCACATCCGGAAACCCTGAGTAGGATACACTGTCAACATTCTCTCTGCTTCTCACCCATCCAACCAACACCGGTGCGTTCACATGGCCCCCTCCAGGGTCCAGAATCAGCTAACAGCGAGGGGATAACTCGAGCTTTATAATAATTACAACTTGCTTTTATCCATACAGCCGTACATATAAAATATTTTGCATGTTTTTAATATTACCCTAGGCAACCTATAGTGCTGAAAAGTGCATAGGATTGAAATTTGGAGCCTCGCCGATGCATTTATATTTTGGTACACTCCAAAGTTCTACCATCAGTGAAGGACACAGGTGGAGACAAGCTGTTTCTGGGTTGTTGCAGCCGGCCAGAAAATGGGCAGCCTCTATGGGCCCTATTCACAGAACTAACTTAAGAATAAATCCTAAACTTACTACTTTTGGTATTCACAGAAGTTAGGATTTTGTCTCAAGACAGACTTAAGAAAGACTTAAGTTAGGATTCTGTCTTAAGTCTGTCTTAAGACAAACTTAAGACAAAATCCTAACTTCTGTGAATACCAAAAGTAGTAAGTTTAGGATTTTGTCTTAAGTTAGTTCTGTGAATCGGGCCCCCAAGTTCCTTGTGGGCCCCCTCTTCCGTCAACTCTGTTATTTACTCCAAAGAATAATGTTTGTGCATTTCTTTGCATAGAGCACACTTCAAACTAAATCACTGGTGAGAAAGTGGTGCAACTCAGGATGTGGGATTGGTGCAGTAAAAGTGTCTGAATGTCGCCCTTGACAGTGAAGTCCTTCAAAGCAGGGCTTCATTCCTGATTTTTATGCAAAACTCTGTAGACCAGAGGCTGCTGGAGCAAGAACATTATTTTTGCAGTCAAAGAACAACCCACTCTTTCAACACTACTAGTATAACTACTTCTAACACTGCTTCTACGACATCTACAACAGACAATGTTTGGCATATAGTACCTCCTGCCGTACATTATTGGGATATTGAAAGTCAACCATGGAATTCCATGACCATATCGAAGAACAAGGCCAGTGTCTGAGTTCCCTTATAAGGTCATGGATCTCCGCGGTAACTTGTAATATTCTTTTAACATATATTAGAGGGTACTTTATTCCTTATAATACATCGTCGTACTGTCCCCCTTCACACAAAATAGTTAAAACTTTGGGCACCTGCTTTTTCATATGAAGCCGAAAGTATGATTGCACACTTTGAAGAATAAAAGCACAATCTGTAGGGCGAAATTAAACACACCAAAAGAAGATAGTATTTTGTTGCAAAAAGTTATTAGTTTAATGGAAGACAGATTAAGGTATTTTGTAGCTCAGAGTGTGTACAAACATGAGAAAGATTCCGTCTTTTTGATAATGCCAAAGCGTGCAGAAAGTAACTATGTTGCTATAAATATCTCCCTTCTGCTGCTCACTGTTCATTTTCGAAAAACAAATGAATGAAAGATCACTTCTTGTTTTGTTTAAACTACAGCTGAAAATTTGCTCTGTGACCTGCCTTTCACGATGACTGATTCTGCAGCCGGCAATATTATGTCACAAATCAACCTTGATAAGAGACATAATTTCTTTATTACGTGGTTAGAGGCATCACGACTCGAAAGTAATAAGGAAATCAGAGATGGGTTTTCAAGGAGGGATTGCAGGCTCCCGTGCATAATAATAATAGTATTCATAATAATAATATGCTGTTTTTATAATACTTTTTAACATAGCACTTTGCATAGAACAATTCCTGGGCAAATAATTGTTACTCAAGCTGACCTCCTACTCATTGCATTGATCATAGAAGGATGAAAGGCTGAGTTGTCCATGCTGGGATATGAACTTGCGACTAGCAGTCCTCTCACACATCTCGACAGTGTTTGCTTACTCTTATCAGCAGGCTTGCAAAGTTCAGATCTAACACTTGTTGCACATGAAAACACAAACAACGAGAAGTAAAACGATTTTCCTATCCACTTTTGGAGACTAAACAGAGTATCACTTAGATGAATACTGTAAAACAGACCCATTCTCAGTTTAGTGAAGTGTACCACATTTTTGTGATGTTAATCAATTCCTGTGACATTGTTTTGCATTGCACATGCTAATTAGTCTCCCCGCTTTTAATGTGTGTTGTGTCTCATTTTAAAAGGCTAAAAAAAGACATTTAATATCTGCAGATCTAGCAGTTGGCACATGCACAAATCCACACTTGCGCATGCCTGTCTTTATAAGTGTTAGCACATTAAAATGAGATCTGTTGGCTTTGCCAATGTTTGTTTTCGAAATAGTGAATTCCTCTACTTTTACTTCCATAAAAATGTTTGTTTCTAGATCGAAAAGAGCCTTCATAAGTACTTCCTTCATTTATACAATGGTCAAAGTATAGCATTTAGAACAGCCACTGCCAGTTGCTAGCCAAAAACACTTTTGATACAGATAATGACAACAAGCAAAGGGCCAGATGTAGGTAAATTAGATTCGGTAATTAAAAATTGGTAAATCTAAAGGGTGGATATGTAGGTATTTGCAGATGTGGAAATACCGATTCTGTAACAATCGGTATTTACCGATTCTGTAAATACATTTTACAGCTTTGAAGCCCATAGGAATCAATGGGAAATACCGATTCTGTATTTACAGAATCGGTAAATACCGAATTTTGCAAGGGTGCAGGGGGTGTCACTTTGACACCCTCTGGCACCCCACAAATAGGCATGTGTGCCATGTGGCACACAGATATGCCCTAAGGGCATGTCTGTCTGTCACATGGCTAGGTGTGCATGCACACATGTGCATGCACACCTGAATTCGGTATTTTACCACACAATAGGATTGTGTGGTAAAATACCGATTTTGAAGGGCCTTTGGGACTCAGAAGAGTCCCACCTACATCTGAGATTTACCGAATCGTTAAAAATACCGTTCAAAATTATCCTCAGAAGTTTGGCCCTTTAAAACAGACTTTTCTTTCTTACATGCCAATCGCCTTAGAGACAACAACTAAAAGAAACAAAGCAACAAATACTAAACCGGGTGGAATGGAAGTGAGCAATGAGAAGGTGAAATGACATCGGTACCTTTTTTATCTTGGAACGTGAATGGTTTGCGCGTGCAGGGGAGAAGAGAACGCGTTTTTCAATATTTGCGCGACTCCCCGGCGCAGATCATCATTATCCAAGAATCACATCTCTTAAAGAACGAGGCAGATGCAATTTTAAAAAAGCAAAAATGGATTGACGTATTCTTAAGTACTGACCATAATGCAAATATAAGAGGAATTCTCTTAATCTGCAAAAAACCCGCCAATGTGCGGATTCTTGAATTCAGAGAGGACAAATCTGGAAGATGGCTCATAGTAAACCTCTCTATACACGGGCAGAAATACAATCTAGTCGGATATTACGGTCCTAACTCTGACGATCCATCTTTCTTGGAAATAATAAGGAACGATTTAATAACCACCTCTGACCCCATAATTTGGACAGGGGACTTTAATGTCATTTTGAACCCAAAACTTGATAAAACCACTAATAATAGCAGGTATAGTTGCCAACCCCCTTCAAAATCTAGACAGACTCTAAAAGGGATTATGGAAGATCTGGGTCTGGCAGATCTATGGAGAGAAAGAGCCGGCACTAAACCAGGGGTATCCTATAGGAATCTAAAATATAAACATACTTCACGTATAGACTTTGCCCTGTTCAGCTACTGTCTCCAAAACTCTATAGCCAGCATTAACTATATACCCTCCCACTTATCCGACCATTCAGCTCTCTCTTTTACTTTAATACTCCAAATTCACAAAAAACATCCCTCTTGGGCATTTGATCGAACTATTCTACTGGTCCCGGAGGAAGTGACATACCTCAACTCCGAAGCTAGGATGTTTTTAGATAGCAATTTGCACTCAACCTCCCTAGCCTTAGTATGGGAAACTCTTAAGGCATACCTGAGAGGTTGTATCACCAACAGAGCTTCCTTTAGGAGGAAAAACTATCTAGCCGAAATCAAAAACTTAGAACAGGAGCTGGAGATAATTGAACAAAGGCTTAGGGGCACAACCGGCTCACTACAAGATCAAAAAAATATGTCAGACCTCAAAAGTCAGATAGAAGATATCCTACAAGAAAGGATCTCAAAGAAATGGGAGGCGAGTAAACTGTCCAATTTTGAATTTGGAGAAACCGCAGGTAAGATTTTAGCCTGGAAGGTCAAAGCAGACCAAGCAAAAAACCACATAAGAGGGATCATGGCAGCGGGGGATAATCAGCTCAGGTCAACAGATGTAGGAATCAGTACTGCTTTTACGCAGTTTTTTGCGGAAATATATAGGGATGATATTATAGATGACCAACAGGCAAGGAAGGCATGGCTGGATAAGGTATCTCTTCCACACTTATCGCAAGCGCAAAGTGAGGCATTGGAATTGGATATCTCAGAGACAGAGGTTAAAAAGACTGTATCCGCACTAAAACATGGCAAAGCCACAGGTCCTGACGGACTCCCCGGAGAACTGTACAGAGCCTTGGCCGATACAATTGTCCCCACTCTGACGGCCCTTTTCAACGGCATTCTGAAGGACGGTAACGACCCACCTCAATCATGGAGCGAGGCAACTATAGTCTTGATCTTAAAACCTGGAAAAGACCCAGCTCTATGTGGGTCTTACCGCCCTATATCATTGTTAAATAATGATTACAAAATATATGCTTCTATTTTAGCAGCTAGATTGGGATCAGTTATGGGGGAAATAATCCATCAGGATCAAAAGGGATTCATTAAAGGGCGTCAGCTTTCCGACCTAACATATGATCTAGTGGGAGCAATCGACATCGCCTCAGCCTTTTCTATTCCACTGGCAACCCTCACCTTGGACGCAGCTAAAGCTTTCGACAGGGTAAACTGGCCCTACTTAAACGACGTCTTAAAAAAGGTCAACTTAGGGGAGAAACTCTGCCGAACAATAAAACTTATATATAAATCGCCAACAGCACGGCTTCTAATAAATGGAAAGCTGACTGAATCGTTCAAGATCTCCAGAGGCACAAGACAGGCCTGCCCGCTTTCCCCCCTCCTCTTTAACCTATACATAGAACCGTTTGCGGAAGTTCTCAGACGAGAAGACTCGATTCCATCTTTCAGGTTCGGGGAGTGGGAAAAGCGAGTAGCCTTGTACGCAGATGACATTTTGGTCTTTACCTCAGACCCGGAGATCGCTCTACCAGTAGTCATCAAGAGAGCCGAAGATTTCGGCCGTATCTCGGGCTATGAGATAAACGCCTCTAAAACAGATATCATGGCATGGAACATACCTGACCTACAGTTAAATACATCAAACACAATGAGATATTTGGGAATTCGGATAGTGCAAGATATCACACAAATTGCCCAAGTCAATCTTGAGAGAATTCTCAAGGAAATCAAAAAATCTCTAAAATCTTGGACCAATCTCCCACTAACTATCCTAGGCAGAATAAGCCTGCTAAAGATGTCAATTCTTCCCAAGTTTACCTTCTTATTTAACACGATCCCCCTTGCATTTGAAAAAACAGCGCTAGAGAAATGCCAGAGAGAGCTTAACTCCTTCGTTTGGGGATATAAGTCAGCTAGAATATCCTGGAAAAAGTTGAGGAGGAGGAGGGAAAAGGGGGGCCTATCCCTACCCGATCTACAATACTATGCGTGGGCATTCCAACTATCCCATTCGAGAATGCTTTTAAAAGTACCATCTAATACATCAAAAGGCATTATGTTCATGGCAATGTTGATTGGTGCTGGCTTACCAACTAACGGCTACATGTTCAAGTTTGGAGAACAGAAATACTTCAAGAAAGTAAAATTAAAAACTCTTATGTCCCAAGCAAAGCTATGGTCACATATAAGGAGGAGCCTGGGTTTGTCATACTACTCCAACCTTGCACCCATCTGGGAATCCCCTGGGCTCCCTTCCTGCTGGGATGATAGGCTTACTATTCCGTTGAGATCAGGAGGGATACTAACATGGGGTGATGTGTTGATAGGCGACTCTCTGAGGCCCTGGGAGGACTTGCGGGAGCAGCGGGGGATAGAGCTCTCGAGGTTCAAGTATCTACAACTAGATAGTTGGGCTAAGGCAACAAACAGGTCTGGAGTACCATTAGGGAAGTATAGCATCACAGAAAAGAAATTGGTAGCGCAACCTGCAGGGGGTAAAGAGGTCTCGAATTGGTATTGGTGCCTGCTAGAAGAGATAGACGGAGATTTCACCCTCCCGGAACAACTATGGGGCTCAGATCTGGGGGCCCAGAGCATTGAAACCTGGCAGAACTCCTGTACCCTACTATATAAATGTGTCAAACCCGCATGGCTAAGACGCAATCATTTTTTTACAATTCACCGTGCATATTTTACACCGCTAAAACTTTCTAAATTTATCCCAGGGAAGAAATGCAATAAATGTGGCCATATCGCAGCCTCAGATGTCCACATGTTTAAAGAATGCCCCAACATATTACAATTTTGGAATGAAGTTAAAGCAACTCTGGACTCCATTCTTAATACTTCGATCTCCATCACACTTTCCTTGATCATATTTGGATGGGACAACAATATAAAGGGCCACGCTAGGACATTTCTGTTTTTTGCTATACTACTTGCAAGAAGAGAGATATGCAAGGTTTGGATTGAAAATTCAGCACCAACCCACGCAAATTGGCTGTCGTCTCTCTATGCAACCTCTAAAACTGACTTGAGGAGATCAGGCAGTGAGCGGAGCCGTATCTTTTGGGACGTTCTGGTTCAATGGAGACAATAACCGGGGTTTTTTTTTTTTTTTTTTTTTCCCCGGTCCTATGATTATGCCTTGAAACTCCAAGAACTAGGCCCCCCCAGTCGGTTCAGAATGGCTAGTTCAACTGAATAAAACTTCAAGTTTGGAGTCTTTTCCCACGATACTCTTCGGGCCATCCATTGCCGAATTCCACCTAATAGAGCATAGGATGCAGAGGAAACTATGCTCCTGGATAGAGTGGTTGGCAGCTGGAGGTTAAATAAGAGGTGGCCAGGCAAATGAGGATACAAAAAAAAAAAAAAAAAAAAAAAAAAAAAAAATGTTTGTTTCTAGATCGAAAAGAGCCTTCATAAGTACTTCCTTCATTTATACAATGGTCAAAGTATAGCATTTAGAACAGCCACTGCCAGTTGCTAGCCAAAAACACTTTTGATACAGATAATGACAACAAGCAAAGGGCCAGATGTAGGTAAATTAGATTCGGTAATTAAAAATTGGTAAATCTAAAGGGTGGATATGTAGGTATTTGCAGATGTGGAAATACCGATTCTGTAACAATCGGTATTTACCGATTCTGTAAATACATTTTACAGCTTTGAAGCCCATAGGAATCAATGGGAAATACCGATTCTGTATTTACAGAATCGGTAAATACCGAATTTTGCAAGGGTGCAGGGGGTGTCACTTTGACACCCTCTGGCACCCCACAAATAGGCATGTGCGCCATGTGGCACACAGATATGCCCTAAGGGCATGTCTGTCTGTCACATGGCTAGGTGTGCATGCACACATGTGCATGCACACCTGAATTCGGTATTTTACCACACAATAGGATTGTGTGGTAAAATACCGATTTTGAAGGGCCTTTGGGACTCAGAAGAGTCCCACCTACATCTGAGATTTACCGAATCGTTAAAAATACCGATTCGGTATTTTACAGATTCGGTAAATTTACTGAATCGGTAAATTTACCGATTCTGTAAAATTGCGCCCCTACATGCCAATCCTTGAATACCGGTCAGTAACGGCCGAAAATACCGATTTTCGGCCGTTACCGACCGACCTACATCGGGCCCAAAGTGTCTCTGATACCGAGCTACCTCCACTTCTGGTACCTATCCAAATAGCTTGGACGTTGTGAAAACTCATCTTGAACATCATCAGTATCCAAATTGCAATGACGGATTCCAGGAGAACGACGGCACGTGGGAAGGCATGTTGGGTCACCGCCACATGTTCACTGATACTTTGGGTGGTCTATGAACTGTGCACACCCAGGCTTATGTCCAAAGTGCTTTTTTCGGCGAGTAGCATGCTATTCCGGAACCCAAAAAGGATAAGTGGTGAATTAGTAAAGTGAAATATGAAATTAATTTGAGTGGTGGATATGTTAGTCTGTTATTTAGATTGAGAAGGATAGGGGAGGGATAGAAGAGTAAAGGGATTGCATTCATATAGCGCTTGCTACCCCTGGTGAGGTGTTAAAGCGTTTTTCGGCGAGAAGCACACTACTTCAGAACTGGAAAAGGATTAGTGGTGAAAAAGTAAAGGGAAATATGAAATTAATTTGAGCGGTGGACATGTTAGTCTGTTATTTGGATTGAAAAGGATAGTGGAGGGATGGAAGAGAGAAGGGTTTGCATTTATATTGCACTTGTTCTCCTGATGAGGTGTTGTAGCACTTTTCGGCAAGTAGCAGGCTACTTTCGAACCCAAAAAGGATTAGTGGTGCTTTAGTTTAGGGAAAAATAAAAATGAATTTGCTTTGAGCGGTGAACATGTTAGTCTGTTATTTGGAACGTAAAAGGAATAGTGGAGGGATAGAAGAAGGAAGGGTCTAGAAAGTTGCTTTTTTTGGAGTTCATAGCAGTAGGAGGGGGTCTGTGATGAGTAAATGGGAGGTGGAGGGGAAAAAGTCAGAAAGAAGTGTTTAGAAAAGCTTTTTGGGGTGATCTGAATAGTAAGAGGTATGAGATGATGCCAGGAGGGGAGAGTCTAGAAAGGGTAATTTTGGTGATCATATTAGTGGTATGGCGTTGGGACCAATGGGAGAGTGGAGGTAGAGCATATAGAGAGAGGTATTGGTTGAGAAATAGGGTAGTGCCTTGGAAAGAGTAGTAGAATGAGGTTTGAGATGAGTCAGAGAGTTGACGTAGAGGACATATTGCAAGAGATATAGGGTGAGATATAGGGTAGTGAATTGGATCTGCTGAATTAGAATCAAAGTAATGAGGGGCTTATTTACAAGCCCCTTGTGCCGTCGGTACGCCAGTTTTTGTGACGCACCTGTTGCACATTTTTCTGCCTCATATTTACAAGGACAGGAAAAGCCACCCTATGTGGCTTTTCCTGTCCTTGTAAATATGGCCCATTTACATGCATCATTTTGCGTGTAAGGGACATCCATGGGTGTTGATGTGGGTGTTCCCACGCAACACCCATAGAACTTGACACACTTCCAGATTTACAAGAAATCGTAAACCTGTAAATGAGTCTGAATGCTATGCCTCCTCTGGGGAGACGTAGGGAGGCGCAACAAGGAGAAATGTAGTCATTTATCTTCGGTTTTTACCCCTCTTTCTATGTGTGCTCCATTTTGCAGCTCACATAGAACGAGGAAATCTCCTCTTATGATTGTTTATGTGGAGGAAGGTGCCCCTTCCTGCACATTAACAATCATTTGAAAAATTGCATTTTGTAACTTCATTGTGTGGTAATGCAGCAAACATAGAAGCTGACAAACACCATTTCTGATTGTTTATGTGCAGGAAGGAACATCTTCCTGCACATAAACAATCATCCCCATGACAAAGGCATCCTTGCACCATGGTGCAGGGGTGCCTGTGATGCGTATGGCAGCCAATTGTGCACCAGTGCAGGGCAAAGGACAGGGATGCAATATATTATTGTAAATATGATGCATCCCTGTGCTTTGAAAGTGGCGCAGCATAGCGCATCCAAAGGGCTTGCAGTGCCGGACTGCGACGATTTCTAAAAAATTAGTCCCTGAATATAAAGATACATAACTACATGGAAAATATATCATAGATACATGGAAGGTATATATGTAAAAGGAAGGTAATGTATGTAGATTAAAGCTGCATTTAATAAACTCAGACTTTCAAGCCTCAGGGGACTTGATGTCCCCTGAGACTTGAGCCGGGTGGACCAACGTTTTGTTGCTGCATTTTTAATCTGTAAAAATTGTTTTAAAATACTTGGAGTCATTTAGCTTCACTTTTAGAACAGGAAGCTGGCGCAAGCGCACAGCGGATGCGCGCAGAGGGCGCGCAAAGGCAAGCCCGTCCGCGCATGACCAGCGTACAGTGCCAGCCATGCTGCCCGTCCAACCAATGAAGCCCCTTGCACATACGTCTACTCCAGCAAACTCCTTCATAGCCTGAACCCCATGAAACACAACCCAGCATGCACTACTATGAGGCCCCAACAGTTCTCCCAACTAGGACTAGAAAGCTGCCCAGGTTGTAATAAAACCGATCGAGATCCTAAGAATCAACAGGAGAAACCACCAAACCAATCAACTTTGGGCAAAATAGGAATCACTGCAGAAAAAGAATTTAAATGCGCCCTACTAAACGCAAGATCCCTAATCAAACACAGAGTTGAGGTAGCAGATCTAATTCAGGAGAAAAACATTTTGATCACATTCATCACTGAGTCATGGACAGATGATGGGTCAGGACCAGACCTGATAAAAGCTACACCCCCGGGGTACGCCTGCCATACATTAAATAGACTGGGTAAAAAGGGGGGGGCTAGCAGTAATATATCTACAGACGCTGAAAGCAAATTTTAGCCCATCTCCCAACATGGAATGTGAGGCATTGGACTTTAGTTTCTTGTTGGCTCACCATTCCACATTTCAAGGCACATTGATATATAGACCGCCTGGTCTCAGGAGTCGATATACAGCTCAAGCAGACACATGGCTAGAAAGAGGGATATGTGCTAGCTCATATACCATCTTAGGGGATTTTAATTTTCACCTAGAAATGGATAACGATGCAGACACTCTTAATTTGATAGATCTAATGAACTCGCTAGATCTTTTTCAACTAGTCACTGAGGCCACACACACAGCTGGACACATACTCAATGGCATTTTCTCCAACAACAGCCATCTGAGGTTCACAAACACGCTCCCGGTGATCTGGTTAGACCACAGGATAGTGTTTTTGAGGTAACCTCACCAGTTCAAGGTATCCGGAGGTCAGGGTTGAAACAAACAACTACCAGAGCATGGAGCATAATAAATGCCAATGAACTGCAAAAACAACTAGGCTCCACTGCTCCTCTGATACCAGGGGATCTAGACAAGGCCACATTGGCCTATACTACCTGGTTAGAAGGAGCGACTAACAAGCTAGCCCCTATGAAAACCGTCCATAACAATAGGGAACGGCCAAGTGCGCTGTGGTACTCCCAGGACTTATGAGAAAGTAAACTTCTCTGTAAACATCAAGAAAGGGTATGGAGGAGGGAGTACAATGCCGAGGAAAAAAACAAATATAAACTTTGTTTATCAGACTAAAGAAATTACTGCATAAAACAAAACAACAATTTTTTTGTAAAGAAAATACAGTCGGCAAAAAACTCCACTAACGAACTAATTAAAACAGTCACAGCCCTAGCCCCCCCACAGTCAAATCCCGTTGTAGCCAGTCAAGAACAGTGCGACAAAATAGCCAACTTCTTCCTCCTTAAGAAAGTGGAGGATATCTACAGCAGTGGTTCCCAAACTTTTGACTCCTGAGGACCCCCATTGAGTCACCACTGGAAGCCGGGGACCCCCAAGCAATTTGTATGAGTTAAATTTCAAACATTAAAACAGTAATTCGAAAAACAATACACACGTGTGCACACAAAACAAATACTCAAAGTACTAAGGATTTTGGGGCCAGATGTACGACCATTTCATTTAGCGCCTCGCAATTGGCGACACATTGCGAGTGGCAAATTGCGAGTCGCAAAATGAAATGTACAACAGTGTGTTTAACACTGTTTGGGATTCCCAATGGGGTCGCAAATTGCGAGGTTCATTAATATTAATGAGCCTCTCGCAATTTGCGAGCCCATTGGGAATGCCAGCCCTCCCAGTGATGGTGGCCTGCTGGGCTCTGCAGGCCACCAAGTCTCGGACTGCTTTTAAATAAAGCAGTTTAAAAAAAATGCAGCCTGTGTACCATGCATTTAAAAAAAAAGAAAATGAAATGTTTTCGTTTCATTTTCTAAGAGCAGGCAGAGGTCTCTGGGAACACTGCCTGACCTAAAAAAATTATTTTGCATGCATTTGTAAAGGGGAAGTGGTCCCTGGGGACCCCTTCCCATTTGCGAATGCATTACCATCTACTTGAAGTAGGTGGTAATTATGACTGTTTTGCGACCGCAAAACATTTGTACATGGTTTTGAGAATCGCTCCTTGGAAGGGATTGCCTCTTCCAAATACCAAGTTGCAAAACCTATTTAGAGAGTCGCAAACAAATTGTGACTCGCGAAATAGGCTATGTACATGGCCCAATAGGTTTTTGCATGTGCAAACGGGTTCGCAAACCCGTTCGCCCATATAAAAACAGATCGTACATCTGGCCCTTCGTATTTTATATTGAAGTAATAGCCCCTCTGTCACATGTATTTCATTTGTTTTGTAGCATCTCTCATACCATTGTAGGATGTCAGAGCACTTTACATCACACACATATAGAGACATTGAATCATACATGTAAATCAGTGTGTATATAAAATGTTTAAAGAGTGCTTGCTCTGGAAAAGCACAAACTCAGGATTCAGAGCATAACACAGTGGCTAGCATTGACTTTAACATTAAAAATGTATTTCCACCCAAATATATCTTTTTAGCAGCATCAGGATAATGAGTAACTGGGACAAAATATAAGTTACTAACTGGTACCATGCAGTTTGCAAGCAACTCTTTGAAGACAGTTTATAGGTCCCTCTGCTTGATTCCGATTGTCACTTATGAAGTGCACAGTAACAAAAGAATCTCTGTGACAAAAGCAGTAACCTTGAACCTAGTCAAATAAAATGCTGCTTTTTAAGATACATGGTACACATTCTTTGCAGTAGGCACATTAACCCTCTGTGCTACATTAGTTAAATCAAAGCTACCACTGAACAAAACTCTCCTCGCTCTCCAGCAGGTACATTAATCACTGGCATTCTCTTGACACTTTTATTGTTAATGGCAAGCTTCTAATTATGCAAGAAATGTTTCTGTGCTTTTAAAACTTTTCCCTACGGACCCCCTGGGAATGTGTCATGGACCCCTGGGGGTCCGCGGACCACAGTTTGGAAAACACTGATCTACAATACTTTTACAGTAGATACTAATTACATCCCTCAATTAAAGGTGGCCAATGAGGTAGAGTCTGGGAATATTACATCTCAGCTACGCCATTTCACTTCTATTACAGATGTGGACGTACACGCCATTCTGATGAAAGCCAAATCAGGATCCCCAATGGACCCTTGTCCCACCTCCATACTGAAGCTGGTATCAGAACCAGATATATCAATCCTGACAAAGATCATCAATATGACTCTTTCAGAGGGCTATTTTCCGAAAGCCTGGAAGACAGCATTGATTCTGCCTCTGGTTAAAAAGCCCAAGCTCGACCCCATGGACTCCAATAACTTTAGGCCAATCTCTAGACTACCGCTCCCCGCAAAAAGTATTGAAAAACTTATAAATACCCAACTCAGTCAATTTCTTGAGGAAGGTTATAAACTTGATCCCACGCAGTACGGTTTCAGAGGGAGCCACAGTACTGAGTCGGCTCTCATTAAATATACTGAAGAAATGGTGGTAGGACGAGATTACTGCTTTGACTGTGTGTGAGGCGGAGCTACGACGAGAGGCCACACAGAGCCAGAGGAGCGGAGCGGAGCAGCAGGAATGGAGCTAATCGGCGTGAAGCCGAAAATTCTGAGACTAATTTTCCGCAGCTGCAGCCACAACCACACCCGCAAGCCCCGAAGCCGCAAAAGGAAAAGGCAAGGCGGCGGCACCAGGGTCGAGCGCAAAGGGCTTGCCCGCGTTCCCCGTATAGGTGGCGGCCACTTTCCCTGATTGCACTGCGGCAGCGGTAGCAGGCGGTGGCCGGTGGGGGTTGAGCGCGGGCCCTGTCTGCTCGGCTGCCCGGCTGTGCGTGAGCCCCGCTTACCTTCTCTTGCTCCTGCTCTCCTCGAGCGAGGGAAACGGTGAAGCAACATCCACTGCAAGTCCTGTAGCGGTGGCAAGCTGCTAATGGGCCGGCTCAGAGGCGGAGGCTGAAACGTGGAGAAACGTGGAGACACGGCATACATAGGCAGAGGTGCTGTGGGACCCGGTACAACCCGGCAAGGCAGAAAAGAGAGGTGAGGCGCTGCAAGGGGGGGTCACGGAGGGTGCAACAGCCCACGGGATCCCTGCAGACAGCCACAGGACAACCCAGACTCCGTTTGGTAGCCATTGATAGCCATTGATAGCTACTAAAGGCTACTGAAGGCTACTGAGCACCAGAAATTTGGCAGGACAGAGTGAAATAAATAAACCTGCCAGCCATACTGTGCACATCTTACCCCACCCCTGCCTTATTATCTCTATTTTCTACGCAGCTCTTCTAATTAACTATGGGTGCGTCGAGCAGCCACCAGCAGTATCAGTCTCCTTGCTTTTTCTACTTATGAACAAGACAATCAATGTGATACTGAGGTACTGGGTCATTTGGAAAAAATAGTGCTCCTACACACTTTGCAATCGTATTTCTTCCCCTTTTTCACCTACCTACTGTTAGCGCCACTACCATTCCCCGACGGATGCTGATCATGGTTGCCTATCACTGACTGCCTACCGCCATTGTGCCCTGCTAAGCTGTGCATTTGAGGTTTGTCTGAGGCCCGCACTGAGGTCATATTGCCACGCTGGTTGGTCTTGGTGCTTGGTGCTTTTGGCGGCTGTGAAACGAGTGTACCGGCAGCGAGTAGACAGGCTGGGGAGGCAGATGGTCTACAGCTTGGATCGGTGAGACAAGCGGTGACACGGAGCCGGGAAGACTCATCTGCCCTCCATTTAGACAGGTCGGCAAATGAGGCAGTTCGAAGTACCTATTGCAATACTTTCTGTTGACCGCATGCCGGAAGCACCCTAAATTTTATTGCAATCTAACCCCGAGAAGTACGTCATTGTTTATTGCAGAAAGCATCAAACAAGGTATATAAGGTATCACAGACGGGCTGAACTACACACAGTTTCTCTACCAGGGAGTTTGATCGGTCCTAAATCATACTACATCGATATCACTGTACTACACAAATAACAATGCGTTCTGGGAGGGAGCGACTATCTGCCCCCCCCCGGTAGTAGATCACGCAAATCTAAAGCTCCAAATATCATAAAGAAATCCAAGGCACAACCTATGGAGCTGAGTCAAACACTCATCTCACCAATTGCGAGAATGTTTGAAAAATCCTCCAAAATTCCTAAAAGAATTGACTTTCTAAAGGATCCAACAGGAGTTTTATAGTCAATGCAAGGCGACCAAGCAATAGGTAATCTACAATCACCAATTATACCTATTAATGTTATACCACTTAATAACCAAGAAAGCAAAACTAAACAACTCGGAATAAATGAGGCAAATATGGTGATCACACAACTCAGTCAACTCTGTAAATCAAGTATCAATGGAAGCCTTGGACCAGGATCATTTGTATACAACGAGCTCACAGGAATCTGATATTGCAGGGAACACCAAGGACGGGATAAAAACTGGGGACTCCTTTTTTGTTGATCTCAATGGGGATTCAGGCATAGTAGCCATGCCATCTAGGCTACCTATAGAAGTGAATGTTGAAATAAGGAAAAATATAGCACAAATAGGGATTTCAACAACCAATAATCAAACTATGTTAAACATGTCGGATAGTTGCACACTTAAGAGTCAACTAAGTAAAGAGAAAATGGTTTCATTAGACATGGAAAATGCAAGTTTATCATTAAGCAAGGAAAGTAGAGAGCAAAGTACTCAAATAAAAGATTCATTAAACCCGAAATCCGCCGAACCATCGAAACAAGCAATCAATACAAACTCAGACAGGGAGACAACACAACTTGTGGGAGTTAAAAGAAGGCGTAACTCTGAACCAGTACAATCATTATACTGTGAAGACAATACTAGTAACAATGCAAAAGACTTTGTCAGTACCGATCTGAAACTGCAGGGGAGTGAAAAAAAAAAAACAATTGAAAATCAGGACTTGGCCTTGGTTTGGGATATTTTCTATCAAACGTCAACACTTACTATCGAAGCATTATCACTTCAGTCTAATAAAATGGATATTCAAATTGACATTCTAAGCACAATGGCTAAAGCAGTAGCAGGAATAGATCTCAAATTAGCTGACCTCATCTCTCTGATAACCAGAGTACAGGCAGACAAATCAATATCCTATGTAGAATGTTTGCATACACCAATAATTAACAAACTAGCAACTATACCAGAGGTTATTAGTACCATGCTAGAAGATGTCAAAACAACGCTCAATAGGGGCCTAAACTGGACAATAGATGGGAATAAAGGTATGAGGTTCACAACTGGAAATAAACAAAATAAAAAAGAGAACAAGGCATGCCAAATTGAATTTCAAACTGTTAATCGATTGACAGACAAAGTAATACCAAATACTCGAGAGATTGTTAAAAATACTGAAACGGAGAAACTAATCGCACAAGAAATGGAAATAACCAACGGATATATCGAAGCAGAGGAAAAAAGTGACACAGACCAGAATCCATGTATTATGTCAAAAAGGAACAAGAAAAAGTTACGCAAAGCCCGAAACAAAGCAAAACTAGTGGAACAAGTAGGTCTAGTCCCTCTAGAGGAATCACTACAAAGCAGACCACTTAAGGGAAATAAAGAACATCAACCTATTAGGGAAATAACCAGGCAAATAAGTAACAATTCGCTAATACAGACAAATGGAAAAAAATTTAAGTATTATGACATATTTGCGCAAAAAAGAAATAATACTAATACGGATAAGAATATGGAGAATACCACCTGCGGAGATAAGAAACCTAAAAACTATACATCAGACCACATAAGTGCTAAAAGTAACCTTGCGAGTGATATAGCCGAAAAAATCGAGACTCGAATAGTACTCAATTGTTGTAATACAAATGGGCTAATAACACGAGAAATAGGTAATACTGTACAAGAAGAAAACAACGCAGGTACAATGTATGCCGCGCCAAAGGATCAACATCCAGCGACTTAAGCTCAAAATGAAGAAGCAAATAGGAATTAACTTTTGTCAACTAAACTGGTAAAAGAAATACAAAAAACGCCAAATAAAACTATCACAAACACAAGACAACTCCCTTTGATTGTACCAGCAAAACCCTCAGAATCTATGGCACTGACAGAAATTGTGATTGAAACAACAAAAAAAGATCAAATAAAAATTGTAAAAAGTGGTAACAACGATAGAGTTATAAATATAGTCAAAAGGGAGTCAAATTTCAACAACACAGGGGAGTCAAATTTTAACAACACAGGGGATACAAAAGACCATAAGAGGGAGCAACTAACATTTAAGCCAGTATATGAGTCCAGATGTCAACAAGATATGCTCAATAGAGGCAACTTATTGTGCCTTTTTTCATCAGTTCCGTCTCTGGAAAAATTAACAACTAAAGATATTGTTTGTGTTGGTTTCTTGGAAAACCCAGATGGTCAATTACTGATAACAATAATAACACTCGCCTTCCCCGTCATAGCCGAGCAAATTATAAAGCAAGAAGACACCTTCCGTAAATGGGGAATATTGGTTAATAGAATCATGCCAAAAGAATACCCCACACCACTTTTGAAAGCATTAAATCTGAATGGTCCAGAAAAAGGCAAAAAGGGCCTCCCAACATATTCGGTTCTTAGAAATCCAAATCAACGGATAGATAAAGGAGTCCTAGACCAAGCAAAAGACACTACTGATACAACTGAAATTGGGATAAATGATTCATGGATTAAAAGTGCCCTACATGGAAATAATACCCAATGACAATCAAAACAGGAAAAACAACTGAAAAAACAAATAAATTAATTACGGAAATAACGATTTGTTCTTGGAACATAAATGGTATAACTAACAAATTAGAAAAAATAACCGAGCTACTCAAGCACTATCAAATAATTTTGCTACAAGAGACCTGGGCAATAACCCCGTTTATAATCCATGGTTACAAAGGATACTATGTACCTGCTATCAAGGAAAGCACTTATGGACGCCCCTCAGGCGGGCTAGCAATTTTCATCTCAATCGATCTCAACGCGGAACATGCTGAAATATTCACAAACAGTACGAAGGTGCAGTCTATTTTAGTGAGGTATTGGATGTACGGACAAAAAAGATCATTGAAGCTGGTTAACATATATATCCCTCCTACATCCTTCTCCAGGAAAACTATGTGCGCTGCACTGTCCACGTACCTGCTTGAGCAAAGGATTGAGGACCCTTTTATGGATTTTATTATTTCAGGAGATCTCAATCTCAATCTTCTAATACCATTCACAAGGGATGAAGTAACGCAATCACAAGACCACCAATGGTCAATCCCGGTCCAAGTAACAGACCCTTTGAATAAACAAGGTCTCCAACAATTGGGTATACATTTTATAAAGGATATGGAAGCCTTGGGGTTACAAACACTCAATGGAAGATTTCCAACAGACTCCCCACCAGCATGGTCCAACTATACCCACAGTGCTAAATCCCGCATCGACTATACCATGGTATCATTGAATATCTTTGGCAATTGTACATCATACCATCTAAAAAAACTCTTGGAGAGTGATCATAGTCAGCAAATCATTACCACAACATTCAAAAACAAAAATCACCAAATCTATCTAACAACTGAAGGTCAAATTGGAACCATTAATCATAAAAAGTTAATTTGGGAAACAGAGTCTGGACACAACCGACTAACAAGCGATCTGGCACTAAAACGGCTCCAGGAATGCAGCGAAGAGGCAACATTCGCATCAGTAATCGAACAATGGGCCAGTTTCACCTCCAGATTGCCCACTAGTAAAGGTAATCCCAATATCTTTAGAGATGGCCAAGTGACTCAGGCAATAAAAAGAGTAACCAATATTAATCTCTCACACGTAGTGCAAAAAAGGAAACAAACTAGAAATAGATCAAGGAAAGAGCTGACTAAATTCACAGATAAAGAAGAAATTAGAACTGCCCTGAAAGTGGCAAATAAAAATTTAAAGAAGATAATATGGAATGAAAAAACTGAAGCCAATAACGCACTTTGGACTCGTATATTTTATGCTAGTAATCTAGGAAATTCGAGGGAGTTCTGGAAGATGGTTAATAGCTTAACAAGGCCGGATAAAGCGGTAGTCTCATCAGTATTGACTGAAACTGAATGGGTAAATTTTCTAAGCCATCATCTAAATCCACATCCAGCAGTACAGGGAATCGAAGAGCATAGCCCAAGGACGGAAACTGCAACAACAAATCAAGAACTGGTCATGGAAATAACACAAGAGCAGATTGTTAAACTAATAAGGAAACAGAAAGATGGAGCACCAGTACCGAACGGTATGCCCTTTTCCGTATACAAAGAAGACCCGGAAACATGGGCCGAACTACTTGTAAAGGTCTTTAAAGAAGAAGTAAGTAAAGGGGAGATACCTGAAAGCTGGAGAAGTTCTTTAATATCCCCAATATTTAAAAAAGGAGACTGGGCGCTTCCTGAAAACTATCGTTTAATAACGTTACAGGACACTGATGCAAAACTCTTTGCAGCCTATCTGCTAGCAATCTTATCCGACTTGGTAAAAAGGAATAGCATTCTTCCTCCAAACCAAACCGGCGTCATTAAAGGACTTGGTACATCTTCCAATATCCTGGCACTATCTATTTTGATGGAAAAGGCAATTTCAAACGACGAATCACTATTTCTATGTTTTGTTGATTTTAAATCAGCTTTTGACTGTGTTAACAGAGATCTTTTATGGAAAAAGTTACAAGCACAAGGGATTCCACAGCCTTTAATATACCTGATCAGTCTCCTGTATACAAAAACTTGGGCCAAAGTTCGTATTGGGAACGGCAGATCATTAACTAAGGAAATACCAACGCTAGGCGGAGTGAAGCAAGGCTGTGTATTGGCACCGTTATTATTTAATCTGTTTTTAACTGATCTGACCGAAGCATTGAACAACATAAATGTCCACCCACCGAAGCTTGCAGATAAGCACATATCAAATTTGCTATATGCAGATGATGTTATCCTTTTAAGTAAAACAAAGGTAGGCTTGCAAAGGTTAATTACAAGTATACAGGAGTACGCAGTAAAAAACAAAATGGTAATAAATGAATCCAAATCTAAAGTTATGGTTGTCTCAAAAAATTCAAGAAGGAAATACAATATGAAATGGTTCTTAGGTAAGGAAAAACTGGAGCAAACTAAAACCTATAGATACCTGGGACTGGTTTTTGATGACAATGGTAGCTTTAAACCCCAGAAATTGGACATCGCACAGAAGGCGAACTCCCTAACAGGTGCATTTGGAATGATGAAAAAGTCCACCAGCAACTTAACCTATGTCAAGTTCCTGTCGCGCCTCACTAAATGAGATGGGTTACGGAATGAGATGAAACTACGTTTCCCAGAATGCCAAGCTTTTCAGGAGGCGGGGTATATAAGGAAGACACTTCCTCCACCTGGTGTCGGATATTTTGGATCTTGACCGCCAATGCCAGTTGACGTCTCTACGTTCTGTGCTGGTTGCAAGGGACGGAGAGTTTGCTGTATCGTTGTGTTCTTGGGTCCTCCGTTGGCGAGCCTTCTTGCATCGGCTCTTGCGGAGGACATCTATCGTTGGCTTAGTTCACGTTTTGCTTTTGTTATGTGTCTCCGTTGGCGAGCCTTCTTGCATCGGCTCTTGCGGAGGACACGACTCGTGGTCCTTTGATCATAGTTTCGCTGTTTCCTTTTTCCTCCGTTGGCGAGCCTTTTTTCATCGGCTATTGCGGAGGAAATACCTTTGTTTGTTTTGTTAAATCAATCCAGCAATCCTCCGTTGGCGAGCCTTTTTTCATCGGCTATTGCGGAGGATTATTGGTATAGGTCCCAGGCTTGGGATGAAGGAGCTCGTCTCCAGAAGTTACCGTGCAACAATACAGGTAGCTCTTTTCATACTTTTGGGTGACGTAACCCTCACGTTTGTTTTTGGGAGAGATTGTGTCGCACTATCTTCAGATTGCAAAGTCTACTCCTCTTCACCACCTACGGGAAGGGAGAACAGGGTATGTGTTTCATTTTCTTTCCGGTCATAGAGTTGGTAGAAACAAGATACCTTGGGTTGTTACAGGAGTGATTCTTTGTGTGTTACAGGGGAAGTCAGATGCATGACGAAAGTATATGTTCTCAGTAGAAGAGAAGTATCTTCTGAGTTACAGCAGGCCACTTTCGAGTCACAGGTAGAGAGCTGTTCGTGTCCTGCCATCAGATATTGGTATGGTGTGATTGTCTTAGAACCTGTACCAATCATTGTGTTATCTGTCTTCACAGCTCTCCCTCCCCGCAGTCCCCTTCCTTTCCTTCCCGTTTTGCCCTCATCTGATCCTTCCTTAGCCCACGGCTATTACAGCAATCGGGGCTTGGATAGATCTGGAGATGGCCTATTAAGCAACACGCTGATCCTGAGGACGCAGAGGACAACAGAATATCCGACCCACGATTTACTATCCTCCTGATCAGTGGGGTTGTTATGGCTACTCTGGATGATGTGTTGGCGGCCCTGGTGCTGGTTCAATCAGAATTGATTGCATCCAGGCAAGAAAACACAGAGTTAAGGAATAGGTTAGATAACATCCAGAGAAACCCTTTTAGTGCAGGGACTTCGGGGTCTGGTACTCCCAGTCCAGTAGTAGTGGAAATACCACCCAGCATCCCACTAGCGAATCCGGAACGATTTAAAGGGGATGCAGGGTCAGTGCAAGTGTTCTTAACGCAAGTAATGATGCATTTCTCTTGCAAACCTCGATCGTTTCCCACCAACCAGGCAAAGGTAGCGTTTGTCATTTCATATTTAGTAGGGGACGCGGCTCATTGGGCGGTCCCGTTCATTCAAAGAAACGACCCATTGTTACATGATTGGGATGCTTTTCAGATCGAGTTTACGAAAGTGTTCGACAGAAGGGCAGACACATATACCGCGGACAAAGAGTTGCTAGAATTACGTCAAGGGAATCAGGACATTTTGACTTATCTGAATACCTTTAGACGGTTAGTCACTGAGACGAAGTGGCCTGAGGCTAAGCAAACGTCTTTGTTCCATCAGGGATTAACCGAAGAGATGAAAGATACATAGCTCAAATCGATCCACAGCTGGTTTCATGCGAAGACCTAATAAACTTGGTCTTACGCTTGGATCATAGGATCAGGAATCGAAAAGGGTATTCTAGATCCAAAAATAGAACCATTCCATCCTCTGGCCCGGTCAAAACCAATGACAGTCCTGTACCCCCAGGCCCTGAACCCATGGAGATTGGGGCTGTCCGTGCAGCCTTAACCGCTTTAGAGAAAGAACAGAGGCGCAAAAATGGACTCTGTCTTTGTTGCGGCAAAAAAGGCCATTTTGTTAGGGAATGCCCTGTCAAACCTAAGTTTTCCAAGTTCCGTTTAAATCGGGGTGTCTCAGCAGCTATGGAAAAACCGGCGGAAAACTGAAGGACTCTGGGGGTAATGAAGGGGTTCCCTGGAGTCGTGTTAGTATCCCTTCTATGTTGAATACTGTAGTGGGAGCACAGCATTTATTCATCAACATCGTATTCATTTTTTTTTTTAAATATATCTTTTATTGAAATCACAGGATAAAATACAATGTCCTTAGTACATCATGGTTTCGATCACATCCTGAGGATGTCCGTCATAGTAGCAGGTGCATCGCATTTCGCAATTGAACGATGTTACATGCAGTTCAACGATTGCGTGGAGTGACCGTTCCCATCTGCCCCGTACAGTAGCGTTTTTGCACAATAAAGAAATAAGTGAAATTAGCGAGTGAACATTGCGAAACAGGGGTGCAAAAACATGGAAAAGGAAGAAGAAAGAAAAAAAGAAAGGAATGTAGAGGACTGGGGGTCTGGGTGTGAGCGTGGTCGTCAACTTTATTTGTATTGGGTGTGTGGCCGCGGGTTGGGACCCGCATGCGCGCCGCGCGGGCTCGGTGTCTCATTGTTGATGGGTTCTCACCCAGCAACGGGGGGGGGGGTCCGGAGGGAGCCTGCGGCATGAGGTGCTGGGTGTGTATGAGGTGTCAGGCGGGCTCGTCCCGCGTCAGTTATAGCGTGTCTGTGTCAGTGGGCGCCGCAGAGATACCCGGAGGCTGGGTGGGTGGGCTGCCGCCAGGAGGGGCAATGGCGCGGTGTGCAGTCGGCGATGCAGTAGGGTCCGCCTGGGTGTCTTTGTGTAGGGAGCCCAGCATTGCGTCCCATAGGTCTGCGATCGGGAATTTCCGCAGACCCGCAGTTTCCTCATTGTGTAAAATGGTGCTTTCGGCTTTCGCCCAGTTATCCAGGGAGGCTCGCCAGTGTGTCGTCAGAGGGGGGGTGGACCGCTTCCAGTGTTTCGTAATCAACCGTTTAGCTGTTATGAGGCCCAGGTCCCAGAAACGTGAGGGGACTTTGTTATGTTTGGTTCTCTTGTAAACACCCAGTATGCATGCCTCCCAAGTGTGTGGTATTTTCAGATCTGTGCAGTTTTCCAGTATTTGTATTAGTGCCTGGCAGTATGTCCGGAGATGTGAACAGCTCCAGATCATGTGTAGGATATCTGCACCCTCCAAGGTGCATCGTGGACAACTAGCCGTAGCCCCCGGGAAATATGAGTTGATTTTGTCCGGGGATAGGTACGCGCGGTGTAGGATGTAGAATTGAATGAGTTTAAATCGTGCATTACGTGGAACGTTCCTCGGGCCCGCTAGCGCCATTTCCCACTCCTTCTCCGTCCAGTCCCTGCCCCTGTCTGTCACCCACTTATCTTTCAATGACTGTAGGCTTTGGTGTGTGTGCGATAGCAACGCGTATGTCAACCAATGCACCACATGCGTGCCGTTCCCCATAACATGTAGGTGTTGTATTAGTTGGTGTGTGGGTGGTTCTTACGCTATTGATCCCCACTTTCGTGAGTACGTCAGTACTATGGAGGCGTGCAACAGGAATTGCCCCGCCGGTAGGCCGGTGTCTTCCGCCAGTGTTGCAAAAGGAAGCAGTGCGCCGTCGGCATACAGATCTGCCATAGTGTCTATTCCCGTGCGTGACCAATGTTCTAGCGCTGCGTCTGAAATGGTAGTTGAGGCCGTGGGTGTGCCTAGGAGTGGAAAGGCTGGGGCGTATGGTTTTACGTGTTTAGTGAGCTTCAGGCTCCTGTTGTAGCATTTGACAGCGACTGTCGTGTGTAGCTGGGTCACTCTCCTAGTGGGCGCCAAGGGGTGGAAGAGGGAGTGGATCTGGGCGTGTGTCAACATATCATCGGCCGTGGCCGTGTCAGGTAGGTGCCTGCCCGCTAGCCAGGCCGTCACCCACTGCAACTGCGCCGCCAGGTAGTAGAGTTCTAGGTTTGGGACCGCAAGACCCCCATCAGCTACAGGGGCGTAGAGTTTCCTCAAGGCCACTCTAGGTCTCCCGGTATTCCATATCAGATCTCTGAGCATGGATTCCAGCTCCCGGAATGTGCGGGTTTGGACGTATGTTGGGATATTGGCAAAATAATACAGGAGCCTGGGTAAGACAATCATCTTCGTAAGTGTCACCCTGCTTGGTACATTGAGCGGGAGCGTCTTCCAGAAGGAAATCTGGGACCTAATGGATGTGATCGCGCGTGTGAGGTTGCCATCTAGTATGTCCTGGGGTGTCCTATAGATGTATATGCCTAGGTACCTAAACATGGTGTGGTGCCACGGTAACCATTCTCCCTGGATCACTACCTCAGTATCAGGGACATTTTGGTCGAATGAGTACACCCCCGACTTCGCCCAATTAACTTTAAGGCCCGACATCGCGCCAAAGGACTGGAAGATTTCCGTCAGTTCCGGTGGTATGCATGTGAGGTCCCTGATGTATAAAAGCAAGTCGTCGGCGTACAATGAAGCTATGTGTAGTCCGTCCGCTAGGGGGATACCCCAACGCGCCTCTGTCTCGCAATATCGCGGCTAGGGGTTCTATCGCTAGTGAGAACAGCAGGGGGGATAATGGGCAGCCCTGTCTGGTACCACGTCTAATCCTGATGGGATCAGACATCAGTTTGCCTGTGCGGACACGCACCTCTGGTTGTTTATATAACAACCCAACCAGTTCTATGAAGTCGTCACCCAAATCGAACTTGCGCAGGACTGCCAGTAAGTAGGGCCATTCGACCGAGTCGAACGCCTTTTCCAGGTCAAGAACCAGGCAGCCTGAACATGGCCATTCCGGAACTGCGTAGGTCTGGACACGGAATAGCCTCCTTATGTTCTTGGAGGTGCATCTGGTGGGCACAAAGCCATTTTGGTCAGCGTGTACCAGAGCTGGCACAGAAGCCGCCAGACGTCTGGCCAAGGTCGACGCTAATATCTTATAATCCGTGTTGAGCAGCGCCAGCGGCCTGTACGACCCTAGGAGCATGCCATCTCAGTCTGGCTTTGGAAGAGACACCAGTGTCGCCTCGTTCATTGACCGAGGCAGTGCTGAGTCTTCGAGCGCCGCCGAGTACACCCTGAGGAGTTCCGGGATGAGGATGTCAGAGTAGGCCTTATAATATTCCGCTGGCAGCCCATCCGGGCCAGGGGCTTTACCGTTGGAAAGTGCGAAGATGGCCTCCCATAACTCGTCAGCTGCCAAAGGGGCACCTAGGTCTTCGCGTTGATCGTCGGTTATGGTGGGCAGTGTTACGTCTTTTAGGTAGGAATCGATGGTCTCCCATGTGACTAGTAGGCGAGATTGATATAGGTCGTTGTAGTGCGTCACAAATGCACCGTGTATTTGCGCCTGTGTGTATGCTACCTGGCCATTGGCCAGCCGAATTGCAATCACTGGCGGCGAGCGCTCCTCGCGTTGTATGAGCCAAGTTAACAATTTGCCGGGCTTATCCCCCCTGTGGTGTGTGCGCGCTATCAACATCGTATTCATGATCAATATGGTGGAAGTGAATACACAAGCCATGGTGGATTCGGGGGCTACTGGCTTTTTCATGGACATGGCGGAGGCTGAGAGATTAGGCATACCTCTGGTCCCTAGAGAGACTTGTAACGATGTCTTTGCGGTGGATGGCAGGAAATTGGATATAGGGCCCATAGGCTATCAAACGGCCAAGACAGAGATGAGGTTTGGGTGTCACAGAGAATGGGTCACCTTTAGCATAATCAAGGCTCCTCAATATGGGGTGATTCTAGGCATACCATGGCTGAAACAACACAATCCCGACATAAATTGGGAGACAGACACAATAGTAATGAATTCCAGACATTGTGAGGAGCATTGTTTTAGATACGCTCAGAGTCCTTCGTTTGCTTTGGCATGTGGGGAGTGCGTGGCCACGGCAGCAGAGAAGGAAGTAACACTACCAGAGATATACGTTGAATATGAAGGGTTGTTTGATGAGGTATTAGCAGAAGGGCTACCGCCACATAGGCCGTATGATTGCCAGATCAAATTGGTTCCTGGGGCAGTGATTCCCAAGGGTAGACTGTATGCTTTGACCGAACCAGAAAACGTCCATCTGAGAACGTACCTGGATAAACTGTTGGAATTGGGGTTTATACGCCCTTCAAGGTCACCTGCGGCATCCCCTCTATTCTTCATTCCCAAGGCTAATGGGGAATTGAGAGCCTGCGTAGACTTTAGAGCCCTCAACGCGGTAACGGTGAAGAATAGATACCCCTTGCCCTTGATTAACGTATTGCTAGAACAGGTGAAAAAGGCCACGATCTTCACTAAATTAGATTTGAAGGGAGCATACCATCTACTAAGAATGAGAATTGGAGACGAATGGAAGACCGCCTTCAAGACCAGGTATGGGCTATTCGAATACCTGGTCATGCCGTTCGGGCTGTGTAACGCCCCTGCGGCGTTCCAGTTCTTCTTAAACGATGTGTTAAGAGAAATCCTGGATCATCATGTAATAGTGTACAATGATGACATCCTTATTTATTCTGAGTCTGAAGAGCTGCATGTACAACATGTCAAATCAGTACTGAGCATTCTACAACAAAACAGTCTGTACTGCAAACTGTCCAAGTGCGACTTCCATGTCACCACAGTGGAGTTCTTGGGTGTCATGCTCACCCCCCATGGGCAAGAAATGGCTGAACGCAAGATCCAGGCTGTTCGTGATTGGCCAATTCCTCGAAACATCAAGGATGTTCAATGTTTTCTTGGATTGGCCAATTTCTATCTGCGTTTTATCAACCAGTTCTCGAATGTGGTGGCTCCCATAACACGACTGTTGAAAAAGGATCAGTGTTTTGTGTGGGATGAGAAGGCACAGGAAGCATTTGTGACTCTGAAAGGGGCGTTTGTAACTGCACCAGTATTGACTCATCCTAATCCGGACATACCATTCATAGTAGAGGCCGACGCCTCAGAGGTTGCTATAGGAGCCATACTATCACAACGTCACAAGCTCACAGGGCAATTGCATCCAGTGGCCTTTATGTCTAGGAAGCTTACTGGGGCGGAACTAAATTACTGCATAGCGGAAAAGGAACTCCTGGCGATCAAGATCGCCTTCACAGAATGGAGACATTTCCTCATGGGTGCCAAGCACATGGTGACGGTTTATACTGATCACAGAAACCTTCAATTCATGTCTGCTGCTTGACATCTCACCCCTAGACAGCTCCGTTGGATGCTTTTCTTTTCAGAATTCCATTTCACCATCACTTTCCGTCCGGGAGCGGACAATTGAAAGGCGGATGCCTTGACCCGGCAATCTTCCACGAAGACTCCTGATAAGGGGATGGACGCTCCTATAGTGGACCCCACCAATGTAGTCTGTGTCATCCAACCTGATGCCTTTTTGCAGGGAATATGGAATGGGGTGAGGTTTGGTTCTTGGAAGAGATGGTTGCAGGCACATCCCGAATGGCAGATGAGACACGGTTTTCCGGTGAACAAAGGGTGCTTGTTGATTCCTACAGAACCCCTGCAGAAGCAGATGTGCCAATGGTGTCACTCTTCTCCAAGCGCTGGACATGTGGGAGTGGAAAAAATGTTAGAACTGATCAAACGCAGATGTTGGTGGCCATCGCTAGGAGTTGATATTTGTGATATTTGTGGGGGTACTTCTAAAGCGCAGCGTTCGCTCCGGAGGGAGCATCTTGGTGCTGAATTTCCTTGTAAAGGATCGGAGAACAGTCCTGGTAGCATAAAGTGTTTAGATGGCTGCCTTGGTGTAGTCGTCCGGAAGGTTGAAAATCCAAGTCTTTATCAGTTTTCTGAAAGGCTTTTCGAGAGTTTGTTGTCTCAGATTTTTGGGCATGATGTTCCAGGCTTTAGTGGCCAGGAGGCTTAAGGTTTTTCCACCCTTAGTCTTCAAGTTGTACCTAGCGGGGAGGATGAGGTTGTCCTGGGAAGAACGGAGGGATCGACTCGGGTTGTAGTGGGGGAAGCGTTTGATGAGGTATTTTGGACCGGATTTGTTAAAAGCCCGAAAGGCAACAATCAATATTTTAAAAAGTATTCTTTTATGGAGAGGGAGCCAATGCAGGGATCTTAGAGCTGCGGAAATAGATGATTTTCTGGGCAGCTTTAGGACCAAACGGGCAGCCGTGTGAAGAACACTTTGAAGCTTGGTCAGAGTAGTCTTTTTAGCCCCCGCAAGGAGACCCTTACAGTAGTCCAAGCGCGAAATTATAAGGGCCACTGTTACTGTCTTCCTAGCGTCAAGTGGAAGGAAGTCGAAGAACTTTTTTAGCGATTTAATTATTCCGAAGCAACGGCCCGCTACAGTCCTGACGTGCTGGTCGAAAGATAGGTATGAGTCGAATAGGACACCAAGATTCCTTGCTGTTGTTACGGTCTGGGGAGGGGCAGCTGAGTCATCCGGCCACCAGAGGGCTGGGCAAAAGGTGGTGTTTTTACCGATAGGGAGGATCTCCGTTTTGCTAGAGTTACACTTGAGGTGGTTAGTATCCATCCATTGGAAGACCGCTGTCAAACAGTTTTTGAGGTTGAGCTCTGCCTTGGTTGAGTTGTCCTCTAGGGGTACGATGAGTTGCGTATCATCGGCATACGATGTTACTGGTATGCCGAATGATTCAATCAGGGATAAGAGTGGGATGAGGTAGATATTAAAAAGAAGGGGACTCAAGATAGACCCCTGAGGTACCCCAGAAGAAACCTTCTTCTCTTTGGAGTGGAAAGGGCCAAGGGCGACAGTTTGAAACCTGTCAGTAAGAAATGATTTTATCCCAGATAGGGCTGTTTCCGAAATCCCTATGTCTGTCAATCTGCTGATCAGGATGGAGTGGGAAATGGTGTCGAACGCCGCGGTCAGGTCGAGAAGAAGGAGAATTGCATTGTTCCTCTGGTCTTGCAGCATCTTTATTGAATCTGACAGTTCAATCAGAGCTGTTTCGGTCGAGTGTTTGGGACGAAAACCAGATTGTTGCGGATGGAGTATATTATGGGCTTCCAGATATCGTTTGAGTTCTCTGTAAACCATCTGTTCAGTTATTTTCCCCAAAGCCGGGAGGAGTGAGATCGGGCGAAGATTGGTCAAGTCAGATGGGGATTTGTTGACTTTTTTCATGAGGGGTTTGACTATACCCTTTTTCCACATGCGGGGAACAGAACCGGTGCGAAGCGACGAGTTAACTATATCGTTAATGATAGGGTTCACCACGTCGATGAGTTGGTGGAAGATTTTGGGAGGACAGGGGTCAGAAGGAGAACTAGATTTGCACGCCAGGATGACTTCTCTGGTTTGAGCCAAGGTGACAGGAGAGAAATTCTTAAGGCTACAAGCTAGGGATTCTAGTTGAGAGGGAATAAGAGCACCTTGAGTTGTTTGTGAAGGAGGGAAATTTCTTTGAATGGAGGCGATTTTTTCCTCAAAATAATCTGATATTTTGTTGCAAAGGTCTTGGGATGGGGGGATTTCAGGTTGAAGTGCTTTGGGTTGGGTGAACGATTTTACTATTGAGAATAAAGTTTTTTGTTTCTGACTAGACTCCTTAATGGCGTTGACATAGAAGGTTTTTTTTAGCAGATTTAATGTTGGTGAGGTAATTTTTCCTTAGTTGGATGTAAGAGAGACGATCGTCAGTGTCATATGTTCTGCGCCATTTTCGTTCTGCTTTTCTACACAGTAGGAATGTCAGGAGGTGGATTGCAGGCTGTGACATTTGTGCCCGAGTCAAGTCAGACCATCGTCGCCCTGCGGGGCTGCTTCAGCCCATGCCTACCCTGTCTATTCCTTGGGAACGTATCTCATTGGACTTTGTGGTAGGACTGCCTAGAGATCTGTGTTGGTAGTCATTGACTATTTGACTAAGATGGGGCATTTCATTGCTTGTCCACAGGTACCCACGGCAGGACAACTGGCACAACTACTCATGGTTCATATTGTGCGTCTGCATGGTTTACCAGCTGTCATTGTGTCGGACAGGGGCTCGCAATTCACTGCAAGGTTTTGGAAGGCGTGGTGCTCCTCCCTTCATATCGAGACGGCCCTGTCCACGAGCTTCCATCCCCAAACTGATGGACAGACTGAGCGTCTCAACCAGACATTGAAACAGTTCCTGAGGTGTTATGTGTCCCAGGGTAAGAACAACTGGGTGGAGTATCTGTGGCTGGCGGAGGTTGCATACAATAATGCAACTCATTCGGCCACGAAAGTCTCTCCTTTCTATTGTACCTATGGTCGTCATCCCCGGTTTCTTCCTTTTTTGCAACCCTTCAGAGAAGACAAGGTGCCTGAAGCGGCTAGGAGAGTTTCTCAACTCAAGGACATATTGGAACAGGCTCAGGACAACCTGAGGGCTTCGAAGGTGGCATACAAAGCCTCTGCGGACAAACGGCGACACCGGGCCCTTTGTATCAAGAAGGGGACTGGGTGTGGTTGTCCACCCGGAACTTCAGGTTCAGAAAATACAGCGTCTTCAACCCTCGCTACATCGGTCCCTATCAAGTGGTGAAGTGTGTCAATCCTGTGGCTGTTAAACTGAAGCTGCCTCTGCATCTGCGTATTCATCCTGTTTTCCATGTGTCTCTACTCAAGCCATCGGCATCGGTTGTGCAACGCCTTCCTCCTCCTCTGGTGGTTCCTGATGGTTTGGAGTAAGAGGTGGAAGGTATCCTGGATTCTCGGTGGCGAGGGAGAGGACTTCGGTATCTGGTGGCCTGGAAGGGGTACGGATCCGAGGAAAACTCGTGGGAACCAGCGTCTGGGGTCCATGCACCCCGTTTGGTGGCTGATTATCATCGGAAGTATCCTTTGCGTCCTGGCCCCCTTCGGCGCTCTAGGTGAGGGGGGATGTACTGTCAAGTTCCTGTCGCGCCTCACTAAATGAGATGGGTTACGGAATGAGATGAAACTACGTTTCCCAGAATGCCAAGCTTTTCAGGAGGCGGGGTATATAAGGAAGACACTTCCTCCACCTGGTGTCGGATATTTTGGATCTTGACCGCCAATGCCAGTTGACGTCTCTACGTTCTGCGCTGGTTGCAAGGGACGGAGAGTTTGCTGTATCGTTGTGTTCTTGGGTCCTCCGTTGGCGAGCCTTCTTGCATCGGCTCTTGCGGAGGACATCTATCGTTGGCTTAGTTCACGTTTTGCTTTTGTTATGTGTCTCCGTTGGCGAGCTTTCTTGCATCGGCTCTTGCGGAGGACACGACTCGTGGTCCTTTGATCATAGTTTCGCTGTTTCCTTTTTCCTCCGTTGGCGAGCCTTTTTTCATCGGCTATTGCAGAGGAAATACCTTTGTTTGTTTTGTTAAATCAATCCAGCAATCCTCCGTTGGCGAGCCTTTTTTCATCGGCTATTGCGGAGGATTATTAGTATAGGTCCCAGGCTTGGGACGAAGGAGCTCGTCTCCAGAAGTTACCGTGCAACAATACAGGTAGCTCTTTTCATACTTTACTTTTGGGTGACGTAACCCTCACGTTTGTTTTTGGGAGAGATTGTGTCGCACTATCTTCAGATTGCAAAGTCTACTCCTCTTCACCACCTACGGGAAGGGAGAACAGGGTATGTGTTTCATTTTCTTTCCGGTCATAGAGTTGGTAGAAACAAGATACCTTGGGTTGTTACAGGAGTGATTCTTTGTGTGTTACAGGGGAAGTCAGATGCATGCCGAAAGTATATGTTCTCAGTAGAAGAGAAGTATCTCCTGAGTTACAGCAGGCCACTTTCGAGTCACAGGTAGAGAGCTGTTCGTGTCCTGCCATCAGACATTGGTATGGTGTGATTGTCTTAGAACCTGTACCAATCATTGTGTTATCTGTCTTCACAGCTCTCCCTCCCCGCAGTCCCCTTCCTTTCCTTCCCGTTTTGCCCTCATCTGATCCTTCCTTAGCCCACGGCTATTACAGCAATCGGGGCTTGGACAGATCTGGAGATGGCCTATTAAGCAACACGCTGATCCTGAGGACGGAGAGGACAACAACCTACCAGCCACTACTCAAAGTCATATCTGCAAAATTGTTACCTTCCCTAACCTATGGCAGTGAGGCATTGAACGGAAAGGACGCAATAACAAAAAACAAAGAAATTTTGAAAACTTTTCGATTCCTTTTTTGTTTACCTAAAAATGCCTCACAATCCCAAATTAGACTTGAATTCGGCTTGAACAACCAATTACATGCTCGGATGGGTAACATAATTTAAGTATGATACAGGGTAAAAAATGACAAGGACAACTTAATTTCAGAGCTTTTATGGAAAGAAGTAGAGGGCAATAACAAATTATCTGTTTGGAAGTATCTTGAGAAGGCTTTGGATGAATTTGGGCTTAAGGAGATTTGGATGATCACTATTCCTCAGGAATCTTGATATCCTATCTGTGATAAGTGACAAAGAGTCTCTGGTCAAAAGGAAACATGCTTGGTCCATAATAAACCGTTACAAAAAAAAGAGTCCGCAACAATATTTGATTACAGCTTGGACTTGAAAATATAAAAATATATTCATGAAAGCTCGATTCGGAATCCTGCCCGGAGAATCTCATGCATTACCATGGAAAAAGCTTGAAAATAACATATCATGTCGGCTGTGTAACACAGGAGAGGAAAATATCATACATCTACTGTGCCTCTGTTCAGAACTAAAAAATGAAAGATTAACACTTTTAAAAAGGCACTTCAACAAAAGATCAATAAGGACATGTAGACAAGCATTGATCCAGTGTCTTTGCCTAGACAATATACACATTAACTCTGCCCTCTCAAAATTCTTAACAAGCGCATGGAAAAAACTAGAATTTTTATAACATTAATTGTCATACTGTTTTCTTTTCTAAACTTTTAACCATATGAATCTATAAACTCAAAACTGTTTTTTAGTCCACATGCATTATTTAAAAAAAAAAAAAAGTTTATCGCTTCTTTTTTAAAGTTACTGCCTTTTTACTGTATTACTATAATTGAAATGTTATATTTTGCATTCTTTTTTGGTAAAGAGTTTAAATAATCAATCAATAAATAATCAATTACTGAAGAAATAAGAGCACCCTAGATCAAGGAGGGAATGGAGTCCTGATCATTTTGGGCCTCTCTGCGGCGTTTGACATGGTCCATCATCATTTATTGATGGACCAGCTTCAGGAGATTGGTGTTACAGGCATGGCATGGAAACTGATTAAATCATTCTTAACAGATAGAGTGCAGACAGTTACGCTCGGCAACTTCTCTGCTAAGTCCTTCTCTCTCCCCTCTGGAGTCCCACAGGGGTCATCCACGAGCCCCACTCTTTTCAATGTTTATGTTTCCCAGCTTGCTCCCCTTATTGCGTCCTTTGGACTCAAGCTGACCTTGTACGGTGACGATAGTCAGATAGTTGTCTCTATGCTTCCAAAGGAAACTCAGGATCCAGCAAGGCGTTTTCATGACTGCATGACAGCTGTAGGTGGCTGGATGGCCCAGAATTGTTTAAAGCTCAACTCTGCCAAAACGGAGGTGATCCTTTTCGGAAATAACCCTCAATTTTCGACCCCAGCCAGGTGGCCAGATTCCCTTGGCCCTCTTCCAACACCAGTTAGGAAAGTGAAAAATGTAGGGTTCATAATTGACAACAAACTGACCCATAAAGACCAAGTTAACTCAGTTGTTTCAACAACCTCTTACATCCTAAAATCATGTAAAAAAATATTGGACTATCTCCCCACAGAAAGTCAGAAAACGGTCGTCACAGCCTTAGCTATGTCCAGGTTGGACTATTGCAGTGGCCTACATGTCAACGCGCAGGAAGGTCTCCTAAGGAAACTGCAACTCCTACAAAATGCAGCAGCTAGACTGCTGTCAGGCATTCAAAAATACAAATCCATTTCGGCAGAAATCAAAAAGCTACGCTGGCTGCCTGTTAAGAAACGAGTTCTGTTTAAAGCCTTGTGCATAACTCACAAAGCACTACACTCCACGGGTCCAAAACATCTGATCCAAAATACCAACTGGTATGCCCCGCCTAGATCCCTGCGCTCCTCAGAAGCCAAACTGATCTGCATTCCATTGGCAAAAAAAGCAAATTAAGGTGGTAGGAGTTTCTTTGTTGGCGTGGCCAAAGCATGGAATGCCCTCCCACTCTTTCTTAGAGGCACAACAGAGCTGCTCGTTTTTAGAAAAGCCCTAAAAACCTGATTGTTCAACTCATAAAGCTCTAGGCAATTTTACCATCGACTCTAGTGGATCATCATTCATAGCGCCAGGACGTCCTTGGGCAACAGTGCGCTTACAAATGTCATTAACATTAACATTAACATTAAGTGTTGCTGTACTTTAAATTAATGTATTGTTTTTTTCTGTAAATCAATAGTGAAGCAGTTGTAGATAAATAGTGATGATAAACGATTTACTTATCTGTGTAATCACTTATATACATGTTAAACATAGAATAATATAACTATAAGTGAAATATACGTTTGTTAAGCAGAACTAACGAATATCTATATCTTTAAAAAAGCATAATTATGATACACATTTATATAAAGCAATACCATCAGGCAGGTACACATCTATAGTCCACATAAATGCTTATATACAGAAGGATATGCTGTATATTTATGTTTTTGTTTTAAATATTTTATTGAACAAAAGCAGAGGTAGTATTTAGCAGACAGTCATGAATTACAAACTTGACATGGAATACGTACATTACACCAGTGTATCACAAGCACGATTACGAGGAGGACCAGGTCTAGCCATTGCCATGTCAGTTGAAGGGGAAGTACACAGTTCACCTCTATAAATATTCCTGTGTCCCCATTTCTTATCCCAAATACCAGGTCACCCCCTGATCTTGTAGACCGTTTTTTCGGACAACATACACACATCCATAGCAGCAATCCACCTGATCAAGAGCGGTTTAGATGGTGAGCCCCATTGCATTGCTATTTCACGTTTCAGTAAGAGGAAGCCCAGAGCTTGCTGTTCCATTGCAGTTAGATCTGTGGGGTCCCATACATTGAGGAGTTCGCATTTGGGAGTCAGAGGGACGGGCTTTCCTAGAGCATCAGTCATTTCGCGAGCGGCACGCTCCCACAGGTCTTGAATCTCCAGGCATTCCCAGAGAATGTGGTAGAAGGTACCAATCTGACCGCAGTTACGGAGACAGGGGTCTGATGTGCGTCTACCAATCCTAGCCAGAAGGGGAGCGGACATGTATGTTCTGTGCAATATCTTTAATTGTATAAGTCTAAATCTGTGGTTAATAGCTGATTCACGCGGGGACATCAATGACGCCTGCCATTCAGCCTCATCCAAGACTCTGATGTCGTTCTGCCATTTGTCTCATAGAAGTTGGAAGGTGTTGGGCATGTTATTACATAATTTACTGTAGGTATAGGATATCGCTTTGGCCTGGAGGGTTACTCTCAAGAGTCTCTCCGCGAGGGGCGAGGATTGTGGAAGAGAAGAGAGATCAGGGACGTTGGCGAGTATGGCATGTTTGATTTGGAGATGTATATTTATGTTTGAGTATGGTGGTTATGTGGGGAAGAGCCAATTCATGAGTAATCTTCTGACGATACAGTGGTTATCCATGGCTCTTATGTTTGGGGTTAAAGAGTTCAATAGTTTGGCTGCTTGAAAGAGAACGGTGGCCACCCATGTTTTTTTTTTGTGTGGTGAGATTTTGAGGCGAGGTGCCACTCAAGAGCAGAGGTTCCTTTGTTGAATATATTTTGTGATTTTATTCCCAATGAAGAGCAATCCTGTTTGACTGCTCTTCAGTTCTGTTCGACGACCTTTAACCCTGTCTTCAGGTAGGTCGCTCCCCACGCCACGCAGCTCCACCTGACTGCGCCCGTGCCCCTGTGCTCCCGCTGTTGACTTCGTTCGGAGGGTGTTCGAGGCCCGCCTACATCCACAGGCTACCACCTGCGCCTCATCCCTGGTGGCCAGTGGCCCTTAGGTTTGTTGCTGCCACTTGCTTCTGTGCCCCCAGTATTTCATTGTGACCGCTGTATTTGTGCCCCCAGTATTTTTATTGTGACCGCTTGCTTTTTGTGACCGTATTGCCTCTGTTTCTTGTTTATTTGCTGTCTTTCTTTAGGCCTGTTTTTCCTTCTTGTCTGTTCCCGCCACTGCGTCCCTGCGGCCCCACCCCTATTGGCTCCCTCCCCCCTCCCAGCTGCTCCTCCCTCCCACCTCCCCTTCTTATGGTGGCCGCTGCGCGGCAGACACGCTCAGCGGGTGCGCCGCTGGCGCACCGAAGGCGCAACAAATGCAAGCCCGTCTGTGCCCATCCGCGGCTTGGACTGCGTCCGGCACCAGAACCCCTGGACCCCGTAGCCGCCACAACACCAGACTGCACTACGACTCCAGCACCCTCCACACACTCAACCTTGGACGAGATCACGCCTGCTACCGGGCCACCCCGAAGCGCACCCAAGGGCCCTTCACCTGTCGAAACTGCAGCTTCACCAGCATCCGGCCCGCCAAACCATCAACCAGAGAACCAAACCACCTCCGATGCATCCTCCTCGACACCTGCTCCGCTCGCAAACACGCCATCGAACTCTGGGACCTCCTAGACTCAACCACCCCCGACTTCGCCTTCCTGACGGAGACCTGGCTGAACACCATCTCGGCACCAGAAATCGCCATAGCCATCCCGGAGGGCTACAAAATAGCCTGCAGAGACCGCACCAACGGATTGGGAGGGGGAATCGCCATCATTCACATGGACACCCTGAGAGTCTCGCCCAACACCGACGACACCCTCACCACCGCAGAGCACATGCACTTCCAGATCCACACCGACCCCAACACCACCCTCAGAGGAACACTCGTCTACGGACCACCCAGACCCCGACCATAGTTCAGCGACACCATCGCCGAACTCATCAGCACCCATGCCCTCGCCTCCACGGACTACATCTTCCTCGGGGACCTGAACTTTCATCTCGAGAACAACAACGACACCAACTCCACCGCCCTGATCGACAACCTCGCCAATCTCGGACTCAAACAGCTCGTGACGACACCCACCCATGCTGCCGGACACACTGAACCCCATCTTCTCCGCATGTCCCCACGTCTCCTTCAACCACACCACCGAATCCCACTGGACAGACCACAGATACGTCCACTTCACCTTCAGAAAACCCACCACACACCACCGCACCCAACAGATGCCACGCAGCTGCTGGGGCAAGGTCACCGAGGACCAACTGACCACCACCCTTGCCCTGGGACCACCCGCCGACCCCACTGACCCCGACACCGCCACCATCAACCTCAAACAATGGATCAATGACTGCGCCGACACTCTCGCCCCACTCAAGACCTCCGCCACCAATCACACCAACAAGAAAGCCGCATGGTTCACCGAAGACCTCCGGACCTCAAAACGCACCTGTCGGAAGCTGGAGAAGAGCTGGCTACGTGACCGAACACCAGACAGCTACACAGCCCACAAGACCCGCAGACACCACCAACTCATCAGGACCTCCAAGAGGACTACCTTCAAGGACCGTCTAGACAGCAACACACACAACAGCACAGAGCTCTTCAACATTGTGAAAGAACTCTCCATCCCAGCTCTAACATCAACGACATCCCACCATCAGAAGACCTGTGCGACTCAATGGCCACCTTCTTTCACCGCAAGATCACCAACATCCACGACAGCTTCAATACTGCCACCCCCACGCCCACCACCAAGACCACCACCCCTGCGACCACCACCCGCACCAGTCGCCTGACCGCCTGGTCCAACGTCAGTGACCAAGACACCACCAAGACCATGAACTCCATCCACTCTGGATCCCCATCTGACCCATGCCCTCACCACGTTTTCAACAAAGCCAGCACAGCCATCGCACCCCACCTCCGGAAAACAATCAACATCTCCTTTGAGACAGCAACCTTCCGGGAGATCTGGAAGCATGCCGAGATCAACGCCCTACTGAAGAAACCCAAGGCGGACCCCAAGGACCTCAAGAACTTCCGGCCCATCTCCCTGCTCCCTTTCCCGGCGAAAGTCACAGAGAAGATCGTCAACAGACAGCTGACCCGCTACCTCAAAGACAGCAACATCCTGGACCCATCCCAGTCCGGCTTCCGCAGCAACCACAGCACCGAGACCGCCCTCATCGCCACCACCGATGACATCAGGATCCTCATGGACCAAGGAGAAACAGCCGCCCTCATCCTCCTGGACCTATCAGCAGCCTTCGACACAGTCTGCCACCGCACCCTAACAGCACGCCTCCATGACCCCAGAATCCAAGAGAAGGACCTGGCCTGGACCACATCCTAGCTCTCCGGCAGACCCCAAAGCGTCCGCCTCCCACCCTTCCGCTCCAAGACCACCGAGATCATCTGCGGCGTTCCACAGGGATCATCTCTCAGCCCAACGCTGTTCAACATCTACATGACACCACTCGCCCACGTCGCCAGACATCATAGCCTCAACATAATCTCCTACGTCGACGACACCCAGCTGATCATCTGCCTCACCGAAGACCCCCACACCGCCAAAGCCAACCTCCACAAAGGAATGAAGGCCATCGCCGAATGGATGAAGGACAGCAGACTGATGCTGAATTCAAGCAAGATGGAGGTCCTCATCTCGGCCCCACCCCCTCAGCCTGGGACGACTCCTGGTGGTCGACATCGATGGGAACAGCCCCAGAACCTACCGACCATGCACGCAACCTGGGGGTCATCCTCGACTCCACCCTCTCCATGACCAAGCAGGTCAACACCATCTCCGATTCCTGCTTCAACACCCTCTGAATGCTCTGCAGGATCTTCAAATGGAGCCCCTTCGACATGAGAAAAACCGTCATCTAGGCCCTCGTCACCAGCAGACTGTACTACAACGGAACACCCTCTACGCAGGAACAACAACCAAGCTCCTGAGCGGCTACAACACATCCATAACGCCTCGGCATGACTGATCCTCGACGTCCCCCGACGCAGCCACATCATACCCCACCTGAGAGGCTGCATTGGCTCCCCGTCGACAAGAGGATCACCTTCAAACTCCTCATCCACGCACACAAAGCCCTACACAATGCCAGACCAGCATACCTCAACAACCGACTCAGCTTCCACACCCCCACACGCAGCCTACGCTCCGCCAACCTCGCCTTCGCCACAGTTCCATGCATCCGGAAAACCACCGGCGGTGGCAGATCCTTCTCCTACCTCGCCACCAGGACCTGGAACACCCTCCCTACCAGCATACGACAGACCCAGGACCTGCTGGCCTTCAGAAGACTTCTCAAGACCTGGCTCTTCGAACAGTAGCAGCCCCCCCCAGCGCCTTGAGACCCTCAAGGGTATGTGATATGTAGCGCGCTTTACAAATTATATGATTGATTGATTGATTGATTGTTCCATGTATCGCTTTGTGAAAGATACAGAGCAGCTTGAATGTGGATCTTATGGCAACAGGTAACCAATGTCGGGCTCTCAAGGCAGGGAGATGTGGGCTTGAGGTTTACATAGAAAGAGTAGTCTGGCAGGCGAGGTCTGAATCAGTTGTAGTCTTTTCATTGTTGGTAATGGTGATCCGCGGTAGAGGCTATTGGCGTAATTGAGTTTGGACAGAACAATAGAGCTGGTAGCCTGAACCTTGGGTGGGAATCCCAGGTAGGGGAAGATGCGTTGCAGAGTTTTTATAAAAACAAAACTTGATATTGCTAGTTGTCAACGTGTGCATTCAAAGAGAGCTTGTGCCCATGGTCATTCTGAGGTTTCTTACCTCCTTTGATACTTAGGGCGGTGTTTCCAGATCATCAGGCCATGCAGTGAGTGGGTCATCATTTTTCTAATCGCCACACATGAGTATTTCCATTTTGGAAGCATTTGATTTGAGATGGCTCCATATCATCCATCCATTGATCCATGGCTCTGAGACAGCTGAGCATTGGTTAGTTTCCAATGCCTTTGGGGCATTCATGTATGAGTGCATTTCTCACCAGCTGATGTAAGTTACCCATATAGAGGAGCTCATTTTGAGAATGGCTCATTTTGAGAATGGCAGGCTGGCATTTGATGCAATTCTTGTGAGGGTAAATAGATGGAGGCGACAGACATGGTTGATTGTTGGGTAACACCACATATGGGGCAGTACATTTTGTATGCGCCCTCCATTCTTGTTGAGGCTATAGAAGCCCACTCCTGTATGACATCCTGTACAACATGACAGGGAACAGCTGCCTACTCCCTGCCCACAACCAGTCTCACACACCAAAGGAGGAGAAGTAAGTTGCTATGCATGCTGTAAGATAAAGGAGGCTAGAGGAGGAACCATAGACCTAAATTATGGGGCTCCTCAGCAAAAAACAGGTTATAATGAGCCTGCATTTTGTATGTACAGAGCCAGGCACCAGGAGCTACTTTCAATCAATCAATCAATCAATCATAGCATTTATAAAGTGCACTACTTACCTGTGAGGGTCTAAAGGCGCTGAGGGGTGCTGCTACTGCTCGAAAAGCCAGGACTTGAGGAATCTTCTGAAGGTCAGCAGGTCTTGGGTCTGCCCTAGGTGGGTGGGGATGATGTTCCTGGTCTTGGCGGCGAGGTGGGAGAACGATCTGCCGCCGGAAGTCGCTCTTCAGATGCAGGGGACTGTGGTGAGGGCGAGGGCGGCGGAGCGGAGCTGGCGGGTGGGGGTGTAGAAGCTGAGTCGTCTGTTGAGGTTCGCTGGTCTGGTGTTGTGGAGTGCCTTGTGTGCGTGGGTGAGGAGCTTGAACGTTATCCCCTTGTTGACGGGGAGCCAGTGCAGGTCTCTCAGGTGGGGTGTGATGTGGCTACGCCGAGGGATGTTGAGGATCAGGCGTGCAGAGGCGTTCTGGATGCATTGAAGCCATTTCAGGAGTTTGGCTGAGGCTCCTGCATAGAGGGCGTTTCCGTAGTCCAACCTGCCGCTGACGAGGGCCTGGGTGACCATTCTTCTCGTTTCGGTGGGGATCCACTTGTAGATCTTGCGGAGCATGCAGAGGGTGTTGATGCAGGAGGAAGGGACGGTGTTGACCTGCTTAGTCATGGAGAGGGTGGAGTCGAGGATGACCCTTAGGTTGCGTGCGTGGTCGGTGGGTGTTGGAGCTGTTCCCAGTGCGGTCGGCCACCAGGAGTCATCCCAGGCCGAGGGGGTGGATCCGAGGATGAGGACCTCCGTCTTGTCTGATTTCAGCTTCAGCTGCTGTTCCTCATCCATTCGGCGACGGCCTTCATTCCTTTGTGAAGGTTAGTTTTCGCGGCGTGGGGGTCCTTGGTGAGGGAGAGGATCAGCTGGGTGTCATCGGCGTAAGAGATGATGTTGAGGTCGTGCAGTCGGGTGACATGGGTGAGCGGTGCCATGTTGATTCTAAACAGCGTTGGCCTGAGGGATGAGCCCTGGGGTATTCCGCAGATGATCTCAGTGGCTTTGGAGTGGAAGGGGGGAGACGGATGCTCTGTGTTCTGTCAGAGAGGAAGGAAGTGATCCAGTCTAGGGCCTTCTCTTGGATCCCGACGTCGTGGAGGCATGTGCGTAGTGTGCGGTGGCAGACTGTCGAAGGCAGCTGAAGGTCCAGGAGGATGAGGGCCGCGGTTTCTCCGTTGTCTAGCAGGGTCCTGATGTCATAGGTGGCAGCGATGTAGCGGGTCAGTTGTTTGTTGATGGTCTTCTCAATGACCTTCGCCAGGAACGGGAGCAGAGAGATGGGCCGGAGGTTCTTGAGATATTTGGTGTCCGCCTTGGGTTTCTTGAGTAAGGTGTTGATCTCGGTGTGCTTCCAGCACCTCGAGAAGGTAGCTGTCTTGAAGGAAATGTTGATGGCCTTCCGGAGATGGGGTGCGATGGCGGTGCTGGCTTTTTGAAGAAGTGGTGCAGGCAAGGGTCTGACGGAGAACCGGAGTGGACGGTGTTCATGATCTTGATGGTGTCGTTGTTGTGTATGTTGGTCCAGGAGAGCAGGCGGTTGGTGCAGATGGTGGTCATGGGGGCAGAGGTCTCAGTGGTTGTCGGGCGGTCGTGGCATTGAAGCTGTTGTGGATGTCTGCGATCTTGCGACGGAAGAAGGTGACTAGCGAGTCGCACAGGTCTTGCGAAGGTGCGATGTCGTCGGTGTTTGAGCTGGTGTTGGAGAGTTCCTTCACGATGTTGAAGAGCTCTTTGCTGTTGTGTGCGTTGTTGTCTAGGCGGTTTTTGAAGGAGGCTCTTTTGGCGTATCTGATGAGGTGGTGGTGTCTGCGGGTGGCGTTCTTGTGGGCTTCGTAGCTGTCCGGTGTTCGTTCGCTGTGCCAATTCTTCTCTAGCTTTCGGCAGGTTTGCTTGGAGCCCTGGAGGTCTTTAGTGAACCAGCTGGCTTTCTTGCTGGTGTGGCTGTTGGAGGGTTTCTTGAGCGGGGCAAGGCCGTAAGCGCAGTTCTCGATCCACTGTCGAAGGTTGAAGGCGGTTTAGTCAGGGTCGGTGGGGTCCGCGGTGGACTCTGGGCGAGGGTGTTGTTTAGCTGGTCTTCGGTGACTTTGCTCCAGAAGCGTTGAGGCATCTGTTGGGTGCAGTGTGAATGGTGGGTTTCTGAAAGGTGAAGTGTATGCAGCGATGGTCGGTCCAGTGGAGTTCGGTGGCGTGGTTGAATGCGACGTGGGGTCTGGTGGAGAAGATGGGGTCAAGCGTTTGGCTGGGGAATGGGTGGGTGTTGTGACGAGTTGTCTGAGTCCAAGGTTGGCGAGGTTGTTGATCAGGGTGGTGGTGTTGGTGGTGTTGTTGTTCTCCAGGTGGAAGTTCAGGTCCCCAAGGAGGATGTAGTCCGTGGAGGCGAAGGCGTGTGTGCTGACGAAGTGGGCGATGGAGTCGCTGAACTGTGGTCAGGGTCCGGGTTGTCTGCAGACGAGGGTTCCTCTGAAGGTGGTGTTGGGGTCGGTGTGGATCTGGAAGTGCAGGTGTTCGGCAGTGCTGAGGGTGTCGTCGGTGTTGGTCGAGACTCTGAGAGTTTTCCTGTGGATGATGGCGATTCCTCCACTTACTCCATTGGTGCAGGGGATCTTGTAGCCTTCCGGGATGGCTATGGTGATGTCGGGTGCTAAGGAGGGGTTCAGCCGGGTCTCAGTCAGGAAGGTGACGTCTGGGGAGGTTGAGTCAAGTAGGTCCCAGAGTTCAACGGCGTGTTTGCGGGTGGAGCAGGTGTTGAGAAGAATGCATCTGAGGTAGTTGGGTTCTATCCTGGTCGGTGAGTTGGCGGGCCGGATGCTGGTTAAGCTGCTGTTCCGGCGGGAGAAGGGTCCTTGGGTGAGGTCCGGGGCAGCCATGCAGTAGGTGCGTGATCGTCCGGCGTTAAGTGCTTGCAGGGTGCTGGAGTCATAGCGGATATGGGCGTTGTGGCGTTCGCGTGGGCCAGGGGTTCTGGTGCTGGGAGCGGTCCAGGCTCGGACGGGCACAGACGGGCTTGCCTTAGGCGCGCCAGCGGCACACCCGCTGCACGCGGCCGTATATGGGGAGGTGGGAGGGAGGAGCAGCTGGGAGGTGGGAGCGGGGTGGAGAATGGATGCGCAGGGGGGGCGGGCCACAGGGGGGGCAGCGGTAGGAACGCGAGTGGGAGCTCGGCGGGCGAAAGCAGAGGCACGGTAACAGTAAAATAAAGCAAAACAGAATAATACAGTCAAAACAGTTTAAAACAGAACAAAGAACCCAATACAAATACAGGGGAGGGGGCACAGAAAACAAAACGCTGGAAAGGGGGCAGCTGACTTACAGTGGCAGCAAACTCAAGTAGCAGGGGGCTGAAGGCACGAACACGCAGGTGGTGCTGAGCGGTGTGGGGAGCGGCCTAACCTGCAAGCAGGGTCAAGGGTCACTCTCCTCACAGTGCAGCGGCTGCCATATATGGGGAGGTAGGAGGGAGGAGCAGCTGTGAGGCGGGAGCAGGGTGGCGAATGGGTGCGCAGGGGGGCCGGGTTGCAGGAGAGGCAGCGGCGGAAAAGCCAGCGGGAGCTAAGCGGGCGAAAGCAGAGGCACGGGGACAGTAAAATAAAGCAAAACAGAATAATACAGTCAAAACAGTTTAAAACAGAACAAAGAACCCAATACAAATACAGGGGAGGGGGCACAGAAAACAAAACGCTGGAAAGGGGGCAGCTGACTTACAGTGGCAGCAAACTCAAGTAGCAGGGGGCTGAAGGCACGAACACGCAGGTGGTGCTGTGCGGCGTGGGAAGCGGCCTAACCATCAAGCAGGATCAAGGTTCTCTTTGGGAGAGAGCTCCAGAAAAAACTGAACATACCCATGGAGTGCCTCAGTCAGGTCACAGATGGTTAGGTCAGAGCAATAAGTTGTTAGAAGGACAAACTCGTCCAATTCAATCTGATCATGTTAATCTAGTGTTTAACGCAGAGGATGGCGTTGAAGCTTTAAAATCAGAAAACGCTGAGGGGACAAGGACACTGGGTAGGATGAACAATGGAAGACATGGACAAATGAAAACCAAGAGAAACAAGCCTGAGCACACCATCTCAGGGATGGGAGAGGAAATGTTCTAGTGACATGGAGTTACCTTGTCATCCTAAGTTAAGTTCAGACGTAGCAATAGTGTGCACCTTTTTGCAACAACTGAAGCATCTGCCATTTTTCTCCTAGAAGTGCCAGCCAGTATAGAATTATTATAGTAAATGTTGGCCCGATCAAGGCGCAAGCCAAGGCAGGTTAATTCTTTACCGAATGCCGAGGTTTGATACTCCTCACATTTTTAAAGGACTGGGTTTTTTGTTGCAACTGGTGGTTTTTTGAAAGACTGGTTTTGTCAGTGATAGGATACAATTCCGTCACTTGTATAATCTCATTAATTGTTCCACAAACCAGTATTTCAGATCATCGCCTGGTGTCTATTGTTGGTTCATGAGGACTTGAGAATTTCAAAATAGCCACTGACCATGCAAAGGATTTCCATTCAGATCCATAGTATGGAAGTATTTCCTCTGAATATTCTTAAGCTTTGGTATGGCTATGAACCTTATTGCCCGGGTAAGAAACCCCTGAGCCACCCTACAAAGATGACTATTTGACTTTTAAATCTATGTGGCAGTGGTTACCTCGTGTCACAGCCTTACAGGTTTTGGTAAAAGCACGCAGACAAAATTTGCATATCATCAGTGCCTGTATACAGGAGACAATGCTGCAGTGCTTATTCTCGCTGCAAAAAAAAGAGAAGACCCTCATTGGTGATTTTTCCTAGGCTGGAGTCCATTTGTAATAATACAAAAGGGCAGGTGACCAGGGGCTAGATGTAGGTAAATCTTTTTTACCGATTCTAAAATACGGAATTTAACCGATTCGGTATTTTAGAAGCGGTAAATTAGATGTAGGTAATAATTCAGTATTTTGTACCGATTCGGTACTGATTCGGTAATTGCCATTCATTCCTATGGGCCTCCAGGCCCATAGGAATGAATGTCAATTACCGAATCGGTAAATACTGATTCGGTAATTACCGAAAAAGTCAAGGGTGGCAGAGTGTTACTTTAACACCCTGTTGCACCCTTGATTAGTGCTTGTGTGCCATGTGGCACACATACATGCCCTAAGGGCATGTATGTCTGTCACATGGCACAGGTGTACATGCACAGATTTGCATATACACAGGTATTCGTTATTTACCACCAACTAATAATTGGTGGTAAATAACGAATCCTTGAAGCCCTGTGGCACTGTTTACAGTGCCACCTACATCTCAAATTACAGATTTGGTAAATACTGATTCAGTAATTTTACCTATTCAGTAAATTTACTGAATCTGTATTTTGAGATGCCCTACATCTCAGTATCCAAATACCGGTCGGTAACGGCCGAAAATCTGTATTTTTGGCCGTTACCGACCGGTATTTGGATACCTACGGTATGCAACGGTTACCACGCATATTTTACAACGCGGTACCGTTACAACGATACTTTTACCACGCAGGTCGTTACAACGAAATGCGCTGGGGGGCGCTCCAGGATAGTAAATACTTTAATTTACTATCCAACTCCTTTCCCTAGAGTCCACGGGGACTGGAGTTGGAATAGTAAATTAAATAATTTACTATCCAGCGCCCCTCCACGCAAGTCGTTGTAACGACTTGCGTGGTAAAAGTAGCGTTGTTACGGTACGCGTTGTACAAGTACGCGTGGTACCGTCATACATCCATACCTACATCTGGCCCTAAATCCCTTAAGCCCTGCCACCGGCATTGCTGATGCTGGAGTTGCCTAATACCAAGGTTGTCTAGTTCTTATTCCACCTCATGTAATCTTTCTTCCACCACTCTCCATTTCAGTTTCTTTTTTCTGACTCTTGCAGGAATTCTCGTCCCTGCTTCCCCACATGTCACTAAGGGGCTTATTTACAATCTCCCTTGCGCCGCAGTAGCGTCACTTTTAATATGGGAAAAAGTGAGGTACCGGTGGCGCAAAGGGCTTGTAAATAAGGCCCTATATTTTCGATCATTCTCGTTCTTCTTCTTGCTCCATTTTCTGCCATTCTCTTTGTTTCAAATTCTGGCTCAAAGTCTGTTGATAAGAAAAGTCTGTATCCCCAAAAATACCTGCTGGTTCCCATCCCCTGCAACCATGAGCTCAAATTAAGCACAGGCCTGAAGTGGTTTGATGGTAACGATACACTAACTACTGTGCTTAAAGTTTACCTTCATCAATCAATCAATCAATCATAACATTTGTAAAGCGCGCTACTCACCCGTGAGGGTCTCAAGTCGCTGGAGGGGGAGGGAGGTGCTGCTACTGCTCGAACAGCCAGGTCTTGAGGTGTCTCCTGAAGGTGAGGTGGTCCTGGGTCAGTCGAAGTTGGACGGGGAGGGAGTTCCAGGTCTTGGCGGCCAGGTAGTAGAACGATATTCCTCCGGTTGCGGTTCCGCGAATCCGAGGGATGGTGGCGAGGGTGAGGCTGGCGGAGCGGAGCTGGCGGGACGGAGTGTAGAACGTGAGGCGTCTGTTGAGGTAGTCGGGACCTATGTTGTGGAGAGCCTTGTGTGCGTGGGTGAGGAGCCTGAACGTGATTCTCTTGCTGACTGGAAGCCAGTGCAGGTCTCTCAGGTGGGCGGATATGTGGCTGTGGCGAGGGATGTTGAGGATTTATTTATTTATTTATTTATTTAAAGAGTTTTATATAGCGCTGGCTAGACCCGAAGGTATCAGAGCGCTTTACATAAGGTTTCACATGGTTGCAAAATTACATCAGTTACAAGTTACCAATGATATCAGTAAAAACATTTAAGGAGCATAGAAGAAAAGGAAAGTGGAGTGAGAAGGGTAAGGGGGTAGAGAAGAGAGGGGTAGGATATAGATATAATAGAGAGACGAAGGGAAAGTCTGCCCAAGATCCAGCTGGGTAGGTGATAGCCAAGGGGGAATCCGTAGCCTATCTCCTCTACAGCTATCAGGTCACTCCACCGGGCATCGGTCAAATTGCTAGGTCTCAACAGAAAAACATTAAAGGGATAGAAGGCAAGAAGAAGGGAGCGTAGAGGGGGACGGGGGTAGGATGAAGGGGTAGGAGTTAGATACGATAGAGAGACAAAGTAACATCTGCCCAAAGTCCGGCTGGGTGGGTGACGGCTGAGGTAGATGGATCGTCAAAAGTTACAGGGTGGCTGCCTATCACGTAGCAAGGTGAATGGGTTCCCAGCGATAATGGGAACATTCCTAAACATCCAATAATGTGAGATTCCCTAAACACTGTGGACTCACTCAGAAGGTTACCTGAGACTCCAGGGCAGAAATGCAGGATCCCTCCCGAACAAGGGGAGAAGGAGTATTTTGGAAAGGGGTACATTTGAAGGAGGCAAATTAAGGCCTTTTCCAATAATATGTGAGTCACAAGCACTGTGGACTCTCTCCAAGGGGAGTCTGAGACTCCGGGGCAAGAATGCTGGATCCCTCCCCAACAAGGGGAGAGGGAGCGCTTTGGCAAAGGGCACATTGAAGGAGGCCATAAGGCGCTTACATCCCTGGAGCAGCTAACCTAGAAGGTAGAGGGGAAATAGATCCAAAAACCGTTTACCCTCAAGGTCTAAAATGAAGGGGCTAGCAGAAAAAGAGCGTGGGCAGAGAAGAAAAGCGTGGATACCTTGGGAAAAAATGAATGTGGAGGGAAAGGGAAGATGTGGCCTGGGGAGAGAGATTCAGCTGCCAAAGTAAGGACAGGCAGGTACAAGCAGGCTCAACAGGGAACAGTCATCTGAGCTGGCAAAAGACCCAGAGGAGTCAGTGTGCAAGCAAGGGTAATGGTAAGAGGTCAAATTAAACAGCGAGAGTAAAGGAAAGAAGTAGTGCAGTACAATTCGAACCATAGTATTAAAACATGCAAATAATCGGGGGGGACATAACATGAGAGAATGGGGGAGCAACTATCAATAACAATTTTAATACAATGTGAATGTCCGTGGGGAGGAGAGAAGATTAATAATAGTTCAGGAGGGGGTCAGTGGGGCCGGCAGTAGGGACCATGTTGCAAGATGGCGGCGCGAGACTGGAGTGACCATTGGAGATGGACCCAAAATGGTGGGGGGCGATGTAGTTCAAAAGTCCAGAGGAATAGTTTCTTCTTACCTCCAGATAAAACCTCCATGTTGTTCCACGCGTAAGACGGGAGGCAAGCCAGGAGGGATGGCAGTGGGAAACCTATTGGTGGCAAAGTCGGGGAGTATTAGGGAGGGCTGGGGGGGTAAAGAGTTTCGTACTCAGTCCGATTCATCGGCGGCCAACCTGAGGGCATCGGCAGTGTGGCAATGGAGTTCTCGGTGCGGCCCCGTTGGTGAAGTGGCATGGTGTAATAGAGAAGTGTTGAACCAATCTCTCTATTGCAGCAGTATCAAATGGGCATGTCTCTGATTGAATATTCTAAGATCTGAGTCGTGGGCGCCATCTTAGGGACAGGCAGTGCTATCTTGATGATCGTAGTGGTGATGAAATTGGACTTGCAAATAAGTGCTCCTTATAATCATCAGGCACCACATAAGCAACAATCCATGATAGTCAATAGCCAGTTGCAGACAATCATATCCCTTGTTAAATACTCCAAGATCAAGTACAAGGGCGCCATCTTGAGGTCAGGCACTGCACCCATGAGAATCGCTGTGTTGAAAAGATCGGCTATGCAATAACTCGTTTCTTATAAACATCAGGCACTGCATCAGTATTAATTGCTCAGATTACCAACATTTTACTGTGCAGCTCCGTAGGAGAAGGTGAAGAGCTCCCCGTATTTCGTAAATAGTCGCCATCTTAGGGACAGGCCATTTAAACTAACTATCTCCGAAAATAAAAGTCATTTTGCAGAGTTGCAGCACATATTGTACCTTATCAAAGAAAGATGAGGCAGTTTAGATTTGCATGAACCTGGCACTCAGACTTGTTACTGTTTCATCGCGTTTCTGAAATTGTTACTCATCCGCCATTTTATGTCGTCGCATTTTTTGAGTTGGTGGGATTACGGGCGGCAATTATCCTTCATCTGGGCATCAGAGCGATCAGCAGAAGAACCCACAGGAGCAGCGCTCCATCAGGAAGCTGAGCCCGGTGCTCCGATCCGCAGTCGGTACCAGAAACTCCGGAATTCCAGCACCGTAGGGTTCTCAGCCGATGCAGGCGGCAGGAAGGTGACACGGAGGCCGCGAGGACATCAGTGCAGGCGAGGGCTCTTTACTCAGCAAGAGCTCCAGCGCGCCGACCCTCCCAAACTAAGCTGGCTCAAGGCGGCAGGAGGCCTCAGGTCGGCACAACTCCGGACAGGAACAGGCCCAGCGAGTAGATGGCCGCCGCAGGTAGGAGGTCACAGGACCTAGATGGAGCAGCCCAGAGTGGAGACGGTGGATGAGGCGAGTGGAGGTGTTCTGTATGCGCTGGAGTCTTCTCTGAAGTTTTGCTGTGGTTCCTGCGTAGAGGGCGTTCCCGTAGTCCAACGGGCTGGTGACGAGGGCTTGGGTGGCGGTTCTTATTGTTTCGGTGGGAATTGATCTGAATATCTTTCGGAGTATGTGCAGGGTTTTGAAGCATGAGGATGAGATGGCGTTGACTTGTTTGGACAGTGTGAGCCTGGAGTCCAAGATGAATCCCAGGTTGCGTGCATGGTCAGTGGGTGTTGGTGCGGTGCCCAGCGCGATGGGCCACCAGGAATCGTTCCAGGCGGATGGGGATGGTCCCAGGATGAGGACTTCTGTCTTGTCCGAGTTCAGTTTCAGGCGGCTGAGCTTCATCCAGTTTGCGAGGTCCCTCATTCCTTCCTGGAGGTTGGTCTTGGCGGTGGCTGGGTCTTTGGTGAGGGACAGGATCAGCTGGGTGTCGTCGGTGTAGGAGATGATGTTGAGGTTGTGTGCGCAGACGATGGTGGCGAGGGGGCTCATGTAGACATTGAAGAGAGTCGGGCTGAGCAAGGAGCCTTGGGATACGCTGCAGATGATCTCGGTGGACGCGGAGTGGAAAGGAGGTAGGCCGACTCTCTGGGTTTTGCCGGAGAGGAATGATGTGATCCAGTCCAGGACTCTTCCTTGGATCCCTGTGTTGTGGAGGCGAGATCTTAGGGTGCGGTGGCAGACGGTGTTGAAGGCAGCTGAGAGGTCAAGGAGGATGAGGGCGGCTGTTTCCCTGTTGTCGAGCAGGGTCCTGATGTCGTCGGTGGCTGCAATGAGGGCGGTCTCGGTGCTGTGGTTGGCACGGAATCCGAACAGGGATGGGTCGAGGGAGCCATTTGCCTCGAGGAAGGCGTTCAGCTGTTTGTTGACTGTCTTCTAGATGACATTCGCCGGGAAGGGAAGAAGGGAGATGGGCCGGAAGTTCTTCGGGTCCTTAGGGTCCGCTGTGGGTTTCTTCAGTAGAGCGTTGATCTCTGCATGTTTCCAGCTCTCTGGGAAGGTGGCGGTCGAGAAGGAGTTGTTGATGATGTTCCAGAGGTGGGGTGCGATGACGGCGTCTGCATTGTTGAAGATATGGTGAGGGCATGGATCGGACGGTGAGCCAGAGTGAATGGTGTTCATGACATGGGTGGTGTCTTCAATGCTGATGGGGTTCCAGGTGAAGAGGGTGGTGGTGGGGTGGGATGGTTCTGTGGCTGATGGCAGAGTCTGGGCGCCGAAGCTGGGCTGCGCGCATTAGGCCTGTCAGGTTAAAGAAGACAATACTGTGTTATCCCCGTGCAAATAGACCAATTATATTCAAATTTTAAACAAAATCCGGTTGGCGCCACATCTGACGCACGGAGTCTGGCCATGCCTTAAATGCTACAACGTGGTGTGGGAAAGGGTCACCTGCCCACTAAGATGCGCGCTTGATTCACACTGAAACCCACTGGTTTCTTAGTAATCTCCAACTCCTTAGTTCAGCATAAATCAAAAATCTCTCCAATTAGATTCCTTCCATTTATTGTTCAAATATTCAATGTATTCATAATAATGCTCTTATGATACAAATCATCATTGTATTGCGGTCCTTCCAAGCACTCAATGCATTTCGGGTCTGTCGAGTGAGACCCTTTGTCAGGGGTCTGTAAAATAAGTCATACAGGACCAAATATGATACTCCATCATCAAATGTGCGACAATATGCAGTTAGTTCATTGAATTTAGGCGTGAACAAGTAAAATGCGCAAAGATAGTGCTGATATCGGGAATACGGTCAGGTGCACATACAACGGAGTGGTCAACTGGAATGATTAGAAAAAGTGAAAGGCGAAAGTGAAAGGCTACCAAAAGCTCTCCAAGTGCAATATGTGCTAAGGGTGAACAACAGCTTAATATCGTAAGTTCCAGTGAAGAAATATCGACGCTGGGGGTGTGAACCAAAAGTGCTAATTTAAACCAAACTCCAGACCTTAAACATAAAGGAAAGAAAGAAGAAAAGAGTGTCGTCTAGCGTGTCAACATGCAGAATATGAATCGAGGAAGACTTACAGAAAGACTGTGCAAGCCGCGATAGTGATCATGCATACGGAAGTGAAACAAGCATTAACAAATGAAATTAGACGCTGATGTGTGGGCCCCGAGTCACGTGATACGGGGATCTCGGCTTCAAGGAAGAGTAGCCATGTGAATCTGGTGCTAATTAATAAAGTCCGGAGCAATTAAAAAAACATTTACCAACTTCTCAGTATTTAGATTAAAAAGGATCACTACGAACAATGAAGATCTACTAGAATCATTGAAGGAGCAAACCAATAAATATCGTCAACGAGGATATCCGCAAGACATTTTGGATGAATCTCTCAAAAAAGTCACAGAAATACCCAGAGAAGAATTACTCAAAGAAAAAACTAAGACTTTGGATAAAAAAACAGTATGTGTCCTCAAGTACTCGACTGAATCATCTCACATTAAACACTTCTTAATAGACATTGGTCTTTGATCCAAACGGAACCAGACCTCAAGGGTCTGTAAACGACAGAATTACGTTCGCATTCCAAAGGTCTAAAAATTTGAAAGAAATTTTGAACACTCCCAACAAAAGCAAAACTACTCACAAAGGCATGTTGAAATGCCAGAACTGTAGACATTGCAGCAACGTAATGGTTGGTAACAAATTTGCCCACCCGACCAAAGGAACTACAATAGAACTGAAACACACGAGCACCTGCGACACAACCAACTGTATATATGCCATTAAATGCCCATGTGGCAAAATATATGTGGGTCAAACTGAACGCAAAATTAAAGTTCGGATCACTGAACAGAAAAGTAATATACGGCTATCGAATATGAAATCTACCATTGCCAGTCATTGGCAGGAAGCTTGTCATCAAATATCCCAATTGAGATTCGCGATTCTGGAGGTGCTTCCCCAGCGCCGTGATATGGGCCCGATGAAACACAGACTGAGAGCGGAATACTTTTGGATTAAAAAATGTTATTACCTACAACCTATGGGGATGAATGATCGCATTGAATATGTTTGCTTTTTGTAAATTTGTGTACATTCCTGACATTGGCTGATGATATATTCTTGATCCTCATAACAATGGTATTTCACTGTTTTTCTCTTTTGTTACCTGTTTTTATGTTGCTGAACATATTTTCGAAAATCAGTGATGTTTATATGTTTACGCGATCCACACACTTAATTTGCACATGATATATCCCACTGTATTTTCATATACTTTGGTTCTTGAATACGTGGCTTTTGCTTATTTTGTAATATGTCCCCTCGCTTCCCTTTTTAAAAAAAAATACTTTATTAATTAGCACCAGATTCACATGGCTACTCTTCCTTGAAGCCGAGATCCCCGTATCACGTGACTCGGGGCCCACGCATCAGCGTCTAATTTCATTTGTTAATGCTTGTTTCACTTCCGTATGCATGATCACTATCGCGGACGCCAAGACGCGGCTTGCACGGTCTTTCTGTAAGTCTTCCTCGATTCATATTCTGCATGTTGACACGCTAGATGACACTCTTTTCTTATTTCTTTCCTTTGCGTTTAAGGTCTGGAGTTTGGTTTAAAAGCACTTTTGGTTCACACCCGCAGCGTCGATATTTCTTCACTGGAACTTACTATATTAAGCTGTTGTTCACCCTTAGCACATATTGCCCTTGGAGAGCTTTTGGTAGCCTTTCACTTTCGCCTTTCACTTTTTCTAATCATTCCAGTTGACCACTCCGTTGTATGTGCACCTGACCGTATTCCCGATATCAGCACTATCTTTGCGCATTTTACTTGTTCACGCCTAAATTCAATGAACTAACTGCATATTGTCGCACATTTGATGATGGAGTATCTAATTTGGTCCTGTATGACTTATTTTACAGACCCCTGACGAAGGGTCTCACTCGACATCCCGAAATGCATTGGGTGCTTGGAAGGACCGCAATACAATGATGATTTGTATCATAAGAGCATTATTATGAATACATCGAATATTTGAACAATAAATGGATGGAATCTAATTGGAGAGATTTTTGATTTATGTTGAACGAAGGAGTTGGAGATTACTAAGAAACCAGTGGGTTTCAGTGTGAATCGAGCGTGCATCTTAGTGGGCAGGTTAAAGAAGTCAACATTTGCTATCATGTTGTCCTCTTTCCATGGACGTTTCACCCAGAGATGTCAGAGGTCACATTGCGGTAATGGAGAAACCACTTACCTGCCTTGTTGCCAATATTACCGATGAGTGGGTGCCTCAGGAGCACAGTACTCACGTTCATGCACAGGGGTAAAACTCACCTTATATATTATGCATAAGCAACTATGCATTTTAGGTCTGGCATTAGCCATGACCTTTTGATTTTAGTATAATGCCATGTATACATACTTCTAGGGGCTTTCAATCAGTCGTCTTCATCCACTAGCCTGTTTTTGTGTCATTTTTTTCTGCCTACTACTGCATACAACATGGGGCATTGTGACTTTCCACTACACTTCACTTCAGTCATTGGCTAACTTCACTCTGCGTGACTGCATTTTGCCCTTTCACAAGAGCACAGCCTGGCCCACAGTAGTTCCTTTCGGTGCCAGGCATTATTATGTCAATGTGTGATTTTTGAGGCAAAAGATATTTTTGGTTTCAGCCAATGTTTTTTTTTCTCTAGTGACAAACACCTGGTCTCTCCTCCATAACTAAAATAAGATTTTACAAAAACAATCCCAACACAAAACAGACATTGGCAAAGCTAAAAGACTGGCAGACAAGGGCAGATATATTGGCTATTCCAAAGCATGTTTAAAGTGCGCCCTCACCCTGAGAAAGGGGAAGCCTGCACAATGACACAAACAAAGCAGTATAATACCAACATTCTACAGAAAAACTGCTAAACCAATAACAAAACTGAAAAAATGACACTAAAATAAGCGTGCAGCATAGGATTAGGAAAATAACACATAAAAATAACAAAGAACAAGTGGAACCTATTGCTTCATAACAGCTGAGTGAAACCCCTATTAGAATTACTACTCTCCCAACAGTTTTCGAAAGAACAAAATATCAGAGTCAGTACAGGTGGAAAACTAGAACACTCAATTAGATTAGAGCGTGAATGTTGCTGAATTTTAATTACAGTAATTTATGCATGTATTTCCTTCAGTACTACTTAAAGTGCAAAGTAGGGGGAGGAAGAATTCCACATCACAACAAATGTAGATTTATCATTCTTTTTCTAAATCAGCAGAAATATTACTTGCCCTTTGAGATCAGCTGTATCCAGTGCTTGAAATGGAAAAATAGAAGTGCAGGTACTCCCTACCAGAGTACCTGCTTGTTACTGAGAAGTGCTGGTACTCTCCAATTAAAAGTATAGCATTTCTCTTGAAAAGTGCTGGTACTCTCCCTCTCAAAATAAAAAAGTGCCGGTTCTTCGTACCAGACAGTACCAGTCCATTTAAAGCACTGACTGTATCTCTGTACCAAAATGTAGAGTGGTTGTGATTTGGTATTGTACTTATCGATTTCTTTGTAGTTTAGTACACAGTCACAGCAGCGTTGCGTGGGTTGGCAGCGCCCAGGGCAAGGCAAGTATCCTTCCAATTTTCTTTTTAAAAAATTGCCCTCCTAAAAATACCCCTAAGAATATTGCGCCCGGGGCAGTCGCCCCTGTGTCCCCCCCCAATCCCCCGCCCACGCTACGCCGCTGCGTAGTCGCGATGGATGTCAATGCAGGTTTTCACTGTGGCATTGATGGCATTTTCATAAGATAATTGCCTGCCAACTAAATGATGCCTCCTGATTAGAAGGCAAGAGTATAAAACGAGTGTGAAGGACATTTACCTCAGAAAACATTTATTATCTGTATGAGAATATGCTCAGAGGTATCAGTAAGACTTTAGGAAACTTGTGTTGAGGCTGTAGTTTCAGAACAGTGAACATGAACTCTGTATTGTTGCTGAATGAACTTGGTAAGCAATGCCCGAATACATTCGTCATGGTGTGACATCACACTGAGGGGCATATTACCAACAACTAGCGATTTTTATCGCTAACTAGGCTTAGCTGCAATTTTTTTATCGCCGCGCATCACCGGATATTATCGCTGAGATAACGTGCTATTAGCAACGTTTATCTCAAAAGCGATAATATTTCCGACGATAGCGGCGAAATCCATGAATATCGCTGAGAATACAGCGATATGCACGCATTATCGCTAACACGGTCTTAGCCATTATATCCACCACCCATTGGATATAATGGCTAAGAACTGGTCTGAGCAGGCGTTAGTTTTTGGAGATATTCGCGCTCAGCGCAAATATTTCCATTGCTACGCCTGCCTTGCAAATAGGCGATAGCGACGTTAGCGACTGCTTTCAGTCCCTAACAGTTTGGGTACGCCCACTTTGCTTGTAATTAGCTATAAATATCGCTGACATTCAAAGCGGGCCCTAAACTGCTTGCTATCACCTACAAGCTGTCGCTAACTGCTGTTAGCGACAGCTTGCTAATAGGCGATAGAATTATCGCCGCTTAGCGGCCGAAAACGGCGATAATTACATATCGCCCGCCTTGGTAATATGCCCCTGAATGCCTTGAGGTGAGAACAATGGCAGAATGAGCTTTGCCACTCACATTTCTATTGGCCTTGGCAGTATTGTTACCTTCCATACTTCAGAATAATGAAAAGGTCGCTTTTCCTGTCAGTTAATGCCCCTTTCTCGCTGATCTTATTGGCAGGCACAGCTTTTGCATATATACTTGTTTTTCCAGTTGTTTCTGTTCCGACCAAAACACACTCTTACGGTTGAAGTATAATGGGGCTGCCTTATGGATTAATGCAATCTGCAGCTGCGGGTACTGCATTAAGTATACTGGCACTACAACAAGTGCCCACAAGAGGGCAACAGAGTGTAACACTTAACCTAAAAAAATCCTGTTGATAAAAGAAAGGGCCATCTTAAGGGTAAAACATATTTTTGCTTAGGGTTCCGAAAGTTCTCAACAGAACTACTTTGACTGGGCACATTCTATGTGACGAACCAGAGCCTCGAGAATACCGTCATTAGATGGGGAATGTGAAGCACGGGCTGTGGATTTTGAATGAGTACAGTACTCCTCAAGCCTGCACAAGGCAGGCCTGGGCTATTTATGGCTGTGCTTGACCACTTCTGAGCTCTGTAACAGACACCTTATTACACAAAGAGAAAACGTTAAGCCCTGAGACAATCATGCACGATCCGCAGATAAAAATAAAACAGTTCAAGGGTGGAAGTAACCTGATAGACAAGTGCCCGGGGAGCTCGATCGTGTCTCTGCATTGTGTCCCGCTATAGATACCGTAGTTTTATTTCAATTTCTGATGGCCGAGTGTGAGGCGTTTTAGAAGGAGTGAGCGACCCGGAATACCCTTGAGGGCTTGGGTAATGAAGTTGAAAGGGTAAATTTGCCTTCAAGGGAATTTGTTCAAACTATATTTTGTTCAATTGAAATTATTTCCACAAAGGATTAGTTACTTGTCCTTAAAATTAATCCATCAATGATTTTATAATTCAGTACGAGCAATGCATCAACATATAACATATAAACATGAAAACAAGGACACAAGGTGTATACAAAAAATATAACTTTATCAAATAGCTCAATCAAAGAAATCAGCTACATATACAGATCAATAAGTAAATAAAATTAGGGCTGTAGGTACACAAATAAGTAAATTACAAAGTGACACAACAGAACCTAAAAAGACACCTATCCCAAATCACATTCAACCAAACAAAAGAAAGGGATAAGGTGTAAGTTCGACGTTTCGGTTTCTCTGACGTTAGTTTGCTGAAACCATCCTCAGGACTGTTTATTAAATTATGGTCTGTAAAGAGATTGTTATCTGTAAATCAAAAAGATAAATCACGATTACAATATAAAACTAAATATTAACGTAACACCCTGGTGGAAAAGACATTTCAGACAATTCAGACAATTCACTACAAAAAAGACATACTATGTACCAAGACAAAACAATTTACACATACATAAGATATTTACAGAAAATAACTTCAAAAAATAACTTCCAGTTTAACGGTGCAGTCATTTTGGAAAAGACATTTCATTATCCCATATAAATTAATCCAAGAGGGAAAAATTATTCACACTCTTTTCTATTGGACATGTATCCACGACCTTATCAACGAAATCAACATATATATACCATTGCTTAGGAAATAGACACATTTCTATTTATGGTTCCAAATTAGATGTTCATCATATGAATTTGAATTTAAATCATAATTAAGGCCTCAAACAGAGTAACCTGTTACTTTAACATGTATTTTGATACGGATGTTCTATGAAACCATGTGGGATAAGGGAATTAAGTACCTGTTTGACAGGAATGACTGCATCCCGTAGGTGACTGTTCGTCAAAAATGACTTATCGATTCTGATGAAAAATAAGGGTTCAATTACACGGTCTGTGTTTTGAAGGTAAACATAAAGCAGAGACCTTTGGATGAACACATACCTATTCACTATTAAGTGGGTTGATAATTCAGACTGGCGACGGGTTGTTCCTCATCGGTATTCAAGTAAATACAAAAGAAGCAGAAAAATCTGCAAGAATATAATAATCGATATAACTGGCTTTAATCTATATCTTAGTCCACTAGCTCTTTACCAAGATGTAAATGAGTCTTACCCGGTATGTATGGAATAGTAGTATCAAGATATCCAACTTAAACAGGTATGGACAGGGGTAGCAGTTGTTAATCCTGCATCACCTATCTCAGATAGAAAAGAGATATGTATATACATGAACAACTCGAATTACTAATAGACCTGCGCTACAGCGTTAGTTAATACAGAGCGTCTGGCCAAACAGTGTGTATCTGAAGTTGCAACTCGAATTACTAATAGACCTGCGCTACAGCGTTAGTTACTACAGAGCGTCTGGCCAACCAGGATGTATCTGAAATTGCACATGCCGCCTAATATACTTTCATGTCGGGTTGCTTTAAGCCGGTTAACTTCATCGGTACGCCGCTTTAGGGGTAACACGGGACCGATACTTAGTCATTCTGAGCGCATTGTTAAGATTTATCGGCAAACAATTTACATGTCTGCGAGAGAGCAAAATGCTCCGTTTTAGGTGACAATGGCGGCAGAGAGCTTTACGCAGAATACTCCGAAGTGATCTGGGAGTTAACCAAGAGTTTTAAAGGTTTCCAAAAAGACGTTACGCGCTATTTAAAGTAACGAAGGTTGCAGGGAACGTTGCATACACCTGAACCGAAATAATCTGAGCATTCAAAGATTACATTCTTAAGCACCACATTGTTATAACAGTAGTACATTAGAGGTTAGTTGCATCTGGCAATAAAGCCTCGGCATGTTACGAGGAGGGTTAAGTCCTGAGCTAAGCAGAGAATGGCCACAGTTCATAGCACTTCTTACCTCGAGTTCGGGCGGAGCACAATCGAAGCACGTCTCGTATGTACGGACCAGCAAGTGGTAACTGATTACCCACTTGTATTTAAGGGTGAATTGTTTGGAAATAAAGATAGGACTGTACTTGGCAGCCATCTTGGACTAGTCAAGGGACTAGGAGGTTTATGGATTTATTCATAGAGCATCCGTAACTTACAAGGTGTGTCAAATAAAATAGGATATCAATTTGTTACATAAACCATATGTGACATAGACATTTCCTATTTATTAAAAGAGTGTGATAAGCACACATGAGTTCGTTAAAGCAGTTGGTATTTCATAATACTCGAACTCCGGGATGTAATTCAGTCCTCAAACCATTGGCACAATATGCTGATTTTTTTGTAAGACCATTTGCCATTGAACGGTCCACATACATCAGGGACACTACGGCCGTAATAAACGAAGTTGAAGGATTCTATTTCGATACAACAACTAGTATATTAGCCTCTATGGATATAGAGAGTTTATATACAAACATTCCACAAAGTGAGGTTTTAGATTTACTCTATAAACTCCTGGAAACAAGACCGAGACCTCACTCTGTTCCCACTGATTTCATTATAGAGTGCACAAGATTGCCTCTTTGCAAAAACTTCTTTTTATATCAGAACACATTCTACCAGCAACAAAAAGGCGTAGCCATGGGCGCAGTTTTTGCCCCAGATATTGCCAACATTTATGTTGCGCAATTTGAGGATGATCACATCTGGCACTCATCCAACCCCTTTTCATCAAAGATTCTAAAATGGCTACGTTATATTGATGACGTCTTTTTAATATGGGAAGGTACAGCTGACCAACTGAAGGAATTTCACATATGGTTGAATTCAAGAAACTCCAATCTTCAGTTTACCCTTGAGTTTAATAACACTGAGATGCCTTTCTTAGACATTAACATTAAGGTGGATACTAATAAACAACTCTTTACCACCTTATTCACCAAGAAAACGGCCAGAAATACATTACTTAAGTACACAAGCCATCATCCTCAGGCGCTGAAAGATGGTCTACCTTTTGGGCAGTTTCTTCGCCTACGGCGAAACTGTACATACAAGGATGACTATTTCTTGGAAGCGAAAAAACTGAAAGATAAGTTGTTTTCACGGGGCTATCCCGGCAGACTATTAAGAAAATCCATGAAAAGAGCATGGTACCAAGACCGTGATGCTTTGTTAACAATAAAAGAACGCTCAAATGAAACCAACATAGTCTGTATAACCACTTTTGGAACGCATTCAAATGCAATTAAAAAAATTGTTTCGAGACAGTGGAATTTATTACACTCTTTCCCTGAACTCAAGCAGAAGCCTCTATTTGCTTTCAAGAGAGGCACGAATCTACAAGATAGATTGATTCATGCGTATGAAAATCCTCCCACAGAGAACATTGTAAATAACATGAGGCAGCTAAGCCCAGTGGTTGGCCACTTTAAATGCAATAATTGTACCGCATGTGCAACTACTAGAACAGTCAAAGCCTGCACAATTAACAACATCAAGTTCACCAACAAAAGCTTTTCGAACTGCAATACCACCAATGTGGTTTATTGCATTCAATGCCCTTGCCTTCTACACTATATAGGCAAGACAATTCAGCCCATAAAAAAGCGCATTTTACAACATCAGTCGCGCATTCGCTGTAAGAAGGAGACAGCTCCCTTAGTTGAACATTTTCTAAGATTGGGCCATAAGGAGACTGAAATGACATGGTGGGTTTTGGAAGTAATAAAACCAAACAAAAGACAAAATAACAGTGATAAAATACTAACCATACGTGAAGGCAAACTTATATGCCTTACCGACACTGTCAAATGTGGCCTTAATTCAGCAACAGAATGGCATGCATTGGCATGCCTGACCTGAATAATGTTTATCTATCCATCCAAAAGAATAATATTGTGACTGCAAGGAGTTCGAGTATTATGAAATACCAACTGCTTTAACGAACTCATGTGTGCTTATCACACTCTTTTAATAAATAGGAAATGTCTATGTCACATATGGTTTATGTAACAAATTGATATCCTATTTTATTTGACACACCTTGTAAGTTACGGATGCTCTATGAATAAATCCATAAACCTCCTAGTCCCTTGACTAGTCCAAGATGGCTGCCAAGTACAGTCCTATCTTTATTTCCAAACAATTCACCCTTAAATACAAGTGGGTAATCAGTTACCACTTGCTGGTCCGTACATACGAGACGTGCTTCGATTGTGCTCCGCCCGAACTCGAGGTAAGAAGTGCTATGAACTGTGGCCATTCTCTGCTTAGCTCAGGACTTAACCCTCCTCGTAACATGCTGAGGCTTTATTGCCAGATGCAACTAACCTCTAATGTACTACTGTTATAACAATGTGGTGCTTAAGAATGTAATCTTTGAATGCTCAGATTATTTCGGTTCAGGTGTATGCAACGTTCCCTGCAACCTTCGTTACTTTAAATAGCGCGTAACGTCTTTTTGGAAACCTTTAAAACTCTTGGTTAACTCCCAGATCACTTCGGAGTATTCTGCGTAAAGCTCTCTGCCGCCATTGTCACCTAAAACGGAGCATTTTGCTCTCTCGCAGACATGTAAATTGTTTGCCGATAAATCTTAACAATGCGCTCAGAATGACTAAGTATCGGTCCCGTGTTACCCCTAAAGCGGCGTACCGATGAAGTTAACCGGCTTAAAGCAACCCGACATGAAAGTATATTAGGCGGCATGTGCAATTTCAGATACATCCTGGTTGGCCAGACGCTCTGTAGTAACTAACGCTGTAGCGCAGGTCTATTAGTAATTCGAGTTGCAACTTCAGATACACACTGTTTGGCCAGACGCTCTGTATTAACTAACGCTGTAGCGCAGGTCTATTAGTAATTCGAGTTGTTCATGTATATACATATCTCTTTTCTATCTGAGATAGGTGATGCAGGATTAACAACTGCTACCCCTGTCCATACCTGTTTAAGTTGGATATCTTGATACTACTATTCCATACATACCGGGTAAGGCTCATTTACATCTTGGTAAAGAGCTAGTGGACTAAGATATAGATTAAAGCCAGTTATATCGATTATTATATTCTTGCAGATTTTTCTGCTTCTTTTGTATTTACTTGAATACCGATGAGGAACAACCCGTCGCCAGTCTGAATTATCAACCCACTTAATAGTGAATAGGTATGTGTTCATCCAAAGGTCTCTGCTTTATGTTTACCTTCAAAACACAGACCGTGTAATTGAACCCTTATTTTTCATCAGAATCGATAAGTCATTTTTGACGAACAGTCACCTACGGGATGCAGTCATTCCTGTCAAACAGGTACTTAATTCCCTTATCCCACATGGTTTCATAGAACATCCGTATCAAAATACATGTTAAAGTAACAGGTTACTCTGTTTGAGGCCTTAATTATGATTTAAATTCAAATTCATATGATGAACATCTAATTTGGAACCATAAATAGAAATGTGTCTATTTCCTAAGCAATGGTATATATATGTTGATTTCGTTGATAAGGTCGTGGATACATGTCCAATAGAAAAGAGTGTGAATAATTTTTCCCTCTTGGATTAATTTATATGGGATAATGAAATGTCTTTTCCAAAATGACTGCACCGTTAAACTGGAAGTTATTTTTTGAAGTTATTTTCTGTAAATATCTTATGTATGTGTAAATTGTTTTGTCTTGGTACATAGTATGTCTTTTTTGTAGTGAATTGTCTGAATTGTCTGAAATGTCTTTTCCACCAGGGTGTTACGTTAATATTTAGTTTTATATTGTAATCGTGATTTATCTTTTTGATTTACAGATAACAATCTCTTTACAGACCATAATTTAATAAACAGTCCTGAGGATGGTTTCAGCAAACTAACGTCAGAGAAACCGAAACGTCGACCTTACACCTTATCCCTTTCTTTTGTTTGGTTCAATGTGATTTGGGATAGGTGTCTTTTTAGGTTCTGTTGTGTCACTTTGTAATTTACTTATTTGTGTACCTACAGCCCTAATTTTATTTACTTATTGATCTGTATATGTAGCTGATTTCTTTGATTGAGCTATTTGATAAAGTTATATTTTTTGTATACACCTTGTGTCCTTGTTTTCATGTTTATATGTTATATGTTGATGCATTGCTCGTACTGAATTATAAAATCATTGATGGATTAATTTTAAGGACAAGTAACTAATCCTTTGTGGAAATAATTTCAATTGAACAAAATATAGTTTGAACGAGTGTGAGGCGGACCCTTTCTCTGGATTGTGCCTGCTCCCCCGGAACAGGAAGACTCGAAGGACCAGATGTATGATTTCGGTCACAAAAACTCAGATCAGAATTTGCGACCGTAAAAATGTCTTCTTCTTAAATAGGAATATCATTTTAAAAATCCGAAGATGAATTGCGACTGGATAATGATTCTGCCATAATTCCGGTCGCACACCTAAGAAGCTGCCGACCCCCTCTGGAACCCTACCCCTTTGTCAACGTTGAAAAAACCAAATTCAGGGAGGGTAGCCAGTGGTCGTGGGTGTAGAGAGCCACTCGGGCTCTCCCCTACATTGTAGCACATACACACGCATGCACGCATACCCCGGGGCGGGCTCGCACCGGGGTATAAATAAACAATGCGGAAGACCGCTTGGGGTCTTTCCGGCTGAGCAGTTAACGAGAGTCTGTGTCCATTATTTGCGAGCCCCCTCCACCACTTGTAGGGCCTTCACCACACACGCTACATTGGCGACGAGGGTGGGATACCTGCACGCGTGCCAGGCTGCCTCTGTCGGCGGCGCCGCTGTGTGCCTGCATCCTGCTGCGGAGCCCACCTGCGTATGCTGCTCTACTGACCCCAGTTCCCGAGGCCCGCCCACGCGCCTCCCCGGAGGGAGCGCCTTTAGCCGGCGGGACTCGCCGGTGGGTCAGGGTGCGCGGCATCCAGCTTGGAGTTGCGGGTGAGTCTGCCGCTATCCCGCCTGCGCGGCACCCCTGCGTGTCTTTTCCCCTCCCTCTGGCTGCGCCGAAGCGGAGTGACACCAGAACGCCTCCCGGGAAGAAGAGTGACGCGCGACTCGCGCGGCCGCACCACGTGGTCCCGACGAGGCCCAGAACCAGCCCCCAGCCTCGCCGCAGCCGCTGCCTCAGCAGGCGCACACGGACGCCCGTGACACACCCCGGCACTGCCTCCAGCGCACACGGCCCGGAGAGGGAATAGAGCGGCGATAGGCAACAAGCCCAAGCAAAGCCAAATGGCTCCAGCACAAACAAGGCCAAACGGCTGGAAAGCGCTAGGACCCGTTCTCTGCACTCACGGCCCGGAAAGGGGAAGGGAGCACAATTCCTACCTGCTGAAGAGCATAGAAAAAAAAAAAACAAGCACAGGCTAGGCCAAGCGGCAGTGCTGTCGAACTCATCACCCCGAAGGGAACAAGGGGCAGCGTGAGCATCCTCACATCAACCACAAACCCTGGCCAGCCTGAACACCAGGATAGAGGCTCCAACACACGGGGACCAACCAGGAAGCTCTAGAAGGGCCAAGAGAGGACTGAACCATATCACTAACAGCGCCAGGAGCGGGCCAAGATGGGGCAGGTCAAAACCCACCTCCAGCGGTCGCACCCCCACCAGCGATAGCCACGCCGCTGCCACAGGCCCAGAACCAAGCCGGAGCCTCCACACTGATGACACCCACCCACCTGCACTCTGGCGCAGCACCCATTCCCCCGTTTAGCGAGGTGGCAGACCCTGCAACGGCGGCGCTAAGATGGAAGGCGTGGGTTGGGAGGTTCAACCTATACTTCAAAGGCACTATGGAGACGGTTGGAACTGTAAAAAGGTCGCTCCTCATCTTGTACGGTGGGCCAGAGATCTATGAGCTGTTCGAGTCTCTCCCCAACACGGGACCCGAGCATGACTATGACGTCGCGGTCGCGGCGCTGAATGCGCACTTTGACCCCCAACTCAATAATGCTTTTGAAAAATTTAAATTCAAACGAGCATGGCAAACGGAGTCGGAGTCCGTCGACATGTACTACGCTAGGCTACGCCGGCTTGCGAGCACCTGCCCATTCACCAACCCACGGGAGGAAATTCAAGACCAAATCATAGTGGGCTGCAAGTCAAAACTGCTGAGAAAGCTCATTCTCCGCCAACCGGGCATATCGCTAGATGAAATACTGATCCTAGCCAGGTCACACGAGCTATCCGATGCAAGGGCGGAGGAGATGGAGGCAGCGCTACGCACACCGGTGATTACCCCGGCCGCCGCAAGGACGACGCCGATTAAGGAGGAGAGAATTGACGCAATCCAGAGGAGATTCCCGGACACTCGCCCACGAAGTGCCCTCTCCCGAGGAAATCAGTGTGGATACTGTGGTGAAGACCATCCTGCAACGGCCACATGTGGCGCGAAAGGAAAGACGTGCCTAAAGTGCGGGCGGTTGAACCACTTCGCCGCGGTGTGTAGGGGAGGAAAGTTCAAGCCAGCTGGTCCGAGAGCCAGGGCAGTGACGCAGCGCATCCGACAGCTATCGCTTAACCACGACCCACCCCCTCCTGACCACCAGGCTCAGGAAAGACGACCTCGGTATGAAGACGATGAGGACGATGAGGTGTATGTCGTCTCCTACGTCAGCAGAGCGTCCACCAGGAAAAGGCCACCGCCCATGTGCTCCATAGCTGTAGAAGGCAGCGAAATCAAAGCCCTGATAGACACAGGGGAATCCATGAATGTCATGGATTCCGATCAATATGAAAGAATGTCTCCCAAGCCCACGCTGGCACCTTCCACTGCGAGGATCTACACCTATGGCGGCACAGAGCCACTACCGCTAAGGGGAGTGATCCAAACGACCGACGTTAATGGCGAATATTCCACGGAAACGCGGTTCCACATCACAGTGGGGAAGAAAGGCACCCTTCTGAGCTGCCACACGGCAGAGGACCTTGGCCTGGTGTTCTTTGCTAACCAGGTACATCAGGCACATGCAGACTTCATGCTGAAGGACTTCCCAGAGTTGTTTCAGGGCCTCGGAAAACTCAAAGGACGAAAGTTCAAGCTGCACGTAGACACTTCCGTACGGCCGGTAGCCCTCCGACACAGGAGAGTGCCATTCAACTTGAGGCCGCAAGTTGAAGAGGAACTCCGGAAATTAGAAGACCTTGGCGTCATAGAAAAAGTGTCGGGCCCGACACCCTGGGTTTCCCCGCTGGTGGTCGCACCAAAGCCGAAACAACCTGGGGCGATCAGGTTATGTGTGGACATGAGGCTGCCGAATGCAGCCGTCAAACGAGAACGACACATCACCCCTACCATGGATGATATAGTGGCTGATCTGAATGGAGCGAAATGGTTCTCGAAACTAGATCTCAACTCGTAATACCATCAGCTCGAGTTGGAACCAGCAAGCTGGTATATCACTACCTTCTGGACCCATGTAGGACTTCAACGGTACAAATGGCTAAGCTTTTCCGTCTCCTCCGCTGCGGAGGTGTTCCAAAACGCCATACGGGAAGTACTATCCGGACTGAGTGGAGTAATCAACCTCAGTGACGATATATTATTTAACTCGGCAACCCTCGAGGAACACCACACACACCTGAGGGCCACCCTCCAAAGGCTTGTGGTCAGCGGACTAACCCTACATCGGTCGAAATGCTTTTTTTATCAAGAATCAATAGACTTCTTCGGCTACACATTCACACGGGAAGGTCTGAAAGTGCATCTCAAAAAGGCAGAGGCGATCAAGGCAGCGAGCACCCCAAGAAACCCCACCGAAGTGTGCAGTTTCTTGGGCATGGCCACGTACTGTGGTCGGTTTATACCCAACCTGGCCGCGCTTGCAGAACCCCTCAGAGCCCTCACGCGAGCAGACCACAAGTGGGAATGGACAGTAGCCGCCAACAATGCATTCCAAAACATCAAAGCCAGCCTCCTAGACAATACCGTAATTTCATATTTCCAGCCCGCCGCAGGACAGAATTGATCGTTGATGCCAGCCCAGTGGGCCTGGGGGCGGTGCTCCTGCAGGAATACGGATCAGAAGAGTGGAAACCAGTCGCATATGCCAGCAAGGCGCTGTCAGACACCGAGACCAGGTATGCCCAGATCGAAAGAGAAGCCCTGGCAATAAAATGGGCATGTCAGCATTTCCATCTTTACCTGTGCGGGCAGGAGTTCACCGTGGTGACGGACCACAAGCCGCTACTGCCACTGTTCGCAGGGTCATCCAGGCTGGCACCCCCACGTATCGAACGCTGGGCTGTCCAGCTACAGGGTTATAACTTCAGGATTGTGTTCCGACCTGAGGCACACAATCCGGCTGACTACCTATCCCGCCACCCCGATGTCGTCAGCCAATATCCACCACGAGAAGAAGGCGTGGAAGCTGAGGAGTTCGTCCATATGGTCTCGCAGGCAGCATGCCCAGAAAATATGACACTGAAGGAAATAGGGGAAGCGACCGCCACGGACGAGACGCTAGTGAGAGTTCGCCAGGCTCTGGAGGGAAACCGCTGGGCCCATTTCCTTGATGGAGCGCCAAGCCTTCGACTGGAATTGAGCCATGCGCGACAACAGCTGTGGCAAATCTGGAGGGAGCTGAGCATGGGCGATGAAGGAGTCATCCTCAGAGGACATCTCATCGTAATGCCTGAGAGTCTCCAACACAGAGCGTTAGCTCTGGCACACGTTGGCCATCAGGGAATGGCCAAGACAAAAGCCCGTCTGAGAAGCAAAGTATGGTTCCCCGCCATGGACAGTCAAGTTGACGCAATGATACGATCTTGCTATGCCTGCACAATCACGGGCAGTGACCCGACCCCAGCGCCAGTGATCACAGAGGATGCACCCCAGACGCCCTGGACACACCTCAACATAGACTTTGGGAGCTTTCCTGATGGACGACACACGTTGGTCCTTGTCGATTCGTTTTCAAAGTTTCCGATAGTGGAGGTCATATCTTCGACAGCATTTCCCCAAGTCAAAAAAGTGCTGAGTCGCATCTTTGCCACCATGGGACTCCCGGAAGAAATCAAGTCTGACAATGGGCCCCCTTTCCAAGGGAGAGAATTTCAGAACTACCTCGAGATCCTCCGGATCAAGCATAGGAAAATCACCCCGTTGTGGCCCCAGGCAAACGGGGAAGTCGAAAGACTAATGAGGACACTCAACAGAGCCCTGAGGATCGCAGTGGACAGTGGGGAAGATCAGGAAATAGCCCTCGATCAATTTCTAGGGGCCTATCGGCAGACGCCTCATAGCACTACAAAATGCGCTCCGCTCATGTGTTATTCAGGAGAGCACCCTGTGACAGCATTCCGACAGACAGCACCTGGGTGCCTGAAGAAAGAGATGCTGCAGCCATTCAAGCCCGGAGGCGAACAACCAACCAGAAGGCGAGCGAGCATCGTCACGCCAAGGAGCCCACTCTGAAAGAGGGAGACATGGTTGTAGTGCGAGATCGTCACCCAGGGCGGAAATTCTGCACGCCCTATGAATCGGAGGTGTGGATCGTAGACAAGGTCCAAGGAACAATGGTGACCGCAAAGCGAAATGGACAAGTGGTGACCCGCAATGTGTCATGCTTCAAGAAAATAAGTGAGGCAACTGAAGACCAACACACCGCGGAAGATCTGGAGGCAGCAGATGATGGAGGTCTAGATCTCGGAGGCTCATTGCCAGGGTCACCCGTAGCCGGGCAAAGAGGAGAGAGTCCGCCCAGAATGACACTGCAAAACATCACCGTCGTGAACAACCGACCCTGGGCGGCCCTCAGTGGTGAGAATGCAGGGACAACCCCGGCTGGGGTTGCAGGGTCGCCGTGTGCCCGAAACCAACGCTACAATCTGCGGCCCAACCCGAGACCCAGCCAGAATCTGAGAAACTTTGCTTGGACATCTCCATGACTCAAGAAACGCGTGATTGCTGTAAGAACAGAACTAAATTGAAGGAGGGATGTAGAGAGCCACTCGGGCTCTCCCCTACATTGTAGCACATTCACACGCATGCACGCATACCCCGGGGCGGGCTCGCACCGGGGTATAAATAAACAATGCGGAAGACCGCTCGGGGTCTTTCCGGCTGAGCAGTTAACGAGAGTCTGTGTCCATTATTTGCAGGCCCCCTCCACCACGTGTAGGGCCTTGGCCACACACGCTACAGTGGGGACCATTGTCAAAGTAACGTTTCAAAAAAGGAAAACTTTTTTTTTTAAAGCGGCTGTGTTTCATTTAAGGAAGACTGGCGGCTTTAAAAAACAAGCATTGTCATAGCCAATAGGTCTCGCCTTTGGGACCTTATAAGTGTTTAGCCATGCAACAGTAGATGTTGTTGCACCAAGGATATTGTGCTGAATAACTAAATACTTAAAAGGTCCCAAAAGCGGTCACAACATCGAATAAGACAAGCCCGAATCAGCCTTCCATCCTTCAGTGGTTAACAACATAAGTGTCATTTAAAAGAATACTAACTCATTACTTACAGCACTTAGAATCAGCAGAAAAGAGCTGTATAAACAATCAGTAATTATTACATCTAAAGCGAAGACAATATTACATCTAGACAGCAGGGTTAATCTTTTAAGACCTACACTATTATTGTCTTGTTTGTTATTTTTATTCCTCTGCATGTCTACTTTTGGTTATCTCAGAACGCTAACGTGTTTGTGGTTATGTAGGCCTCTTTTATTATCTAAAAACAGCCCCAAGGCCCCTTAAGAGCTGGCGTTACTGCCAGAGGCGAGAACAGGGCAAGCTTTAAAGGTCCTAATTGCCGGCCACACAGTCGTCAGATTTTGACAAATTTCGAGTCGAAGATTTTCAGCTCCAGAGGGTGCGCGCCTGGGGCTGATTAGGTGCTAGTAATGTAACCGTTTTGTATTTAAGGGTAATAAGCACAGATTTAGAGAGGAGGACCACCCTAAACACAGCATAGAGACAAACACAGCGATGGGTCATCACAAGTTTACCGACCTGCTGCTGAAAACGCACCCAGAGATAATCTCTAAGCAGGACCAGGCTTGCAAGCGATTTCTCTCCGAACAATCCAATACACCTCAATCCTCAACCTTTACCAAATCCAGGGTTTTTATACCCAGATCTGTATTTTATGGAGAATGGTTGCCTGTGTGTATTCCTCTCAGTATCTACGACTTTTGATCATAATGTCATTGTGGCAGGTCTGACCTGGCGTACCAAGATGGGCTGGTGAGGGCGTCTTGTGCAATATTTTTGGAGTAGATTTTCCGTTTCACCATACAATCCCGTGAATGATGAACTTTAGATCGCACAATGTGCTGTGGAGGTTGACTTTAAAAAAATGTGCGAGTTCATTTCATCCAACAAGTCCAAAATGAGGGCCATGAAAGCAGTGCATTTCATGTACATTTACCCAAAAAGCTCAGGGCCCTTTCGCACAAAATCCCACTTTGACAAGGCAACCTCCGCTAGCGCGAGATAAGAGGGCAATAAATCGGCAGAGCGGACAGACGTGTGGCTCAGTCTATGTACAGCGTTTACCTTGCGGGAGCGAGCAGTGGCAGGCGCGGTAATTGCTAACAGATGGTGCCGCTGCTCGCTCCCACAAGGGAAACACCATACATGCACGTGTACTAATAGGAAACAGTGCAAAACATGCACGAGTTTCAACAAAAACCTGGAGTGATTCCAAGAGGTCACTCCAATGCAAAGCTTGCACGCTGTGTAGGCGAGACCTAAAAATCCTTAGTGAAAGGCATTCACAGACACGGGGGTCTATTGAACCCTGCAAGCCACCATCTCTATGATAATCAGGAATTGGAAAGAGTCGTATTTTACTACACTCATGAATATTCATGAGGTAGCTGGGATTGCGACCCACTATGGTTTGGAATTTTTGAATTTGACCATTTGGTATATACATCGGTTCGCTAAAATACTGGTTACAAGCTTCGACCAGTTTTTGCGAACAATGTATTTGTGCATCTGGCACCAAAGATCCTTTTGAAGTCATTTAGAGCATGTACAGCATCTTCATTAAAACAAGAAATTGAAGTATACCACTTTACTAGTTGCTTCTTCTATGTTATGTGGACATCTTTCAATTCAAAGAGAAAAACTGCATCGTAATATTTATTAATATCTTATTAATGTTTGTACTTATTTTGTATGCTTCACTTATTGAGTCACCATAATTTGATTTTCTGCAGATAATGTTTGCTTGTTGAACTCACAACATAAGCATAAACCCTATACCATATCCACAAATGTTTTTTTTTAAAGTACAGACAAAAACCCACAGAGGCCAGGGATGAAGTGAAGCGCTTGTTCTGGTCCATCTCACTACACTTGCTCAAGAAGATACAAGGCCCAGCCTGTGACTTATTTGAGTATGTTGTACCCAAGGCCACCACAACTGCAACCACCTCCCTTGTCCATTCTGTAATCTACCACCCAACTAAGACAGACCTTGCTTCCTTCCATTCACAACTCCTTGATCTTGCCCAACACATTCTAACCATTGTGGACTGAGCTGTCATTCTTGGTGATTTCAACGACTACTTCAGTTGACTCTTCTGAGGAACAAGACTGAAGGAACAACATCTGTCAGAGACTAACGGCTGCACATATGAATTTGTGTGTGCCAAATGGGTGTATATAAATATATGTCTTTACAGAAAGTGGAGAAATGCTCTAATGTGTGAATGTTGGATGAACATTCTTCCTTTGTGAGCACCGTATTTACTTGGTTTGTGTTTAAACAATTTGTGGTACCTCTCAAGTGAGCATCGTCAAACCCTTTTTCACCCATCTCTCCTGTCATTCTTTGTCAAACTACTGGTCTTCCTACGGGCTTGCATCACCACTGTCATCACATCCTTTTGGGAGTGTGGGCAAGCACCAATCGCTGGAGCAGATATTGTTCCTCCATGTCCAGTAAATGATTCCTGAGTTCCTCAAACATGAAATCCTCACCTCAACCCAAAAAATCCCATGTGGGTGCAGATAATCTTTCCAACTACAGACCTATTTCCAGCCTACCTTGCATGGTGTAGTCACTTGAAACATGCGTCTCCCACCAATTTCCTCCCAATTAGAAGGATAGGGCTGGACTAGATCCCATCTGGGCACAGAAATCATTCCCCTAAACATCAGAGAAAAACGACTCCACGCAGAGGAACAGGGCCATCCACAGACATTGATCATGTTGGATGTCTTTGCCATCTTTCACAACTTTGACCATTTGAATACTAATCGTAAGACTGCCTACTCCATGCCACATCAGTGGGACTGCACTGCCAAAATTAGCATTAGTGTCATTCTCTCAAGACCACTCCTATCAAGTTACACTGACTGGGGCCATTTCTCTCCAGAATAGCCAACATTAAATGTGTGCTGCCGTGTCACCAGTGCTATTGAACATATACATAGCCTACCTCGCTGTCATAATAGATTTCCAAAGAAAAACAGATAGATACACTCACCTCAATGTGGATGGGACATGAATGTGGCCAGTCACCAACAATGCACAACTTTTGGGTGCCTGTTACAGGAGACACAACTAAGCTGAAGTCATAGACACTGTCAAATTCTGTATTGAAGCGAAATCCCTATAAAGAAATCCCTACAGATCAACAGAAGCAGTGTTTTTCAGGAAAAGCCCCTAGCAATAAACAATGGATGGGATGACAAAATCAAGCACCAGTCTAATGCCATCTAAGAGTTCTTTTCACAGGGCTAAATCCTTTGAGGCTTTGCAATCTTTTGGAACATATTCAATAGTGGACGTTCCCGGGATGCCATGATTTTCTTCATCAATGGGATTTACAAAACTCTGTTCTACACTGCAAAGCCTCTGGGGCCTCCCTTGACTGGCTAGAAGCACTTTACAAAAACCCTAAATAAATAACTAAGGGTCAGGCGACTCCCAGTACTTTTCTAAATTGTTACAAGTGCAGGCAGTAAGTTACCAGGAAAGAGCTTTAGTTAGAAGAGAAGATCATAAGCAGGACAATGGCAGCTGTGGGGGTGGGCCTGGAGCGGCTGTGGTCCAGGTTGGGGGAGGGGAGGTAGGAAGCATAGGTTAAGGAGGAGGTATAGTGGGAAAGGATCCAGGGCTATTAAGGCAGAGTCAGCTTTCAATAACTTGTCTAGCAACTTTTGTGAGTTGTCACTTTTTACTGTAGCACTTTGCAATCGGCTTTGCTTCCCTCATGTTCGTTTTGTTCTGCCCCTCGGTTCTCTACTGTTAGTTTGCCTGCTGCATGTTCCTTGGTTTCGCTTTATTTTTTGTTCTCCAGTGTTCCACCCTGCTTCTCCTGCGTTTGAGGGCTGTATCCCAGTCATCTCATTCCTTTTGGAGAGACAGGTAAGACCCCAAAACAACTGGTTGATGCATGCTGGTGTGGGGAGGTGGTTCAGTTCAGAATTTAATGCATGATCTGGTATGTTTTACACTGTATGCCCTGCATAGAATATCCTTTCTCACTCTGTGAGACTGCTGCCGGATTAAATCCACCCATAGCTAAGAAGTCCATGGTCCAGTGAGACCTGACGAGGTTGGTTCAAGTTGTATTTATTATCTTGTCCAGGTCAAAAGTGGGGAGCTGCCAGCCAGCTCCGCCATCGTCCTTCCAGCTGCTACCAATCGCCCCCCCCCCCAGCATTCCACATGTTATAGAATGCTACCACAGCAGCGGAAGCAGAGATGTAACATCCGGCTCCAGTTGAGAGCAGTGAGTGAGCTTCTGTTGCCACCCTACCACCTTCCTAGCCCTCTAAGTGTGCCTGTGGGAACGGGTTTCCATTTCCAATTTAAAGCTATACCGTGTGGAGAGTGGGCTTGGGAGTGGTACTGATGTCCTTCTGTGCAGAACCCCAATCCTGACAGACAGATAACTGGGTTGAAGGCAGTCTTTCTTTGACGTCTATGACAAACTGAGCTTGCTCCCAAATGAGTTGACATTGAAGAAACGAATATGTTTATTTGTGAATTGAATATTGTGCTGCAAGAAGTCTTGTAGGGGCTTCGCTGTGCTAATTGTACTAATCTTGGATTGATGCTTATTTTTAAAAAAAATGTTAGAGTTTTATATAGCGCAAACTAGACTCGAGATATCGGGTATCATAGCGCTTTACATGAGAACCAGTTTTGTTACAGATGAACACATTCATTTGTGTTAGGCACAGGGAGATCAAGGGCCAGATGTTGGTAGCCAAATACCGGTCGGTAACGGACAAAAATACCGAATTTCGGCTGTTACCGACTGGTATTTGTCTATTGAGATGTAGGGGCCCAAAAAAGACCGATTCGGTAAATACGAGTCGGTAATTTACCGAATCAGAATTTTAACGAATCGGAATTTACCGAATCGGAATATTCCGATTGGGTATTTACCGATTCGGTATTTACCGATTCGGAAATTACCGAATTCTTATTTACCGAATCGGTAAATAAGAAATGGTAAAAAATGAGTTTTGAGATGTAGCAAATTTCTAAAATACCGAATTTCATGAAATTCGGTATTTAAGAGTCGGTATTTACCATGGATTGAAAGCAGGTGGTAACAAGGTGCAGGCTATATAAAAGGCCCCAAAATGCAACATTGTGACCAGAATGGCGGCATTCTACATGATAGCAAGGCGGCTACAGCTACAGGCAGCAGGAGAGAGGATCTGGAGAAGGGAGGAGCAAGTCTACAGACAGAGGATAATACTCTTTCAAATCACTGAGCAAGAGATATTGCAAAGGTACAGGCTACACCCCCACACCATCCTGGACTTGATCAGGGACCTGCACCCACTTTTGGAGCACCCAACACCAGGGGCGCATGCCATCCCACCCCATGTGCAGGTGCTCTGTAGTCTACACCTGCTTGCATCTGGGAGTTACCAGGGGGTGATTGCTGTGGTATGTGGGGTGTCTCAGAGCTGCCTATCCCGTTTCTTCAGGCAGTTCCTAGAGGCCATGATGCAGAGGATGCATCATTACATCTGCTTCCCTAACACACATGTGGAACTACTGAAGACCAAGACTGACTTTTATCAAATTGCACATTTCCCACACGTCATTGGCTGTATTGATGGCACCCACATCCCTATCTGCCCACCTGCTGCCACAGAGTACATTTACAGAAACAGGAAGTCAACCCACTCTATCAATGTACAGGTAATCTGTGATGCCAACAACATAATAACAGACATTGTGGCCAAGTTCCCAGCAAGTACCCACGACTTCAGAACAGTGGGATCTACACACGTCTGACAGCGGGGGAATTTGGCAAAGGATACCTGCTAGGTAAAACACAGTGACACGCCCTGATAGATATAGCAGATGTATGTGTATGTGTGCATGTGAGTAATGGTTTTCTCATTTACATACAGGGGATAGTACATATGCCGTCCGCTCATTCATCCTGACACCCTACCTTAACCCTGCAACCCGCAGCCAGAGACAATACAACGTGGCACACAAATCCACTAGGAACGTTGTGGAGCACACCTTTGGCCTGTTAAAAAGCAGGTTCCGCTGCCTCCACAAAAGTGGAGGGGCACGGCAGTACTCACCAATAATCTGCTGTAAGATAATTGCAACTTGTGCAATGTTACACAACCTTGCTACAAAGAAGGGCACAGAGGTGAAATTGAGCGACTATGAGGACCACGATGATGAACATGCACTGCCTGAACCAAACACAGCAGGAGTTGCACCACCAACCGATGGCAGACAGAGACGGGCAGAAATCACACAGAACTTTTTGAGTAAGTAAAGACACACGGACAGGTGGAGTATGCACCCAACGTAGTTTAATATTTGGCACTACGCAGTTACTCAAACGCACAAATGTCATCCATTTAATAATGGTAGTCCTGACTCACTTCCTCATTTAAGGTCATGGAGTGTGGGCTGTATAAGTCATTTCCGGGCACGACTACCAGTGCCAGATGAAAGTGGCTGGCTATCCTCACTGGCTGTTTGGGGTGTTGGCTCACCATGGCGCCTGCTGCTCCTCCGTGTCTCAACAACAGGGGGGCTTGTCATGCTGCTCCTACTGGTGCTTTCCTCACTTTCTGGTACATCCTGATGAGCAGTTTGTGCTGTCTGTGCATTAAGCAGCACCTCTACAGCACTGGTCACCATTGCAAGGCCCCTAGACACCTCATTGCTGCCGTGTGTTAGTCTCTCTTGCATGTTGATGCATCGTCTGCATAGGAGGGAAGTGACTGTGGCCAGGCGGTTCATTGCCTTAGTTTGTTGCTGCGTATGTTGCCTGTCCTTGCGCCTTGCTGACTTGTACTGGTCCAGTTTAGTGCACAGAAGCTGCACCGATTGTGTCATGTCCCGCACACCCGTGCCCATCTCCCCCCATCCCTGCAGCCATCTCCCTCATACCTGATGCCATCTCTCTATTCTCATCCACCAGTGCACTGATGCCCTTCCCTATGTTTTCCATATGTGTATTCAGGTACCTCATCTGGCGTTGTACGGACTGGATGGCCTTCCCCTGCATTCTTTGAATCTTTACCCTGCTACCCTCCAGCCCACGGAAGACACTGGGACCTTTCACATGTTGTGCAGCACTGCTATCTCTGGGCCTGCAGCGTCTGGTACCTGTACGGGCAACCTCTGCACCACATCTTCAACAAAGCAGATTCCATCATCGCACCCCACCTCCGAGATGTCATCAACGGCTCCCTCACCTCCGCCACCTTCCCAGATAGCTGGAAACACGCCGAACTCAGCGCCCTTCTGAAAAAACCCATAGCTGACCCCACCGAACTCAAAAACTACCGCCCCATATCACTCCTTCCATTCCCGGCCAAAGTCATCGAGAAAGCTGTCAACAACCAGCTCGCCGCCTTCCTCGAAACCAACAAATCCCTCGACTCCTCACAGTCCGGCTTCCGAGCCAAACACAGCACTGAGACCGCACTCATCGCAGCAACAGACGACATTCGAACTCTACTGGACAATGGTGACACCGTCACCCTCATCCTCCTCGACCTCTCCGAAGCCTTCGACACAGTCTGTCATAGCACCCTGTTACAACTCCTCAGAAACATCAGAATTCAAGGAAAAGCACTGGATTGGATCACCTCGTTCCTTGCCGGAAGAACTCAGAGAGTCCGCCTCCCACCATTCAAATCAGAAGCCACTGAAGTCATTTGCGGCGTGCCATAAGGATCTTCACTCAGCCCCACCCTCTTCAACGTATACATGAGCCCCCTCGCGGCCATCGCACGTCAACACAACCTCAACATCATCTCCTACGCTGATGACACTCAACTGATCCTCTCACTCACCAAAGACCCTAACACCGCCAAAACCAACCTACATAAAGGTAGGAGAGAAGTAGCCGAATGGATGAAGCACAGCCGCCTGAAACTGAATTCCGACAAATCAGAAGTCCTTATCTTAGGTACCTCCCCCTCCATCTGGGACGACTCGTGGTGGCCAGAATCCCTTGGAAAAGCACCCATCCCAACAGACCACGCACAAAACCTGGGCGTCATTCTGGATTCCTCACTCTCGATGACGAGACAAGTCAACGCAGTTTCATCATCTTGCTTCAATATTCTTCGCATGCTCAAAAAAACATTTCGCTGGATCCCCACTGAGACTAGAAAAACGGTCACCCACGCACTGGTTACAAGCCGCCTGGACTACTGAAACACCCTATACGCCGGTACCACCGCAAAACTTCAGAAAAAACTCCAACGCATCCAGAACGCATCAGCCAGACTCATTCTAGACATTCCGCGTAAAGATCACATTTCTGGTCACCTGAAAAACCTCCACTGGCTTCCCATCAATAGGAGGATAACATTCCGCCTTCTAACCCACGCACACAAAGCACTTTATGAACTTGAACCCGAATGCCTCAACACACGACTTTCCTTCTACACCCCCTCCCGCCAGCTACGCTCCTCCCACCAAGCCCTTGCTGCTGTACCTCGCATCAACAAAACCACCATGGGAGGAAGATCCTTCTCCTACCTGGCGGCTAAAACCTGGAACTCACTTCCCACTCACCTTCGCCTCACCCAGAACCGCCTAGCATTCAGAAAACAACTTAAAACCTGGATATTCGACAAGTAACTCCCCACCCTTCTCCAAGCGCCTTGAGACCCTCTGGGTATGTAGCGCGCTATATAAATCACTGAATTGAATTGAATTGAATTGGACTGCTGTGTGACAGTGCTTCCTTCCCCAGCTAAGGTTTGAGTGTCACCCCCCTCCATTTCACCTGCTGAAGGTTCCATTTCAAGCAGTGTTGTTATTGTTATAGGTTCCAAAAAAAACAGCTGCCTTATCCATTATTAAAAAAGGAATATAAATCTGGCCTGGTGAACATCTACCCATCTCCAGGTAATCATGAGTGACCATGCTTATCCAGTATACAGTAAAATGTAAGGTTCTGAATAAAAGCAGAAAGGCTTAAATAATTTCCATGCTCTCCTTGGAAACGAGTAGGAACATCCTTAAAAGCCTGTACGTGTCCTAGAAAGGTACATACTGAATAGGTTCCTTCTTTGTGCTAGATGATGTGAATATCAACTACATCATAGAAATAAATTGCTGTTTCGCTTGTGTTATTGGACATCACACTGTGGTTTATGAGTTATAAGGTTATGTTTGTTAGTGTCAAGCTGGATGAACTTTTGAGTATGTGTAATGGTCCATTCTGTTGTCTCAAATGTAATTTAAAACAGACTATGTATTGTAGGGCATATTAGTAAATTATTTCTTTCTTGTGCATATTGTTCCAGATCTGCACCCCAGGTTGAGAGATCCTATACCACACTGTCTCTGTTTGGTCCTGATGAAGGTGGTCCCTTATGCGGCATTTCCACCGAAACGCGTCAACCTTTCTTCTCCTTTTGAAATCTAAATGACTTTGGTCATATACCGGACTACAGTTTCAATGCTATAGGAAATCTCCTTTTTTTGTTATTTTTGTGATGGAATGGATGTTTAGGAGTATGTCTGTGGCGTATGCGTGGCTCTTTACCTGGTGTGCACATTTAATTGATTTCATGTTTTGCATAAATTTGAAGAAATAAGGACAATTTGATTGTGTTGTAAAATGTTTTTTTGTAGCCATTGTGTAAAATGTATATATTTTTTATAATTGATGAATTTGAAAAATATGATATAAAAAAGGAGTAAAAAAAGACTTTTTAACTGCTAATATGAAATAAAATGAAAAAAACTTTTCATCTTGTGTAGCCATTGTTGGTATATGCCCTATGTTTGAGAGGTAACTCCTATGGTTTCAGTAATTATAGGTCAAGAGGGAGCTCTTTTCTTGTTGTTCTTGTTTACTGATACACTGTACATATTGCCTCAGCCTCATTATGACTGATATGTTTTGCCTAACTTGTTGATTGCTGTGCTGTATGACATGGTAGGTCTTTCAATTACTACATGTCCCATAATGCATTGCTCCTGTATAATACTACCTCTACTGCGTGGGGTACTCTTTGCCACATAGGGAAAAGGGAAGGTGATGGGTGGGGTGATTGCTGTGCATGCATCTTTCCTTTTTCCCGGTAGCTTGTCTCCTTTCTGGTGAAGAATTGGCTTGGTAGTTTAGTCTGCCCTGTTCCCATGATGCACTGGGCCAGGGACAGACTGATTTGCATATAGCCAGGTTCTGAGCTGGGATGGTGCAGTGAGATAAATAACGGTGATGGATCAAGCCCTGATCTTTGGACTGGGTAAGAGTGGTCTGCTTAATTCAGACACTCTGTTCATCACCACCCCCTTTTCTGAATCGTTTTTGGCCACTATAGGTGTGGCAGGGTATACTCAGACATCAGTCCCTTTCTCACTGCACCATCATGATTCAAGCAAGCTGGGCCGAAGACGGCTGAAATGCCAGAAACCGGTCCCCGGTAGCTTGTCTCCTTTCTGGTGAAGAATTGGCTTGGTAGTTTAGTCTGCTCTGTTCCCATGATGCACTGGGCCAGGGACAGACTGATTTGCATATAACCAGGTTCTGAGCTGGGATGGTGCAGTGAGATAAATAACGGTGATGGATCAAGCCCTGATCTTTGGACAGGGTAAGAGTGGTCTGCTTAATTCAGACACTCTGTTCATCACCACCCCCTTTTCTGAATCGTTTCCTTTTATAGTGGCAGCTCTGGCTGAGCTGTCTGCATCTCCCAATCCACAGACGCTCTCTGGTTCAATGGTGGACCTCACCAACTCCTCCAGCTCAGTCAGGGGAGGTGCACGGTTCTTCCCTACCCCAGTTTTGTTTGCCTCTTTGTGGAGCTCTGCTATTTTCTTCTTGGTTATGCTCCTAAGGTCATACCGCCTCTTTTTCAGGTCATCTATGCCCCTTGGAGTCACTCCTACTGCATTCACCTTCGACTGTATTTCCAGCCAAATCTTTCTTTTGGCAGATTCAGCCACAGTCAGGGACTACTTACTAAACAATTTCTGGTGTTCTTTAGCCACCTCCTCCACGAGGACCTGCAGCTCCATGGTGCTAAATTTGATTTTTCTCTTCCTCTCTGGAAGTTCCTTTTCACTGCTGCTTGCCATTTTCAAACTTTAAAAGCACAAACAAGTTTTCCTGTGGCTCTGGGACTCAGCTCTGCTTTCACTGCCCCTCCAGAAGCTTCTAATTACTTCCGGCTGCCTGGGTGTAGCCACTTCCTGGTTAGCAGGGTGTGGGTGGTAGCACCTGATTGGCTGACTCCTAAGTTTCACTTTCTTTCGTTTCCGATTCGGTATTTACCGAATCGATATTTACTGATTCGATATTTACAGAATCTGTATTTCCCATTCATTCCTATGGGCCAAAAGGCCCATAGGATTTAATGGGAAGTACCGATTCTGTAAATACCGAATCAGTAAATACCGATTCGGTAAGTTCCAAATGGCAGATACCGATTTTTACAGAATCGGTAAAAAATACCAATTTTTTACCTACATCCCAAATACCGATTATAAAATACCGAATCGGTAAAATTTGTTTTTTTTAGAATCAGTAATTTTACATTACCTACATCTAGCCCTAAGTGATTTGCTCAGAATCACAGGATGTTGAGCGTCGTTGCTAAGGCTCGAACTCAGTTCCCCAGCATCGAGGTCGACTGCTCTAGCTGTAAGGCTACATCCTCTCTGCATGCTTCGCATGCAAGGTATGCTTTTCATGCTTGGAAGTGTGTTTCAATGTGTTTTCTAAGGAGTTCATTGATGTTTTGCATGGCGGCTGAGCTTCATATCTCATGTGAACAGTTTTCCTCATAGGCCAGGGTAGCTAATGTTGGAATGTTCTATATGGATGAGGGCGTTGAAAGCTTGTGCCTCATTATGAAGGATGTGGAGTTCTGTTGTGGTATATTAGCAGCTAAAGAGGTGCTTTTAACAAAAGGTTTTAGGTCTCTCCTAAGCCAGTATTAGTTATGCTGAGATCTATATGAAAAGTTCTTTGCACACTGAGGGGACTGCTTTCAGGTTTTTTCCCTTTAAACCTCTTTCGGCAGATCTAGGAGGCTTTACTAGAGCAGAGGTTTCAGACAAAACTCTACTGAGTTGGCAGTTTTTCTGGTATCTCAGTGAAGGCTTCTATGAATGTGCCCTGAGTTGCTTGTCAGAATGCATTACCCGCTTCAATGAGAAGGTGCCAATCCCTGAATGCTTTCCCGGAAACTTCTCAAGACATGGCTCTTCTAACTCAACTACTGGTACTCCATTTTTTTAATAAACATACTTTGTTGCTTGAAGTGTCAAATACAATGCAGAGCTCTGTAACCCCGAGCTATCTGCTACAGTCTAAAGTACAAAAAGTTGACATTGACATTTAAAATATACATTTTCAAAAAGAAACAAGAAAACGTAACCAATATAACTCCCCCCATTGCACTGTCTCAGCTCTCTGGTACTCCATTTTTAGGTCTCGCTCGAGACCTATTGTGATTAAGTCGGCTCTCAAGGGACGTAGACAGGGGCACACGCGGCGATTTCACAGCGTGGACGCGCATGCCCCGCCCCCCGGAGCCGTGCACATCTCCAGAAGCCGATTGCCAGGGTCAGCCATGTGTCTCCAGTCACACGCGCACACACACTGCATACATGCACGCGCACACACACACACTGCATACACGCACGCGCACACACACACACACTGCATACACACACGCTGACACACAGGTGCCAAGCCCCCCAAGCCCCACTTACCGCCAGCCGCCTCTCCTGACTTCTGCTGCCATCCGCTTTGTGAGAGTGGGCTTCTCCAAAAGACGGAAGTCCCGCCCCGACTGCCGTGAGCGTGCACATCCCGAGACCGGAAGTTCGGGAGAGTGCACGCTCACGGCTTGTTTTCTTTGCTGCTGGCTTTTCCACCTCTGGCAGCTTCCTGCACTTACTGGACCCTGTTTAATTATTTACATTTAATGTATTCATAATTAAATCACTGCTTGAATAATGAAGCCCTCACTGAGGCTCGAACCCTGTTTCCCTGCTCCAAAGTCAGCAGCGTTATTTGTGGAGCCACCTCCTCACACCGTTTGTTGAGCTTTGTTTCAGATGCTACATTTGTCTGTTTCAACCCTGTTTTTTTAATTGTATCCGTCTCCCCCCTCCATGTGTATTATTTTTTTAATTTGTCTCTCCCCACCCCGACTCCGAACTCGCTGTTAATTTTTTATTAATTAAATAATGCAGCCCACACCGAGCCTCGAACCCTATTCTCCAGGTCCAGGCAGCGCGCTCAGCCTGCCATCTGTTTTGGATCAGGTTACTGCTTTCACTTTCGCGGCTATTATTATAAAGAGCATTGCATTGTTTTTTTGTGACGCGACTTCGTTTTTATGTCATTTGCAAATTGCATATGAGAGTCACCTCACTATTTTCTTTAGGTCTTGTGACCTGAATATATCACAAAGGGAATTTAATTTAAGATGTGAATATTATTTCGTTTATAGCAACTGTGCTTAATGCCTTATCTGGATAGAGCCACTAAATGGGAGGTGTTGTAACACAGTAATTTAGAAGATTTATTTGAGATCGGGCTGCTTGGGTGTATCCTCCCCCGCCGCCGCCCTCGCCTTAACAACAGCACTGCTCAGGGCGAGCTCTACTATTTACAATCCGCCTGCCTGCGCCAGCTCTGCTGCGTCACTTCTGCCCACCCGGTCCTCGCTGTGGATCTGCGGCTATGCTCGCGGGAGGAGAGCGCCCGCCGCAGGAGGTAAATATAGGTAGGCAGCGTGGGTTGTGCGGTCTCTGCGGGGCACGAGAGACCTGGGGCGGATAAGAGACTGGGAGGGCCCAGCCTACGAGCAGTGTTTGGTGGTTCAGGCGCTCCGGTACCGCTCAGGCCAGCACTGCCCCTCTTCCTTAAATCCACAGATAAGGTCCGCCTGGGAGCCACTGTTGTTCTTCAGGCCTGCCCTGCCACTGAGTTGCCCCTGCTTAAGCTGGGCTCACCATGGCGATACCCGGGAGCCAGGCACCGTGCTCTAGCGGGGGGAGGCGGGGAAGTTTAAGTACCAAGCATGGGTTCGAGCTCTTTCTGGCAGTAGGGACAGATCCAGGGGTCCGTGCAAACATCCAACTTAATCCCGGTGAGCGCATAGCATGAGACACTATGCATATAAGCAGACACTGTCACCATCCCTGAAACAGTTGCTTCTCGACCACTTTCGCTATTGAGTTATTTTGGTATCATAAACATGAGCGGGTGTAACCTGGATCATTGAGTGGGAGATTCATGTCTGCTGTCTAAAAGTGTCAAATACGTCATACAGTGTTGTTTTTATTGTAATATCATGTGATCTGTTTCTGTTACATAATGCAGTGTTATGAGAGCTGCTAAAACCATACTGTCTATCACAATGAGATCCCCTATGGATTGTACTTTTTTGTGTGTGCATATAATCCAATGTGCTGTCAGCGCGAATGCATGCCCTCCTCCTGTGGCACAGTCCGTGTATGCTATTTGCGTTTTTATTTTCTGAATGTCTATATCCCGACACTCTGCTCCTAGGGTGCACAGGAATGCTAAACTACCTACGGACACACATGAGCACCCCTCTCGCTAATAGCAGGACTTCTCTCCCCTCCCTAAATAGCTCGAGCTTGGCTCTCGCATCCAGGCTTCCTTCCAACAGTAAGTTTTAGAAATACCCTTAAGGAAATGAACAGTTCACTCGAGCACATGTTTCCTCTCTTGTACACATTTACACAGACATTCTTTCTCTCAAACACTGTTACAAATATTTTCCCAAACTGTGTCACACTCTGACACTAATTCTCTCACACATGGTTCTCTCTGGCACAAGCTCTCGCTCTCTCACCCACTCACACACACACTCTCTCTCGCACACACACATTCTCTCTCTCTCACACCCACTCACTCTCACACACTCACTCTCTCTCACACACACTCTCGCTCTCTCTCACACACACACACACATTCTCTCTCACCCACACCCACACTCTCTCACTCACACTCTCACTCGCTCTCTCACTCACACTCACTCGCTCTCTCACTCACACTCTCACTTGCTCTCTCACTCACACTCTCACTTGCTCTCTCACTCACACTCTCACTTGTTCTCTCACTCACACTCTCACTCGCTCTCACTCACACTCTCACTCGCTCTCTCACACTCTCACTCGCTCTCTCACACACACACACACTCTCACACACATTCTAAATCTGTCTCTCGTCCACCGGTTCAGAGCCCCATCCCTGGGGGTGCACAACCCCACTGGCCCTTGCCGTGTTGCCAATTCCGCTGCACATGCGGTGACTGCACAGGTTGCTGCATCCAGACTGACTTCTTGAGTCTCTGCACCCGCCGGTACTTCGCAGCCAACGGGTTCTTATGTCTGGTTGTCAGTGGCGCGGGTACAGCTTTTCTTTCATCAACCGCTTCTAAAACTCCCAAATCACTTGTCACTTTGTTACACTTGCAGCACTTAAAGCACCCCCCGCGATGCTGTTGTGCCCACCCTGTGCCAGGAGGAGCCTCTGACTGCATATGAAGCTCTGACTGCCGCTGGAGGACCTCTTGTAGTGTGTCTGTGTTTCACTGAGTATTAACATGTAGATAATATAAAAAATAATGGATTATGCAGCAAATCTCTAATGATGGGAAAATCGTTGTGGCTGCACAATCACTTAATTCCAGTGGCCCTATGTATACCCCAGGAGCTCAATTACCGTCAATAGTGCCCCCCCATCTCTCCATCATTTTTGCAACTATTTTGCATATAATTTTCATGCATCTCTTTGCTCCATGTTGAATTTTGTCAGATTTACTTCGCTACTTCTTTGGTTTTCTCCTCAATGAGTCATTGAAACCTTCCACAGTTGCGCTCCATAAACTCAGATGTTTTTTAGGTCGAGCCTGGGCAGGGCATGCGCTGCTCTATGAGGTATGCTGTATTGAGGTAGGGACTTGAACGTCCGCCCACTCTCCGCCCACATTTCTCATTGCCTTGTGTCATTGTCCGCTGTAAACTCGGGCTGTTCATTGGTCAAAAGGCTTAGTAGTCCCGCCTTAGTACCACCTTGTCTCATTTTGTTACCTCCCATGGCGACAACCCCTGTTACGTGTGTTGTTGCTCAGTAGGCTTAAATTACAGCCTCCGAGCACTATTTTCTCAAATAGCTTTATCCTGCCTGCTGTTAGAGGCAGGACACTCTCTCCTAACCCTTTTGTACGCATTGCAATGCAATAGGCCTCGCCTTTGCAAGAAATAAGCTATTGACATTGTAAATGACAATGCCTTTTATTTATCTGTTTTAAAAACACCTAAAAAAATGCTTTGTCATTTATAATGCCAATAGCTCAAATTCTCATAAATGCGAGACCTATTGCATTGCAAATGCTTGTTTAAGATTTGCTATACCCTCCTAGTGCTGGTAAACCCTTTTGAGTAGTTATGCGCTCTATAAAACTACATGATAATAATAATGTCATAATATCCTAGCAAAATTATCGACCAACAGATGAAGTGTGGCCATAATATTGATTACTTACATATTGTCAAGGCTGGATTTACTATTAACTGGAGTCAATATTACGGTCACAATATATTGCAGGTCGATATTTTGAATGTGACATTGTGGTAGACGACCGTGTGTAGAGCCTCAGATTGTATTAAGTGCTGTTTTGTGGCCTCTGCAATTTCTGGATTATTGTTACACAAAGACCAGCTGCAGTGGTGCAATCCCAAGACGATTCACATTTCGCTCACACCACGGTGTGTCCGGGCAGAGGCAGAAGTACCATCCCCAGCATCTTCAGCGGGTAAAGAGCAACCTTGGCTTCTGTTAACTCAAGGAATGCAGGACAACCAGTGAGAAGCTCGATGCCCTGATTCTTCACCTTTTCCTCCATAGTGGCCTCGTCTGCCCCCCCCCCCCTCCCCCCCTCCAAAGCCCAGGCAAATCAGAGGGTGTTGCATGTATGAATACACAGCATGAGAGCGCGCGAGCTCGGTGTCCTCATACATCAACATGTGAACCCACAGGAAGACAATTGCATGAATACAAGTATATATGTATGAACAGTTTAAATAAACGAGTGAACAACACCTTCCCTTTTTGGAAAAGTTGGCCTAACGGCTAGGGCGGTCGACCTTGAATCTGGGAACTGGGTTCGAGTCTCGGCAATGACGCTGAGCATCCTGTGATTCTGGGCAAATCATTTAATCGCCCCTTGCCTAACAAAAATGAATGTGTCATGTAACGCAACTGGTGCTGTGTAAAGCACTCTGATACCCAATACCTTCGGGTCAGGCTCGCGCTATATAAAACTCTGCAAGAAAAAAAAAATATGAAAAATAGAAACAGAAAACCAAAATATATACAAAAATCTTAAATCATATAAAAAAATCTTAAATCTTGATGGCATGGCAACATTACGTGAGATTCTGTAACTACTGTCAGAATCAGAGGAACTTGAATAAACATCTGTTTGATCAGAGTGAGTGTCAGCATCATTTCCAGTATTGAGTTGCATCTCTGCATTAACCAAACATCAACAAAACCAGCATCATTACAATGACATGAGGGTCTGTACACAACATTATCCTCTCCACATCTATTAACTAAATGTGCATTAGTTATCTCCCACCAAAAGCCATCAATTGAGGAGTTATGCTCCTCACAGCCTGTGACTGCTTGAATTTTGGCCGCTTGTTCAGCTGTAATCTGAACCACACTTCTTCCACTCCACTAACCTCTGCCATTAATCAGTACAGAGCCCTTTCATAACTTCTCATGAATACTGGTTTGGAAAACTTTGATTCACCTTTTCTGACCCTAATGGGACTCCTGAAAAGAACTCAATCACCCAGATTTAATCTTATTTCCTTGGCACGGTGTTTCCTGTCAAAACTTTCTTTCACGTAAATCTGCAATGCTTCAACTCTGGCTGCTGCAGGCAGCAAGCTTTTATGATCAGGTACCTTTCTTTTGCTTACCTCCCTCACCCAATCAGGGTAAAGTGAAGACCTCTGAGACCTTGAGGATAGTCCTTCACTTTTTTGAGATGCCTGGGACTCCACCAAGTGCCTTGTAAACTCCTGGTCATTTCCCTGAAGGGTAGCTTCTTGTGTGTATACAAGTTTAGGTTGGAAGCCAGCTCACCCTGAATACCCTGTAGCCTCTAGTTCCCTCCCCTGGGAAACCCCAGGTTTAGTGTGTTGCACCTTTTGGATAGCATCATAAATAACACACACCTGTATCTTTGTCTCTTGGTGGTTGGGCATCTTCAATGGCTTTGATCAAAGATAATTTTGGGAATATACAGCTGGGGGTAACTGAATGTCCTAAATAATCAATTTTTTTGCGCCAAAAAACATGCTTTTGTTAGTGCGAAGGGGGATGCCAAACTCTTTAAACTTGTTAAAAACGGTCTCAAGAATATCATTGTGTTCTTTTAAGGACTTTGCAAAAGTTAGAACATCATCTCGGAAAGCCTGCACCCCCATTACACCCTCCAAGATGGTGTCCATAAGATGCTGAAAAGCACTAGTAGCAAGGGCTAGACCAAAAGGAAGCCTGCAAAACTTATACGCTCTAAATGGAGTAACAAATGTAGTTAAATCTTGCGAATTCTCATTTAAAGGAATCTGGGGAAATGCCGTCTTATGATGGAACAATGTGAAAAATTTGAAGTCACCAATATTAGCCAAAGAAGTAGTCTAAGAGAGAGTTTAACAGGTGATATAGTAGATACAAACACAAAGATAGGGGCGGAAGTATGTTGTTATATGGCCAAATTGTATAAGAGGACAGTATGCCTGGGATGGAAAATATTGAGGAGTTTCTGAAGATCATTGAACTTCCTCACTTGAATGAAAACCAGAGAGTATCTTTGGCCTCTGGGATTAGAGAGGAGGAGATTCGAGCACAGATGAGGAAGATGGCAAGAGGGAAGGCGACTGGGCCAGATGGCCTTCCGACAGAGATATATTTGTGTCTTCTAGATAGTATTGCACCTGTTTTCAAAAAGCTCTTTAATACCATCTTGATGGAAGGGGAGGACCCTCCACCATCTTGGGCTGAGGCAACTGTCGTATTAATTCTGAAACCAAACAAGGACCCTCTGGCGGCGGAGTCTTACTGACCTATCTCCCTGTTGAACACAGACTATAAGGTGTTTACAGGGATATTGGCAGCTAGGGTCGCTAAGATAATTAAGAGTGTAGTGCACAGGGATCAGAGGGGTTTTATACCCTGGAAGGCAGCTTAATGAATTACCTTTACAATGCTCAGGTAGTAGACTTGGGTGAAGCCTATAACTTGCCAGTAACAGTTGCGGCAGTGGACGCCACTAAGGCCTTCGATCAGGTTCATTGGCCCTATCTTTGGGAGACCCTAAGGACCTTCTGATTCCCTAATGATCTAATAAAAGCTGTACAGCTACTATATCGCTTACCTAGAGCTAGGATTTTAGTATATGGGGAGTTAACAGACTGGTTCAGCATTATGAGAGGAACAAGACAGGGATGTCCTCTATCCCCCATGCTATTTAATGTCTACATCAAACCTTTTGCAGCATTAATCAGAGAAGATACTTCTATCGTTGCATTCAGCTACAGAGATCTTAAGGTTAAATTGGCGCTATACACAGACGACCTCATTTTGTACACGCTGAACCCCAAGAAAGCTATCCCTATACTGATGGCTAAGGCAGAGCTTTTTGGGAAGGTATCGGGGGATAGGGTAAATTGGGACAAAATCGAAATCATGGAGTGGAACCAAATATCCCAGACTTCAGGGGCAAAACATCAAATGCGCTATTTGGCTATCACAATCACACAGAAACTAGCTGAAGTAGCCAAAGTTAATTGGAGGAAGACTAGCCAGAAGGTGGGGAAACTGTTGGTCAGGTGGGCAAATCTCCCCCTTAATTTGTCTGGTAGGGTCAACTTGATTAAGATGGTTGTTCTACCAAAGGTTACTTTTCCTTTCAACACTATACCCCTATCATTTGATAAAGGTGAAGTAGCAAAATTACAGGGTAAGATTGGTAGCTTTATTTGGGCCTCGAAGGGCCCCCGTATATCATGGAAAAGAAGGGGGGATTGGCTCTTCCTGATCAGTTGATATATGGTCATTCTTTTCATTTAAAAAAACTTTCGGATGCAGCTAAATAAACCAGCTGATTCTGCAATAGGTACCCTCTACGGGTCAATGCTTAGTGATCTGAGGGATGAACAAGAGCAGTTCCTTCTTAAGTTCGGGATCCAAACTTTTTTACGAACGTCAAACTGAAGATATTGTTACAGGCAGTGAAGAATTGGGTCTATATATGGAAAAAACTAGGAGTATCTTACTATTCCGATTATGCACCAATTTGGGGCTCCCCAGGAACCCCAGACTGTCTAAACGATCAGCTTAGCCTACCATTGAAGCATGCGGGAATCGTACGTTGGGGAGATCTGAGAATTGGTACGGATTTGGTTAGCTGGGAAAGTTTTACCCTTTGTACACGGGGTCAATTAACCAGATTTAAATTCTACCAACTCTCTGCTTGCTGGGCTAGGCAAGACTGGGAGGAAGAGAGGAACGTATCCTGGTTAAACTAAGACATTAAAGTTGGTTTTATTAACAAAGAGGTTGCCCTGTGGTATCGCACTTTGGTGGAAGCAGAAGACGATTCGGATCAAGATATTCAAAAGCTCTGGGGAGAAGACTTAGCTAACATTCATTTGAGTGAAGCTTGGATGAATTCATTTGCATTGCTCTGGGAGATAGTCAAACCTGCCTTCCTTAAACGCAATCACCTTTTTACCCATGTGTCAGAAAGTCAGCTTCATTAATTGTTTAATCATTGTGTTTGACGCACTCGAGGGAGGGCGGGGCATGCTTGTATTTGATAGTAGCCAGGGTAGGTTTTGATATCAGGGAGTAGGTGAATAATAAAGTAAGTTATGGGTCATCAGCAGATTAGGGTCAATCAGGCATCTGTATTAAGGGTTTATGGGAAGTTAGTATCAAAGGTTGGGAGATAAGCAGTTTGTTCAGATTGGTCCATGCTCGGAGGGGGGTGGAGCCATGGGATATAAGGTGAAAGGGAATCAGGTGCAGTGTGCTGAACTCGGCGAATTAAGATCGTGGGGAGAAGGAGACTCGCGCTGTGTCATGTCGAAGGTACGGGACACTTTTGTAATTTTGTTGATGGGGACGAATTAACACAAAGGTTGTTTTCAAACTAGGAGAATGGAAATATCGAGGTGGGTTGCCGAGATGGGTAATGAGGTTGAACATGGGAGCGGACCGGATGTTGGGGAAGGCGGTTTCAGGTACATTTTTTTGGCCCGTTTTCAGCGCATTTAGAGGGAAAACGTTGATTATTTAAAATGAGACAGGAATGGGTTGATGTATTAGAGTTATCGTTACACAGAGGTCTGAATATATAAAATATATAAACTAATGTCAATATTTTAAATCTATAGGTAACCCCTAAATAAGGGCTATAAATAGCCCGAAATGCATTGGGTAAAGCTATGAACTTCTGGATGTTTTATGGATTCGTCATGAGCTAGAAAAAAGCCCGGATCGGCATATCGGCGCACTAGAAACTGTTAAATACATTAAGGTCGCATATGTGAAAGGTTGAAAAGTGGAAAGAAGGGTTGAAAGAATATTTACTGGATTACATGGAATGAAAATAAAATCGTTGAAATGTGGATAAAGTTGTCACTGTGGTGAATAATCACGCAAAAAGCTGTGCAACTTCACTCCGGCTTCTATTGTGTTTACATATACTTGGCACTCTGGCAGGCCGTGGTTCCGGTTTGCATGCTAAAGTTTAATATTTTAGGAATATTGGATAACGAATACATTTTGAAAACAGGAGTGCACTTGGTGAACCCTTTTTGAATTCTTTGTATGGACTTGCTTCCCCCTTTCCAAGTTGCACCCAAAGAGGACCGTTCACAAACAAGATTACAATGGAGGCAATCACATGTGCGACTCCAATAACATTTATTCATTCCAAAAGCAGAAAACTAAGATCTTGATTTAACATTATGACAGTTGGTTTTTGTATCGGACTCCGCAGGAGCACGCGAGTATTTAATAGATGTTTTTAATGTCTTTTTTTAAATACGCATACATACAGCCTTAATTTCATGTGTCAGAAAGTCAGCTTCATTAATTGTTTAATCGACGTGTTTGACGCACTCGAGGGAGGGCGGGCATGCTTGTATTTGATAGTGGCCAGGGTAGGTTTTGACAGCTGGGAGTAGGTGAATAATAAAGTAAGTTATGGTTCATCAGCACATTAGGGTCAATCAGGCATCTGTAGTAAGGGTTTTATGAGAAGTTAGTATCAAAGGTTGGGAGATAAGCAGTTTGTTCAGATTGGTCCATGCTCGGAGGGGGGTGGAGCCATGGGATATAAGGTAAAAGGGAATCAGGTGCAGTGTGCTGAACTCGGTGAGTTAAGATCGTGGGGAGAAGGAGACTCACGCTGTGTCATGTCGAAGGTACGGGACGCTTTTGTAATTTTGTTGATGGGGATGGATGAACACAAAGGTTGTTTTCAAACTAGGAGAAAGGAATTATCGAGGTGGGTTACCGAGATGGGTAATGAGATTGAACATGGGTGCAGGCCGGATGTTGGGGAAGGCTGTTTCAGGTAAATTTTTTGTGCGTTTTCAGCGCATTTAGAGGGAAAAAAGTTGATTATTTAAAATGAGACAAGAATGGTTTGATGTATTGGAGTGATCGTTCTACAGAGGGCTGAATACATAAAATATACAAACTAATGTCAATATTTTAATTCTATTTCAGGACAGGAGGCTCCGATTATGCTTATACTCAATTTCTTTACTGACATACAGCAGCCAATCACAGAACAGTAAAGAAAAACAAAAACTACGTTACCCATGAACCCAGGGTAACCATAGAGTACACCAATGGTATATAAACAGTCTCAGAGGTAACCACTTCCTCTTTCTTTGCTGCTCCGCAGCCAGTTAAGTGCATATTTGATATTCTATTGTTACTTGACTTGTATTTTGCTGTTGTTATTACCGCTTTGCATGCGCTGTGTGCTGCTTTACTCGGCGCTTCTCTCGCGCTCTTGCTGCCATTCGGGTCGTTTGCTTCTTCGACCGGCGCGCGCGGTGGGGAGCGTGTGTCACCTCCCTGGGTCGGGTACTTGCTGCCGCTGTCCCGTTTTTCTTTGTGGAGGGAGTTTGGGGAGGTCCTGACTCGCGCGCGTTTAGCGCGAGCGGTTCCGTGGCTGTCTGGCAAGTTATTTATGTTATGTTATTTATTTTTTTGTATAGCGCAACGGTTACTCAAAAAGAGAATCCCGGCGCTTTAGGTAAGGTGAACAGGTTTCAAAAATAACACAACACAGATAAAAACAGTTCAAAAATCAACAAAAGAAACGGGGCTACAGGCAAACCTATTGAGAAAACAGCCAGGTTTTGAGGCCTTTGCTAAAATCAAGAAGAGTAGTCGCCCCCCGCAAAGGGAGCGGTAAGGAATTCCACCTCTGTGGGGCCAGCAGACTGAAGGAGCGGCCCCCTAGGCGAGCCCTCTTCACGCGCGGAACAGCCGCAAGAAGTAAAGATTCCGACCTCAACGCGCGAGTAGGATGGTAAAAGGTGAGTCTCTTTTGAAGATGTTTCGCTCCCACCGCATGGAGAGCTTTATAGGCCAAGGTCAGAGCCTTAAAGGCAATCCGTTTGCGGATGGGTAGCCAGTGTAGCGTCACCAACAACCCAGAGGCGCTGGTGCGTCTACTTAGGCCAAAGATGGCCCTGGCCGCCGCGTTCTGTGCCACTTGAAGCCTCTGCAGCAAATACTCTGGCAGGCCCAGGTACAGACTGTTGGCATAATCCAACCTGGAGCCTATCAGGGCCTGCACCGTCAGCCTCTTGTGCTCCTCGGACAAGAGAGGCAGAAACTTCCGCAACATTTTTAGCAGGCCGAAACAGGTGCCGGTTACCCCCAGAATCTGGGCTTTCATCGTCAGCCCCTTGTCCATCTTAACCCCCAGGTTTTTAGCCATGGGAGAAGAGCCGGACGGAGGGAACATGTCGATGGGCCACCAGGCCTGCCAGCAGGGCTCCGAATCGCACCCGAAGAAGAGTACCTCCGATTTATCGGAATTGCACTTGAGGCTGTGCAGTTGGAACCATGCGAACACAGCCCCAAGGCAATTCTGGATACTCTCCCCGTCAAAGTCAGCGCCCCTCTCACATGAGAAGAGGAGCTGAGTGTCGTCGGCATACGACACGATCCGGGCACCAAAAGACTCCGCCACCGCCGCCAAAGGGGTCATATAGATATTAAAGAGGGTCGGGCTCAGTATAGAGCCCTGAGGGACCCCGACTCCCAAAGGCGGCATTACAGCGGTGTCAGATGATGTCCAGATCGTTTGCCGGCGGCCGGCCAAGAAGGAAGAAAACCATTTGAGCACCGTCCCCCGCAGGCCAATCTCAAAGAGTCTTGCGAGCAGGCCCTCATGGGGGACGGTGTCAAAGGCCGCCGACAGGTCCAACAGCACCAGCATGACTTTGCCCCCGGAATCCAGCACCCCTTTGATGGTTTCCGAAACCTCAAGGAGCGCGGTCTCGGTGCTGCGGTTTGAACGGAAGCCTGACTGGGAGTCGTGCAAGATCTCATGAGACTCCCAAAAATTGGAGAGCACCGACTGAACGTGCTTTTCCAAGATTTTTACAAAAGCCGGCAGCAGCGAAATAGGCCTGTAATTGGCTGGGGCTTTCGGGTCAAGTCCCGGCTTTTTAAGCAACGGGATGACCATTGCCTGCTTCCATGATGGCGGCACCTCTCCCGAACTCAACGAAAGGTTGAGAAGAGGGTGAGCCAGCGGATTAACCACCTCCGCCAATTTACCCAGAAGCTTAGCTGGGCAGGGGTCAAGCGGAGACCCAGATTTTAAATTGCCCATGAGCGCAAGGGAGGCGGAGGCTGGCAGAGATGGAAACTCAGCCAATATGGCGCCCTGCATGACTGGGGGGGGCATACCCGCCTCTGGCACCGGCAACGTGACCGGTCCACTCGAAGGAAAGGAGTCCTGGATGAGTTTGATCTTGCCTGTAAAAAAGCACGCCAGATCTGCTGCCCAGGATTCTACAGGGCCCTCTTCCGAGGCGGTGGTCCGAGGTAAGATGAATTCTCGAACGATAGTAAAAATCTCCTTACTGGAGTTCGAAGCTGCTTCGATTCTCCCCGTGAAATAGGCTTTCTTTTCGAGGCGGATATCGCGGTGGTAAGCTTTAACCACAGCCTTGTAGGCAGACCTGTCCTTGCTGTCATAATGTGCCCGCCAGGCCCTTTCGGCTACCTTGCACTGCTGCCGCGTAGCCCACAGAGCCGTGGTAAACCAAGGGGCCGAGACCCGCTTAGATGTCGGGCGGGGGGGCAGAACAGGGGCCAGGTCATTCAGCCTCTCCGTCAGCCACTTTTGCAGGGCCTCCAAGTCGCTTTCTAACTCGCCAGACAGAGGGCAAGGGTGAGTCGCAGCTGCCTGGGCCAGCATCTCAGGGGTCACCCTGCTAAATGCTCTACAGGCTCGTCCCCTCTGCTGTGAGACAAGGTTCGACGCCCTAACCTTGCCACTGATTACAAATTTGGCAAGCCAATGATCCGACCACAGGACCGGGAGAATCTCTTTCACTACCAGCGGAGACGTCGAGAAAACCTGGTCTAGGGTATGCCCCTTCTCGTGGGTCGGACCCTGTAGATGTGGGGTCAGGCCCAGCGGCGTCATAGCCTCCAAGAGCTTAATAGCGGCGGGGTCCGATGGATCATCCATCCGGATGTTAAAGTCCCCAGCCACTAAGCAGTGTTCTGCTCTCAGGGCTAGACCCGCCACCACCAAATCGAGGTCAGCTAAGAACGTCCCAAGCGGACCGGGGGGGCGGTAAACTAGCAGTCCCTTCACTGATTGGTGCGGCGCTAGCGCGATAGAAAAAGCCAGCGATTCTGAGCCGCGGATGTCCTCAGTAGGCAAGATGGTACAAGGTGTGCCCTTCTTTACCACCAATGCGACCCCGCCACCCCTGCCCTTTGCTCTGTCCTTCCTGAAGATATCAAAATCAGGCGGAATGGCCATAGCCACATCGGGATTAGACGCTTCGCCCCACCAAGTCTCCGTCAACATAAGACAGAGTGGCCTCTCAGTCTCGAGGAGCTCAAAGATGTGTTGCGCATGGCAGCTAGCCGACCTGGTGTTTAACAGCATGCAGGCATACTCAGCGCCAGCGATGTCAATAGGCGGGGTTGATGACAGAACCCGGGTAGGATGCCAGCCACAACCCGGACATCGCAGCTTGCCCCTATGGCGGGCCGGAAAAACAGTGCGGCAGCAGCTCTCCCTGACATGCAAGGAGCGCAGCTCCATAGAGGAGTACCGCAACGAATGAGCGCCCAGAGAGCTCATTCTCGGTACCCAGGGCCCCACCCGCCGCCAAAACGCCTCCGGGACGCGGACGGGCGCAGACGGGCAGGACTCTGGCTTGACTCCGGCGCGAGTCAGGCGCTACCGCTGCGCGTCACCGCTGCGCGAGTTAGGTGAGCTTTAAATAGGAGCTCACCTGAACTCCTGCAAAGCGCTAGAACGCTCAGGCAAGTGGCGCGTGATTCAGAAGTCCCCCCCCAAGATGGCGACCGGCGCCACAAGCAGGCAACCAGAAGGTGAAATAATCCGCCCAAAACGCGGTGGCTTACTGCGCATGCGCGACCTTTGTCACGCTGAGTTTTCCTCGCGCTGCTGCGTTTGTAAACATTCCAGCGCCGGCTCCTGACCTCGTCTGTTGACGAAAACGCCCACTGCCTTTCAGCTGCCCCCTTTTGACACCGGAGCTTGTGGAGAAAGTCCCGGTTGATTTATAGCATAGGCTTTGCCTAGAGTGATTGTGTTTTTTGTCAGCAAGCCTCCCTCCACGCTCTAATTGTTGTTTCTACGCAGTTTTTCTGCTTGTACTTGCTGGCTGTGAGGTTTTTTCACTCCCTCGGACTGTGTCACTGACATACCAGATTTCTAGTCACCTGGTGGGCTGTATTCACACGTTCTCTGTGTGCCATGAGTGATTCCTATTATTATGAGGAGGAAGGTGACTATGAGGAGGAAGGGTCCGAATTTTTTGAGCAAGACCTTGTTGAGGCACTGGACAAAGGGGTTCAACATTCCATGAACAAGGCGATGGTTCGCGCCATTACACCCCTGAAGCGCCATTTGACGCAGTATGCGCAAAAGCAAGGTTGGGTGCCTTCCAAGAAGTCCTCATCCCCTGGTAATCCCCATTTTTCTGATTTTCGAAGACTGGCACGGTCATTGTCCTCCTCCAAGTTGAAGACTGTCCCTGTAATTGTTGAGAGTGATGACCATGATGCTTCCTCCTCCTCCTCGGCGGTTTTGCCTCCTCCCCCCAAAAAGCGTAAATGTAAAGAACATTTTGTTGACGCCTCCTCTCAACCTCCTGTCTTGACTTTTGAACCTGAGGATATTGTACACCCTAATTCTTCTGCCTGGCTCCCCTCCCCTGCTGTGGCGGAGTATGTTCAACAATATATCCGCCATCCTTTTGATAAGGACGTGCATGTGCGTCTACGCTCAGAGTGTCCGCGGCCCGATTTAGCGGATAACCTGGCGGACACGCCTGAGGTCGACCCTACAATGATGACATATATGAAGACATTTTCTAAGGACCCCAAGAAGGGTCTAGACCGTTCCTGGCGGGCTTGCCAGGATAAGGTCTTAGACCTCCTAGGTCCTCTCACTAAAATGTTGGATCTGGGTTTCCGAGCCAAGGAAGCTTCCTCCACGGTTGATCCTGATGAGCTCATTGAATGGGCGCAGCTTGCCATCTGCCTATTAGGAAACGCCAACTGTGCCCTCTCAAGTGAACGTCGGCGTTCAATTCTGCTGAAGTTGGACCCGAAATCATCTGAACTTTCTTCTTCTGAGGCAGGGGCTGCAGCTCAGGGTCTTCTTTTCGGCCAGCTTTTCTTAAAAGAACTCACGCATTTTGTAAGTACTTTTAGCAGTATTGACAAGGCACAGGCATCCTTGAAACGGGCCATGCGTCCGGTTTTCAACAGGGCCGGACGAAACAGGGGACGCTCGTCCGGCCGTGGTCAATACCAACCCAATCAACGTGGGTACCAGTCCCATAGGGGAGGCCAGCAGGATTCCGGTTATGCCCAGCGGTCTAACTTCTACCCTTCCAGGAAAGGACGTGGTCAGTACAAAAAAGGAAGATCAAGCGGCAACTCCGGCGGATATCAGGATTCCGCCACTTCAGGTGAGACTTCTTCCTGCATGCAGTGTTGTTCTGGGGGGCAGGATTCGCCATTTTCTAGCCAATTGGCGCGCAATCTCCGGCGATGCTTGGGTGCTGGAAACGGTTCAGGGATTCAAAATCGAATTCTATCATCCCTTCCACCAGTCTCGTCCTCCCTTCCCCCTTCACTTCTCAAGGCAAAGTCAGGAGTTCATCACAGAGGAACTCAAGTCTCTGGTATTGAAGGGGGCCATTGTACCGACGGTACGCCATCCTCAGGGGTTTGCCAGTTCGATCTTCCTGGTGGAGAAGAAGGGAGGGGGATCGAGGTTGGTCCTCAATCTGAAGGATTTCAATGCGGGAGTAGTTTATCGGCACTTCAAGATGGAGGGCATCCATCTGTTGCGAGATCTCTTGAGGGAACGGGATTGGATGGTTCGTCTGGACCTCAAAGATGCTTATCTCTTTGTCCCGATCTTCCGTCCCCATCGCCGCTTTCTGCAGTTTCAGTGGCTGGGGACTTGGTATCAGTATCAGGTTCTGCCCTTCGGCCTTTCGTCAGCATCGTGGTGCTTCACAAAACTGTTACGTCCTGTGGTGGAATCTCTCCGCAGTCGCGGAGTTCGCTTGATCATTTATTTGGACGACATCCTCCTACTGGCGGATTTATTGACCTATTGTTATCCTCTGAGGCGGAAGCCGGAGGACTGTGTTTTTAACTGCTTTTAAAACTGCACCTTTTTCACTCATGTTAGAATTCTAAAGACCCTAGAGCTCACCTGCTTGGAAGCGCCGATTTGAACGCGCTCTCATAGCCCTCCTCGACCACCCCTGTCACAGCGACCCCAGCGCTGAATCAGGAAACGCCCAAAGGCGGTAGCCACGCCCACTGCGAGGCCACGCCCACCCCCAGAGACTACAAAAACGCTGAATGCAAGCGGATTGGTTATTGACCTATTGTTATCCTCAGAGGCGGAAGCCGGAGGACTGTGTTTTTAACTGCTTTTAAAACTGCACCTTTTTCACTCGTGTTAGAATTCTAAAGACCCTAGAGCTCACCTGCCTGGAAGCGCCGATTTGAACGCGCTCTCATAGCCCTCCTCGACCACCCCTGTCACAGCGACCCCAGCGCTGAATCAGGAAACGCCCAAAGGCGGTAGCCACGCCCACTGCGAGGCCACGCCCACCCCCAGAGACTACAAAAACGCTGAATGCAAGCGGATTGGTTATTGACCTATTGTTATCCTCTGAGGCGGAAGCCGGAGGACTGTGTTTTTAACTGCTTTTAAAACTGCACCTTTTTCACTCGTGTTAGAATTCTAAAGACCCTAGAGATCACCTGCTTGGAAGCGCCGATTTGAACGCGCTCTCATAGCCCTCCTCGACCACCCCTGTCAGAGCGACCCCAGCGCTGAATCCGGAAACGCCCAAAGGCGGTAGCCACGCCCACTGCGAGGCCACGCCCACCCCCAGAGACTAAAAAAACGCTGAATGCAAGCGGATTGGTTATTGACCTATTGTTATCCTCTGAGGCGGAAGCCGGAGGACTGTGTTTTTAACTGCTTTTAAAACTGCACCTTTTTCACTCGTGTTAGAATTCTAAAGACCCTAGAGCTCACCTGCTTGGAAGCGCCGATTTTGAACGCGCTCTCATAGCCCTCCTCGACCACCCCTGTCACAGCGACCCCAGCGCTGAATCAGGAAACGCCCAAAGGCGGTAGCCACGCCCACTGCGAGGCCACGCCCACCCCCAGAGACTACAAATGTGCCGGCCATACCAGCGCAGCGGACGAGCGCAGCGGGAGCGCCGTTTGCGCGCCGAAGGCGCGCCTAAGGCAAGCCTGTCTGCGCCCGTTCGCGCACGACCGGGCCTAGGGCCACAACCCCTGCCGGATACAGCTGCCCCTAAGGTAAGATACTCACGTCGGGAGTTACTAAGTCTCAGACCCCCCACCCCCTCTTGCGAATACACTCACGACCTAAATGGACCTTTCATTCGCTATACCCTCTGCAAGCCAGTACAACGCAAATTACCTATAAAACCTCACAAACCTGCTGCCCTGATACTGGCCTCACTTAACTGCCGTTCGCTCCCTAAACATGCGACGCAGATCAACCACCTCATAGAAGACCATAAGATTGACATCCTCTTCCTCACGGAAACATGGCTCGCCCCACATTCTGAGGCAGACATGGTGCTAGCAACCCCACCAGGCTTCCTCATTCAGTCCCTACCACGCCCCTTAGGCCGAGGTGGCGGTGTGGCCATCATCCACCGGGACCACCTCCTTTGCAAATCTGAGGATGCGCAGATCCCTGACTCTGAAAGCCTGCAATTTACAATCAAGCTAGACCCGACCAACTCTCTGACAGGAGTCCTTGTCTACCGCCCTCCCGGGCATCCAGGCCCTTTCGCGAGCGCTCTCCTGGACACTGTAGCAACCCAGGCCCACTCCATATCGAATTTCCTGATAATAGGAGATCTAAACATCCATCTTGATGACCCCACTGACCAGACAGCAGCTGACCTGATCGCTGATCTGGCAGCACTTGACATCCACCTCCTTAATTCCGGACCCACTCATACCAAGGGTCACCTGCTGGATCCAGTGTTCACTAACACTCCATCGATGCAAGTGAAAGATGCCTCCCCCTTACCCTGGACAGACCATTTCCTAATCTCCTTCCTACTGCCAGGTTCCTTCAGGAAACCTCAAAAACCGCCCACCTACATCAGGGACAGGACCTGGTCCAGACTTCCTACCGAAGAGTGGGCCAGCATTCTTAAAAACTCCAGACCAGCACGCACAGACGACCCGGCTGTCGCCAACAGCAATTTCAGAGAGTGGATCACTACCTCCCTGGACTCCGTACTCCCACTAAGAACTAGGGAGGATAAAAACGGAAAACCTGGGTCCGCCCCGTGGTACACCTCTGACCTCCGACTCCTCCGCAAAAACTATAAAAGAGCCGAACGGCTTTGGAGGAAAGACTGGCAGCACACCAGCAAGGAAGCATACCACAATACAGTCAGACTCTACAAAGATGCCATCAGACACGCCAAAGCTTCCCACTATGACACGCGGATTACAGAATCTTCTAATTCAGCCAGGGAATCCTTCATAATCGTAAAGGAACTGCTTAAAGTTCCCAACTCCCCGTCCTCCAGTGTCCCATCGGTGGACCGAAGTAATGACCTAGCCACTTACTTCAACGATAAAATCGCCCGTATTCTAGTTTCCCTCCCCCCTCCCGGGTCCACCAGCTACTTGGACAATCCGACACCCCCAGTCAACCCGAAAGTAATCCTCGTCCTCAACTTGAGACGTTCAGACCAGTAACATGCCTAGAGGTCGAGCGAACCATGACCATAATGAGAAGCGGTTCACCTCTTGATGCGGCTCCCATCAGATTCCTCAAAACCGTGGCCCCTGTCATCGTTCCCACGGTCACGGAGCTCATTAATAGCTCACTTACCCAGGGATCTGTCCCTGCCAGCTGGAAGAGCGCGGTGGTAAAAGCACTCCTTAAAAAACCACAGCTCGATCCAGCAGACGTGGGAAACTATCGTCCAATCTCTCTCCTTCCGGCAATCAGCAAGTTAGCTGAGAAACTGGTTAACGGACAACTGTCCCAGTTCCTGGAAACAAACAACATCTTACGGGAATCCCAAACTGGTTTCCGCCCGGGCCATGGCACAGATACTGCCCTCCTCGCCGTCATCGAGGAGGCAAGGCGCATACTGGATTCAGGAGGGTCAGTGGCAGTGATCCTCCTGGATCTCAGCGCAGCCTTCGACACAGTCAACCACCGTGTCCTTCTCCATCGGCTCGCGGCAGCAGGGATCACCGGGACGGCACTCAGCTGGATAGAATCCTTCCTCACCGGACGCACGTTCCAGGTATGGGACGGCAACTACCACTCATCCACCCTCCCCCTCACAAGCGGGGTCCCTCAGGGTTCTTCCCTGAGCCCGACGCTTTTTAACGCATATATGGCTCCCCTGGAAGACGTGGTGACACCATTTGACATAAAAATGGTAAGCTACGCTGACGACACTCAACTGGTCGTCTCTCTATCCCAACTAGTCGACCACCCAGAGAAACTGGCGAACTGTCTCACCCAAATACACAGCTGGATGAGTGATTCATCACTAAAATTAAATGGGTCTAAGACCGAAGTGATGCTCCTGGGAAAACAATGGGCATCCATCCCCCCAACTGTCTGGCCTGACGTATTCGGAGAAATCCCCTCCCCGAAGCGTGAAATCAAAACCCTTGGAGTCTGGCTCGAACCCGAGCTCACCATGTAGACGCAAGCGGCCAAAACTGCGGGCACCTGTTTTGGGCTCATGCGCACTACCCGTAAGATTCTCCCATTACTACCACCTGCTTCTAGGAAACTCCTTATCCAGGGGCTAGTATTGTCTCGTCTAGACTATAGCAATATGGTCTACCTGGGTGCTCCAGAGGCCACCCTGACGAGGCTACAGCTGACACAGAACGCTGCGGCCCGGCTGCTCACGAACCTTCCTTCAAGAGTGTCAGCAAAACCAGCCCTCAAGGCCCTGCACTGGCTCCCTGTTCGCCAAAGGGTGGAATTCAAAGCCATGTGTACAGCACACAAACTTATCAACGGATCTGGCCCTGCTATCCTCAGCAGCCTGGTCACCCTCTACAAATCTTCCAGATCCCTCCGCTCAGACAGTGAGCACTTGGCCAACATCCCCATATTCAAAAGGACACGCACCGGAGGCCGACGATTCTCGGTGCAAGCGGCCGTGAGATGGAACTCCCTCCCACGCACCCTCAGACTGGAAGCCAGCTACCTGGTTTTTCGCAAAAAACTGAAAACGCACCTATTCCCGAAATAATCGTTCCTCCTCCCCTCCCTCTCCTTATAGGATAACAATCCTCCTTACAGCGCGGGGATGCCCTTGGGTCACCAGGCGCTATACAAATCACCAAATAATAATAATAATAATTGTCCGGTCAAACTAATGACTCATCTAGACTGGACCATAGACCTTCTTCAGTCCCTCGGTTTTCTGGTGAATGTTCCCAAATCCGTGCTTCATCCTACTCAAGTGATCGACTTCTTGGGGTTCAGGGTCAACTCCCTCACTTGTCAACTTCTGCTTCCCCAACAGAAGATTCGGTATATCAAGCGGGAATTGAATTCCATTATCTCGAGTCCGACTGTGTCGTTGAGGTTGTTAGCACGAGTTGTCGGTCTCTTGGCGTCTTCCCTGCAAGCGATATTTCCAGCTCCGCTGCATTATCGGGCCCTTCAGCGTCTGAAGATTCAACATCTTCAGCGGGGCCTGCGATATTCCGATCTGATTCCTCTCTCGGAGGAGGCCAAATTGGAAATGCAATGGTGGTTGGACCACATGGAGGCCTGGAACGGCAGGGCTCTTTTCGGCTCCTCTCCGGAGATTGTGATCGAATCGGATGCCAGTCGTTGGGGCTGGGGAGCTCGTTGCGGTCCAATCTCGACGGGGGGACGGTGGTCTCCACAGGAACTTTCACTCCACATCAATTGTTTGGAGTTGCTGGCGGGGTCGTTTGCGATCAAATGCCTGTCGCCTCTTCGGTCCCACTGCTGCATCCTTCTCCGGATGGACAATGTCTCAGCAGTACGTTACATCAACAAGCTGGGGGGGACTCGATCGAGATTGTTGGCAGAGATTGCCAAGGAATTCTGGCACTATTGCCTTCAGCACAAGATCACAATTATTGCGGAGTACCTTCCCGGTTCTCGCAATCTTGTGGCGGACTGGAACTCCAGGTATCTGAAGGACTTCAGCGACTGGAGACTCCATCCTTGGGTGTTTCGCCAACTTCTTCGCAGTTGGGGCCCGTGTCTGATCGACCTCTTTGCGTCCCGTCTCAACACCCAACTTCCCCAGTTTTTCAGTTGGAGACCGGACCCAGAAGCTCTGGCCACCGATGCTTTCCTCCAGCCGTGGCCGTCGTCCCTCTGTTATGCGTTTCCCCCATTCATGATGCTCCCAAGAGTTCTGGCCTATGTGACGCGCTTTCGGGCGGAATTAATTCTGATTGCCCCTCTCTGGCGGGCTCAGCCGTGGTTCCCTGTTCTTCTGGAGATGACATGCGACCTGCCATTTCTTCTTCCTCAGAAGCAGAATCTCCTTCTAGATCCACTGCAGAATCCGCATCCCCTGGTTCAGTCCGGATCCCTCCTTCTCCTGGCGTGGCGGATTTCGGGGAACGTTGGGCGGTGCCAGGCCTTTCTGCAGACACTACCAGATTTCTCAGCAATGCCTGGGCCCCAAACACTCACAAGCGTTACAGAAGCTCCTGGAAGCGTTGGAGTGATTGATGTGCTCAACGGCAAGTTGATCCCACATCGGCTGATATCTCTTTGATAGTTAATTTTTTGGCTTCTCTGTCCTCTTCTTCGGGTTTGGCCTACTGCACAGTCAACAATTTCCGTTCCGCCATTTCGGCGGGTCATCTTCATGTGGATGGGAAACCTGTTGGTGAACATCCACTTGTGGCTAAGATTCTAAAAGGTATTCGTATGGCTACTCCTCCTCGTCCTAAATATGTTTCCTTATGGGACGTTTCGGTTGTCTTACGTTTTCTGGAAGCTTGGCCGGTTAATTCTTTATTGACTCGTAAACAACTTTCGGCCAAGCTTACTATGTTGTTGTGTTTGCTTTCCTGCAAACGAATATCAGACGTCCGCGCTTTGGATCTTGCTGGTCGTGGCTTCACGCCTGAGGGTGTTTCCTTTCGCCTTTCCAGGCGCACTAAAACTAACACTGAGGTCATCTCTTACCCTTCTTTTCCGGCTCGACCTAACTTTTGTGTGGTCCAATGTCTTAAAGATTATGAGGTAAGTACTTCTCTTCATCAATCTGATATGCAAGGTCAATTGTTGATTGCCTTACAAAAGCCCTTTCGCCCCGTTACTCCGGCCACATTGGCTCGTTGGGTACGGTGGCTCATGGGGGAAGCGGGCATTGATGTTTCTGTGTTTGGTGCTCACTCGGCTCGGGGAGCCATGGCCTCTAAGGCTTTTTCGTTGGGTGTCACTTTATGTGACATTATGAAAGCTGCTGACTGGTCCTCAGATTCTGTGTTTAAGACCTTTTACTTCAAGCCTGTTCCTACTGTTGCTTCTGTTGTGGTGGAGGAGCTTTGAACAAGCATAATCGGAGCCTCCTGTCCTGAAATAGAATTCAAATTTTGCGAACATTCGTGACAAGAATTTTCAATTCTATTAAGGACTAGGAGGCGAGTATTATCCCACCCATTGTATATGCATGTACTATACCATATATTGTTACTGTGCAATGATTCATGGATCTTATTCCAACTGTAATGTGATGATTACCCTGTTTTTCTCTACCCACCCTTTATTTGCTCATGATTACACGGAATGTGTATTATGGCTTTGTATCTCTTTTCAGGCTCTGATCCCAAGTGATGCTCCTCCAGCTCCGTCCTTGTGGAAGGTGTGCTGCGAGTTTCTTCTCCTCGTTGGCCTGCTTTTGTTCCTGTGGCTTTGGGAAGTTCCTCCGCCTCCTCGTTCGGATTTTGGTCCTTCTGGATGATGTTCTTCTTGGATTTATGATGTTTAAGTTGTTCTTCCTAATGGATTTTGCACAAAGAAAGAGGAAGTGGTTACCTCTGAGACTGTTTATGTACCATTGGTGTACTCTATGGTTACCCTGGGTTCATGGGTAACGTAGTTTTTGTTTTTCTTTACTGTTCTGTGATTGGCTGCTGTATGTCAGTAAAGAAATTGAGTATAAGCATAATCCTCGCCTCCTAGTCCTTAATAGAATTGAAAATTCTTGTCACGAATGTTAGCAAATTTTGAACTCTATAGGCAACTCATGAAGAAGGGCTATAAATAGCCCGAAATGCATTGGTTAAAGTTATGAACTTCTGGATGTTTTATGGATTCGTCATGTGCTAGAATACATTAAGGTCGCATATGTGAAAGGTTAAAAAGTGGAAAGAAGTGTTGAAAGAATATTTACTGGATTACATGGAATGAAAATAAAATTGTTGAAATGTGGATAAAGTTGTCGCTGTGGTGAATAATCACGCAAAAAGCTGTGCATCCGGCGGTGGAGTGTAACTTCACTCCAGCTTCTAATGTATTTACATATACGTGGCACTCGGGCAGGCCGTGGTTCCCGTTTGCACGCTAAAGTTTAATATTTAAGGAATATTGGACAACGAATACAATTTGAAAACAGGAGTGCACTTGGTGAACCCTTTTTGAATTCATTGAGGGGTTCCAGAGTTCGCCATCACTCACCCAAGAACACCCTAGAGGAGCAGGGCACGAGTGGAAAACATGGGCGTCCTCCAGGAGCTGGACCATTTGAGAAATCCGCAGCATAAAAAGAGGCTGATGTGGGTTCCAGTAATCTTGTCGCCAAATATTCAGATGTAAGAGCCCTGGGCCTTCAGGTGAGTAAGCAGAGGCAAACAATAACAACAACATAGACTCAATACACAGCATGAGATAGCACAAGCTAAGTATCTACTTATATCTACTGTGAACTCAAAGGATGAGAATTACATACATACAAGTATAGATGCGTAAAAGGTTTAAACATGCATGAGTAGTACAAGAGTTCAAAAGCAGAGGTTGCCGAACAATAAGGCTGTGCAGTTTTGAATTCATCTGTTGTCTCTTTTTTCCACCAGTGTATACTTCATGTCTCTTTCTCTCACTTTTGCAGGTTCTCTTTGAGGGTTTCTCCATTTGTGAATGTTTTTCTATTTTTACTTCCTCAGTTTTCTGTCTTTTTAGGTCTCGACTAGGCAGCGCGCATGCGCTGCTCTAGGAGATGACCTTTAGAAATTGGTCAGCTCTTTTCAAGAACTCGTACTTGTGCTGGCATCCACCTTGCGGGAGAGAGCAGCGGCGCACGCAGCCGCGCTAATTGAAAACAGATGGCCAGCGCACTGCTCGCTCCTGCAAGGTGCATGCCACCACAAGCTCGAGTGCTTGAAAAGAACTGTTTGCCTTTGCCTGCTTGTGGTCGCTTTAATTTTGATTGAAAACAGGCCTGTACGTCTTGTTGTTCTTGTTTTCAGTTCGCGCCGCGGCTGCACGCGCAGGGGCCATCTGTTTATTTCTTGTCCGCCGCCGCGCTTGTCTATGAAGCATCCGAAGAAGCGTCAAATGAGCCAGGCCCTGGCAGCGCATCTCCAAGACTCACACAAGTGAGGCTTCTGGGCGCAAACATTAAGGAGCAACTCGTGAGCAGCAGCACCTAGAGTTACTTCAGCGCATTTCATTTCTGTTTCCATGCTGATATTGGTGTACAAAATAAGGAATACAGGCTTCCGTCAGGCTGTTTCATGGGCTATTCATGCCTCTAGATGCTGGGCCTGCAGCCTAAGGTGAGTCCACTTTACTGACACTTCACACTTCGCTATTTTCTCTTATTGGACGGGAGACCCAGTCCAGTGGTCGCCATTTCCATGGCCTCTTGGCGCTGTTGGTGTTGGGTAAGCAGACGGTCTTGGTTTAGGTTATGGCTATGTCTCATTCTCTCCCGGTGTCATGTGTCCCACCTGCGTTGTCTTTTTCTGTCAGTCTAGTCTCTGTGTCTGTCAGTGCAGTCCTTGTCCGGCTGTGTTGTGCTTTCCCAGTGTGTGACACTTGTTTTGCGGCCTCAGTGTCAGTGTAGTGTGTGAGTTTGTGACATCTGTCTTTTCTCAGACTTTATCTAGAAACATTTGGTTGTTCCTTAATAGAGGACGGTTTAACTGTTCACCTAGTAAGTATGTAGACAGGATTTCTCTGCAGACTTTAGTTGCAGTATTTGTTTAAAAAAAAAAAAGAAAACTTTTTCTGTTAGGCACACTTGGAAATTTGTTTGCATGGTTGTGTTGTGTCATGTCTTTTTGTGGTGGTATTGACAATTCACTGGGTATTTTTGTTTTATTTGTGTGTAGGCCCTGAGTAGATAGGGGCTCATTGTTTTATGTTGTATGGTTGGCATCACACACATTGTGAATTTTTCAGCACATAACGTCAAAGCATTGAATATTGCTTCGTCTCTTTATTAAAGGTGGTCTTTTCCTTTATGTAATTTGCTCGTATATCTCTGTGGGCATTCTGTTCTTATACTTTTCAGGTGTGAAAAAAAACTTTTTCCCCGGGTGGAGTAGCCCTTGTGAGGGCATTATATCTGGCAGGTCCTGATGAAGGTGGCATATTATGCATTGACCACTGCCTTGAGAACATCCTGCTTTCTGCAGTTCTTGTCTTTGGTCATTTCAATTGCATTGCCATCTTGTAGTTGTGTTCCCCAGATATGTGATGTAGTGCTGTTAGCACTCTAGTGGACGCACGTCTCACGCATCCCTACATCCGCAGGCCAGGCGTGGCCTGCGGGGTTGAATAAATGGAAGGCGTGCGCTCGGGCACGTCACTTCCGACTGGCACTGAGTGTGAGGCTCACTGGTTGCTGCTGCGCGTTGCCACCCCTGCGCAAGCGGCCAGTCCACCAAGCAGGCCTTGCACCCTGCCACACAACATTGGCGACGAGCGGAGGGGGCCCAACCCTCGCCCGTACACCTCAGACCTAGCGGAGCGGTCTGCTCGCTCCCGCGGTGCACACCGCGTGTGACCCGGCGGCCCCACCTGCTTCACGGGAGCCGGCGTGCTCCTCCCTGCCAGCCTCCCACCCGCTGGAAAGTGCCTGCCCTTCACCTTGCTGCTCCGTGAGGGGAGCATATGCCACCGCCGACAGCCGCCGCATCGCCGAGCCTCTCGCTGCGACTGAGTGCTGTTTACCACGCATCTCGCGTGGTACGCGAGGCCACTGCACCTTGCCATTCCTCACGCTTCTGGAGTGAGAAGCGGGAAAACGCCCGGCCTAACCCCACAATCCCCGTGTGCTTCGTGTTTCTGGCCTGCTGAGGCCTGGGGAGGCCTGGTGACACCTGGAGAAAACACAGCAGACGCTGGCAGCCCGGAAAAAGAACCCTGGTGCAGCCCTGACCGCCCCTTCCCTTGCCAGCCACGAGGCACATGGTTTTGGCGGCAAACACAGCGATAGGAGGACGGACTGAGCGACTGCCTGCACAGGTACGCACACTGCCGCGGCCTCGCGTGGGAACTTGGGTGAACTGGAAGTCTGCCCTAACAATTCTTGGGAGTCGCCGCCATGGGGGATGGAGATGCTGTGGCGCCCGTCATTAACATTCCATTCCAGCACGCTGCTGCTGGGGTACTACCACCATTCAGTGAGGCGAGTGACCCGTCCATGGCCTCGCCCCGATGGAAAATTTGGCTGGAGAGATTAGAAAACTACTTTGTGGTCACGAGGGAGACGGATGACGCAGTGAAAAGATCCCTACTGCTCCACTACGCAGGGGACGAGGTTTTCAGACTTTTCAAACACCTCCCCAACCCGGGTGCAGTGACCTCCTATGCTGCCGCAGTCACCGCCCTCAATAACCATTTTGATCCCCAGTTAAACGTAGACTTTAAAGTCTTCAAGTTAGGGCAAGCCCGCCAACGGGATGGGGAATCCATGGACCAGTTCCACACCCGAGTGAGGGAGCTGGCCAGTTCCACTGATGAGGACCAGCCAAGGGCTATAAGACGTAAATTGATCCAAGGGTGCCGAGATAAAACGCTAAGGGGCCATATCCTGCGTAAACCGGGGATCTCCCTGGAAGACATCCTCATCCTGGCTAGATCTCACGAACTTTCGGATGCCAGAGCGACGGCCATGGAACAGGCCCTTCACAAAACTCCCGTCAAGACCGAAACCATCAAAGTAGAACGTGCTGACGCGGTACGACCTCGGACACGTGGCCAAGCACAAAAAGGATACCGGAGGGACCCGCCTCAAGCTCGCTGCGGATACTGTGGGCATGAACCCCATGCGGCCAAAGACTGCTCAGCTCAAGGACAAACCTGTGGGAATTGTGGAATCCCAAATCATTTTGCGTCAGTCTGCCGTAGGAAGAACCAACCCAGTAATCCCAAGAAGCCATGGACGCCCACAAAAGCCGTCCGCCATCTATCGCTAACTGACCGACCCCCGGAGAGGACTGAAAAACACCTACTTACAATCTATGACGATTCGGACTCGGTAGACGAGGAAGCGTATGTAGTCTCTTTTGCCCGGGAACTGAAGCAGAGATGACGGCCACAACCGACATGTGTGGTACAAATGGGGGAGAATGAGGTAAAAGCTATCATCGACACAGGCACCACCGTCAATGTCATGGGGCTGCAACAATTTAACAAGCTACGCCCTCTGCCTGAGGTCCTACGTTCCAAGACAAGAATCTTCGCCTATGGAGCGGATACACCACTACCTCTCAAAGGAAAAATCATGATACCCATCCGGGCGGATGAGGCAGAAATAATAGCGACAGTGCACATAATCGACCGGGAAACCGACACCTTGCTAAGCAGCCACACTGCTGAGGACCTAAAACTGATCGCGTTTGCTAACCGTATCAGAGCCCACCAAGTGGATGAGCTGCTAGAGCGCTTCCCTGAACTGTTCAAAGGACTAGGCTGCATAAAGTGCAACCCCATCAAACTCCATATTGACAAGTCCGTCACTCCCACAGCCCTACGCCACCGGCGGATACCGTTACACCTTCGGCCGTTAGTGGAGAAAGAACTTGAAAAACTTGAGAACCTGGCGGTTATCGAAAAGGTAACAGGACCCACCCCATGGGTTTCTCCCATGGTCATAGTCGAGAAGCCCAAGCAGCCAGGCGAGATCCGCCTATGTATCGACATGCGGTTGCCGAACACCGCCGTCAGAAGAGAAAGACACTTGACGCCCACAATGGACGACATAGTGGCCGATGTAAATGGCTCGAGATGGTTCTCGAAAATCGATCTCAATGCAGGCTACCATCAACTGCCCCTCGCAGAGGAAAGCCGTTTCATCACTACATTCAGTACTCACCTTGGCCTCCGGCGATATAAGCGCCTCAACTTTGGAATATCATCGGCAGCGGAGGTGTTCCAAAATACAATCAGGGAGCTTCTGTCAGGATTGCCGGGGGTAATTAATGTCAGCGGCGACATTTTAATCCACTCTGCCACAGCGTCTGAACATTACAAACATCTGCGAGATGTCTTGAAAAGACTGAGCACACACGGAGCAACACTCCACAGAGACAAATGCCAATTCTTTCAATCCTCAATTAGTTTTTTGGTTACGTTTTTAACCAAGAAGGAGTTCAAATTGACCCAAGGAAATCCAAGTCCATAAAGGATGCTCCAGCGCCGAAATCACCAACGGAGGAGAGGAGTTTCCTTGGGATGGCTACGTACTGCGGCCGGTTCATACCAGGCCTGGCAACCCGCAGTGAACCCCTACGAGCACTAACGAAAACAGACGCCAAGTGGCAGTGGGGCCCGAAAGAAAATGAAGCCTTCCAGGGGATAAAGGATGCCCTCCTTGAGAATGCAACATTATCCTACTTTGACCCCGCCAAGCGGACCGAGGTGATAGTTGACGCCAGCCTAGGTGCAGTTCTGACTCAAGAGCACGAGCCTGGCCAATGGACGGCCTTAGCCTTTGCCAGCAAGGCGTTGACCCCAACTGAGACCAGATATGCTTAAATCGAGCGGGAGGCCCTGGCAATCAAGTGGGCCAGCAGTCATTTTCACCTATACCTACAAGGACATTCATTCGTCATGGTTACAGATCATCAGCCCCTAGTGCCTCTCTTCAAGGGCACCGCCCCACATCCACCACCACGCATTGAGAGATGGGTGATTCAGCTTCAAACATATGGCATGGAAGTGGTGTACAGACCGGGAGCCAAAAATCCGGCTGACTACCTGTCGCGCCACCCGCTACCTCAAGAGCCAGTACCCATTGATGATGACTGCGAGGAATACGCCCAGTGGGTAGCACTCAGATCCTGCCCCCAATGCATGACCATTGAGGAGATCAAGGAAGCGACAGTGGATGATAACCCGTACATGAGGTCGCTACAAGCCGTACAGGAAGGATCCTGGACTAACTACCTACACCCTCCTAACACCTGGACAGCATCAGACAAGGAAGCCCTCACGAAGTTCTGGCACGTCCGCCACGAACTCAGCGCCACGGAAGAGGGTGTGCTGCTGAGAGGAACACGCCTGGTGATACCAAAATGCCTCAGGTACCGAGCCACACAACTTGCTCATGGCGGCCACCAAGGCACCACGAAGATGAAGGCACGCATGCGTGAAAAGGTGTGGTTCCCTGAATTGGAAGCGATGGTGGAAGATTACGTGAAAAATTGCATGTCCTGCCAACTGACGAGTGATCCCGAAAGGCCGGCCCCGATAATCACTGACGAAGCATGCACGACCCCCTGGACCAAAACAAGCTTGGACTTTGGGAGCTTCCCGGGAGAGGGACACACATTGGTAGCTATTGACTCGTACTCCAAGTACCCCCTAGTTGAGAGGGTGCATTCCACGGCATTCACACACGTGGGGCCGGCGCTAGAAAGACTGTTCTCCATGTTTGGCTACCCTGAGGAGATAAAAAGCGATAATGGACCACCGTTCCAGGGAGCGGAGTTCGCCACGTTCTTGAAGGCCAGAGGCATCACCCACCGGCGCATCACACCCCAATGGCCGCAAGCCAACGGGGAGGCAGAAAGATTTATGCGGACCCTCAACAAGATGTTCCGGATAGCGGTGGTAGAGGAGGCCGATCCTGAACAAAGACTACATGAGTTCCTAAGGGAATATCGAGGAAACTCTATAGGAAACTCTCGCAGTTTCTGGAGGCCAATCACAAGCTAAAAAGTTCCCAGACAGGCTTTCGACCAGGACAGGGCACAGACATCGCCCTCCTGGCGGCGGTAGAGGAAGCCAGAGCGCTATTGGATGGAGGAGGATCAGTGGCAGTGATCCTCCTCGACCTAAGTTCAGCGTTCGATACCGTCGACCACCAACTCCTCATTAAAAGACTCAAAGGAGTTGGGGTGGAAGGCTCTGCTCTATCCTGGCTTTCATCCTTTTTAGCCCAACGGACCTACCAGATCTGGGAGAAGAACGACCGCTCCTCCGAGATGCCCCTCCAATGTGGTGTACCTCAGGGCTCCTCCCTGAGCCCTACACTATTTAATATCTATATGTCCACATTGGAGGAGGTTATCACCCCATTCGGAGTGAGCGTCGTCAGCTATGCTGACGACACACAACTGGTGGTGTCTTTGTCCCACCCTAAACAACAAACAGCTGACCTATTCAACTGCCTCACGCAAGTTCACTGCTGGATGAATAGGTCAGCCCTAAAACTGAATGGGACAAAAACGGAAGTCCTCCTTCTTGGCCCAAAAGGAATTTCACTCTCCCCGAACATCTGGCCAGCTTGTTTGGGTCCCCCCCCTGAACCAAAAACAGAGGTAAAAAGTTTGGGTGTGTGGATCGACACTGACCTCTCATTTTCTACACAGGCTAAAAAAGTATCAGGGATCTGCTTTGGGCTCCTGAAATCGTTAAGGAAAGTTCTGCCCCTGTTGCCCTTTAATTCCCAAAAACTGTTAATACAAGGCCTAATAATATCGAGGCTTGATTACAGTAATGTTATCTATCTAGGCGCTCCTGAAGCGACCCTCAACAAGCTTCAGAGAATCCAGAATACCGCTGCCCGGATCATCACAAATACCCCTGCCAGAACCTCCGCTAAACCTGCTCTCAAACTCCTTCATTGGCTCCCCATAAGGGAGCGAGTCAAATTCAAGGCCTTATGCCTTGTCCAGAAATCTCTGCAAAATCAAGGCCCTCCAGTCCTCAGCAAATTCATCATTCCCTATAGAGCTACAAGATCCCTCCGTTCAGATACAGAAAATGTCATCATCTCCCCCAGATTTAGGAAAGTCCGATCAGGAGGAAGACGTTTTTCAGTCCAAGTGGCCCGCCTCTGGAACTCGCTCCCCCGCAATTTGCGTCTTGAAACTCAATACCTACGTTTTAGAAAGCAGCTTAAAACTCATCTTTTTCCTTAGTTGTTATATCCCCCCCTCATCCTGAGTCCTGCCCCCCCTGTATCCCCTCCCCCCGTTTTGCCCCTGGCCCGCTGTACGGTAGAGTTAGGGTCTCTAGCGCTGGGATACCTCAGGGTGACTATGCGCTCTATAAAAATAAATAATAATAATAATAATAATAATAACTCCTCACTGCACCACCCAGAAGAGCCCATGGTCCCTCATGTTCCAAGGCCGATGCCGAGACCTCCTTCCTGCGGCCCCGGAGCCTGCGCCGGTTCCGGATAACATGAGTGAGATTCAGGAACGTCGACGCCAAAACAATCAGCGGGCGAGCCAGCGGCGTAAAGCAGCACCACGACGACTATGCCGAGGAGATCTGGTAGTCATAAGAAACAGACGCCCAGGAGGAAAGTTCCAGACCTTCTACGAACCAGGCCCATGGACTGTAACTGCCACAAAAGGGACCATGGTGACCGCTAGAAGAGAGGGGGAGGAAGTGTCGAGGAACACATTGTGGTTCAAAGTGGTTCCCCCTGGGCCGAGGACAAACACAGAAGATGCGGACGGAGTCAATGAGTCACCCCGGGCCGCGACACAAGAGGATGGAGGCAACTCATCAGCCGAGACCCAAGGACCAGTGTCGGAGTCAGAGTGTGGACTCTCAACCATGTCCACACCCATCAGGAATCCATCCCGCAACAGAGAGCAAGGGTCGGATAACAGCCCGCGGTACAACCTGAGGCCCAATCCACCCCCAGGTCAGAGACTAAAAGACTATGCCTGTCAGCTGAGACCCTGAAGCCGTCATCAAAGGGACACGCAAGTACAGAGCAATTTTTTTAAAAGTTGTTGTAATGTAATGGACATCTACGGTCTGGAAATTTTGCAAAAGTTTATATAGTTGGATAGGGATGTAGTGCTGTTAGCACTCTAGTGGACGCACGTCGCACGCATCCCTACATCCGCAGGCCAGGCGTGGCCTGCGGGGTTGAATAAATGGAAGGTGTGCGCTCGGACACGTCACTTCCAACTGGCACTGAGTGTGAGGCTCACTGGTTGCTGCTGCGCGTTGCCACCCCTGCGCAAGCGACCAGTCCACCAAGCAGGCCTTGCACCCTGCCACACAACATGTTACAAATGTGAAGGTTTGGCTGGGTGTGTGTGAGTAGGGTTTGAATGAGTTGATGTGTATTTGTATTGTTTTTCTCTATCAGGATTTATCTTATTTGATTTAGTTGTATGTATTGTCTCTTTATTTAGCGACTTTTTATGTATTTATGATGTATGTCAGAAATGTTAAGAAATAACAATGAAAAAAAAGTTTTTGATAAAAGAAATGAAATAAAACAAATATTTTTGATAACTGTTGGAAATTTTTTGTCTAGTGGGTTCAAAATTTTGGTTGGGTGCTCACTGTATGTATTGGGATTGATTCAGTTGTGTAATTATCTAGGCCATGAGGGAGATTCTTGTTGTATCTTGATTTTTTCCCCTCTTCTCCCTGACCGATATTTGTTCTTTTAGAGGGGGTCCCCTACTTACTTCATAAACACTTATAAGGTCCCAAAGGCAAGACCTATTGGCTATGCCAATGCTTGTTTCTTTTGCTCTTGGTCAAAATCTGATACAAACTAAGTGCTGGTTCCCGGAAATGGGAGTGAGGTTGCTACACTAGTTCACCTGCAGAAATTAAGGATTAGGTGGTGTGCATACTCATTAACCTGTGTAGAAAACATGCATGATCCCTGCAGAACCCAAAGAGTTATCCACGCTATGTATGTATAGATGTTCATGTAGCAGAACCTCATGGAGAGCTGCGGAACTCGATACACTGAGGCTTTTGGGTGCAAGAACGAAGACAAGATGAGCCCGGATCATGTACACAGTCAGGGGTAAATGGAGTCCATGACTGCCAAGGTCTGTAGTCAGGAATATCATGTATGAAATATCGAGTGGCCACAATATCATGACCAAAATATCAAAATCCGAAATATAGGGGCAGTAAGTGCACAGAGGGAGGTATAGATTTACTAGTATTCATTCCACATCTACAGATCTTGAAGACAAAGATACCATCAATGTAAGTAGATGTGGAGTTAGATAGGTTAGAAAATCTGCAAATACTTACCTGTCGATATTTTGGTCCTCGATATTCTAGTCACAATAGTGTGACTACTCAATGTTCTTTCTCCTGGTGCTTTAAATGATCAGATACTCTCCGATACTGATTACCTGCACTTCTTTAATTTGAAAGGGGGAGTATCTGCACTTCCCAGCAGTGTTGCTACACATTTGATGGGAGTACCAGCACTTTTCAGGAGAATATAGGTAGCCTAGATAGTGAGTACCAGCACTTCTAGATTTCCATTCAAAGCACCTTTTTCAACAGTATTCTGGACGCACTCCATTGAAAGGAGACGAGTGTGATGGTGGGCGGCCTAAATGGTTGATTAGGTTCTCCTGGAAGAGTTGTGTCTTCAAGAGCTTTCTCGAACCACAGTACTTATGGGGCACATGTAATGTATATCTTGAATGTTGTTTTATGTTCTAGGCAGGTAAATGCAGGTCGATTGTGTGTTTTTTTCTCTCCTTCAGGTGTTTACCTCACTTCTGATGATGTAGTGGATTCTTGTGCCACACTGACTGCACTAAGATGTTTTGGGGCTCAGCTTGACGGCACAGAGACAATTTTGACATGCATTTTTTGGTTACAACTGGAGAGCTCAATATATCTGCGTACAGTTTTGTTGATTGCTGCTCATTTTTTAAGGCCTTTTAGAAGTGTTCAGAAAAGGGGGTGGTGATGGACAGAGTATCTGAATTAAGCAGAACACTCGTACCCAGTCAACAGATCAGGGCTTGATCCACCACCGTTTTTTAGCTCACTGCACCATCCCAGCTCAGAACCTGGCTACATGCAAATTAGTCTGTCCCTTGCCCAGTGCATCATGGGAACAGGGCAGACCAAACTACCAAGCCAATTCTTATACTGGAAAGGGAACAAGCTTCCGGGGACCGGTTTCTGGCATTACAGCCGTCTTCGGCCCGGCTTGCTTGAATCCTGATGGTGCAGTGAGCAAAGGACTCATGTCTGAGCATACCCTTCCACGCTTATGGTGGACAAAACGATTCAGAAAAGGGGGTGCTGATGGACAGAGTATCTGAATTAAACAGAACACTCGTACCCAGTCAAAAGATCAGGGCTTGATCCATCACAATTTTTTAGCTCACTGCACCATCCCCGGAAGCTTGTTTCCTTTCCAGTATAAGAATTGGCTTGGTAGTTTGGTCTGCACTGTTCCCATGATGCACTGGGCCAGGGACAAACTAATTTGCATGTAGCCAGGTTCTGAGCTGGGATGGTGCAGTGAGCTAAAAAAACGGTGATATATCAAGCCCTGATCTGTTGACTGGGTACGAGTGTTCTGTTTAATTCAGATACTCTGTCCATCACCACCCCCTTTTCTGAATCGTTTTGTCCACCATAAGCGTGGAAGGGTATACTCAGATGTGAGTCCCTTGCTCACTGCACCATCAGGATTCAAGCAAGCCGGGCCGAAGACGGCTGTAATGCCAGAAACCGGTCCCCGGAAGCTTGTTTCCTTTCCAGTATATGAATTGGCTTGGTAGTTTGGTCTGCCCTGTTCCCATGATGCACTGGGCCAGGGACAAACTAATTTGCATGTAGCCAGGTTCTGAGCTGGGATGGTGCAGTGAGCTAAAAAACGGTGATGGATCAAGCCCTGATCAGTTGACTGGGTACGAGTGTTCTGTTTAATTCAGATACTCTGTCCATCACCACCCCTTTTTCTGAATCTTTTAGAAGTGTGACAATTTACCATGGTGTGGGTGATAAAGAGGTATGGTGAGATAGGCTGCTGGCTGCATTTATGCACACAAACCATGGATAGTTAAGACCCGGGGTCAGTAACTAGAACAGAAGTGGGTCCCCAAATCCACTGGAAGGGTAACTGTAACACTGACTGAAAGGAGGCCTTTGCCAAATATTGGGAACCTTTACGAATTTGTAAACTCTCATGTTTAACTGATCTTACCTTATCACCCAGTAAAGAGGAGTTGCATAATTCTCCAACCACTTGCAACAAACAAAGTAGCTACTGACGAGGCCAACCAGAAGCTATATTAGACATCCTCATGAAGAAGGAAAGCACTACAGAAGTGCTACAATACAATACATTTTAAATGCAGAAATACATACACTCCATTGCAGGGCGGGGTCTCCAATAAGAAGCTCAGGAGCCATGAGATTCAAAGCTGACAGGAAGCTGTTTAGGAAGAACCTGAGGACGCTTCTTTTTGTCATTTAATTTGTTAAAGCTGTAGTTTCTGGATCAGTACTCACACACATCAGCGCCAAGACGCCACGGCAATCGAGCGCTTTACAAACTCTTATCCTATCCTATCCTATCCTATTGGTGGCTCACCGGCATCCTCGAACTAGCTCTTACAGGTGAAGCCAATTCCAGTACCTTACTCAGAAAGTGGGTGCATGTTAAAGAAGGCAGCGCTGCTCATCTTAACACCCATGGAGTGACAGCCAGCAAGCCAATTGCAAGCATCGTGACTGACAATAATCAAACACACCCTGTGTCGGCTTGTAGGGTCTCCCAAATGACCATCTGCCTCAGCTCTCAATCTAGCTAGGTCACAGGGAGTTTGGACATGTTGTTCTATCAGTCACACAATGTGTGTGACCGATGGGCCATGAAAGAAGAGTGGTGGCAGTAGCCAGCACAGTAACTAGCCCCTAAGTGAGGGACTACAAGTGCCAGAGTGAAAATGGGTTAGTTGGGTACATGATCAGTCCAAGAGCTGAGGAGAGCAGTCTACGGATATAGAGCTGAGACAATTAACCACATCAGCGCGGCGCAAATTTTTAAGCTGTGCTGAACATTCTTAAGAACGAGCGTGGTCATGACGGAACGGTTCCGTCATGAGTACAGCCCAACCGACGCTCATGACGGTACCGCTCCGTCATGAGCGTCGAAGGGGTTAAGTGCCTTGTGCACTCATCTGTGTGTGTTTGTGATCCAGCGGTTCACCAACAACAGATACTCCACTACCATATACTCACCTGGGCCCATAAACTCACACTCGTAAAGACCGCTAAATGAGTAAGGGGATTTCTGTTTTATTTTTACTGTCTGTTTAGGATTAGTTTATTCAATACTCTCATTCATCACTTAACTATCCCTTCACAGATCAACAAGTTCTTTCCTCTGGTCGATGGACCATTAGTTGAACTAGTTGATGGCGATAATTAACATAAATCTAACTATTCTTTATTTAAAAAGTAAATAACGACAGACTCAGGAAGTTTTTAAATCTTTATCTAAAATAAATATATGTGAACCATCTCAAAAATACAGTGCAGTCACCATCATCCATAGGAGAGAAAATTCAATCCATAAACATCAAGCAGATACTTCGAACTCATACAGTAATCAATGCTCAGAAAGGGAGAGGACAGAGAGAAAAGAACATCGACAAATAACAAGAAATTATATTTACAAAGAATGATGTGAAAGGCCAACCCCCTGGCCAAAGGGCTGGTAAGGGTCCCCCGAGATAGGTCAGGAGACAAAGGCTTCAGGACAGGAATCAGGACAAGATAGATGGCCTCTCTAGAATACCGACGATTGCGCCCTACCCCTCTCGGACACTCTCTTCCTCCTCGAGTTTCTTCTGCGATCTTCTGATCTAACCCATTAGGATAGAAGGTTCTGCTTCAGGTTCTGCATTTGGTTCTTTATCAGCATCTCACAGCATCTCTCCCAGGACAGCATCTACTGCAGCAAAGCAGCATCCACGACTCTCAGCATCTGTGTCTCTGGTCTTTCTAACTAACTAAAGCTATCTTAGTTATACCTTTCGTTCTTCATGTTCCACCCACTAACGTTTCCATATCGTAAAAATACAAAATATGATTGGTCAGGCAAGAGGGGAAGCTCTATCACACCATCACCTTGCTTACATATCATTAAAATCAGTTCAACTATTGTTCGCAAACCCATCCCCTTAATTTTTATTCATAAATTTGATTCTCATATGCTTTCACATTTGACTTTGAAACAATATAACATTTTTGAATAAGAGTCTTCGTTGAACTCTTCACCGTCTGTTCCCATGGTGTAACACTCGTTCTTGGCTCCCTTTCAGTTGCACAGTCACGGCCTTCATGGCTTCACTCAGTGGGCATGCGCGGAATTTGCATCACTCCATTCAATCCGGTTATGCAAAAGAGGCCCAAATTCGCACGAGTGACAAAGTCAGAAAGATAAATATTAATTTCACAAATAAAGTGGTTGCACTGTATACATCCACCTCTAGTCTGTTCCCCTTTACTTATTAATACTTTTCCCGCATTAGCATTAGTGAAATAGCTTGTTTTCGATTCAAGTAAGCATATGCCATGCATGCGTGTCTTCAAGACTCCATTTTAGTGTCTCCTGCTAGTGAGCCAGAATTTCCTTCCAAGCAGTAATACGTCATACTACCTAGATGCGGTTGACGCAGGCACACAACAGTTCCCCGTTTAAAGCAGTATTAGTCCATCGTCATTGTTATCGACATTAGTACACACATATGCAAGCAACGCTAAACAGCGTGTTCGTGTGGTGCGTATTAGTTAATCACGAAACCTTTGTTAATAACTTCGTTAGTGAGTTAACGAGTGGATTGCATCCTAGCAAGTCTCTTTTCCGCTAAACCTTGTTCCATCATTTGCATATGTACACATTTATGTGTGTGTCCATGTGTGACATTGTGATGTTCTCTAATAAACAGTGTCACTTCCTGGAAACTATGCCTAGTGTCAAGTACCACCAAAAGTACAAGCTACTCCCCATCATTAGGGGCTCATCTGTGGAACAATTGTGTCTGTGAATAGCATAATAGTGTGGATGACATAATAATGGTCATTGTTTCACTATTTCGGGCATTCTTGGTCTGGTTGAGGCACACTGGCAGCCTTCGCTGACATATTAAGAGCATGACTAGCCTACTTCTAGCCATCCCTGACATTATAGGGCCACACCTTGCATAATAATGGCCATCCCTGAAATACGGCTCACATCTTGCCCATTATAGTGTCTAGCATTGGCACAATGGTGGCCTTGGTATAATGGTGGGCATTAATCGCATATACCAGGCATCCTTGGTGCTATAGTCCGCATCCATGGCCTATAAATATAAGGGTTGGGCATTTGAAGCAGAATCTGTCCATGCAAAGCATTTGTACATTTGGGTACTTGATGCAAATAATATGCTGGTATTTGGGGACTGTATTTCCTAAAAATATTAAACTTATATTTTGAAGGCAAAAATTATTTTTTACAGAAACCTTTTCCTTCTGGAAAATTGAGTTTGTCCGAAATTGAGAGTTGTATTTGATAGACAAATATGTGTATTTTTAGAAACTGGTAAGCTGATGAAAACAAAAGGTTGGAATTTCAAATCACATTTAAAATTGATAGATGAATGATAATTCAAGCTGAGTTGGGGAGATCTGTTCACATAGTTATGTCCTTTGTGCTGGAGGACATTTGTGGCTTTGGGTGTTATTTCATTAGTCAGCTGGTTGCATTTAATATTGATGAAAACAATGTCCAGGCGTTTTTGCTGGTAAGCTTGCCTTATTTGCTCCACTGGTCTTTACTGATAATCTTGCTTAGGATCTTCCTAGTGTAATGCTAACATGTGCGGTCACAATTTTACAGTGATCAATTTTGCCAGGACTTCGGGGGGACTTTTGTCTAGCAGAAGTAGCTCTCTCACCAGAAAAGGTTGGAGATCCCACCTCTACTGTACACACATTTGTAAAAATGAAACTTCCGAGGTGAATATTCCAAAAATAGGAATTAAAATACTTCATGACGGCATTTAAATGCTCTCTGCTTCTCAGGGCTAACACATGAATCACTGTAGATAAAAATTATTCTGCTTGAGTTTTATTAAATCCAGTCACATTTTCTCCTGTGATTGCAATAATGGTGCTGTCCTTCCACTGCCACTTATAATCATTCACATAAGACTATTTTGCATGACAGGCTAGCCATAACAAAGTCTCCCCGGGGTCCATTTTTACATATAATAACACAAGTAAAACAGGATGTTTCCTTGTCGATATTCTTTTTTTTAAACACAGATTCACAGACAGTAGGCCTTCTTTTACTGACTTTTATATTCTGCCAATCATGACTGCCAATGTCAGTGCAGATTAACAGCAGAACAGCTAAAAAATGGAAGGATGAGATTTCCTTCACTAGCTGCAGATTATGAAGTGTTTGTATTATAATGCTATTTCTTATAGAAAAGTGTATGTATTCTTGCATTATAAATTTAAAGCTGCCAATTGAGAATATATATATATATATATATATATATATATATATATATATATATATATATATATATATATATATATATATATATATATATATCATTCCGCGGGATATGCACCGCCCGCGCTAACTGGAAGAGCGGGTCTGCTAGGCTGTCATTCCGGCAGCCAGGCAAAAGCGACAAGCAGCTGCAGATTTAAATGGATCACTGTCCCTGGAACTACCTGTAGGATTAAAGACAATACAAAAGGCACCAAAAATCGAGTGAAGGACACGGACCCCACTGAAGGGGAATAAATTGGACTGCAGCTACCAGCATTCCACTCACCGAAGGGCGCATGCATAATTGGATAAAAATGGCTGCAGCCGGTTCCGGCACTCACAAACTGCCATCCCATGATTAAGAGGCCAGGGGCTTCGAAACGCGTCGGGACCAGAATCATTACCAGCGGAAGTGTGAAATTTGCTAATAAAGAAGGTTGTTACCTGCTGCTAGTTTGGAGTGCATTTCTATGTCAGAGGCACCTTGGAATGATATATATATATATATATATATATATATAATATATATACTGGTTGAAAACATAATAAATGCGGCTAATGATAAGTACGAATATGTATATATATATATATATATATATATATATATATATATATATATATATATATATATATATATATATATATATCCTTAGACTGGGCCCGAATAAAGAGATTTGAAGCACCACACATGGCGTCATCATTCCTGGTTTTGCAAGGAGTAATTCAGTGATTTTACGGACCTACTCCCTGGGGATCCGACGGGACGACGCGATACACGATTTGGAGGCGGCGATTTTTGTCGAGGGAGTAAACTAAAGAAATATATATATATATATATATATATATATATATATATATATATATATATATATATATATATTGAAATACTGTATAAACAGTAACTGCAAAAAACTGGACACCCTTATTACGATGACCCATGCCAGAATGATTCAATAGTTCGCAGCCAACCGTTTTCTCTTCAGACCTTCTTCTTTAAAGGGGTCAAGAGCAAAAACACAGTTGTCTTTGTTCTCTTTACAAAGCCCTGCGACTGCGTCTCTACAATCACAAACAGAAATTCCAGAATGTTCTTTTGTTTGAGGATGCCTGCTTGGGTTTTGACAGCTATTGTGACATCATTCACCGGATGCCCCTTTAGAAGTCGGGGATGAGGCCATCCTCCAGTGAAGGGCCGGCACGGGGCCAGAGAGCTTCCTCCCGCCTCGAACAAAGGCTGTGTAAGACCCGCCCCCGCACGAGCACCGAGCAGGCGGCGGATTACACGCGGCCTCTCTGAAGGTCTGGCCGCATATAGCTCCCAAGGCCTTCGTTCTTGAACAGGTTCAGCCGTGACAAAGCCATTGTCACGCGGGCGGGCACCAGCGGCAGCTGTTCGCGTCTTACGTTCAGAAAGGAAACACCCGCACGGAGACAACTGGCCCCGTGGCGGCAATCCAGAGGGCATTGTGTGGGCATGAGTAACGTGCAACTACTCCTCCGTTGCGCGCCGTGTCTGATTTGTGCAAAAAAGAACACACTCTATTAAAAACATGTCAGGGACCAGTGGTTTTGTGAGACGCCTAGATGTCTGGCGCTGCTGAAGGTCGTGGGCCGCTACATGGCACTTCCTTCTGCTCCCTACGCTTTTTGTCTCTTTATATATCTTTCAGGTTCTTTCGGATCCCTCTTTCCTCCTTTCTCATTGTTTTACTCTCTTTCTCAGTCTAGAGTTCCTTCTCATTGTGCTCCGTTTCTCTCTGGCTCTGGGTAAAGTCTGAGGATGAAAAATAAGTCCAGACCGCCAAAATGTAGTGCCGGTGCCCACCGCCTGCAAACACCGGCACAAATTAAGCACTGGAGGGTGACTGATGGCGCCACTTGGCCAGATTCTTCAAAAGGGAAGGTGGCATATTTCTGGTGTGCTGCTGCACGGTGGGGCGCAGCTGCATGTGAGGTAGGGTGACCAACCGTCCGTAAATTTCACGGACAGTCCGTAATTTCGGGCATCTGTCCGTTGTCCGTGAAGGATATTTTAACGGACGCCATTTGCCCGTAATTTTAACCAGGCACCGGTCGCATCTCCCTTTAGCCGGCGCAGCTTCCACCCACCACCTCCCTTCTGGACTCCGATGCTGAGCTCGGGTGTAACAAACTCCGAGGCAGTACAAAAGCTCACATACCCAGCAGAGTTGGAGAGGCACAGCGGGGTGGCAACCCTAACACCTCCAGCCCTTGATGAGCTGTAAAGAGGTGCTTGCTTGAAGGTGACTGAGAGGGGGGGGGGGGCAGCTTCAGGAGCAGGACATCTATTCAGATGCAAACAGCCCTAAATGCGCCATGTCTCCACAATTTAGAGGGGGCCTCACACATTCCCTGTCTGCCCAGGGCCCCAAACATCCTAGAACCGGCCCAGATTACACCGATTCAGAAAAGGGGGTGGTGATGAACAGAGTGTCTGAATTAAGCAGACCACTCTTACCCAGTCCAAAGATCAGGGCTTGATCCATCACCGTTATTTAGCTCACTGCACCATCCCAGCTCAGAACCTGGCTATATGCAAATCAGTCTGTCCCTGGCCCAGTGCATCATGGGAACAGGGCAGACTAAACTACCAAGCCAATTCTTCACCAGAAAGGAGACAAGCTTCCGGGTGCCTGAAACTGGGATGGTGCAGTGAGCTAAAAAACGGTGTTGGATCTAGCCCTGATCTCTTGACTGGGTGAGAGCTTTCTGCTTAATTCAGAGACTCTGTCCCTCACCACCCCTTGTTGTAAATATTTTTGTCCACCCTAAGCGTGGAAGGGTATTCTCAGATGTGAGACCCTTGCTCATTGCACCATCAGGATTCAAGCAAACCGGGCCGAAGACGGCTGTAATGCCAGAAACCGGTCCCCGGGAGCTTGTTTCCATCCAAGTGTAAGAATTGGCTTTTGTAGTTTGGTTTCCCCTGTTCCCATCATGCACTGGGACAGGAACAGACTAATTTGCATACAGCCAGGTTCTGAAACTGGGATGGTGCAGTGAGCTAAAAAACGGTGTTGGATCTAGCCCTGATCTCTTGACTGGGTGAGAGCTTTCTGCTTAATTCAGAGACTCTGTCCCTCACCACCCCTTGTTGTAAATATACAGATTACACCGAGGCAGCACGTGGTTCTCTTCACAGAGCGTAATTACTGTCACTAGATTGTAAGCAAACCTCGGTTCTTCAAACATGCAGTCTATAATGTAAGAAAATAAAGAAATGGCACAATCGCACCCACACTGATTAGCAAAGTATGGAGGACAATCAGTTAAATCAGTTCTCTTGGAGTTTCTCCTGTAAGTACTGTACATCACAGTGGGGGATGGAAAAACTAACATTTTGGACTGAGAGCCTGTCTTCTCATTGTCTTGTCCAGGAGGGGTGAGGAGCCCTACCCCTCTCTGGAAGAGACCAAGATGATATCAGAATACTGCATGCCCACCCCTGTGCCCGCCCTGGTGGATCCTGTTCCCCCTCCTGTGATGGCTCCTGCCTCCCCCCCCCCCCAGTCATGGCTCCTGTCCCCCCCCACCTGCCCCCCCTCTGCCTGTGATGGCTCCTGTCCCCCCCTGTGGTGGATCATGTCTCCGCCCTGGGTAGCTTTTGTCCCAGTCCTGGAATGGCTCCTGCAGCAGGGGTGAAGTTCTTGATGGGCCTCTTCTCAAAAAGGCTCAGCTCAAAATTAATATGAAAAGGTGGGCGAGTGAGCAAATGAAGGGATGGCTGGATGAATTAGTGAAAGGGTGAATGGATGAATGAAAGATTGAATACATGGATAATGAGAGGATGGATGATAGATGAGTGAGTGAGTGGAAGGATGGAAGAGAGAAAAGGTAAATAGCTGGATGTATGGGTGGAAGGGTAGCTGGATGGGTAAAAGGGTGGATGGATGAGTGAAAGGATGGATGAGGGAAAAGGTGGATGCTGAGTGAGTGAGTGGGTGGATGCATGAGTGAAATGATGGATGCATGGATTGATGAACTGATAAGTGCAAGGGTGAATGGATGGACAGATGAGCGAAAGGGTGGATGTAAGGATGGATGTAAGTGAGTGAAAAGGAAGGTAGATGGCCAAAAGGATGAATAGATGAGTGAAGGAGTGAAAGGATAAATAGATGAGAGAAAGGATGGATGAGTGAAAGGGTCAATGGATGGATTCATGAGTGGATGAGTAGATGGGTGGGTGGGTGGATGGATGGGAGGAAGGATTGCTAAGTGAAAGGGTCGATGGAGAGAGAAAGGGAGGATGGATGACTGAAAGTGTGGAAGGATGAGTGACTGGGTGGATGGATAGTAAGTGATAGGATGGCTGGATGGGTGAAAGGGTAAATGGCTGGATGGATGAGTGAATGGATGGATGGATGGGTAGAAGCGTGGATGGATGAGTCTACAGATGGATAGGGTAAAACAGTGGATGGATGGATAATGGATGGATGAGTGAAAGGATGAATGAAGGGATGGATGAAGGGATGGATGAGTGAAATGATAGATGGAAGGATACATGATGGATAGGTTTGCAAATGGTTGAATATGTTTGGATATGGCTGGGCTTACTTATATACTATTGCGCGACCTCTGATGTGTCTGTAAAACTTATCTAATTGTCCTGAAGTTTTGTCCTGAATTTTGACCTCCTGTCCTGAATTTGTGTCCTGAATTTTGACCCTTTGTCCTGAATTTTTACACTCACCGTCCTGAATTTGCACCAATGCCAGTTGGTCACCTTAATGTGAGGGGAGTGTCACTGGGGCTGACATCCGCATCATAAGTGAATCGTTTATTTTTTCAAGATTGACTTTAAGGAGGTACTTACCCCCACCTGCAAAACTCTTGTACACATTGAATGTGGAGCTAATGTGACACACATCTTCCAGGAGTTTCAGGCCTGGTTTTAGTTCGAAGTCTAGCTGCCAGCCAGTGTTTCTGTTTGCTGTTCTGCAGCTTGGGGCGGCGTCCTGCCTTGACCATCCTTTAGAGCCGGTGATTAGCACTGGCTGCCCGCACAGACCTATCATTCCAACCCCTCCGCCCTACCCATCTTTTGACTGATGCCCCTCTTGTCCCAGATAGGGTTCTCAGATTGCTCCAGGGTGTTTCCAGGTCTGCATTTTTTCAACAAACCACTGTATTCTGGGATTTTAAGTCTTTGATTTAATAAAAGTAAGTGGATGGACACATAATATAGGGGCTTATAAAGGGACCCTCAGGAGTTGAACCATGGTGCCCTGTGGACACGAAGCTATCTGGCAGCCTTGGTCGCACAGGCTCCCCACCCCTCCCCCCGCCCTCCCAATGTATAACTGGAATACCCTTTTTAAGGCTGGTTGGAGGAGGTGATGTGGGGTGGGAGTGCAGGGACCTTCCGTGATGATTCCGACTGCTTTGATTCCCATACTGCGAACGTAAAATGTGCCTGCAGCTTCTCAGGCATAGGCGTGAGGTGCTCTGTCTGCCTCCATCGTGGACTGAGACATCCTCTTTACTGTCTCATCTGAGACAGAAGTTGATGGCTAGCTGTGCCTTCCGATTTGTATAGCTGGCAAGATAATTCAGTGAGTTAAACACCCATTGCTGACATCTGCTCCGAACTGAGCATAACTGGTTCCAGTTACGGACTGTCTTTCTCGTCCCATGTTATTTAAAGTGCTTACAAAAAGTTATGAGGAGCCACACATTGGATGAGCAAGGAACTGGCCTGAAATACAAGGCAGGTCAAAGTTGGAAACCCAAAGGGTGGGGAGAACCTCAGTTGAGCGAGACAGGAAGAGGAGACCAGCTCTGAAAGAATGTAGCACAACTACCACGAGGTTTGGGAATGAGCCAGAGACAGCAGGGTATACAGGGCAGGAAAAATAAACTTCACTTTCTACCTTAAACACTGACAGGGAACATGCTTAATTTGTGCCGACGCTCATTTTTGGGGACAGGAACATATTTTTCAACATTTGACTTTAAGCAAGAGAGAGAAACAAGCGAAATAATGTGGAAGATAAATATGGGAAAAAGTAACAAAGAGAAAAGACGAATGAAAATGAAGCAGCGACAGATAGAAAAGGGTAAAGGCTTTGGTATTTTAATACACCTGCATTAGGCCACCCCAGCCTTCCGGGTTGCCAGCAGCAGGGTCCCAAGTAAAACTTTGAGCCCCTGCACTTTTTTTTCTAATGTAATCTCTAGATGGAACATAAGCCACAAAACATTTGTGAACTTGGTGAAGAGGCTGTGTACCTTCAGCTCCAGGTTCCCTGACAATGACTGTTCCTCACCATCTTCTTCCTGGTGTTTATGCCCACCAGTCTCACACCATGTTTGGTGCATCTGTAACCTCCCAAAACATGCAAAAAGTGTTATGTTTTGTGTACTGTACTATTTAGTTGGTTTTGTTTCTTAAAAATCAAGACATGGATAATAAAAATGTAGTATATATGTGGACTCGCAATGCTAAAAGAAGCATTGGTCCTGTACTCTGTCAATCTCATTTTCTCTAAAGAAAACCTCAAGATGAGTATCTTCTAGTAATGCAAGACTTGCATTCCTTAAATAAGTTTCTTGGTAATCTTTGGCAATATTCTTCTTTTCCAATATAATTTGTGATGTATGGTGTCGATTCCAATATTTTTAAATGAGGCCTGAATAAAGTTGTGCATTGTGGTAGCATGATTCGTCTGAACATACATGGTATATAACATTTAAAACCAGGGTTTAATTTGAGCTGGTGGTTTCCGGTGCTCAGCACTGGCACTTAATTGTCAGCACCAGCACTTGAAACTGTATTCCACAAGATAGCACTGTCTGGCTAATTTAGAGATGACAACAACAATTAATTATTCATTCAATATACATTAAAATAACTATTATCCCCCCCTTATCCTCCCACCAAGTCATTCTTATATCTTAGGGGGCCTGGAATATTCCAAATTGTCACACTTGTAGGGTGTGATGATTAGTAATTGTGTTGTCACTATCTTGGTAGCACTGGCAGGGGCAATGTGTGGTGCAAGGTGAAGTGGCCTACTGATGACAGCCCTGGCAGTTATTTGTTCCCACAAATAAGCACTGTTTAAAACAGGATAACATCTGTCATGCTACACTAGCACCACCATGATGGAAGAGATGTGGTGCAGCAGCCAGGGCAGCTGACTCCGAAACACAGTGGCTTACGGTTCGATCCCTGGCAGCAGGTCAGCCCAGCACCTTGTGACTCTGGGCAATAGCTTGCTTAATCTTCCCGATGGCCTCCAGCGCCTTGACACCTTTGGGTAATTGGTTGTGCTTTACAAAATACTGGTATACAAAATGATATTGTGCACTCATGGATGTATTGTTGTCTACCAGCAAGCCAAGAACTCTTTCCTGGACTTTGTGCAGTATACGTCCAATGTGTTATAAGGGTATAACAGGGTCAGGAGCCCACTCTGCCCTACAGTCTTACTTCGCATGGTTGTCTGGAGGAGGGAGGAACCATGGGGATAGGGCCCGCCTCTGTAACCAAAAACAGAGCAAAGCCTGCCCTCCCATGGATTTGAGATCACTTTTGTGAGGTCCATGCAGCTGCCATGGACATCCCAGGACCATGTAGCTTTATGTGGGCGGAAAAGGATGGTGGCATGGCGGAACCATCTCTCAATGGAATGTTGCCTTAAAAGCGTGACTAAGAATTGTCTTTATGAGGCATGATGGCCTTTGTGGCTAAATATGTTTCCTTATACTTGTGGCCTAGAAGGACATTGGCCTCACGCATGAATATCAAACAGAACACCTAACATTATATTTGCGTAAAATTAAAGTGGGCACTCCACTTTAACGACTGGGAGCCCGGATGGCTCAACATCTGCAGATTGCTATTTTCGATAGGATGCATTTGGTCAGATTTTACTGGTGGTTGCGAAGAACTACTATGGAGCGCTTGCTGTTGTCCATGTGCTGACACTGGCCTCCTGTATTTAAGGATGTACCGTTCTGACTACACAAAAATGTTGAACAGATTAGGAGACGATGAATAAACAAACAAATGAATAGACCAGACAACGTAACCACTGCAAGTGGTACACCGCCACTATATCGCACATGTTATATTGCATGCCGAAAGCATCGTATCCACTGTATTAACCAACCACTAGAGAGCTAGGTTGAGCTGATGTAGAGTTGAGTAGTAATTATATACATATCTTGATGATGTAGTGGCAGGCAATGAAGTAGATTTTGTATTTTTGTAGGTTGATATTATCACCCTGGACATGGACCCCGATTAAGAGTGGACTGGACTGAGGTGATGTTAGATCTGTGCCGAAAACTGAGCCGACAGCTAATTGGTGGAAGAGAAAAAAACATTTTTTTACAATGTTAGGTTACATCTTCTAAGACACACTGGTCAGCCACGCGCTGAGTGCTCGCATCACCCGAACCTCTCCTGTGGAGTTGCATGTGCAGCCACTCAGAGAGGGGCTCTGCGATCTACTGGAGTACCAGGCATGGATGGCATCGGCAGCCTCACAGACTGCGGCACTAATCGAAAGATCCACACTTGGCTCCTGCATTTACTAAGTGAGCGCCATGATTCTTCAGAAAGAGCAAGGCCAAGCTTTATAATCTGCCCTCTCCAAGATGGTGGTCAGCCCATAGGATGTTAATAGAGTCTCAAACCTTGTTTTCCTGTGATGTAACTTCCTGTTAGCCCAATACCCAAGGGTGTATTTCCAAGTGAAGGGTTTGCTGCTGTACATCTGTTCCCTTATTTTTCATCATGTTCATCGACCCTTTGCTACCCTTTTCCCCTGATTTTGTGCTCCTTGCGGCTTGAACTGGAGTCTACTTCCGGGTACCATTGCCTTCCCTTTCTTTTCTCCTTTCTGATGCCAGGAAGAATTTGGTGTCTTGTTAATCTATTCAGTACTGAATGCTCATATTCAATCAAGACTTACAAGATTGCCAAGTAGTTTTTTATTTAGACTTTGACATTTTTTTCACCTACCTGGGACCCTCTTACTACAGTTGTCACGTTTCGTTTATACTTAGCTGGGCAAAGTGGCTCGCGGGCTACTGGGAGGAGTCATACTTTACTCAGCCTCAGCATCCTGTCCTTGGCAGGTGCTGGGGTACTGTGTTGCCGGAAGTAACATCTCTCCTGCATTTGTTTATTCAGAGATAAACCTTTTAGAATGGGGCCAGGGAAAAGTGGCTCAAAAGAAACACCGAATTTCCCTTCCATGCGAGTGAATGCTGCCCTACTAACCGTCTCCGGGCAGGTGGTAAATGTGAGTGGGGCCTGGTGCAGGGCAGGGGCGGCGGGAGAGAAGTATGGAAGGCGTCAGGAGACAAAATAGAATATGGCCTGGTGGGGTGGGGGCGGTGTTCGGCGCCCCCATAGGAGGGAGCAGCCTGAGGACCGGACTGCATTTGCAGGCCAATTGTTATGTAATTTTATTGTCCAGATTATTTGGCCAGGGAAGCGGGCCGGATGTTCATATTCCAGACATCCGGTGCGAAATACTATTGAAACCAATCGAGCTGTACCTCACCCCGGGAGGCCGCTCCAGCCGAGTCATCATGGAGCCGACAGTGCCGTGCACCCCTCAGGGAGCGCTCCGGTTTGAAGGGGGTGTGTCTGTGTGCATGAAGAAAGGCTGGGGTGCACGTCTTCTGACGCAGAGGGGGTTAGACTCGGTGTGAATGTGCACTCAGTGGAGCTCTTTGATCGGCAGAGTGTCAGCCCCTTTGAGGTCACAATGTATCCTGGGACTGGAAATTGCTTCAATTGGATAAGGTCCGGTTTCATTCGGGAACACAGTGGCATCTCGGAACGTACAGGCAGATTTACAAGCCCCTTGCGCCAGTTTTACGCCGCCGTTGCGTCACTTTTGTGATGCAGTGGCGGCGCAAAGCCAGTGCCATGCTGCAGGGTATTTACAATGTGACGCATCCGGGAGATGCGTCACATTGTAAAGCCATGCGCCACATGTAGGATGTAGGCGTTCCGGCGCAGGGGGCGGGGGGGGGGGGGGGGGGGGGGCTCGTTCAGGCGCAGGAACGCCTCCTAAAAGTGGCTGAGTGAAATCTACAAGATTTCATTCAGTCACTTTTAAGGCCATGCCGCGTCAAAACCCAGCGTCTGCTTGAAGCAGGCGTAAGGATTGACACAGCATGATAGGGCACCCCCGAGCCTTGCTGGATCTGCGTCGCGCTTGTGACGCAACTCCAGCAATGCGCCGCCTTTCCGACGGGGGATGCGATATGCATCTCCCCATCCGTGATCCACAGTGCGCCGCATTGTAAATGCGGCGCATCAGTGGTGGCGCACGGGTGGGCAGATGCATCGCAACTCTTCTGGCGCATTCCTGCAGATTAGCAGAGATGCGCCAGAAGTAGTAAATCTGCCCCAGGTGTTTGTATTATGGATGCATTTATGCAATGTTGGGTACCTGGGTCCGGTCCAGAGAAAGTCCACAGTCCCCAATCAAACACTACACATGAGGTCATACACACTACATCTCTCTGTGTTCTAGTCTCAGCTCGAAACACGTGAAAGAGCTGCAGTTAGGCGCCCTTTGCTCTCCCCCGCTCGTCTTCCATTGATTGGTGCTTTCCAAGCGCGGGTTATTGGCAGGGCAGGCGCTTTGGCAATTTTTTGCAGAAATCCCATTCTACCAAACCAAGGGAGTAACCGGAAAATTAAAGTACCCCCACTTTGAAATAAAAGCTCTGATGAAACAAAGCAATTGAGCCGACCCCTCTCTAGAAGAGCTCCCCTATCTCTTCAATCCAGGCATTTAGCCATTCATTCTTTCAAACTTCCAGTCACACACGGATATCCACTGTTTCACCTTTACAGTCGTATATTCATTCAATTTTTCATCCATCATTCCATCTACTCTGCCATCCATCCACCCACCCACCCAAATCCATTCATCCATAAATCCATGTGTCATCCCTTTACTCTGCTTTCCTTTCACCTATCCAGCCACATATCCATGTATCCCTTTTCTCTGCCAACATTTGACCTGTCCATCCACCGATTCAACATCCCTTTACTCGGTCATCCTTTCACCTGTCCATCCACTTATCCAACCATCCATCTATCCCCTTACTCTCCTATCCTTTCACCGGTCCATCCACCTATCCATTCACTCATTCTTTCACTCATTCTTCCATCTACCCATACATTGATCCACCCACTCATTCACCTATCCATTGATTCATCCACCTGCTTATCCTTCCATCCTTTCCTTCTTCCATTCATCCTCCGTTCTATTCAATATTCTTTCATTGTTTCCTTCTTCCATTTACCCATCTTTTGTTTCTTGCCTCCACTTTCTCATCTATTGACGCTCCGTTTTTATAGTGTTAATTATGCGATTGTGTCTGCCGAGCTGCAGACAGAGGAGGCCCATACGGAGCCACACACCCGCTCCAGCTGCCAAAGCTGGGGGTTCACGACGCCAAACCTGTGCCAAGCTCAAAATCAGACCTCCATGATTCCAAAAATGAGGCTACCAAAACTTTGAGTATCTCCCTACAAAAACTTCGATCCAAGCTTTACCCCATCAAGCATTAGCCCTCAATTATCCTCAACTGAATATAGAATAGCGGATCGTACCAGGTACTAAAATATATATCAAATGAGCTGAATTTAGGAATTAAATGAAGGTCGAATTTTATGCAAACATATTTTTCTTAAATTGAGATGATGGAAGTATGTATTATGAAAAATATGTTTTTAGCAACAATTTCAAGAGGTGGCTTTGAGGTTGGGTCCTGTTGGTTTCTTCCTATCGCCCGGCCCACACCTCAGACATACAGGTATATATAGAGCTGCCAGCCTGCTGCGTGGCACAGACCCCAAGGCCTCTGTCAACATCTTACACGCGGGCTCCGGCCTGGCACCAGGGCCTCCATTAACATTCACAACTGCATTGTCTCGGATATCATCGGCTGGGCTGCACCCCGTCACTATTCGGAACGAGAGACAACGGCCTCGGGGGCTGGTCCTGGGGGAGGCCGACTTACCTACCACTGCCAAAAGCGGGCACAAGTGTATTTATAACCCGGGGCGCGCGCAGTATTTATTGTGCGGGCGCGGGGCGCTCCGGGAGCTCAGTTTGGAATTCCTCTTGCAGTAACACTTGTCTCTCCACGCACCGGCGGAACAATGGTAAGCGCTCTCTGGTGGGAGCGAGGACATGCAACCAACCGCGCCAGTCCCGCGAGAAGGGCCAGGTGTGGCAAGGCGTGGCGAGGCCTTGGATGGGGCGCTCCAGCTCTCATTGTAACCACTGGCGGCCATGATGGGAAGGGTAGACAGGGTCCCATAGCCAGCAGGCACAGACACAGAAGGGTGTTGGAGGCGCAGGAAGGAAATAGCAGTGAAAGTGGGGGTGCTAGCAATATATGCACCTGTGTCGTAAATTTGTGTTTCATACTTACAGCATGCGATTTACTTTCTCCAATACATGGCTATTCAGGTTCCACATGTGATACTTATAATGTAGTGTATGTTGATGGTAGACATATTTTCTCTATGTGATGATACCAAAGTTTCTATAGCGCCTGCCACCGTTAGGATGGTATAGCAGCGCTATATGGTGATAATATGGTGGGCAGAGTACTAAGGTTTTGCACCGGGCCTTTTGCTATGGAAAGGTGCTTTTTTCCTAGCGCAAGTAGTGCTTTGTGCTGATTGGCTTTGTTTTGCACCACTTTCTGTCAAGGAGGTGTTACTTGGGTGTAACTTCAAGCACTTATACTTTTTTATGCAAATTCTAATCTACCAAAATAGCTAGCCTGCGTCATAAATGAACTCTGACTTGAAGCAGGCGCAAACGAGGAGAAATGTTTTCATTATTCTAAATTTCCATACATTGCATGTGTGCTGCACTTTACAGCACACCTGCAATATGTGAAACGTCTAAGAATTTGTCGAGGCGTAGGATTCTGTACTTGAAGGGAATTATAGACAGCACGCACACACCTCCTCATTGTGGTGCGAAGGTTGTGCATCGCTCCAGGTATTCTATTTGTGATAGTGAGCAGCAGCAATCCATTTTTATTATAATATGTATGGCTCTGTACTTCTTTTTTTCCTTTGTGCAACTAAGTGCGGCAACTTCGGTTGCTGCACTAAGTTGTGTAAAAAATAATAATCTGCACTTCGGTGTCTCAAAATGTCTTTCCTGTAAGCAGAAGAATGGGTCCTAAAATGTTCCACAGGGTGATATGATATTTTACATGGTGATACCCGTGTTTATCTTTATGATGTGTATTTTATATTTTGTAAAATGTTGTTGTGTTAATAACGTTTATTTTGGTAATATGTACTTGTGTGTGTTGATAATCGTACCTATGTTGATGGTGTATTTATAGGTATGTAATATATATGTGATGACAATCTATAGTTTTATGCCCTGTGTACATGTTATGGCTTAGAACTGCTTATTCTAATATACATGATAAATATGCTTATATGAATGCAGGTGTTACACATTTCTTTTTATGCATAAAGAGGTGATGTATATTTTTACAGATGGCATTTATTTTCGTTTAGCTTATTGAGTATCAGCAAGAAATTGGCATGCCACATAATGTCTCACCCATATCGCTCCCCAACATCCAAATGTTCTTAGAAAAACCTCATACTTTCTTGTAACCGTAAAACATCCCAAGGAGCCAAGCCGACAGTTCCCCGAATTAATTTATTCATGCTTAGGTGTTATCAAAAATAAATTCTGGGAAAAACAGCCTTAGTTACTGCTGGGACTGTTGTTTCGGTAGAGGAGTGCGTGCGCCCTCACTGACAATTTGCTTATAATTTAAAGTGAGACTTGGAAAAGTTTGCAGAATGTACAGTGTGGGAGCCCTTTACGTGCTTCTAACAAAGGCCCAATGGTGTCTCCAAGGCCAAGTTTAGCAAAGACCGTGCTTCATATGTTGCAGAATAGGTAGGATTTTAAAGTGGTTTGGAACAAGGCAAGCCCAGGCTGCCTCAACTTCAGGGCTGTTTCCTAAAGGCAGTAAGGGCTGGCGTTGTGTCAGTCGTTTGTCAGTGTGGACCGACTCTGCCCCAGCCCTACCGGACTTTCACAAGCACCATTCTATTGGGATCTCTTTCCATTTCCTAACAGCCCAGTCCTCCTTTGGAACACGGCTTTTCGCACTGGAGGTCTGGAGCTCAGTGGAGTCGGGGGATGTCATATTAATTCAGCATGCGTTGTGTGTTCGGGTGGGGTTGGTTCACACAACCTTGCTTGTTGTGACGGAATCGATTCAAGAAGCAGGGATGGGTTACCCTTCTGCCCTCGCCTTCTGTATGCCTTTAAGCAGCATATTGCATTAAGAAACATTCCATTCTTATTTATTGGTTATCTTTGCAGACTGGCTCAAGGCCCCAGCGGCCACATGATGGGGACTCATAATTGTAAAGCCAATAAGAGAGAAGGTGTCTCACCTGTAACACTATGTGTGAAGTATTTTTGATTTTACATAGAAAAGAATGCAGGGTGAAGACGTGGGGGCAGTGATGAGGCCACCCCATGCACAGGCCTCTTGTTCCAGCTGAACATTAATACCAAACATCCCATATCCAGGCCCCAAGAAGCTGAGAGGTGGGAGGTAGTTACCAGTCACACCAGTTCCACAGATTGCAGCTCTTTCATATATGGGGCTGCGAGCTGGGGGTGAGGCACCTCTCACACTTGCACTTCAGTGCACCTTTGAAGTGCTGTGTGCCTCTTCTCGCACAGTGCGATGAGGGTGCAATCCTCATACACAGACTGCAGGGGCCGGATGATGAACTTTTGAATGGCATGTGACATTGACCGCGCCCCAGTTACGCGTGGACGTTTTGGCATAACAGAACCTTTAACATTAGTTCTACCACATGGATATCATTCACACATTTGCACTCAATTCCGTACCACTAGTTCTACCACAAGGATATAATTCATAGATTTGCACTCAGTTCCATACCACTAGTTCTACCACAAGGATATCATTCACACATTTGCACTCAATTCCGTACCACTAGTTCTACCACATGGATATCATTCATAGATTTGCACTGAGTTCCGTACCACTAGTTCTACCACATGGATATCATTCATAGATTTCCACTGAGTTCTGTACCGCTTGTTCTACCACAAGGATATCCTTCATAGATTTGCAGTCAGTTCCGTACCACTAGTTCTACCACAAGGATATCATTCACACATTTGCACTCAATTCCGTACCACTAGTTCTACCACATGGATATCATTCACACATTTGCACTCAGTTCCGTACCACTAGTTCTACCACATGGATATCATTCATAGATTTGCACTCAGTTCCGTACCACTAGTTCTACCATATGGATATCATTCATAGATTTGCACTCAGTTCCGTACCACTAGTTCTACCACATGGATATCATTCACACATTTGCACTCAGTTCCGTTCCACTACTTCTACCACATGGATATCATTCATAGATTTGCACTCAGTTCCGTACCACTAGTTCTACCACATGGATATCATTCATAGATTTGCACTGAGTTCCGTACCACTAGTTCTACCACATGGATATCATTCATAGATTTCCACTGAGTTCTGTACCGCTTGTTCTACCACAAGGATATCCTTCATAGATTTGCAGTCAGTTCCGTACCACTAGTTCTACCACATGGATATCATTCATAGATTTGCACTCAGTTCCTTACCACTAGCTCTACCACATGGATATCATTCATGGATTTCCATTGAGTTCTGCACCGCTTGTTCTACCACAAGGATATCATTCATAGAATTGCACTGATTTCCGTACCACTAGTTTTACCACATGTATATCATTCATAGATTTGCACTGCGTTTCTTACCACTATTTCTACCACATGGGTTTAATTTATAGATTTGCACTAATTTTCGTACCACTAGTTCTACCACATGGATATCATTCATAGATTTGCACTGAGTTCAGTACCACTAGTTCTACCACATGGATATTATTCATAGATTTGCACTTAGTTCTGTACCACTATTTCTACCACATGGGTATGATTTATAGATTTGCACTAATTTCCGTACCACTAGTTCTACCACATGGATATCATTCATAGATTTGCACTGGGTTTCTTATCACTATTTCTACCACATGGGTATCATTTATAGATTTGCACTAATTTTCGTGCCATTAGTTCTACCACATGGATATCATTCATAAATTTGCACTGAGTTCCGTACCACTAGTTCTACCACATGGATATCATTCATAATTTTGCACTGGGTTCCGTACCACTAGTTCTACCACATGGATATCATTCATAGATTTGCACTCAGTTCCGTACCACTAGTTCTACCACATGGATATCATTCCTAGATTTGCACTGAGTTCCATACCACTAGTTCTACCACATGGATATCATTCATAGATTTGCACTCAGTTCCGTACCACTAGTTCTACCACATGGATATCATTCATAGATTTGCACTCAGTTCCGTACCACTAGCTCTACCACATGGATAACATTCATAGATTTGCACTCAGTTCCCTACCACTAGTTCTACCACATGGATATCATTCATGGATTTCCACTGAGTTCTGCACCGCTTGTTCTACCACAAGGATATCATTCATAGATTTGCACTGAGTTCTGTACCACTAGTTCTACCACATGGATATCATTCATAGATTTGCACTGAGTTTCTTACCACTATTTCTACCACATGAGTATCATTTATAGATTTGCACTAATTTTTGTACCACTAGTTCTACCACATGGATATCATTCATAAATTTGCACTGAGTTCCGTACCACTAGTTTACCACATGGATATCATTCATAGATTTGCATTTAGTTCTGTACCACTAGTTCTACCACATGGATATCATTCATAATGTTGCACTGAGTTCCGTACCATTAGTTCTACCACATGGATATCATTCATGGATTTGTAGTGAGTTTTGCACCACTAGTTCTACCACAAGGATATCATTCATAGATTTGCACTTAGTTCTGTACCGCTTGTTCTACCACATGGATATCATTCATAGATTTGTACTGAGTTTTGCACCACTAGTTCAACAACATGGATATCATTCAGGGATTTGTACTGAGTTTTGCACCACTAGTTCTACCACATGGATATCATTCATAGATTTGCCCTGAGTTCTGTACTACTAGTTCTACCACATGGATATCATTCATAGATTTGTACTGAGTTTTGCACCACTAGTTATACCACACATGGATATCATTCATACATTTCCACTGAGTTCTGTACCGCTTGTTCTACCACAAGGATATCATTCATAGATTAGCACTCTGTTCCGTACCACTAGTTCTACCACATGGATATCATTAATAGATTAGCACTCAGTTCCGTACCACTAGTTCTACCACATGGATATCATTCATGGATTTCCACTGAGTTCTGTACCGCTTGTTCTACCACAAGGATATCATTCATAGATTTGCACTCAGTTCCGTACCACTAGTTCTACCACATGGATATCATTCATAGATTAGCACTCAGTTCTGTACCACTAGTTCTACCACATGGATATCATTCATGGATTTCCACTGATTTCTGCACCGCTTGTTCTACCACAAGGATATCATTCATAGATTTGCCCTGAGTTCTGTACTACTAGTTCTACCACATGGATATCATTCATAGATTTGTACTGAGTTTTGCACCACTAGTTCTACCACATGGATATCATTCATGGATTTGTAGTGAGTTTTGCACCACTAGTTCTACCACAAGGATATCATTCATAGATTTGCACTTAGTTCTGTACCGCTTGTTCTACCACATGGATATCATTCATAGATTTGTACTGAGTTTTGCACCACTAGTTCAACAACATGGATATCATTCATGGATTTGTAGTGAGGTTTGCACCACTAGGTCTACCACAAGGATATCATTCATAGATTTGCACTTAGTTCTGTACAGCTTGTTCTGCCACATGGATATCATTCATAGATTTGCACTGAGTTTTGCACCACTAGTTCTACCACATGGATATCATTCATAGATTTGTACTGAGTTTTGCACCACTAGTTCTACCACATGGATATCATTCATAGATTTGCACTGAGTTCCGTGCACGTGCAAAGGAACCTAAATAGCCATGTAAGTGAAAGGACACAACGGTACTGCTGTGCACCCTTCCTAGTACTCACGTGTTTTATTCCACAGGCATCAAAAAAGGCGAAGAAGAGAGCCGGGGGCGCGAACTCCAACGTGTTCTCCATGTTCGAGCAGACGCAAATCCAGGAGTTCAAGGAAGTAAGTGGGGGTCTGAGAAGGGTCTGAGAACATACTGAGAGCTGGGCCCTGCGGGGGCTTTTATTATATCTGCGCAGATTCATTGGGATAAATATGCATTCAAATTGTTTTTTAAGTGCGGTATTTTGGTTGTTTGGAAATAGGTTCACAGTCTCCGAAGGGTACCATGTTTTCAGTCCTAGGCTTTAATTTTCAACCCAATGCATTCTGGGGCCTGTAGTCTTGGTTTGCTTCCACTGAATCAAGGTGACTTACTACATTGATAAGGATGCTTTTTAATAGAGAAGAGCAGACGTGGAAATAGGCTATCCGAATCAGAGAGGGCTATGGCGACCAAACTTTCAAGCTTTTTGGGAAGCCCATTCTAGGGGGCTGGGGCGAAGTGCCTGAGGGGGATGGGCGCCGGTTGATTTTAAACTGCTTTAGAAGCCACATCTGATTCACAACTTTAAATTGAGTGACTTTGCAGGGTAACTGGAATTATAGATCCTGCGGCTGTGGCGCCTTCTGCATAATTATGGATTTGCCACATTTGCACCAGAATCCATCATCTGCAGAATTTAACATAAAAAGCGTATCAAAAGTTACTAAAATCGAGTGACGCGTGTTGCCACACAGTGGAAGGCCCTATGCAAAGGTCCACTAGTCATCTTTCGTTGCTTAATACTGTAGTTTGTGGTTAGACTGGTACTAATGAGGTGAAACATTTGCCCAGACAGTGTTAATAGTTGGAAAAATTAGCAAATTATGACACAATACTGTCGCAAAATGTGTTACATTAGGAAGCACAAATTGCCTTTTCTTGCCGCATAATTTAGTCAACCCACCGCATCATTTGCTCCTACTGTGCCACATAATTCCAGTGGTCCCAAGTATATGTCAGCTGACCGTGAAAAGCATGGAGCTGAAGGGACAGGAACAGCCTCTAACTCAAGCTAGCTGGTGTCAAAAGCCACGGCTCAGTGAATCCAGATGTAGGGCAGGCTAGACAGGAAAGATACCCGATGCCAGCGCTGCGGACAAGGGGAATAGATGGTCTAGCGGCCACGTCACACTGTAGAACCAGTAGTGTAACAAGGTTGCCCTGGGCACTAGTGCAAGCAAGGACAATGACTCCCTGGCTGCTATTTGGATAGTAGAATACTGCAATAATCAGGGTTCACTGGGCACCTCAGTCCTCTCGACCCAGTGCCACTGCACCTACTGCACCATAGACACCTACGCCCCCTTTAACCTGAGTTCGGCCACCACAATATAATGGGAGTGTTGAGAAGCAGGATAAATGCTGGTACTAAGCACTATACGAATTGAGGCAGGAGGGCCCACACTACCTTCCTGCCAGGAACCTTCCTTCAGTGAACATGCATCTTGTTCAACAATGTACCTTCAAAGGACAAAAACACAGAGGAAGTTCTCTGGAGATCCCAGGTCTATCTCTGGAATTCCTTAAACCCCAGACTAGGTAAGGAGTCTAACCACCTACAACTCAGAAAACTCCTAAAGATGAAACACTGCATTCATTCATTCATGTGCCTTGAGGAGAGCTGTACCCAAAGTAGGGGCGCACGACCTCCCCCTCGTATGGTCTGTAACACCTCCGTCGACGCCATTCTTTGGACTCTGTCTATTATTTCTTCCACTGGTAGAAGGTGTAAACATTTCTATAATGGGGATTTTAAATACTTACACTAAACCAAGATACAGTGGCCTTTAGGGAATTTGGAAGATAGCCTGACACTCACACGCTGGTGTGGTTGGGGAAGGGTCACTCACATGTCGGGCTCACTTCTCCTCCATACTAACAGCCTTTCAGAGGCACTAGCCCATCGGTAAAACTGCAGATTTCCAGGTTATTCAATCATTAGTTTAAATCCCTATTGAAACACTCACATAAGTGGATTTTGCGTAGGGCAACACGCCACCTTCCTTGATATAACCTTACATTTTGATGTGCATGCCTGATTTAGTGCTACCACAACTTTGATACAGGTCTGTCATGAGACTGTCATGTCATCTCTTCACCAAAGCGAGTCCGATTCTTACACCTAGAAAAAACAAGCTTGTGCATGAGGAGCTTGTCACGTGATTCTTTTCTCATGAACTGTTTGAAATCCGCCTGTTAGGAATTTTTCGGATTGACAGCAATAGGTTCGAGTAAACTCGACCTAAAAATATACCCCTAGAGTTACATTTACATTTGGTGTAAATTGCAATTTTTTTCATTTCTGAAAGAATCCCTGGAGGTTGTCTGATCATCTGCACAATTCGTAGACATTGATGAGCAGTCAAATATGTACGTGTATCTGCAGCCGAAATTTGACCAAGTGTATCCCTCTGAATGCATAACGTTGTTCCAAAGCGAATTTGCAATTACAAAAGCATTTGTTTCCAATTGAGCCAATCAGAAATCCTTTTCTTTATCCCTATTTATAATGACGCTGCTCCCTCACCATTCATGTCCTGCAAATGTTCCAGGTCGTTCGTGTATGCGTCCAGCGTGGGAAATGTAATGCAAAATGTTGGCGATTACCTAAAAACGACCCTTTCTTAGAGATGGCCCCACCAAGGAATGACAAAAAATTCACTACAACCACTAAATTTACAAACAACCCCCATCGTACATGGGGTACGGCTCGTACACCGATCGTACACCGATCGTACATGGGGTACGGCTCGTACACCGATCGTACAATGGGGGTACGGCTCGTACACCGATCGTACAATGGGGGTACGGCTCGTACACCCCATGATCGCAGGGGTACGTGCATACCCCTGCGATCATGGGGGGTACGCACTGTACCCGGGGGGGCCGTTCCGTACCTGTTTCCACACAAACTCTGCTTTTACGGCTGTTTTCAGCTCCCGTAGAAAAAGGGTTGTACGGTGCGTACCCGACACGTATCGTACTTGCTGGGTCATAAAAACCAGCCATGAACCGTACAGATGTCGCGTACAGCGGGTTCCGAGGGAGAATCGTACGGAGATTAGAGTCGTACGGTGTCTTGTACGACTCGTACGGAGTACGGCTCCTGGTGCGAATCGTACTTCGTTGTACGTACGGGGGACGCTTCAGGGTACGATTCGTACGGGAAAAACGCTCCGAACGGCTATTCGGAGCGTTTATTCCCGAATCGGAATCGACCCCTCTGTGTGATTCATTTATTGCTTACTGCTTTTGAATGAACAACAGACATTATTGAAAGTTGAAGTCTCACGTTTTCGAATTCTTAAGACTGAGTTCTGATAACTTTTCACAGGAAGTGACGTCCACAGTACACGACAACCAGGAAATGTTAAAAAGTCTGAAAATAAATGTGATATTAATAAAGTAATATCTAAAACATATTACCATAGACACCTGCTCTAAGGGATGCACTAAACGGACGACACTCAAGTTACAACAACGCTTAAAATAATAAAAATTGAGGTAGACCAAAATAATATAGAAATCTGCAAAAAGTCAAAATATCATTGGGGAAGAACAACATATTTTATTTTTTAGCTAATTATTGGTCCCCTTTAAATGATAAATACACTACTCTTTGGTGGAAATGTACCAAGCAAGCATCTGGAGAGAAATAAGCAAATAATGGGCTGTCTGTCTGTACGTTCAGCCCAACCAGCCAGGTAAATTGCTTCACCTTTACTTTTCGCCTCCTTCTGGTCAGGCAGGTGACTGCTGGCTGCCAATAGCCCCCAATTACAAAACCAAGAGGGGAAATGCACAGTTGTTTGAGATGTGATTTCTAATGTGTGACCTTTCACCTGTAGGCATTCACCATCATGGACCAGAACCGTGACGGGTTCATCGACAAGGAGGACCTCAGAGACACCTTTGCTGCACTTGGTAAGTCAATCATGTAGGATAAACCGTTGGAAGTTACATAGAAAGTACCAAAAGTGGCCTGTTCACAAACTGGGCGTTGTAGTATGTGAGCACTTCTACTAAAGTACTACTCACATACTATAACATGCGATGATCTAACCTATGAACAGAGGCCTCCGCCTCGCTTATCTTTTCTCACTGGAGATCTCTGAAATGTAATGGGATCTCCACACACGTAAGTGCATAATTTAAGTGTACATGTGGGAGCAACCTCCCCAGTGGTAGGAAAACGGGGAATATCTATTCATGAATGAGAGGTGTTTAGGAATATGTCAGAGGATTTCTGGAAAGAGCATGCTAATGCAGACACACACCCACAAGAGAGTAAGACCATTGTTGTTCTAAACTAAACTTCTAAAGTTACTGTAGTCCTAAAGTTGACACACCAGATGTAAATATCCCGAGCCCAACCTTAGAGTAAATAAAGCACCAAGCACGCCACTCACAGTTACTGCAAAACACTCCCAAAAACATAATAGATGCAGGGAATTAAAATAACACCCTTTAGGAAATAATGGTAAAATAAATGTATTATTTTGACTTTTAAACGTAAAAAAAATTATATGATAAAAATGATGCAAAATTATTAATTATTTTAAAAATGTAATAGTTACCTTATTTTTAAAAACGAAATTATATTTCCAGTTTTTTATTCAAAATGTTAAAAGTAATTTACATTAAGTAAATCCTTAACTTGTAATTACATTTGCTAAAAAATAATTGAGAATAAAAACTAGTAGCAAGGAGAGGATTTAAAAAAAGTAATATTTATAAAATAAATTCATATATTGAAATTAATAAATTGTTCAATAAACATTTATTTTGAAGAGGTATTATGTTGTAATATTTTATTTTATTAGTTCTTGGTTGAATAAATATTTAAATTGTTTTGCATTTGTATTTTACAATAAACTATTTTGTATTTTTATTTAAAATAATTAATATATTATATTCATTTTCCCTACACTTTTTCACCGGGAGTTCTCTGCCACAGTGACAGAGATGTCAACCTATGTGTGAAAAGTTACTAATAGTAACTCTGAAAATGTAATCTTAGATGTCTCAACTGCCTGAACAGAGTGTGTGGAGACAAGTAAGTATACACTTTGATGTAAATCTACACTCCGAAAAGGTGGCAATCAAAAAAGTGTAGAGTTACACGTAGAGGTACACCATTTATAACTGTAAATATTCATGGGGGTATTCCTAAAAATAAATTTACATATGATTGTGTCTACATGTGTAAATGTACTCCAACAATTTTGAGTAACATTACTACTTTAGGCTATTTACAGTTTGCAAGTGTAAAGTTACTCTAAAGTAAAGACTTACATGACCATAGCCCCCGAAATCAGGAGGTGGAGCCTAATTTATGAGTTTAACTTTACTACTTATAACTTTTGATGCTTGGGCAGAGATTTCCACCACCACACTCAAAAATCTCCCTATTTTAAAGTATCGCAAAACGTTTAATAAAGTTAAAAAAATGGAAAAAAATATTTCTGTGCAAAATATTGATGTTATTTAATTTAATATATTTATTTGAAATATAGAATAATATAAAAATGGAACAACATTTTAATTTTAAATTAAACAAATAACTATTTTGAATATACTTCATGTAAAATGAAATTCTTTTTCCGATGTTCAATTAAAAAAAATCCCACCTAAAGTAAAAAAGCAAAAATACTTTTTTAAATGTATTTGAAATTATTAAAAGTAACTTGTAGAATTAATTAACATTGATTTAATTATTTTGATAAATATGAATGTTGCATTAATATGTATATTAAAAAAGGTTAATAAATTATTTTAAAATAAAGTAATAATTATGTTTTATTTTTAGATTTTTTTTAACATTAGAAAACATTTGAGTATATATTTTAAATTAGTTCAAATAATTGAATGCATTTTAACATTAGTTCCTAAGTGGTTTTATTTCAAGCCCCTAGCTGTACTTACTCCAACTCTGACTCAAATGACATTTACAATTGTTTTAGGCCCTTTTTCTCAGTAGTAACTATAGAAGGGTAGTTTGTGAATAGGAATGGTGGAATGGTCTTACTCTTTTGTGGATGGTGCCTGTTCCTCACGAAACCACTCCCTAACCCCTTCTTAAACCCTCCTTACTCCACCCTTAGCCTGTCCTCTTTATTAGTAAGTATTCCCCATTTTCCAGCCACTTCCATCTGTCCCTCCTACAATTACTACTAAAAGGTATACCTATGTGTGCAGAGACATTTGCCGTCACAACAGAGCTCTCCGCACATAAAAGATAGGAGTGGTGCAGGCATAGACCGCCACATGTAGGTATGTGAATAGCCTTTTGTAGTACAATAGTAGTGCTATTGTAGTACTAATAAGCATACTGCAAAATACAGTTTGTAAATAGGCTCCACATATGAGTAAAAATACATGTGGAGATGTACCTTTGTGAAAAGGCCCCAAAGTTTCTTTCTGGACAGGATGACATAAAAGTTAGTTTCTGATCTAGTGAATGGTATTAATGAAAAACCCTCCAATTTCTGGATGAAATACTAAAACATTGAAAGAAAATTCACCATGTCTATGGCCTTGTAGCGCTGTGAACTTTCTCGAGAGGTGCCAGTGTGGCAGTGCTGTGTGCAGTCTCTACTGCGGCTGTATCTGCCCTTGTCCCCCTCATGGCCATGTCTTCCTGTGCGTCTTTATGTCTCGGTCTACTGTGTCATGTGTTTCTGTGTCTTTTGGTATCTGTATCTCACAGTCTGCATGTTTCCCAAGAGACTCCCAAGACATCCCAGTATCTCAGTGAATGTGCCTTGTAAAGACTCCCATGTTAACCAAGACTACCAGTGTTGTTGCCACTACGTCTACTTTGACAGCTGTTATTCATCCATGGATATCTGTAGCACCTTTAAAAACAGCCAACAAAAAGAAATAAAAATACTGTCTGTGACTCAGGAAGGCCTTCTGTCTGTATCTCCCAATATGCACTCTCCTCAGATGCTGCCAGTGTCCCTGTCTCTCAGGATCTGTGTGTCCTTTGCCCCTGACTAACCCAATGACAGCGACTCCCCAGTGTCTTCTGATATCCGTATCTCCCAGGTTATTTTTATTCATTTAATGAGTTTTATATAGCACTAGCTAGACCCGTAGTTTACATTAGGTTACACACTGTTACAGAAAATGATAACAATTACACATTACTTCAAAAATAAGCAACACATTGAGAGAGGAAAGAAGGGTGAGGCAAATAGAGCGGAGGGGGGGATAGGGGAAGTGTGAGGGTGGAGGAGGAGGGAAAGGACGGCAGGAGAGACGAAAGGAAGTCTGCCCAAGACCGACTGGGTAGGTGACGTCCGAGGAGGGTATCCACAGCCCGTCTCCCCTTTAGCTAAACAAGGCAGCTCCATCGGGCATCAGTCAAATAGCTTGGTCCCAGGTGTCATGGCTCCCCTGAGTTCTCATTGTATCCCAATGCTCCTATCTCCCAATGTTTGTGTCTCCTCGGCTTCTGTGACTCCTCAGTGTGTTTCTATCCCTCCTGGTGAGCATCTACCAGAGTTTTCTAGGAATCTGCGGTCAGTGGCTCATCAGGGTCTTCCAATGCACCTGTCTCCCGGTGTCATATCTCCAAGGGTGGGCTTCTTTTGCTATCACTGACTCCCCAGTATCCATTTCTCCCATGTCAGTGTCTCCCTCTGTCCCTGTCTCCCCATGTCCCTGGTGTCTTCTGATGTACAAATCTCCCAGTGGCCAGTGGTCTCATCCAACTTTCTCAGTGAGTGCCCATGTGTTTGCCTCCTTAGTACTTGTGACACCCCAGTGACTCCTGGCGTCGTTGTGTCCCTGTCTTTCTCGTGTCCTGTCTGCCACTGCCCCTGCGTCCCCACTGCTAGTGAATTCTGGTGTCCCTGTCTTGTGACGTTCTTGTACAGTTTCCCACTGTACTTATCTTCCCAATATTAGTGATACCACAGGGTGGCCCAGGGTCCATGTTTCTCAGTGCCTTCCATGTCTGTGTCTCCCAGTATCTTCCTGTGTGTTTCTGTGTCTGTTTTGCAAAATATATATGTGTACTTGTCAGCTTTTTAAATGATTGCACTTATAGAATCTCAGAGCGGACTCCATCATAAAAACAAAGTCTGCCTACCAGGGATCTTTTTGCCTTAAGTGGAGGTACCAATGCTGCATTTTCCATTTAAAACAGTAATTCTTTGCTTATGACCTTATGTTTCATTCTGTGGTACTAGAAGAAACTTGAAAAGTTGGGGCCTTATTTATGAAGGACTTGCGCCGCCGATGCGTCACTTTTTCCCATGTTAAAAGTGACGCACCGGCGGCGCAAGTCCTTCATAAATAAGGCCCTAGGTGTTTTATTTTTGGAGAACAAAACAACGATGACCTGACTGAGGCACAGGGGTGTTTCTCCCCGCGCCAGGGCCAATGTGCATTATCCATATACAGGATGCCATTTCTCGGATGGCGCTCGCGGGTATGAAAAATGGATATGGGCACCTTGCCATAAATAGTACTAAAGCCCTAAGGTACCACCTCCTGACCACCTTGTTTGATTTTTAACAAATCATGTCATCTCATAGTGTGCCTCTGTTCCTTAATCTGCCTTCCCTGAAAGTGCTTTGCAATGAGCAGTACTCCCCTTTATGTACAGCTTACACAGTACTTGTCCTTTTTGAAAAGCTTACAATGAGCACTTTTAAATAGCTTCCCAGAACAGACTAATTATGTGTTCAAGAACTGGCTGTTATATTTCTTCCTTAGTTCCTATATAGATCCCAGTACATTTAAAATAATATTTAGTGATGAAAATCGTACCAATTTTATTTTAATTTCCTACCATTTCTTCCAGTACATGCTACTCATGTTTTACCTGCCAACAAGCTTCCCCCTCAAGTCTCAGGGTAAGCGGCTCTGCTTTTATTCGCTGCGATGACTCGCCAAAGAAGGGAACACCAGGTGGCACCTGGTAGATGAAGGCCCCTGCACCGGAAGTGATATCACTAGAGATATCCTGCCTCATTGGAGGTCTTTGGCCCCCCAGCTCCTGTATGAAGGGTTGAAGAGATGAGGGAGGTGGGCAGCCTGGCAGGGGAAGCCACAAATCTCTATTAACCAACCCTGGTCTTGTGGTTCCAAGATATGAAAGTCAGAAACTAGACCGTGTCACTGACTGCTGGCAGTGTAACATACTAGTGAACATATATAGCCACCTTCCCCTTGGCCATGTAACTTATCGTAGACCACCACCTGGAAGTTTGTCATTCTCAGTTACAAACAGCCCATGCAACTACATATTTTCTATGAGTTCCACTGGGAACTGTGCCAGACCGCCGTCCTTGTATGCTGAAACCGCCTTCCTTGTATGCGATGGATTGATGTAAGCCATAGGTTGGATGTGTCCACAGCATCTTGGCACTTCTCTTGATGCAGGCATGTGATTTTTGACCAGAAATGCCTGCATAATCACATCCAATGCCTGGAAAGCCAACTATTGGAATCTATTTGGGCCTATTCACATACGTAAATTTACATGAGTACATTTGCTCACGTGTAAATCGACTACTGCACTGAGGTGTAAAACTGCAGTTTTGTGCTATCCATCATTACCAAGTGCAGATTTACATCTAAGAGTAGACTTGCATGTCTCTAACCCCTAACTTTAGGCATCTAAGCCTGAATTTACAAGTGTAACTTTATATACATAGGTGGAGATCTCCACCTCTGTGGTTAAGATCTCCCTATAGAAAAATGTAGGTAAAATTATTGAAGTTTGCTATATTTTTTACAAAAATTAAATAGTTTAATATTAAATATAAATGTACATTAATTTTAAAATACATATTAACATAGAATATATCAAATGAAATATTACAGCATTTAAGCACCTTTAGGGCCTCATTACGATGGCAGTTGGGTTCCCCTAAACCGCGTTCAGAACCTTTGTTTCCGACTCGGGGGGCCAATTCTGATCTCGCTCCGAAGGGCTCCAAATCAGATGCGGAATTGCCTAAATCGATCAGGAGCCCTTGTTCTCAACCGAATCGTTCTCTGTTCCGAACGACCATGTACGATGCCTTAAAAGCCTTAGCGCTGACCAAATTGGTCCGGAAGGCACTGGGAGAGATAGTGCCCTCCAGCCAGAGCTGATTCATACAGCTCTATGAAGTAGGTATTCCAAGCGAGCAAGTACGATGAACGATTCGGACAGCCTTTATGTTTCAATTTGCCCGGATCAAAAAGGCTGCCGGAATCGGTCATTGGGAGCAGGCCCCCATTCACCCGGGGCCCTCAGAATCGTGCCTGTAGAGTACCCATGGATCCAAGGGGTGCCCGCCACAGGGTGCATGATTATCCCCAACCACCCCTTTTGTCAATGCAAGCCTGTGTGCGCGTTCGGTACACAAGTCCAACCTAATCGTATCTGGATGCACTCAAATGCATCATACTTGTTCGGTCAGACTCCCCTGACATGAGTCATACGGAAAGTATTCCGGACACGATTCGGCCCAATGCTTTCTGAACGAGAGCAGAATCGGCCTCTCGGCCGGAAACATTTCCGACCAAACGATTACGATGTACTCGGTCGGAAGGGGAACTGTTTGATCATTCCAAATTGGTTCCGACTGGCATTTGGAGACTCTGAGACAGTTGATACTGAATCGTACAGGTCTACGGACCGCGTTTCCGACCGTCAGATTACGATGTTGGATTTGGACAGCCTTTTTGACTAGGCCTGTCTGACATGAAAAGGCTGTCAGAAACTGCCTTTGGGGGCCCGTCGTAGGCCTCCCTTCATCCTGAGGCCTCCGGTGGGGGTCTGTGGAGGTACCCAAAGGACCCTGCTGTAAAACCATGCACAGTGTGGCAGACACCTTGGGGTGCCACCACTGGGTGCAAGGTTTCCCGCAAACACCCTTTCTTTCAATGGGAGCCTGTGTTGTCGGTCGTTACACAGGCTCCCATTGTAGTTAATGGGAGACTTTCCGATCACCGTTCAGAAGCATCATTATCGGTCGTGCGGACTCGCCGAATGTGAGTCGGTCAGAACCGATTCTGACAAGGAGTCGGTCGCTTTGCTTTCCTACCGATATCGTAATGACACCCTAAATGTGTATAAAATAATGATGTAATTTTATATATTCATTTAATTTATACATAATATTTAATAAAAAATTCCCACCTACAGTAACATTCTCATTGTATTAAATATGCATGTGTTAAATGTTATGTGTTGAATTCATTTAATTATTTTGCATTTTTAGCTAAAATAAAAGGTTTCATTTAATTAAATTTAAGTTTATCATTACATTTTAAAATAATAAAATAATTGTTTTAAAATGTGTGTATCTTTCTGACTTCTCTCCCTGGTGGGCGACCTACATCTAAGCTATCCTTCAAAAATATGTGGGTAGCGATTTAACCCCCAAATTTGCAGCAGGTTTGTGGAAGGAGGGCTGTATAAGTTATACAGTTGCAAAATAACTTTCTTGAAATTTGCATAGGCAAAACATATGTATATGTTTACTGTGTTTATAGACTTCGTGTCAACCTGAATCCTCAAAATCTGCTTCATGTGAGTGATATACCAAAGGCTTGTCAGCCAAAAAACAGCAAAATTGCATGAAGAAACACTGAACCAATGACTAACATCAAGACACAGGAGCATTAGAAAGGCCCTAGGAAACAAAAACAAAAACAAACAAGCTGAGGGGAAGAATGCAAAACAAGAAATGTGGTGGCAGTAGTTATGCAGAGATGTGGAGTGAGGAAAATGAAACCTCTTAGGAGATGGGCTGAAAACATCCGAAATGATAAGTCCAATAGATGAAAACACAACAGAGAGAGAATACAAGAACATAAAAGACTAAGGAGTAAAATTAATTTAACTCAGCATGTGAACATAAATCTTACAGAGAAGGTGCGTGTGGCATGTCCTGTCCTACACATACACATACTCTGCTCTACTGTAATCTTCTCTTACTTCAAATACGCACTGCGCGCTCAGTGGTAATGCCCGAATCTCCTCGGGTCTGACGAGGAGTCTGACAGACACCAGCGACAGCAGCACTCACTATCCTCTCACGGCAGAACTTACCGTCCTCTCACGGCAGGCCCTCACCGGCTCGTTGCAGCTGACTCGGAGTCCCTTCTCCCCAGCACTCGTCAGCTGCACTACACAGAGGCCTCTGAGACAGGCCACGCCTATCTTACCGCCCTGCTAAACCCTGCCCACAGGCATCAGCCGGCCACCTCCACCCCACCCTTGTTTGCAGCCTCCACCCTGCTCACCCCACCGCCGGCCTTTTCATCTGCAGCCCGCCCACCCCCGCTGCCAGCCCACCGTGCCCTCTCCCGGTCCTAATACAAACACAAAACCGGCAATTACATCCCTCGGGGCGCTGATGAGAACCATATGCAGGTTATTCTAAAACGGGATCTCTGCCTTGACACTGGGGACCAATTTTAGAACTGCGCACCTCAGCAAATAGATGGAAATTTCACATTTATTTTTTCAGTCCGGCTTCGTAATACTTCAGACATCTGGGACAATGTTATTTTGTCTGCACATAAACGTTTTAGAAGGAGGTTCGTGGAAGGAGGCTAGTGGAAGCCAGTGGATGGATGTGCGGTCGGGCAGAAATGGCTGCCGCAAAGCTCTGACATTTTCGGATTCGGGGGCGTTTTTTTTGTTGAGTGACTAATGACATCAGGGTGAGAATGAACGCAAAAAACACGCCCGAATCCGAAAAAGACGGGGCTTAAAGGGAGTGACACCCCTCTCCTAATATAGCTGGCCAGCATTTACAAGGCCAGCCAATGGAGAAGAGGGGCGAGTTCAAGCCCCCTAACTAAAAAACATTAAATCTTCGGACCGAACTGCGCAAGCGCAGCCTATGGTCCTCGACCCAAAAAAGGAGAGGTAGAGATTTCCACTTTTAGTTTTGTGAATTGCATTTTGCACTAAGTAGTACTGCGTTAGTTCTATTTTATGTCTTACAACATGTAGTTTGTGAATCAGACCAATTGACTTTAAAATATTAAAGTGATAAAAAAGTTTCTTTTGGTATGCCGTGTTTCTTTGTAGAGTTATGAGTTAGCAAAGACAACCGCATGCAATATGTTTGACTTTGCTTCCTATTTCATCATGCACCCCCTAGATCGCCCCACTAGTACTTCATAAGAGTTGAAATTAATATTTTAATTGTAGGATGTGAAGCAATTGCAAAGGTTATGTATGAATATATATGAATAATTAATACAATATTCAATGTTTGAAGGGCAATGTGTAGAAGGAAGCCTTAAGATGCTGTTCACAATGAACTCCTATTGTGATTTTTAAGTGGGCCAGATTAGCTTCTGGTGCCCACATGCCGTTCACTGCAGTCATATTATACTAAGAACAATGGTTCCTGTGGAATTATAAATATAATATCTAGATAATTACAGGGCCTAATAATAATACCAACCGAGGGTTGTACGGATGTCACAGAGCGAAGAAAGGCTCAACCACACTAGAGGTCATATCAAATTATGATTTCTATTGTTTGCAATAAAGAAATATTTTTCGTATATACAACAGTTTCGAATTCCAGACAATTACAGTGTATTGTGTCCCAAGTGTATAACAAGAACAAGAACAAACACAATTACATGACATACAGTGAATAGTTATGTACAGTGAGCCAAGGAATATACGTTCTGAAACAAGAAAAAGCGACCAATTAACAATTTATACACAATAATGCAGCAACATTCTTAATTTATAGGTGCTGTCTCTCAGGTTCGCTTTTAGAATAGCGTCGACGGGTTTCGACCCCGCTTTGTATTTGGGGTCTCATCAGGACCAACAGATTAATGGGACATCTGAAATGGGTAAAGAGAGAGGCCAATAGGTGCCTGAATGTTGTGCCCAGAAGCAACAATATGGACAGGTTGGAGGGTCGTCATTACCTTCAAGTTACGTGGTGTAAACCCAGTGAGTGAATCAATTATAAATATACTCACAGTGAACCCGGCCGGGTTCTGCAATGAGACATGTAACAACAGGAGAGGCAAACTAAATTAAATTAATTTGAAGGAAGGAAAACGCCAAAATGCCATTGTTAGCTTAGGTAATGGAGAGCAACTCACCACTGCTGGCGATGGAAGCCTCGAGAATATCTTCGGGTGTATTAATTAGCCCGTGCAAAGTAGTTATTCCTCGCAATCCGAGTTTATTTCCACAATGGGAAATGTGTCCAGGAAAATGCCTGTTAAGAACGAGGTTTCAATTCAGTTTGTTTCTCCCGTTTGAGCACATTGTTAATGGTGCTAAGCCAGCTAGCAACTGTCTAAGTAGAATCGCTGGCATGTCTCTAAGTACGTGAAATTACTCGAAAAACTATGTGGGGCTTACCTGGGAACTAGACAGTTGCTAGCTGGCTTAGCACCATTAACAATGTGGTCAAACGGGAGAAACAAACTGAATTGAAACCTCGTTCTTAACAGGCATTTTCCTGGACACATTTCCCATTGTGAAAATAAACTCGGATTGCGAGGAATAACTACTTTGCACGGGCTAATTAATACACCCGAAGATATTCTCGAGGCTTCCATCGCCAGCAGTGGTGAGTTGCTCTCCATTGCCTAAGCTAACAATGGCATTTTGGCGTTTTCCTTCCTTCAAATTAATTCAATTTATTTTGCCTCTCCTGTTCTTGCATGTCTCATTGCATAACCCGGCCGGGTTCACTGTGAGTATATTTATAATTGATTCACTCACTGGGTTTACACCACAGTAACTTGAAGGTAATGACGACCCTCCAGCCTGTCCATATTGTTGCTTCTGGGCACAACATTCAGGCACCTATTGGCCCCTCTCTTTACCCATTTCAGATGTCCCATTAATCTGTTGGTCCTGATGAGACCCCAAATACAAAGCGGGGTCGAAACCCGTCGACGCTATTCTAAAAGCGAACCTGAGAGACAGCACCTATAAATTAAAAGTGTTGCTGCATTATTGTGTATAAATTGTTAATTGGTCGCTTTTTCTTGTTTCGGAACGTATATTCCTTGGCTCACTGTACATAACTATTCACTGTATGTCATGTAATTGTGTTTGTTCTTGTTCTTGTTATACACTTGGGACACAATACACTGTGATTGTCTGGAATTCGAAACTGTTGTATATACGAAAAATATTTCTTTATTGCAAATAATACAAATCATAATTTGATATGACCTCTAGTGTGGTTGAGCCTTTCTTCGCTCTGTGACATCCGTACAACCCTCGGTTGGTATTATTATTAGGCCCTGTAATTATCTAGATATTATATGTATAATTCCACAGGGACCATTGTTCTTAGTTTAAAATACTTACCTAGGTTCCTTGTGAGTTGGGTTCCCTTGTTTCCTCTTTTTTGTTCACTGCAGCCAAACCTCTGCACTTTGTGCTTCATTTTTAGGATCCATCATTTAGAGTCATTCTGGAGTCTGCTGTATTAACTTCCAGGGCATTTGACATTTCTCACTGGGGTTTGTGGTGAGAAATGTCCAGGTAGATTTGCAAGCACCTTTATTTACCTTTCATAGTTATCCCCTCAAATTGCAGGGAGAATTGCTCAAAGTGCATTGTGCTCATTTGATACAGTGACAGGTCAAGAGCCTCTGTCTACTGATTATTGATATCTGCTTTTGGGTATGTTTTCAATTGTATTTTTATTCTTTTTCTTCATTTTGTACACTGTTGATCTAATTTTATGTTATGTAAGTATTTTCTACATCACCCACTTCCCTACCTCAGACCCCGCAGGAGTCACTGCATGTACTGAGCTGTGCGACTCAGGGGGTCATGCCAGCAGTGGCTGTTCGCAGTCCACCACTACAGGCAACACAACTTTTATTCCGGTTTTTCCGCCAAACCCATAGACCGTGTGGGGCTTTAGGAGTAAGCTGATCATCCTCATGAGGAAAAAAAAGAGCCTTCCTGGATTCATACTCAAGTTCAAGGGCAGCAGGGGCTCCTTTTTCAAAACATGGAATCGGAGATGATTATCACTCAGTGTTGTGGTGTCAAAGCAATGGCAACACAATTAGTAGCCGGTGCATGCCTATAATAAGGTAAGAGGCCACAGGGATAATTTGAGAAAATATCTTCAGGAGAAATTTAGTGAAAACAAGTAAAAAGTTATAGAGACCTTCCACTCCCAAGGTGCATTCCTAAGCATTTCATGTTGCTATGATTGTTAACATTGAAGTTCAGCTCTGTGTTGACCCTAGTAGTCACATGACCATCTATAGTACTGTTTCATATGATTTCCATCTGTACCTTCCTTCTATAGGTCGCCTCAATGTGAAGAACGAGGAGTTGGAAGGCATGTTAAAGGAAGCGGCTGGACCAATTAACTTCACTGTATTCCTCACGATGTTTGGGGAGAAACTGAAAGGTATGTGCAATGCCTTATTCCCATGACTATCTTTAAAGAAAGATGCTTACCCTAAACAAGACAGCGCTCAGTTCCCATTCCTGTCCATTTCAGGTGCTGACCCAGAAGAGACCATCCTGAATGCCTTCAAAGTCTTTGACCCGGAAGGCAGAGGTCTTTTGCGATCTGACTAGTAAGTGTGATTCATTGTGTGTGGATAGCTTTTGCACATAGTCAAATACCATGGCCTATTACCCATTTTCTTTTACCATGCTTCAGCACATCAAGATTCATAAACAGACAAGATCATACACATAAAATGAGACTTTGCATATGTTCAGTTTCCTCTGCATCCCTGAGCTCTTTTGAATAAAGGTGATCCTCTCCTAGGGTTAGTTATGGTTGACTTCATCTGCTTTTGTTTCTATTTTAAGCTATGTTTTACTATAAACACCTTGTCTTTGCATTCTAACCCAGCCTGTGTGGTTATGTTTGCCATTTGTTACCCTCGATGGAATCAATTGGTTTGTAAGTTCCGTTAAGTGACTTATTATGCCCCAACTCAATGTGTAGTCAACAGACAAAGGTAATGCAATACATTAAATACATTCTGTGTCAAGTCAGGCTCAAAGTAGAAAATCAAAGTTTGAGAAAATGAAGTTGATGGAAGCCCAGGTCATTCTATGCGCAAGTTGGAAAAACGTGCTGAATGACTGGCTATTGAAGATCAGTCCAGGTGAAAAAGTAAACTACTTAAAACACAAAAAATGACTCTAAAAACAAGAAAGGAATACATTATAAAATTCACTAGCAACATTCAGGGGCAACAAGTCTGTTTACTATTTCTATTTTGGCATTAGCACTGAGTGCAACCGCAGAGCATGCTATGGAGAAGAAGAGTTCCCCAGTAATAGTGCGTAAAATAAAACTTCAGAGGAACAGATATGAATAAAAGAGAAGAGGAGCAAGAATTATCATCGATGACAGAGTGCATGAGAATGGGCAAAATACAGCAGCACGTCTCATTTGTAATCTTCCAGCTAGAATGGGCTCTGTCCAGCGTCGATTGGTAACGCGGGCATACGGGCAATGCCCGAGGGGCCGGTGTCCGAGTGCTGCTGTGGGCCTCTTTTTTTAGCAGTCTGGGGGGCCATTTGGGCGCTGTCTCTATTGTTCAAATACAGCCAGCGGCCCAGTAGGTTCCTAAGTGGCCTTTCTAGAGGCAGATGGGCGCTCATTACTTCCGTTTGGCAAGAGGTGTCACTCCCTTTGTCTCCGTGGCCGGCCCAATAATGTATCACATACTGAATGGTGGCAGGGGGCCTGAGTAGAAGTGGCCCAACTTGTTTCACCACTGTAAACTAATGCATGCATTTTTTTATACCCCCTCCTAAATTTTTTTATATAAGATTACGCCAAAGCAGTGATTTGAGGAGTGATTATGCAAATGTGGGCCGATTCTTTTTTTTTTTTTTTTTTTGCGTGCCCGGGCCGATTTTCAATCCCAATCCAACCCTGGCTCTGCCCCTCTTCTACGCACGCTTAATGGGCTGACGATTCACAAAAGAATCATCTTTAAAGTTTGCTGCCTGACTCAGAAGTCCTTGAAGTCAATGAACCAAGCTACCTTTGCTACAAAGCTTGTCCACTATCGTCCTTGCAGAACTTTGAGATCTAACGATAAAACCTTGCTCTCAGTTCCACGTATCACTAAATCTCGCTCGGGAGGAAGATCCTTTTCTTCTCTGGCTCCTCTATGGTGGAGCAAGCCCCCATTTCAAATAAGCAATGCTAAGATCATTTCAATTTCAGAAAACTTCTAAAAACATTGTTATTCTAGGCCTAATCAGTCTGATCCTCTTCTTATAAGCTGCGCTGCAGCGAGATACTGCTCCCTGGGTGGTTTGTGCACATTATAAATTAAATTAACATAACATAACAATGGGTGGGAGGGATTATTGAGGGTTGAGGGAGTAAGAGAGGCAGGGGCACATGGATATCCCTGTTTTCTTTAAAAAATGTTTTAAAAATTGCCTTAATGAACTTATTGAATCTGACTTGATGATGCAACAAAATGTACAATATTCATGCATGCCCTATTCATAACTCATAAATCACTACACTCAACGGGGCCAACACATCTGATCCAAAATACCAATTGGTATATCCCTACAAGATCTCTGCGCTCCTCAGAAGCCAAACTGATTCGCATTCCGTTGGCAAAAAAAGCCAATTGGGGCGGCAGGAGCTTTTTTGTAGGCACTCCCAAGGCATGGAATGCCCTTCCACTTTCTCTTAGAGGCACAACAGAGCTGCTCGTTTTGAGAAAGGCCCTAAAAACCTGGTTGTTCAACTCTTAAAGCTCAAGGCAATGCTACTACCAGCCTCTAGGGGGACATCTCACATAGTGCCAGGACGCCTTTGGGCAGCAGTGTGCTCTATAAATGTCATTAACATTAACATTAACATGGTTAAAACGGGATGTTGAAGGACTGGTTCTCTTCAATGTTATCCACCAATTACGTTCATATTCATTCTGAGACATAAAGTGCTTACTACAATGTTTCATTAGCGTTTTTAGTACAAACACAAAAGAATAATTCTACTTCAAATTATTGTTGCATTGTCCAACTTGTTGAGCCCAGTTTCATCAAAACCTTTATTCAAAGACATTGGCGTACTTCTAGCCAGAGTCAACCCTTGTTTGGCAGATTGTACCGCTTCTCTTTAGGGCTCCGTTAGCAAGTATACTGTACTTATTTGGTCAATTTGCTTAGGATTCTCGAGATTATATTGGTTCGAGTACACTTGATATTGCTCTGTTTCCCGTTTAGAGTTGCGATTTTATAAAGATAATGTTGGCCAACTTATCAGAACATGCAATAGCGGGCATCCCGTGTTATTTCACGGATTCACCTTATCTTGAAGCAGAAATAAAAAAGAAGGCATATTTGAGATGACATCTAGTCCACTCAGCATTAGGTACAGTGCAGCATGCTCTTATTAATTAAATTGACATCTCAGTTTAAATCCTTACATAGCTCAATGGAGAGTACACAGGCCTGTTCACAGTTATCCATTCATGCTCGTCTGTTCAATATAGGAAGTGCCCAGAGTGCAAACTAAAGGACACCATGGTGAGGACTATGCCATATGGTCTGATCTCGAATCTTCATCTGGCCAGTAGTAATTAAAAGTCAGAGTTTTTTGGCATGAAATATGGTTCCAGGAGCTACTGTTGAATCTGAAGGCATGTCAGGGGCATCACACCAATTTCCCCTTCGCTCCTCAACAGGCCTAACACTTCAGAGTCTGTTATTTACCCTTGGTTTCTTATAACGTATTGAGTGAACTACATTTTTTCTTATGCCATGACTGGTACATGGTAACAATGGCTTCCATTAAAACACATTTCTTATGTTACTCTGAAAATGTGACCAGATCCAGCCCTAATGAACCACTTCAGGGCATTACCGCCACAGGCCAAATGGTGTAATGCGCAGACGACCTCGCACCACTGAAGACCCCTCCCAGCAGACACAGCAGCAAGAAAGCCTCTTGGTTCACCGACGAACTTAAGAACTCCAAGAAGTACTGCCGCACCCTCGAGAAAGCCTGGCGCAACAACCAGACCACAGACAACATGACTGCCCTCAAGCACGCCACCCGCAAACACCACCAGCTGATCCGCACTACCAAGAAGACAGCATTCAAAGAACGACTGGACAACAACGCCCACAACAGCAAGGAACTCAGCATCGTCAAAGAGCTCTCCAACCCCAGCGCCGGAAACAACGACATCACTCCCTCGCAAGACCTCTGTGACTCTCTCGCCTCGTTCTTCCACCGCAAGATCGCTGAAATACACAACAGCTTCGGCGCAACAAGGACGCACCCAACCACCGAACCTACGCCCCCCACCACCACCCTCTGCGCCTGGACCCCGGTCAGCACTGAAGACACCACCCGCACAATGAACACCATCCACTCCGGATCCCCAACCGACCCCTGCCACCACCACATTTTCAACAAGGCCGACTCCATCATCGCACCCCAACTCCGGGACATCATCAACGCCTCCTTCAACAACGCCACCTTCCCAGAAAGCTGGAAGCACGCCGAGCTCAGCGCCCTCCTGAAGAAACCAACAGCGGACCCCACCGACCTCAAGAACTTCCGCCCCATCTCGCTCCTCCCTTTTCCTGCCAAAGTCATTGAGAAGACCGTCAACAGACAGCTTGCTGCCTTCCTCAAGATGAATGGATCCCTCGACCACTCGCAATCCGGCTTCCGCGCCAACCACAGTGCCGAGACCGCCCTCATCTCATACACTGACGACATCAGATCCCTGCTCGACAACGGGGAAACAGCGGCCCTCATCCTCCTGGACCTCTCCGCAGCGTTCGACACTGTCTGCCACCGCACCCTAGTGCAACGCCTCAGCAACATCAGAATCCAAGAGAAGGCACTGGAGTGGGTCATCTCATTTCTCGCCGGAAGAACCCAGAGAGTCCGCCTCCCCCCGTTCAGATTCAAGGCCACCGAAGTCATCTGCGGCATACCACAGGGATCATCACTCAGTCCCACCCTCTTCAACGTCTACATGAGCCCCCTCGCAGCAATCGCACGCAAACACAATCTCAACATCCTCTCCTACGCCGACGACACACAGCTGATCCTCTCCCTCACCATAGACCCAGCCACCGCCAGAGCCAGCCTACACGAAGGGATGAAAGACGTCGCCGAGTGGATGAAGAACAGCCGCCTGAAACTGAACTCAGACAAGATGGAAGTTCTCATCCTAGGATCATCTCCCTCCGCCTGGGACGACTCCTGGTGGCCCCCTGCCCTGGGCACCACTCCCAAGCCAACGGACCACGCACGTAACCTGGGCTTCATCCTGGACTTCTCCCTCTCGATGACCCGACAAGTCAACGCTGTCTCATCATCGTGCTTCAACACCCTGCGCATGCTCCGAAAGATCTTCTGATGGATCCCCACCGAAACCAGGAAGATGGTCACACAGGTGCTCGTCACCAGACGACTGGACTACGGAAACACCCTCTATGCCGGAACAACAGCCAAACTTCAGAAAAGACTCCAACGCATCCAGAACGCCTCCGCACGACGCGTCCTGGACATCCCCCGACACAGCCACATCTCCGGCCACCTGAGAGACCTGCACTGGCTCCCCGTCAGCAAGAGGATCACGTTCAGACTCCTCACCCACGAACACAAGGCTCTCCACGACCTGGGTCCCAAGTACCTCAACAACTGCCTGACCTTCTACACCCCCACCCGCCAGTTAAGGTCGACCAGCCTCGCCCTCGCCGCCGTTCCAGGCATCCGCAGAGCCACCGCCAGTGGAAGATCCTTCTCCTACCTGGCAGCCAAGACATGGAACTCCCTCCCCATCCACCTACGGTTTACCCAGGACCACCTCTCCTTCAGGAAGGAACTCAAGACCTACCTTTTCGAGCAGTAACATACCCCTCCCCCCCCCGAGCGCCTTGAGACCCTTCCGGGTGAGTAGCGCGCTATACAAGTGTCATGATTGATTGATTGATTGATATTTCTGATGTCCAGTCACATATTTTGTCAGTGGGTGTGGGGAGGGAGGTTCACTATAGTGCATGCAATAAATTGGATGACAAACATATTGCATCCACTATATCGACTAGCACAATATTGTCAAGATAAGTAGATGAGGAGTTAAGCAGAGTAAATCTATATTTACAATTACTTAAGTAGTGTGAAATACAACGCGTTTGTTAACCTCAATATATTGACACACAACCGTTATCGTTTTAGGCAATTTTTTTGTCTGTTTCCCAACATAGGCTTCTTAGAGGTAGGGCAGTAAAAGTCGTATTAACCCTTACTGTATCATATTCTGCTTATGCATGAATGAAATGCATGCTTTATAAACAGTTGTGTATTCGGTACCAGCACATGTGGCCATGCAATTGTTCAACAAATGCAAGGCAAAACCACAAAGATTGCTCCCAAAATTTCTTCTGAATCCCGTATTCTGGTTGATTTTTCTTCTCCATCTTTGAAGGTCTTGCTTGTTTTATGTGTATTTGTTCTCAAAATGTATATTGTTTAAATAGTGATTCATAGTTATGAAGTGCCTAATTTATTTCCTGGTGGATGGCCCGCTGTTTTGCCAGGGCCACAGAGTAAGTTACTCCGTCACCCTGGTAGAGGGACCACTTGCCAGATTTATAAATGAACTCCAAGCTCATGGTCATTTATAAAACATTTGCCAGGAACCACTGTCATGGCGGTTCCTGTCAATGCAATTTGCTGTTTGGTGCAGGACTCTGTCAGCAGTATGAAGGTCTGCACCAAACAGTTTTCTTTTTTTATTTTCAAAAAGAAAATCCCAAACTGGATTTTCTGTTTGAAAAGAAAAATGAAAATCCACCCCTTGCCATGGGAGTCATCTTCAATGCAGAAGGGAGCATTTAGCAGTTTTAACTTCCCAGTCCTGCAAGGGTTTTCCTGGCGGTGACGGGCAGTGAACTGACCTCGAATTCCGCCCATCTAAATTTGGCAGGCAGAATTACAGGCCTGCCTCTGATGGCCCTTACACTGCAGGGCCTCTGAGGGGTTTCATCATAGCAGTGATAGAGTAGTCTCTGATGTGATTAAACCTTTTTTCTGTGCTTTATGTATACTCTTTTGCAGTTGCGACAGAGTTTACATACCACCAAGATATAAATCAGGCTCTAAGCTACAAACTCAAATGTATTCAAATAATTTTTTTCAGCTCTTCATAGATCTATTAGGAAAACAAGAAAATATAATTGCTTGTGTTTTCTTTGTAGCATTCGAGAAATGCTGATGACGCAGGCCGAAAGATTTTCCAAGGAGGAGGTATGGTGAAGCACTTCCATCAGTTTTGCTTATACTTGCACACACTACTGTAATATTGCTCTGTAAGACATGAAGGTCTGCATTTCCTGTATAAAACTGTTTGTCTGATTTTCTTACTACAATCTGTGACATCAGCACTCAAATGTAATATGAGATGTGCCATCACTATTGAAATGTAATAAGAATATGACTTCACTACTGTCTTAAAATAATTTATTAGAATTGAGTTATGTGAAATCATAGTGTTGAAAGGAGCTTCCCAAGCAGAGCATCAACTTCCACTAACAAAATTATAGGATAGTGAAAAACACCTTTTGTTTTCCACTCTTCTGGAATTTCTGTCTTGAAGATCGACTGTCATTAGCATATACATTATATGATAACATGGTTATTTATTATACTGCTTAATCATAATATTAGAAATTTGCCTTTAACTGCACAGATGAATGCAGAATGTCCCAAAGTGGGTGTTTGTTTCAGAACAACAAAAGCAAATGGCCCTAATACATGGGGGGTTTTCTTTCTGCATATTGTCAATTGTTTTTTTTAACTGCCCAGGTTTGCCATGTTTGTTTTCAGAGGTTTAATGACAATAATAGGAAAATACCACCTGAATTAAGTGCAACTGAGTGACCAGAAAAAACATGAAGCACAGCACTTAAAACAAATAGTTTTCAATTGTTTAACTTCAAATTCAACTAAGAATTAGGAAATTCTATTAATATATTTTTTTTATTTGTATTTGCACTGCTCCTGTCCTTAGTTGCTACTTGATTTTTTCCCATTACAGTATGGTGATTCTGTGTTTTTGCTTCTTCTGCTGAAACTGCCTTTGGACCCAATTTATAGTATTGCAGTATTTACTCTCTCCTTCAGGGTGGCGGAGAACATTACATTTGCCACCCTGGTGGACCTAAGACTACCATATTTCAATTTTTCTGTTCTTCACTGCCAGGCTTTGTGGCAGTGATGGACTGGCAGTGATGCACAGAAAAAATGGAAATCAGACCGTCTGCCCTAAATAGGGCAGATGGTGTTATGCCTTTTCTGTTACGGACAGTACTATGTCAAGCCGCCGGAGTACGCTTTCCATCAATGGGGGCACTCTAGACAGAAAGTTGATGGTTCTCCAACTTAAAAAAGGGCATGCGGACTGAGAGTTTGGCGGACAGGCTATTCTGTCACATTTGGTTATTGTTTTTGGCACATGACACTTTGAATGTTTATGCAGTTTGACCAAATGATTCTGTTTTAGGCAACTTCTGTAATCAAGCACTAAAGATTATGTGAAAGCACAGGGGCACCTTATTGTTCATTTGCACGATGGTATATGATGTTTACAGTTTTGTTGAATTGTTTTATGGCCTATATTATGGTCTACGATGGACAGTTTTTTAGGTACTTGTGTGTTTCAGTATATAGACCATGTGTAAGCACCTAGGCCCTTTATTGTACATTTGCACAATGGCACATAATGTTTACACTTTTTATTGTATATCCTTGGGACTACTTGATCATTATAAGTTACTGTTACTATGATTAATGAATGGCTGCGATGAAAAATGGGTATATGTGGTATCAATGTTCCAGTACGGCATGTAACCATTGAAACGTTTTTTTGCGTACAGGTGCATATCAATTGGCGAAGTAGGGAAATGAAAATGGCCTGGTTAATTAACATATCTAATTGAAATTAATTTTTTAATGGCCATGAATTTTGTTAAGCAAGCAATAAAGAATAACTTTGTCACATTTGTGAGTGCCATGTCAGCCAAACTCTAAATCAGTCCCTTAGCCTCCTCTTTAGCCACATCTTTACACATAATAAGACAGATTCATTAAGACACCTACAATCTTAAATAAGTATGCAAAGGCCTCTGTGCCAGTGATTAGAGATTCAGCTGATGAAGGTGTATATGAAGAGAGTTCAGAGAGGGTTCCTTTTACCACAATTGGTATGCACATTACATATCAAACTATTAGACCGGGCGATCATGGATGCTTCAGATATCTCACCATCGATATTTAGAAACTGAATACTACAGATAGGACTGCATGGCGATATCTTGTTGCGATATGCACACAACACAATATACCAGAACCTAATGATATTATTATTCTTTATGTGGGCTAAACTCAGGAGACAATATAAATCTTGAATAAAGCTGAGCTTACAACTTGAGAGAGACCGAGAGCTAACATAGAGGGTAATACCTATTACCGATGCAGAAGGACCCAATTAACTTTGCTATGTGTGCTATAAGAACAGCCAATATTCTTTTTTCCAATATCATTATTCACACACCACCATTATTATTTACATACTGTTCTATCGTATAATACATTATATGGACTTTACTATTACTAAACAATAATAATAATAGCATTATTCATTATTGGTCTTTTAGTTTTTTATGTTATTTGTATTATTTATATCAATGTATTTTCTTATTGCTGGGAAATATGAATCGGCACAACTTGACACTTTTTTTTTTTTAATTCTAGGTTGATCAGATGTTCACAGCTTTCCCCCCTGATGTCACTGGAAATCTGAACTACAAAAACCTTGTGCATATCATCACCCACGGTGAAGAGAAAGAGGATTAGAAGTACTTCAATTCCATGCCTTTTCCCTAAAATGTGCTGTATCTTGTTGTTGTGTCGCCGTCCTACCTGTTCATCCACTTCCACCTATTTTAAGTATCTCGACTAGCTACGTCTAAGCTACTTCTGGTCTGCCTTTCAGTTCATTCAATGAATCTACTTTTCAAATCTTTCAGAATGTATATGAATGTAATTGTTTTTTTTGCAAGAGGAACTCCAAACCTTTCCAAGGACAATTGTACAATGTGTAAAATAAAGATCATTTCTTTACATGAAAGATGTTGTACTCTATGCTGTGTGCGTATGTAGGAATTATTATTTAAGATCATCAGCTAAATATGTAAATAATTTCTATTTAGATTATTTTGTCATTTATTTTGCTGAGGAGATAGCCTGAATATCTGGTACGAATCTCGCCCTCCTTGGCCTACACTGCAATCTCTTGAATTGTACATATACAGATTCCTGTGATAGCTGTGGGCCAACCTTTTTCTGCTGGAGATAAGACATTTCATGGATATCCACTTTGACACTTGAGGATTCCATAGCGGGTGGCATTAGGTGTATGGGCCCAATTGGGCAAAGAGTCACTTTCCATAGGTGCTAATAAGACTCTTGGAGACTTCCGTGCAATGCACTCATTTTCTTGGGCAGTGGAAATCAAAGATCTGGTTGATGTCATGCGGTGTGGTTGGGGTTGCTCTGGCACTCTGTTGTCACACTGTCACTTTTCATGACCATGGGCATAAAGTGGGATGGATGGGCCTGATTTACTGCCACAAAGAGTGACACTGAATTTTTCAAGTAATTTAGCTCCAAGTGAAGTCAGATTACTTTCTGTAATTCTTTCAGACACATAGTACCACAATAGCAGAATGCTGTACCTCTTCACAGCAGAGGTAACCTATTGAGGATATTGAGCAAGACTTTGTGCTGTTTTTATTACCCCTTCTTTATGCTCATTTATGGCTAATATTGTTTTAAGCAGCCTTTTTCTGTCACTTCTTTATGAGATATTCAAGACTTCACTTTAAGTTACATATCCCAGTTACTAAATAACTACCTACAGTAGGTAAGGATTTCTAGCTCCTGAATATAGGTTCAGATTCCTTGCACAGCATGAGGATCACAGTCTGAAATGTAATTCACTACCATATGAACTCCCCTTAGATCCAAGGTGCAGCCCCAGAAACCTAACTCAGGCTCCTAGCACTCCCTTCTGAACCCGCTGTCATATCCCAAGCACTGCCTCTGAGCTCATTCTCAAATCCCAAACACTACCTTCTGAATGCACCTAAGACCCCAGGCACTGACATCTGAATACAGTCTCAGATCCCATGCTCTACCTTCTACATCACAGTGCAATAATCATCAACTCTCCTTTCACTCATTGACTTTATGGTTGTCTTTCACCCTGTACAGTGCTCCACTGCCTTTTTAGGTCTTGCGACCTATCAATGCGCGCAAGCGCATTGAGCGGAGCGAGAATTCAAGTGCTCGAAATCATTGTCAAACCAAGGCCTTCTTGCGCTGCGGTTTTCATTAAGTTCACGTGAATCACGTGACCAAACAAGCACGCGCATTCACGGCCGCACAGCACATCAAAGGGCTTCGCCCAGCGTGCGCTCTGCGGCTTCTCCTCCCCTAATTAATCATGGCTGGCCGGCCGGCCGTACTTTCAGTTTCCCGGCCGCTCTGCATTATCAGGTACGTGTTACGCATTATTTCACTTTGTCACCGTGCGTGCATTTATTTAATGTTATCCTCTTGTTCATTAGGTCCTATCTCTTGTCTGTATAGCTGGTGCCCTGCTCACATGCACTGAGCTTCATGTTTCAGTATGGCAGCCACTCGCCTAACTTTAGCTACACGCGCACGCTTTTATTTCTGCTTAGAGGATTCACCATAGACCGTCTTTTCAAAACAACCCAACGATCTTCACACAATCCCAGCGTTCTGCAAACACACAGTGTACTACCGTAATTTCCGGGCCCACCGGATGTGCATTGTGTTTGAAACACATTGCGTTTCACTAGCGGGACCACGTTTCATGTTGTGGTTCAGCTGCAGTTACGCCAGTAACATGAAGTTGAGGTGCTGTGTAATATTTAGTATCCCGTCAGGTTCGTGAAACTTCTGCCCTTCAGTTATTTTTGCGCTTCCTTCCTCACTATCGGTGATGCCAACCTCAACGTTACAGAGTCCGCAAAACTCTTTCCAAGCCCCGCCTCTCACTGATAGGTGTGTCTTAATCCAGGTCCCAATGGAATAAACAGACCAGAGCAGCGGCTCGCTAAGACAAGCTGTTTTTTTTTTAAGTGATGTCGCTGTGCATTTTATTTACATTTTATTTTTATGAAATCTTTTTTATTGAAACATACAAAATCTGTACAACAAAGAGCCTTGATAGTACAATCAGAGCTGTGTTTTTCTTTTCCCAACCTTCATAACACCGACTGCTACACATAATACATTCATTTATGGAATGGAACAGAGTGGTCCTTCCTATTCTCAGTTTTTATTTTGCTCCTTATAGACCACAATATGTCTGCCATGCCCCCCAAATTTACTCCCCTTTCTTGGGGGCACCCCCTACTCTTATAGATTGTTAGTTCCGCTTTCCAGCACCAATCCATATCGCTCTTCCCAATCTTCCAATGTAGGGGGAGTGATCGCACCCCACGCTTTTGCTAAATTCCGCTTCTCCACCACCGCGGCCAAAGACAGCCATTGTTTTGTATGTTGTGGGTCGCTGTCCATTTTAAACCAGCACTTGTGAACTGCTAAGCTTATGTCTCTCTTGAAAATGGGAGCCTGATTGACAGCAGCCAAGCTGGTGTGTTGGGATCATGTTTACAAACACTGTGTATTGCGTAAAGAGCAAGCAAATAGATCTAGGATTGGAGGGGAGAGCATCGGTGACGTAGGATGTGGAATTGCGCTCTTCCCAATCTTCCAATGTAGGGGGAGTGATCGCACCCCACGCTTTTGCTAAATTCCGCTTCTCCACCACCACGGCCAAAGACAGCCATTGTTTTGTATGTTGTGGGTCGCTGTGCATTTTAAACCAGCACTTGTGAACTGCTAAGCTTATGTCTCTCTTGAAAATGGGAGCCTGATTGACAGCAGCCAAGCTGGTGTGTTGGGATCATGTTTACAAACACTGTGCATTGCGTAAAGAGCAAGCAAATAGATCTAGGATTGGAGGAGTGAGCATCGGTGACGTAGGATGTGGAATTGAGTTTAGCAATATGTTTCAAAATATCACCTTCTGTCATGGGTTTGACGGACTTGTCTAACAAAACTACAGAAATGCTATCACACCTTTGAAATGTTCTAAATGTGCTAACCAAAGCAGCAATCCCATGGCTTGCATGGACTCTAAAATGTCTATTAAAGTGCCTGTGTAGTCCTCAAAGGCTCTTCTAGATGCAGGAGCTTTGAGGAGGAGAAAGGAATCCATGACATTCAGAGAGGTATGCTGCCAGCGTCAGAGAGGAGGCAAAAGCACACATTTTCATCCTATATGGGAGACCGCGGCACAGTTACCCCTGACTTCACCTGAAGCGGTGGAATAACCACATCAGCATTCGTGTGAGACCTGAACTTCACTACAAATGATTAATCAGTCACAATCAGAATAGATGTGACCTTCCCAAGAGGAGTTTGTTTCCGTGTTCTTAGCAGAGGGTGATTAGTTCCCTCCGCAGGGTTAATCCGAGCCACAGTTAATCTTGATTGCCATCACCTCAACAAACATAGCAGTTATCTCTCAATGGTTACGGGGCACCATAAATATGGAGCTTATCTAACGCTATGACCAACTGAGAATGATGTGCCAATGACTCACTGAGCAATAAGAACTCTGAGCTGGGGCAGCTTGGCTTGACATTTAAGTCTGCTGTGAAACTAACCTCACCATTTGGGTAGGCCATGGAGAAGAACTACTCTCACTGCCCGATTCACATGTCTGATAAGTGCCACCCACAAACAGCAGCCTCATTTTGCCAGGAGGAAGTGATCATTTGCGCGGGCATTGGTCACTGTACCTCAGAGAAGGTCTGCAAAGCACAGGCTGGTGATATCCCAAAAAGCACACAGGACAATGCTAGGTCTTCTGGTGTACCGTGAGGTGGACCAGAGATACAGCACCCTCACACCCCCTCACACCCCCTCACCCTTACACCCTCACTCACCCCCTCATCCTCACCCCCCCTCACAACCCTCTCACCCTCACTCAGCCTCACACCCTCACCCTCAAACACTCTCACCCTCACACCCCCTCACTCACCCTCACACACTCACACACCCACTCACCCTCACCCTCACACCCCCTCACCCTCACACCCTCACACCACTCAGTGCTACAACACATATGTGTGTGTAGGTGCAAATGCAATGTTCTTGGATTTTCGTCACAATAAAATACACTGAACATAATCTTCACAAAATTTATTTACAAACGTTTAAGCTATTGCCATTATAAATTACAATAACCTTTATTTAAGTATTAATTATTTACAAAATTAAAAGCCATTGTTATTTGTAATATCAATACATCTAAGTCACGTAAATACAACACACATTGCATTACAAATGCTATAGGTGTCACATTTGCGAAAGTTAAAACAATTGACATTGTAACTGAGAAAGCTATTAATTTTGCTATTTTTAAAACCAACACATAAATTAAAAAAGTGTCATTTACAATACCAATCGCTCAAACTTTCCTAATGCGAAAAGTTAAAAGTATGGGCATTGTAAATCACAAAACACAAAAATAAAATGTCATTTAGAAAACCAATAGCCACCACCCAAAACAAGCACTGGCGTTGCCAATAGGTCTCGCAGTAGGAAAGTTGGAGCTATTGGTTTTGTAAATGACAAAGCCCTTTATGTTCTTAAAATGAAAACAAAAATAAAAGGCATTGTTATTTGCAATTGTAATAGCTCCAACTTTCCTACTGCGAGACCTATTGGCAACGCCAGTGCTTCTTCAATGTGCTGCCTTTAGAAGAACAGAGTGTCAGATCCAATACACAGCCTCTTGTGTTTGGTCTCAGATCCCATGTGCCTTCTAATGAATAGGATTGTGGATCCCCTTCAGTGCCTAATTAGCAGAATGGCACTTCCATATTATGACTTTCAAATATATTCCTGGGTCCCATCCACATCCTAATGAATGGAATCTCACATTCTGCACTTGCAGCTCAAACACCGTATCCGAATCCATGCACTGCTCCCTCAACATAATCCATGAACCTATGGCGTGTTTCATGACTGCCGTCAATGCCTCCTTAACACAATCTTAGGCCCCATGCGTTGTGCAGTGCCTCCTTCATGGCACAAACTCAGATCCCTGGTTCTAATGCCTGAACACAATTTCAGATCCAATGCACTGTACCTGAAAACAATTTCTGAATTCATCCATTGTTTCTTAACACAATAAATGATGATAAAGTGAACTTTGTGAGATGTATATGCAAGCACCTCTGAGGTCCCATGCAGTGCCTTAGTCACACAATCCCAAGTTCAAGGTACCACATTAGGAGCATATAACTATGGCCCTTGAGAACCTCACTTCAAGCTCCAAGCATTGTACGCTCAGACTCTTAGACATAACAACACTCCCTATGCAGTGCCTCATGAACAGAACCTCAACGACCATGCCCTGCCTCCTTAGCGCACTCTTAGACCTTTTGATCTGTGCACTGCCTCCAAACACACTCTCAGACCCTTGTCACGCTGAATGAACCCTTTTGCAGATCCCATGCACTGCCTTCTGAACAATATGGTCTCATTTCATGCACCTTAGTGGTTGGTCTTCTACCTTCTCCTGACTTCAAGTTTTCTATGTACTGCTTCCTCAACAGAATCTTGATCTCATGCTCGGACCACCAGTTCAGATCCTACTTTCCTGAAAAGGGTTTTGGATTCCATGCTCTGCTTCCTGAACATAATTTCATATCACCTGAACTGCCTCCTCCAAAACACTTTCAGATACAATGAATTTCCTATGATAACAAAAATTCAAGTACCATGTAACACTTCCTAAATACAAGCTAAGATCCGACATACTGCCTCCTGAGCAATAGCAGCCTAACCTTGAGTCTGTTTATAGGTCACAATTCACATCTACCAAAACAATTAAGGTTGTTGAGAAATGGCCCCAAAAGAACAATTGTATTCTCCAATGTTGATACAATATTCAGGTTTCTAGCGACATTGGGCTTCCCCAAACCAAAATAAAAGTATTTTTATCGGAATTTATAACAAATATGTATAAAAAAACAATGATTGTATTATGCAAGAAAAATAACTTAAAGTCAAAATTAGGGGGGCGTGACCAAGACAGCGACCTGATCAGATGCAGGTTCGAGTGGCTCCCCGGCCCTGATACCCTAAGTGGCCCACAAATTGCATGTAACCCCCTTAAATTGCAAATACCTGCCTCCTCCAGCTATCGAGGCGACTGCCAGCCCTTCTTTACAGCGAAGCGGCGGCCGCGCTGGCCCTGGGGACGTCTCCCTCACACGGCAGCAACCCGACGACCGGCAGAAGAAAATGGTGGCCAGGGACGGGTGAAGCTGACCCCACGCAGCAGCCACCAGAACCCCCCAGTGGATTGCCAATAAAGAGTCGGTGGCGGACACAGAGGCGGTGAGGCACAGCATCGGCGGCAGAGAGCGGAAACAAAGGCGGCGGGGGTGACCCCGCGGGGGTGGAAGATCCGGGAAGCCCGGCGCAATGGCGGTCTGAACTGGGCGGCGAGAGCTACGGGAGCCCCCCAGAGGCCAGCACACACCAGAGGGAGGTGGCGGCGGAGACTCCCGGGACCCAAGTGGCGAGGCACATACCTGAAGAGAGTGGGGTCGGACGGTGCCGCGAGGAGTGGCCTGCGCCTGCCGGGGCCCCCAGACGGCCAGCGCGAAAATCGAGGCCCCGGTCGCGGGGCCTACCACGAGTCGGAGCATGGCTTCCCCACGAAGACCCGGAGGGACGAGCAAATGGTCAGGGCGGCCACCGGAGACATCTGCAGTGGCGCGAACGCCCCGGCTGCCCGTGCTCGCCTAGTTAAGATTCAGGAGGAGTTCGGACTGCGAATCCGCAGTGCACCGGGCCCAGGCTCAGGCGACCGCAAAAATCGAGCTCCGTGGTTCGGGGCCTGTGCCGGCCCACGATCAACATCGGGACACAGGGGCAGCGGTGCCCCCAGAGGTCACTGTGGGCACTGAGGTGCTTGGGCCGCCCCCCCCCCCCCTTCCTTGGGCAGAGACAGACACCACCGGGGACGTGGAGGTCCGGGCCCGGACAGGGCCTCCCCAAGCAGCACACGGCTCCAGCTACACTACGGCCCATAGAGCTACTACCGGGAGTTGAGCACACGCCCCCCCTCCTCCCGCACACCCGACCGCCCCAGAGCACAGACGACACGACGAGAGGCAGCGACGGTGCAGGGCTGCGGACACAGCTTACGTGGGCCAGGAGCAGGCGGCAGAGGTGGCCCAGTACTTGATTCGGGCCTTGATTGAACCTGGTGCATGAGGTGAGGGGCAGCGCAGCCGACCAACACCGGGGAGACAGACGCTCTAGCACCGCACAACCCAGGCCCCGGGTGTTAGGGCCGGGACAGCCTACTTATCAGCAGGGGGGGCCTAGGTGCAGAGAAGAGGCACAGAGCAGGACGGCGCTGAGTCCGGTGGCCCGCCCACAGCCTAGGGGCGCAGCGGGCAACATGCAGAGACAAGGTTGGCGACGACTGTCGGTCGCGGGTGGAGATCTGCCCCCGGGAGGTGGCACTGCTGAGAGTCTCAACGCCCGGATGGTGACCGGTCCGGGAGACCTAGAGTCTTGAGGTCCAACCCACATCGCCGAACAAGGGGAAGATCAGAGGTAGGCCTCCAGCAACCCACACCCCTCCCCAGCAGTTAGAGAGCGGCACATCCCCAAAACACTGACCGCCAGGTCGTTGCCTACTACGAAGGGAGCGCGGACCCCGGCCAGCGTTGTCGGCGCAAGAGGCAGACGTCTGCGCGACAGGAGATCCTTAGCTGCTACGGGCCCGGCTGAACTGGGGATTGAGTAAGCGATGGCAAACACGAACCGTAGAGGCGGACGCACCATCACAGAAATGTTGGCCAAAGGTGCATCCAAGGGAGAGAAGAGCCCGACAAAAGAACCCTCGGCGCGGGATGATGGAGAGTCCCCCATTACTAAAACCTTTCTGGAGTCCCTATTTAACTCCCTGAGAAAGGACTTTCAAACGCTTAAGCAAGACATGGCCAGGGAACACAGGGAACTACGGCGAGAGGTGGACGGCCTGGGTGAGCGAGTAGCGGCAGTAGATAAAGCGGACCAAACCAGGAGTGAGGAAGTAGAACAGTTGCAGAAAGAAGTGGTCCGGCTCCGCGAACAGCAGGTTGAACTACAGGCACACGCGGAGGACCTCGAAAACCGCTCTCGTCAAAATAACATACGTGTTCGGGGAGTCCCATCCAAAATGGAAGGTAACAATGTGACAGTCTTCCTACAGAGGCTGCTCCGTGAAGTTCTAGGGGAATCCAAGGAATTCGAGATCCGCATTGACAGAGCGCACCGGGTGGGCCTCACACGCCGGGCGCCAGCTCCCCCACCTGATATTTTGGCCTTCCTACCTGACTTTCCTTTGAAAGAAAGAATCCTGCGGGAGGCCCGCCAGAAACAACCCCTGCAGTTTCAAGGACACTCGTCGGCCCTATATCAAGACCTCTCTGCCATCACCCTGCAGAAGAGAAAGGCATTTTGAGTTGCAACGAAGTTCCTGCGGGACAATGGGACTCCCTACTCATGGGGCCATCCGTTCAGACTCATCTTTAAATGGAAGGGATCTCTGCATCAGCTCCGCTCCCTGAGGGACACTTGCACTCTGCTGGGCATAGACCTTGGGGAGGACCTGCATGAGATGGGGGCGTCGTCACAGCTGTTGCGGAGCAGCTCCTCCCGCACCGACCGTCAGGGATGGCAACGAGTGTGGCGCCAACATTCGCCCAAAGCAGACCACCGACTAGACCCGGAGACAATGGCGCAGGAACAGGCGGCGGCAGTCCAGGAAGTATCTAAAGACACAGCACCCTTAAGCTGATATACCACGGACAGATGGGGGTCTCCTTTTTCGCATTGACATTCAGCGGGATGCTGGGGGGGACAGGCGGGGGGCCACGGGGTCGCCATTGCCACACACTCCTCTACTTATCTTTACCACGGGTCTGAACAGTTTGTGACTGACCTGGGACAATGGTCTACAGTTGGGGGTCACCAGCAGGGCCGGTCCTAGCCATGGGTGGTATGGGCAGCTGCCCAGGGCCTCGCGCTAAGGGGGGCCCCGCCGCCGGCCCCGCAGTTGCAGGAATAATAAATGATGATGGCCTGGGGAAAAGCGCTGCTCAGTGAGCACAGCACAGTGCATTCTTCCCTCGTCCAATAATATCGAGAGTGTGTGTGTTTCTCAGTAGGGCCCCGCCGCCGACCCCGATTTCAGTAAGTTCAGCACCAGGGCATGTACATGACGTCACTGCACGGGCCAGGGATCCAGGGTTCACAACAAAACGTGACGCAGCGATTCTAGCTCAGAGCATCACCTGCCAGGAAGAGACGGGAGCAGATTTCGTTGTATTCCTGTGACCCCACTCCCCTTCCCCCCCCCACCCCTATTACCCCGGAGCTGTAGTAGACACAACAATATACTTACTGCGCAGGGATCAGGAACTAATACGGCGCAAGAGAACACCCACCGTCAAAAAAGGAGCCCCCGAAGGGGCAGACTAAAACAGCGCCCGCCCGACTGACATGGGATCAAGAAAAAGTGCACCTGACTCGTCTTAAGCTGTTTACTACAGTACTGGGATCACAGGATGCAGATTATACCAATGCCGGGCAAACCGGCATCCGATCAACTGACCACCAGACTTTATTAAGAGCACCTTAGAAAAACAGAGGGCTCAGGTACAGGAGAGTACAGCGGAGTCAGTTTACACTGACACCCGGTTTACATTCAGCTGAAAATAATAACACATCACCAGACTCACCAACTGGTTTTCTAACTGGGCCGGCTCATCAGCAGCGTGCCATGCCAGCAGCAGACTCATTGGCAGCATATTATAGCAGACTCGGGGCGGGCTCATCTCGGTGTACAAAAATAGGACCTGGTTCATCTCCAGAACAGAATTACAGATCTAGCCTCACCATCAGCACATTACAGTAGTACTGGGTGGACTCATTAGCAACGTACAGCAGCAATTGGCTGAGCTCGCCAGCAGGTGTTTATGGAAGCACTGTAGGTTCATCGCCAGCAATTTACAGCCCTCATCAGCCGTACAGCATGGGCATTGAGGATTCACCAGCCACCCTAAAGCAGCATCGGGCTCGTTGACCGCGTATTATAGAAGCCCCTGGGCTCATTAGCAGCATATCATTTGAGATCTTGGTGAGCTCATCAGCAGATGATGATTCTGTCTCGACATTGGTAGATTCTGGTGTAAAAGGCTCATTGGCAGCAAATTATACCAGCACCAGACTCATCGGCAGAGTAAACCAGCGCGGGACTCATCAGCAGAAATATTTATGTCTCAAAAGCATACTAGCTCAGCAGGGCATAGGGCTCATCAGCAGGTTATTGCATCACCGAAATCATAGGACCAGATGAAATCGATAGCTGTAGCCAGGGAATAATAAATGATGATGATGTTACTGATATCCACATTAGTTTGCTTCACTGATGCCAAAAACCTAAGAGTAAAAGTCCTGCGAAGTCACTTTCTGTGATGTCACTTGGAGGGGCCTCACATCTTCCCTTTCGCCCGGGGCCTCAGAAGGCCTAGGACCGGCACTGGTCACCAGTTGGGGTCGGGGAGGGGGGTGGCGGAGAGGGGGGTGAAGGCCAGGATCCAGGAGGGAAGGGGGTGGGAGACAGGGGGCAGAGGGGTGGGAGCAGTAAAAGGGGTGGGAGGTGCGGGAACCGGGAGTTGTTGGGTTTTGTTGGGGTGGTTGTTTTGGGGGAGGGTCTCTCCTTTGTCCACACTCTTTTTTGTCTTTACTTTTGTCACACTCCTCAGAGGTCCGGAGCTACCATGCCCACCAATGACACATTCCAAACTCAAGGTATTTACCCTTAATGTAAGGGGGCTCAACAACTCTATAAAGCGCCGAGCTGTCCTATCTCTCTTAGAGCACTCTTAAGCCGATATCTGTCTCTTCCAGGAGACCCACCTGCTACCCAAAGACCAACACCGCCTCAAGACACGCGCCTTTCCTACGCAGCTTTTCTCCTCTTCCCCCCAGAAAAAGGCAGGAGTAGCAATATTGGTATCCAAATCCTTTCAGGGCAAGGTTCTCCAACGAGAGGCGGAGATAAGAGGGCGACTCTTGGTCTATCGCTTCCTGGTGGCGGGACTCACTCAACTAGTGGTCTCGGTATACGCACCCAACGATGGTCAAGAAACCTTTCTCCAGACAGCGCTAGCGGCAGCTATGGCCAATACGGAACAACATCTGGTGCTGGGGGGGGGCGACCTTAACCTGGTTTTCCACAACGTAGCGGATCGCTCTTGCCAGAGAACGGGCCAGGTGGGGGCTCTCTCCAGGGCGGGACACACATATCTCCGTGACCTAGGTCTCACTAACCTGTGGAGACACCTCCACCCACGTAGTACAGCTTACACCTACCACTCTGGGGCTCAGAAATCCTATGCTAGGCTTGACTATTTGCTTTGCACTTCCTCACTGGTACAACGCACACACGAGGTAGAGATTTTGCCAGCCTCACTGTCGGACCACTCACCGATGGTGGCAGCGTTTCTTCTGCCAGCCACCCCGAACCCACAATGACACTGGCGCCTTAGAGACACCCTTCTCCACACCCCCTCGACGGTAGAACTGATCAAAGCCACCATTACACAATTCATGACCCACAACAACAACACTGACACCACACGGGCCACTCAGTGGGCTGCCCTTAAGGCTATCCTGCGAGGGGAATTCATATTGATCGCCACAGCCAACAATAGAGAGCGGGCGCAGAAGAGAGCCGAAATAACGAAACGCGTAGGAGAACTAGAACAAATGCACCAACGCACGGGTGCGGCTCGGTCAGGCGTCAGCTCTGCACCGAGAGAAAGATGTTAGCCGCCTTGGATCAAGATGTTGCAGAATATGCAGCACTTTGCCTCAAACGGGCCTACTATACAGGAGGGGATCGGTGCGGACGGCTACTAGCGACCAAACTGCAGGAACAGCGACAGGGTGTACAGGCCATAAGAACAGACGGAGGCGATCTAGTCTCGGACGATGCTGCTATAACAGAAACCTTTGGGGCATTTTATCAGTCGCTCTATGCAGGCGACACTCTTGGCCTACAGGCGGCCCAGACCTACCTACAAGGTGCACGTCTTCCATCTCTAACCCCAGCCCAGGCAGACTTTCTGGACAGGCTCATAGGTCTGGAGGAGGTAGTGTCTGCGATCTCGCGCCTAAAACTCAGGAAGTCGCCCGGGCCTGATGGGTACCCCGCAATCTTTTACAAAACATTCTGTCACCAAGTGGCCCCTATCCTTCGGGACCTTTTTTTTTTTTTTTTAAACCTTTATTGTGCAATTAGAAGCATACAAATACGGGCCCACAACCAATCAGGCCGGCCACGACACATGATAAGCGCACGAAGTCAGAATTAGAATTCCCCAGCAGTTTCTCAACAGTATATAAACAAGCAATCACCATTAAAGGGCCAAGTATTGCCGCTAGGAGCAGGATTAAAGAAGGTTAATTTTATAATATAATAGGAAGTATAGTAGGAGCAGTAACAACTTTTGACATCTGAAGTCCCATGGCGGGCAGTTGGTAAAGCATCAATACAAAGGAGCAGTGAGAAGCGGAAGTAATAGCAGCAATTGGCAGAAGTCAACATAGAGTCGCCCCGTTTCAAATCAGTTCCCACCGCTGCCCACCATCCACCCGTCACCACCTGAATGTGTTCTGGTACAGTTCAGAGGAATCAGAACAGCAACGCCAAGATAGCCATCCACTATACTATCCCAAATAAATGGAAAAAGAGGGGGGAAGGGCAAAAAAAGGAATATTAAAAACAGGAACGAAAGAAAACAGCGCCGCTATACGCGTCCCAGGGCGAATAAAGTACACAGAAATAGAGACCCACGATCGGGGTCGAGGCGAGTAAGACATGATATATGTGTTATCATTGTCATGTACGTGAGGAAGTCATACCCCACACTGCCGGCTAACACTCCATGGAGGACGCCCGCAGACACAGCGTCCCGATAAAGGGATACAAAAGAGCCATAGAACCAAGAAGAACAGACAATATAAAGATCCCATCCCTCCCACACCACTCTGCACCCCTGCAGAAGGCTACGGCCTACCCCCCCAGCAGCGCGCCTGTCGCCCTAAGCGGAACCCGAAATATAGAAGAATCAGAAAGAGAGAAAAGAACACAGCAGACAAAAAGAGAAAGGAAGGGGGGGAAAAAACCAGTGGGAGAGGAGGTCTGCAATCGTACATTCAAAAACGAAACGAGATCGACACAACCTCAAATATCAGGAACATGAAGAGGAATCGGTCATATTGTTACAGCTGCGAGCAGTCCGTATCTCCATACAGTAATTAGCAGTCCGCCGAAGCAGTTCTGTCTCACCCCTGTCCTCTCTTGGTCATAACTTTAGCACACAGTAAAATAGAATACAGCAAGCAGTTCGGCATGGAGTGTACACAGGATCGAAACAAGGCAGGCCAAGGGCGCAGAACAGGGGATCCCAGTCTCGAGCAGCAACGCTAACAATGGCGGCAGAAGACCAAATTGTCAAAGAGCAGCATCAGGAGCAGCAAACAGACTGGGTGCGGTCCCGCTGCCCAAGGGGGCGAGGTATCCCCCGCGGGGCAGCCGTGGGGCACCACCAAAGCAGTTCGACTCAAACAGCCGCCAAGCTCCCCAGCCAGACTGACCTGGACGGGCCCCGACATGGAGCCCTCACCCACGTCCGCCACAATCAAAACTTCCTGGAGGTTCGGGGTCGCAGACATACGATCTCCCAGATGAGCAGCGGCACCACTCTCTGCAACAGCCGAGGGAGGCAAAGCAGCACACTTCTTCAGTCGGGTCGCATTCACGGGGGACGGCCCAACAGGCATGGCGGCGGAACCGCTATCCTGCACAGCTGCGTCAAAGGCCATGGCCGCACGCCAAGAACATAGGGCGGCGAGGACATCGCCAATCGTGGGCTCACTCCCACAAGCTTCAGCCATCGTGCAGTTCGACAGACCAGACTCGCCGTCCCAAACAGGTCTGAGAGCCAGGGCGCCGTTTGCCATTTCGTCAGTGCAGCAGGGACGCTCCGCTCCTCAACTCTCGGACCGGGCCGTCGAATAAGGCCCACCGGAGTTCCGTCGAGCCCCGGTAATGGCAATCTTGGTGCAGAAAGATGGGCCGCCAAAAACAAGGGGTCGCCGGCGCCACCGTCTCACGGGCGCCGCCCGCCGATTCCGGGCGAAGGGCTTCAAGATGGCCGGACATGACAACAAAGGGGGGACAAGCCTCCTGTACGGTCTACCCCCGTCCGAGGCGGGCCGCGCCCCGCAACAATGCCCCCAGGCCACCAGACCGGGCCCGGTCAGTCGCCACCGGCACAACCGCACAATGGCCTCTTCAGCCGGCCCCCCTCCTCCACCTGGGGCCGGCGTCGATGTCCCGCTCCGGCCGAGGGTCACAGGCGAGTACCCGGCCCGCACGCCACGGAGGCTCCGGAGCAAACAAGAGTACAACTCCAGATCCGCGGCACCCCGGAGCCCCCAGTCCAGACGGTAAGTGCGAGCAGCGTTTCACATTCCCATATTCCACCAAATGTGTCTCCTCGGGGCAGAATGAAGTACAGGATATGCGTTTCAGGTGGGAGGTTGACGGAGCCGAGCTACAATGCGGCCATCTCGGTCACGAGCTTGGCTCCTCCCCACCTTCGGGACCTTTTTAACTCCTTTGCTGAGCCCGGCATGATCCCCGCAGAACTCCTGGAAGCCGCAATTTCGGTCATACTAAAACCTGACAGAGATGCGATCCACTGTGGTTCGTATCGGCCGATTTCACTTCTGAACATTGACTTCAAACTATATTCGGGAATCATAGCGAGTCGGTTGGCGCCTTACATGCAACAGCTAGTGGAGCCGGACCAGGTGGGTTTTATACCTCAGCGGCAGACCAGTGACAACACGAAAAGAGTCCACCATCTCATTGAAGCCGGGTCCCATACGAGGCCGGGCTGCATGCTCCTCACCATCGACGCCAAAAAGGCCTTCGACAGGGTGCATCGGCCCTACTTGGAGCAGGTCCTGCACCTTTTTGGCTTCGGAGAGACACTTTGTACTTGCATACTAAACTGCTATAAGCAGCCCAACGCCACGGTGCGATTCAATGGACGAACCTCCTCCCGCTTCTCGATCGGCAGATGGACCAGACAGGGCTGCCCACTCTCCCCTATCCTGTTCGCCCTTTACATGGAACCGCTGGCACAGAGAATCCGGCAACACTCCCTCATCAAAGGCATTCAGTTCGGAGGGGATACCCACAAAATTAGCCTCTATGCTGATGACATCTTACTCTCCCTCACCGACCCAATCCAATCCCTACGCGCGTTATTTATTGAGTTGCACAGCTTTGCACTCGCATCCGGGTTCAAGATCAACTCCGACAAATCAACAGCCCTTAATGTGTCTCTAGCATCAGAGATGCTAGCCGAGGTTCAGGAGGAACATGACATACAGTGGTCAAATACCACAGTCCCCTACCTGGGAATTCTCCTGGGCCCTACACTCCCAGCTACCATCGAGGTGAACTATGCCAGGCTGCCCACACAACTCCGAGGGGAACTTTGGAGATGGAAACGCCGCTCCCTCTCTTGGTTGGGGAGGATAGCCGCCACCAAAATGACCCTTTTGCCGCAGATTCTATATCTGTTTCAGACCCTTCCCCTACGGCCACCGAAGAACTGGATACAACAAACGCAGTCTGAACTGGCGCGCTTTACCTGGCAGGGCCGTCGACCACGCTTCAAACATGATATCGCCGTCCTTCCACCGGGCTACGGTGGAGTGGGGGTACCGGATCTCCAACTTTATTTTTACGCGGCACAACTTAGGAGCCTGGTGGAATGGCATCAATTAGAATCAGGCAAACATTGGCTCTTCCAAGACCAAGCTGTGGCAGGTATGCCACTACAGGGGGTGCCCTTTTTCTAAGACGACACCGACCGCCGAACCTATATGCATCTCAGATTACGGGCACGGTCATGGAGGTGTGGGATCGGGTCGCCACCAAATACGATTTGACTTCTTTCCCCTCCCCCATGACACCGATACTCGCCAACCCTGACTTTACTCCGGGTCTCAACCCGAAAGCTTTCACTGCCTGGTGACACTCCCCTTGCAAATCCCTAGATCATCTTTTTAACCACTTGCATGCTCATGACGAGCTCAGCTCGTCATGAGCTACAGTGCTCATGTGCTCATGACGAGCTCAGCTCGTCATGGCCTTTAGAACGCTCGCATGCTGGGCTAATTCCCCTGCTGTGCGAACGTTCTAAAGAAACTGGTGTGGCCGTGACGATCTCAGCTCGTCATGAGCTTAGGAGCACTATACTGCATGACGAGCTGAGCTCGTCATGAGCATGGGGGTGCTGTGCGCGTCCCCCACCCCCCAGCACAGCAGGGGAATGTGCGCAGCAGGGAAGGGGTTAATGTAAATGGTGTGCTCTCCTTTCAACAAGTAAAGGAAGACTACGGCCTCACAGAGGAAGACCGGTTAACATACCTACAGGTTCGTCACTGGGCGCTTCACCCTGAAGTCAGGCCCGGGGCACAACGACTTCTCTCCCCCTATGAGAAATGGTTGGTCACCCGCACATCCGAGAAGAAACTAATCTCCGACTTATACCAACACCTCCTCCTCACGAACATTTACACACATAACGCTGGCAGGTGCAGATGGGAGCGGGAATTAGGAAGATCTCTCACCCACAAAGAATGGAGTGGCATCTACCATAGAGCACGCCATTCCGCATACCACGCTGGACTGACCGAAACTCTGACGAAAGTGGCCACCTACTGGTATCATACACCTGAACGCCTCCACCAATTTGACCCACACATTAGCGACCGATGCTGGAGGGGGTGTGGGGAGCTGGGCACAATGGAACATCTGCTGTGGAGCTGTGACCGCCTACAGGGGTACTGGGGCACGATAATAGATGACCACCTGGATACACAACTCCCCCGGTTCCCCGCTTACATATGCTGGGACTGCCCAATACCCTAATGTACCCCCTGAAATCCCGGAGAGGTCGTCTCATTGCTATAGCGCTAGGGGCAGCCACACAAAATATTTTAGCACACTGGAGGACACCACAGGCCCCCCGCATACAGGTTGGTTACATAGGTTATGGATGGTGCATTGCATGGAGAAGCTGTTGCTGGTGCAGGCAGGGCGGGGTGACTAATTCCCAGAGTTGTGGCGCCCCTTCTTGACATTACTCACTAAAGAATTTCGTGCATTGAGCTGCCCTAGGTATTTGCGCCTGCTCCGATTGGCAGACACACCAATACCGGACCAGAAGGCGCCCAAGCGCAAACTGAAAACCAAGCACTGAGGACTATCTCACTTGCTTTTTCTTTTCGCCATACGGAGGATGCCTTTTTGTTTAGTGGACAAAGGGGAGTGGGAGGGGGAGGGCGGGGTTGTTGTGTTTCCGGGGGCTACAGGAGATCCACATCACTGGTTGGCTCCGCTCTGCATTAGAAATATATGACTGTGTCGCACTGGAGCCTGCCTTGCATTGCTTGAATGTTAGTTCGAGGTCCCTGTATCTTGTTTTCTTTGAAATCTCAATAAAAGATTTAAACCATAAAGTCAAAATTTACTTTTTATCAAACACTAAAACACAAATAAAATATCAATTAGTTTATTTTACACAATATAACACAATATAAACACATACATTTCTACATTAAAAAATATGAGAACATATTTTAAATCTATTAAATCACTATAAACCATATTTGAAAATATGCAACAATATAAATATTTGGAATACAAAACCATAACAAAAGATATAAAATAATTTGAAAAACAACATAAAATTAATCAAATAATATAACAAAACATTAAAAACCATACCTATTAAACTGAAATGTGCTCTCCCTTCAAATAAATTCCAGCAACACATAGTAACCTAACTCTATGCCAAAACCATAAAAACATTTAAAGTAGTTAAAATTCTAACGTCATGCCTACAAACATTGGGGAAAATGCATACATATTGGGGAGTGGGGCAAATGTACTATATCTGATAGAGACTACTAGCCGCAGTTTCCTTCACATAGAATTATCCCCAGGCATGAGACTGGATCCGGAAAACTTAGGTAGGGCGACACCACACAACTCCGCCCAGGTGTCGTCCGTGTACGTGACGTCAGCGAGGTCACATAAGACCCACCCCGGCGCACTTACGTCAGTTTTTTTTCCTTTTCCGGGTGCAACGCGGATCCGGTCCTTGCTACAGGCCTGTGTGGGCCCTCGTTTTCCTTCCATTGTCCCTTCTTTTTCTGGAACAGTGTACGAATGCCTTTGGGCTTCAAGATTTGCACGTCGTGTGGGCATCTTATATCGGCGACGGACCCTCACCTCATTTGTATGGGGTATTTAGGGGAGGATCAAGGCACCACTGATTGTGCGGCGTGCCAATAGTTGAAGCCGAAGTCGCGGCGGGAACGCCAGATGAAACTTCTCTCGGCGCGTCTCTCCAGGTCGACGTCCTCCGCTCGGTCTGCTTGGGTGGCCGGCTTCAGATACAGCCGTGGTCGTCGTCCTCGCCCTTCTCCGATGTCACGTGAGTGTCACTCCCCGATGTGTAAGTATTGCAGTTTGTCCTTGGGGCTGGTTTCCGGCCTGCCGGGGGCGTGGGCTCTCTGCGTGTGATGCGGCCCCGCCTGTCATCCTATCCACCGTTTCTCGGTGCTGGGGCGTTGAGAGTCCAGATGGAGACATAAGCAGTGGCTTTGCAGGCCTTGCTGGCGTCTCCTCCTCCTCCTTCTCCCCTCGTCCTTCTTCGGGACCCTCTCGTCCTCCCCCACCCACGGCTGCGTCGTCGGAGGGCGAGTCGGAGGTTGAATAATCCATGGTGCCGCCACATGGGTTGCCAGGCGATCTCCGCCACATTCTGGGCCGCGGCTGGCGGAAGGCTTTGTGTCACTCCCCAGGCCCTTCTAGTTCCTCTGCGCAGGTAGCTGCCTCAGCGGGGGTCAAGTTGGCATTGCTCCGGTGCCGCCCCTGGGCCAGTTCAGCTCTGGCTCCACTCCGGTCCTCGATGCGGTGTGACTTGGAGGAACCCTGTCCGGCGACGCCGGGTGGTGCCAACATTCTGCCTCAGGCGGCGGACTCTACGGTTCCGCGCAGGAGTCGTTGTGCAGATTCGTCTTTGGACGCTCTGTCTTCTCCAGAGGCAGGCTGTATATTGGTGTCGTCCTCCCCAGATACTGGTCGCCGCATGGTATCTTTTTCACCGGTATCATTGAAGGGCGGCTCCCCGCCTTTCTGAGGCAGAGGTGTTCATCGGAAGAGCGGCAGGTCCCTCATTCTTCGGCTCCTTCTGACTTCCAGGTCTGGCCCTTGCCCGTCCCGCTTGGCTTCAGGGATGGCTGCCTTAGTTTGCAGCCGTAACCCACGGAGGAGCTACTTTCTCCCCACGCGGGGACCTATGGAGGCGGGTGTGGCCTTTGCTCACGCAGTGTCCACGGTCGTGGGCATTCTGCGCATGGGTGACCCAGTTGCTCACTTTCTGGCGGACCATTTCTTGGAGGTTCTCCACCAGGGCTCTGGTGGGAGGGAGATTTTACTTTCTTTTGAGGGTTCGCTCCTTTCTTCCCTGACTGGGGCTTGGAGGCGCCCTGCCTCAGGGGATCTGGTGCCTCAAAACCTTTTGCACCGGCACCTCCCAAGGCCACGTGACCCGGCGTGTCTTTCCCTCCACCCCTCTGCCTCCAATCCACTTTTGCTGACTGCTTTTCCACCTCTGCCACCACTGTTAACTCCACCATCGCGGGAGGCCCGCTGATTGGACTCTTGGGGCGCAACATGTTCGCCCTTAACAACTTGTGTGTTTTGGCTAGGGCCTCCTCTTGTTTGTGGGACTCGGGTGAGTCTCTGGGATCCGCAGCCTCCCAAGTGACGGTCCAGGTGGACTTACGGCATCATCCTGTGGATGGCGTTTATTCTGCGCTCCGCTCTAGACATTTCAGAGGTGCTGGGCAGCGCCATGCTTGTCTTCAGGGCGGTGTGTTCCCTGAAAATATTCGGGAGTGGCTCTTTGATCTTCCATTTGACGGCAGCCTGTTGTTCCATTCCCCGGCTGACTCCGCCATCCAAAGGTTCCTGGCAGGGCTTCGTCTTCCTCCTCCTTCTCCTCCTTCCCCTCCTCAGTAACTGCTGAGTTGGGCTGGTTCTGGGCCTTCTTAGGCCGCTTGTTCTGACTGTGGAGTGTGCTTTCTGGCCATTGAGTCCTCCTTGGGTCTTTTGCATTGTTGGCTGCTGGACGGCCCTTTGTTGACTATGGGTGTGTGTTTTGCTGGAGTTGTTGCGCAGACTTGGCCCTGAGATTAGGCCTTCTTCTTTGCTTTAGCTGCTTGTCAAGCCTTCTGCAGGGAGTGTTTTCCCCCGTGGCCCTTTTGTTTTTTCTTCTGCTGGGGAAGTTCTTCCAAAGAGGGTTCCCATATCTTGGGACTTAGCGTACCCTATGTGGGGTAGTGGTAGCTGTTATATAGCTTGCGCTCTGCTAGGGAGTTCTGGTCGCCTTCGGGTGCCGGTTCTCCATGGCGTTTCTGTATCTTGCTTTTGCCTACTTGAGGTCGTGTGCGCCGCACCTCGTAGTGTTGTGGCAGGTCATTTTCTTACCTTCCTGCCCCTGTCCTGAGGGCTGGGGTAATTCTGAGTGCTCCCTTGTCAGGCGTAGACTGCCCGGTCTTTCTGGGGCCCCGGGCTGTTCTTCTTGCTTTTGGCAGCTTATGACTTTTGGCGCTGTTCTGGCTGGCCTGTTGCCTTCCATCTGGTGGGAGCTCACCTTCCTTTCCCTCTTTTCCTTGGGCTCTCTGGGCTTCTTCTTCTTCTTCCTCTTCCTGTCTTGGCATTGGATGGAAGCTCTGTTGCCTTGTAAGGGAGTGAAGTTCTTCGGCCCCTCTAGCCTTGCCCTTGGTTCTTCTGCTGTGAGGGTACGGGCCTCTTCAGTCTCCTTTTCCTCATACACCCTCTGGGGTCGGTGGTGTTCACCTTATGGGTGTTCCTCTTGCCTGGCGGGGATAACGTTTTTCTTCTGGCCCGCAGATCTGGTTCCCTGTGGGACCTTCTGTTCCGTCGAGGCTGGTGGGGTCCTTTCGCAGACCCTCCTTCCCTGTGGGTACTGCTAGGGTATCTATTCTACGTGAAGGAATCTGCGGCAAGTAGTCTCTATCAGATGTACAAGTAACTTACCTTTGGTATCGATGTATCTGGTAGAGACGATTCTAGCCGCAGATTCCTTCACGGCCCGCCCTTCCAACCCGTTCTCCGAGGACTAGGCGTGGGCGGAAAATCCGTTCCGCTCGCGGATTTTGCGGATTTTCGGGAAATCCGCAATCCGCGAGATTTGCGAATTTCCCGCAAAATCCGCAAATCCGCGAGCAGCGGATTTTGCTCGCACTGCTCGCACTGTTCGCGTGAGTTCGCGCCCCGCGAATAAGTGCAAAATTGCAGAAATACGATCTTAGCAAAACTGAAAGTAACTACTTACCAGGTTCAAAAGTTCAGGCTCATCATTAGTAGCCATTTCCTGGAGTGCTTCCTGAGGGGCCCCTCCAGAGTTCAGTTGCCAGTTGAAACTAGTATGTGACCCTGCTCTGAACCTCAGAATAGTTACACATATGCCACAAAGGTCCTGAATTACAGCTAAGGGAGACAAGCAGGAGCCAGGCTGGAAGTTAAAATCCATTAATCAGCCCCTAATTCATTATTGTCAGTTGGGGCAGGGCAGGTGTTGTAACTAATTTTGCAACAATGAAAGCACTTAGCAAGTGCAAAAGATCACTAATCAGGGCGCACTAAGGAAGCAGGTGCCAGCTAAAAAAATATTCTGTGACACATGAATCAGCCCCAAATTAATTCAGGTCACTTGAGGCAGGGAAGGTGTGCTTTGCTTTGCCGAAAATAATGTACACTGGACAACCAGAGGGTGTGGTGATGAAACAGAGGGTGGCATGGGTGGGCCAGAGGGTGGCATGAGTAGTCAGAGAGTGGCAGTGGTGACAGAGAGTGGCAGTGATGAAGAAGAGTGTCCCAAACAGGCTGGACACGTAGAAACAACAAGTTCGCGAAACTTGCGACCCGACAGGTAAGTTCGCAATTTGCGAAAGTGTACAAAACCCTCGCGAACTGGCAGAAACACGGGCGAACACAAAAAAAAAAAAATCTGCAAATTTGCGGGAATTCGCGGATTTTGCGGATTGCGAATCCGCAAATCCGCAAAATTCGCGAACGCGAGATCCGCAAAATTCGCTCATGCTTACCGAGGACCCTTTGGTTGGTCTTCGGTACTCGCCTCCTGGTGGGGGGCTGTGTCTCCTGTGAGTACCTTCCTTTGGTCCTGACGGGTGGCTCCGTCTGGTTGTGGTTAATTCCTCCTCTTGGTTTCTTGGAGGATGGGGTTACGGTGCTTCTGTGCCCTGCTGCTCTGGTTACTCCAGGTTTGGGGGGTTTACCTTCAGTCTCTGTTCCCACCTCACTTCCCTTCCTGTTGCTGCTGAGGGGCCTGGCCCCTCTGCTTACCTCCGAATAGGGGTCATCTGGCTAGGCCTTGCCCTTATTACTTGGGGGTGGTGGCCCTCTTTGCTGGGGTGGCTTGGAGGTTTGTGTTTCTTTCTGTCTTGGGACTGGCTCTCCTTCCTTATTTCTGGATGGTGTGGTGGACCTGTTACATGTACTGTGGCTTTTTACGCATGTTCCTTGTTTCAGGGGGAAGGCTGTCTATGTACTGGTCAAGGCTTTGCTCTGTTGTTTCTTCTGCCCCTGCTTTTGGACACTGCAGTGTTGCGCTGTTCCTTATGGTGTCATTTGACTCCCCTTTGTTTCTACTCTTTCGTACACTGTTCCCATGCTCCCACAGTTTTTTTGTCTGGTGGCCCTGCCTTGTGGTGGGGAAAAGTTCTCCGAAGAAAACTGACGTAGGCACGCCGGGGTGGGTCTTATGTGACCTCGCTGAAGTCACATACACAGACCTTGCCTGGGCGGAGACGCGTGGTGTCAATCTGCCCCTGGCGTGCCGGGATGCTGTGGCAAAAGTTTTCCGGATCCAGTCTCACGACTGGGGATAATTCTACGTGAAGGAATCTGCGGCTAGAATCTTCTCCACCAGATACATCGTTACCGAAGGTAAGTAACTCATACTTTAAATACAGTCTAAGAAATATGGCAAAACGTGCATTCAATTTGGTATGAGGGGGGTTAAAAGTTTTACTATTCTCACCTTAGGTAAAAAACATTTAGGAAAGTGCATACATTGGAGGGGGGTCTAGATTTACTGTATTAACTCCAGGCTAACAAACATTGAGGAAAGTGCATGCATTGATTGGGTCACATTTAGTATTTTATTCTAACAAAAAATGGGAAAAGAGTACATATTAAGGGTGGTGTAGAGAGGAGTGAGATTTAATATTCTAACTCAAATCTAAAAAGCATTGGGGAAGTGCATACATGGGGTGGTCAGATGCACTATTTTAACTCCAGTCTAACAATTGTTGAGGAAAATGGTGCATTGGTTTGGTGGGGAGTCAGATTTACTATTCTAACTAGAGTATAGCAAACATTGAGAAAAGTGCATACATTGGGGGTGGAGAGGTGTCAAATTTACTATTGTATCTCCAGTCTAGCAAACACTGGGGAAAGTCCATACTTTGGGGAAGTGGAGAGGTGTCAGATTTACTATTGTAAATACAGTCTAACAAACATTGGGGAAAGTGTAAACAGTGGGGTGTTGGTTAAGGTTTAGTCTCGGACAAGCTTTGGAAAAACACACAAAATACAGTGACCGGGTTAGATTTACTTACTTAACAAACATTTACCTAGACTAACAAACAATGTGGTAAGTGCATTCATGCAGGCGGAGCTCAGATTTACTGTGTTACTTGTCTAAAAAGCACTGGGGAAAGTGCATACATTGTGTGGGTCACACTAACTATTTGTTACTCCAGTAAACAAACATTGGAGAAAGTGCATACATTTCGGTGAGATTTGCTATTCTAATTCCAGTCCAACAAACATTTGGGAATATGCATACTTTGGGTGTTTCAGATTTGCCGTCTAACTCCAGTTTAACAAATACAGGGGAAGTGAATACATGGGGGGGGGGGTGGTTTCGAGGTTACAGATTTACTATTTTAACTCCAACCAGTATAGCAAGCAATGGGAAAAGTGCATATATGGTGGTTTAGGAGTCAGGTTTACTATTCTAGCATCAACTCAACAAATATTGGCAAAGAGCATACAGTAGAGTCAGGTCAGAATCTATAGGCTCAAATAATATAAGTACACATTTAAAATTATTTAAAATTTAAATAACAACTAAAATACATTTTAATTTGTTACCAATATATCAGAAATGTTAAAACAGTATTTGAATAAAATAAACAATATCTTTCACACTCCTACATACTAAACACAACCAGAAAACTCCTATGATAATGAAGAATTATTTTCATAACCAAAAATGTGTACAATGTGTGAAATTGTATACATTTAAGGTTTAATTTTATTATAATTGTATTTCTTTTAGAAGGCACAGTCCACCCCTTCATTCACAAAGACCCATAATAAAGTTTTCTAAATTAATCATATATTCTCATTAAACAATAACTTAAAAACAAGTTAAAATATGTATTTATCATTATAGATAAATCATTATAAATGATGAAATCTAGGATTTAAACAATCAACAAATATACTACTCTTCCCCCAAACAAAATAAACAATTAAAACATTACAAAATATGTAAACAAAAAAATACCAATAGCAAACATTAAAAGCATGAAATAGTAAACAATTAAGAATAATTAGTTTACCCTTTAAAAATAACAGTACCCACACAAACACCAGTACACCAAAATCCCATAAGAAAATTAATAAAATGTTTTCTAAAAAGCCTTTAAACAGTTATTGAAACAAATACAAATCACTATCCATTTAACATTGTGCATAATTAATACATTAATCAATTATTAACAATTTATAAATACTTTATTTGAAATACTAACCAACTAATCGCCAAGTAAACCCCAAGACCAGAAATTTAAATTAATGATTTAATAAATAAGTATTAAACTAAATGAGCAAATAAATAATAATTTAAAGTATTAAGTAATTAACTTATTAATCATTTTACATTTTCAATACATTATTTTAAAACAACACTACCCACACAATTCACAAATTGACAAAACAACCAGAACCAAATATACAGACTATAATATTTTTTAAAGATCATTACTAATAAAGTTCACAAAATCATTATTAAGTAAAACATAATTCAATATAGTGACATCATAATAGAAAGTGCTGTTTATGCAAACACTTTTTTAAATGTCAATATTTTTGTAAAACAGTAAAAAACAATAAAATTACCTTCAATATTTTTGTCCACAATGTTCTAGTAGTCACAATCTTGTGACCAGAATATTATGGTCAGATGATATTGGTGAGTAAATAGTAAAATGGAATACCTCCACTTTTAATTGCTTCACGTTGTAACATGAACAACTTGTTTCAACAAAAAGATAAATAAATTGAAGAGCAATTAAATACTTCACAAAAAGAGAAAAAAGATATGCATACTATCCCATGTCAATGCAGAAAGACTGCATTACTCCATCTGTCTTTCTTAGGCAAAATACACTTACCAGAAGCATTGCTTAAGAGCGACCTACTATGTACTTTAGAAATACCAACAGAGAACCTCAAGTTTAAATATATACAAACTTTGCTATGTGGCCCGAAGAAGTGACACTATTTGTCGTAAAACGTGTCTGCAGTGATAATTAAAAGTAATTAAAAGAATTCAGAGACAAAACATAGTTTAAAGTAAGTCCAAAGAGATTGTTGTTCGATTTTTATTTTAAACATTAGAGTACTGATGTCCTTCAACTTAACCTGTTACAAATGTCCTCACGAGTCAAATATCAGACTGAAACTACAAAATTCAAACGCTCTAGACTCAGGACCTGGTGCTGCCTCCAAGTTGTCGGCGAAAGGATGTTTATGAACGAACTCACACCTACACTTCTATAACTTAGCTCCTAACTTTTTTTTCTGGTATTTCAAGTGAATCAAGTCACAAGAGGCACCTTCCAGAAGATGCACACTCTTTATTTTAATTATTATTAATTTTTTTTTTTCACCGAAGATGCACACTCTTTGTGGCTTTTTCCTTTGCCTAGGTTTTGCTCAGAAGATATAGTCATCTATCACTATTGTCATGTCTTTATTAGATTACGCAAAGGATCTTGAACTAGGAGTCCCACTCTTCCTACACGAAAACTGCAAGGGATCCAATATGTGGAAAGGTAACAGCTCTGACACCTACTCCCACGGGCATGCCTCATTCCAGTGCTCCAAGTAGTAAACAAAATCCCAAGAGCCACCTGCTCCACCTTCAAGACACTTTGAATTGTCCACAGGAACATCTATGGAAAAGGACCCAACGGTGGTTCCTCCAGTAGGGCGGAAGAGTATCACGCAACTTGCCGCCAGCGCAGCAAACATGAAAAATAAAATGGTAATAACATTATTTTCTTACCATTTTCTTTTTCATTGCAGACAGCCAGCCCCAGGCAAGTGTTGAGACTGGGCCATTGCTGCTGACTGGCAGCAGGGAAGGAGGAATAGTACACATGTTTAAAGTGCCCATATGACTTTGGCCACCAGTCTTGTGATGGCCTGCCTGACACGCACACTTTAAACCTCTCCAAACCAAGCTGTCTTAGACAGTTGGGTGGAGAGGAGACAAAAGACACACAAATAATGGTCAGAATGCAGAAAAATTCAAACATTCACCCCCAGGTAAGTGATCTGGGCTAAATCCATAATTCTTTTGCTCACCATGCCACCCTAGTAGGTGGAGACGAGGGTCAGCCTCCAGTGCCTGTAGGAGTGCTGAGTTAGCCTGCTCCAACCAATTCTGTCTCTTCTCTCATACTGGTTAACAGCATGAGAGCAGCATCTAGATTGTTTAAGGGTAATGGCTCTGAGACCCCCTGCTGCATTATTGCCACTGACTGCAGGAACAGAGAAGAGGTGGCTGAAGGAAATGACTCGATTACAGTCATCCGGGTCACTCACGACCACCTCTCAGCCTGCCATACCAAATTAAGAGTCGGTCAGACAGAACAGAATACAGACCAATAGTAGTTTATTCAAAGTACACTCAGAGCGGAGCCCTTTCTGCCCAGTCGCTAGGAGTGCTGCAGAGGGACTGACATCAGCAAGCATAACGATACATTATGTACATTTTGAAACCAATGTAAGCACGCCCACTATGGAATTTTCCAGTAAAATGCGACTGGACCATAAATTACAAAGGAGTAATAAGAACAGTGCATTCATTAGTGTAGCAAAAACTCAGCTCTGAAGAAACATAACTTAGAGAAGGTAATTTCTCGGAATAGACGAAAGATTAGTTTTAGTTCATGATGCAAAATGGCGCCTGTACACAAAATGGCATAGCGAATGCTAACTTACATAAAACAAGGCGAAAGCATTATTTTTATTCCAACAAGGTAAGTACATTTTTTAAAATTTTAAATTGTTTTATTTATTTGTACACACTGTCAGGCAGTGTGAGAAACTTGCACTGCCTTCAGCCTCGACTCCAGAGCTCTTAATCATGGCCTGTTATAAACACTGTTTATAATGGACCACGATTCAGAACTTTGGGGTTGCGACTAAAGGCATTCCTGGCTACAAGAGTGCCTGAAAGTGTGTTGATATATTTGCCTGATCGCCACACCACTTTCAAATACAAGAGCTGCCACTGAAAAACCCACTCTATCCAAGTGAAGATCCAAAGATAACCACTGAACAGAAGCCTCCATTCTCAATGCTTCAGTGAAACTTCCTAATTCATATAAACTACAAAACTGATGGACTCCCTCCTTGTAAAGACAAGATATATCCAAAATCACTTGCAATTCAGGAAAGAAGTAAAGAATTGGATCATACCTATTTAAGAAAAGGGAGCTACATCTCTTTGACCAGATGCACACCCATCACTCATCCTAATTCCCTTTCCTGCAGCTTCACAACTATAGCAAAATGAGACGTGCATTCTGCTAGGCGTCACACATGTTTAAGGAAACTCCTTTTCACTTTGAGATGAGTCTGAAAAGTGTTTTCTGCAATACTCAATAGTTTATTAGTCACAGAGCAATCTGCCAATAGGATCCCCTACACCACTAATGGAGACATGAGCCCAGCACCTTATTTAAACAAGCCAGGTGCATGGACTCTGTAAGAAGCGAAGCTTTGGACACCTTATATTGCTATTTGGCAAGTCTGACATCCAGAAATACTTTCTATCGTTATTGCTGCTTCCTTGAATTTCTCCCAGGTGGTTTGAGTGAGCCCCTTGGATCTCCCCAACTGAGCACAAAAAAATGTAAGCATCTAGAAAGGAAATGGAGAACTGGATATGAACAAGAGGACACATATATTTATCAGAAAGCTCTTAAAGAAGGCACCGAGCCAATACAACCCCGGGACACGCCAACAGACAACATAAGCATAGCCGAATCCGACACAATAAATATTATTCTAACCAGAGAACAACAGGAACCTGTACAAAAGAATAACCCAAAGGAACAAGGCCCTCAAACTGGAGCCATAGACGTAAGTGGGAACTCATCTATCGAGAATAATTCAGAGAGAAGACAAAATACACAGAACAACAATTATGACAATGGGACAACAATACTAGACAAAACGGATAACCCAGAAATCAAGGAGAGAGAGAACTATTGGCCGAAGGGAATGACCAAGAAATCAATGATACACGAATCGAAATGAAAAATCAGGAACAGAAATAAAGAAAATAGGAACCTACAGAGGATTATTCACACTACGGCACCCAAGGTCATGAGAAAAATCCACGAGATCCAAACTCAAATCAGCAACTTAGCACAAGATATACAAACTCCTCGAAAGGAATTGTAAAACTTTGTGATATCACAAAAAAGACTCAGAATGAAGTAGAACTCATCGGAAAGTTAGTAAATACTTCCATAGCGATAAACAATAAGAGCTCTCTTCCACTGTCAGATAGACAAAACAGACCAGATAGGAACCTAAATCATCTAACCGAAGAAGACATATCATCACTTCTCCCGGAATATGAACCATCAAACCACATGATTACTCAGGAAATCAAAAGAGTAGCGATTGACATAAACAGAACATCTACAAGGAAGGAAAATAAAGTAAACTTCAACAACTTACAACAAATCCAATTATCCACAGATCAGTTAACCATGACCACAGACAAAACGGAGAAATCTCTAAAATGTCTGCTGCTCAACTGTCGTTCGGCGTGGAAACATGCATCAGACATAGCCGACATCATCATCAATCAAGAAATAGACATAACAATCCAGACGGAAACCTGGTTATCCGAATCCTCATCACCAGTCATGGACCTTCTGGTACCACCGCAATATAACATATTAAGACTAGACAGGCGGATAAGGACAGGGGGAGGAATTGCCTGTATCCATAAATCGACTTTTGAAGTTAGCCAATTTCAATCAGATCCCCTAGAATCATGCGAATACCTAGGGCTCAACGTAAGATCGGCTAAAAAACTTATCTGCAACCTACACGCCCTTTACCACCCACCAGGAAACAATATGAATTTCATTGACCAAATGATGGAGATCATCACCACCAACGCCAACGCTGACATCAACAATATATTTTTAGGTGATTTCAATCTTCATTGGAACAACAACAACGACAAACAAGTCAACGCCTTTAAAGGATTCTTAAATGACCTAAAACTATACCAAGCTTGTCATCAACCAACGCACTCAAAAGGAGCTACTCTGGACTGGATTATCTCGAAGAACAAGGACATCTCAATACTCTCCATTGAAAAGTGCGACTGGTCAGATCACCACGCCATAACTTTCCGAATACCATCACAGGAGAAAATAAAAGCGACACACACTACCAAAATGAAAAAAAAATGGATCCGAGATACCAGAGACGCTAATATGGATTTGCTAGCTGAAAGCTGCAAGAGAGACTTGTACTCACCTGACAATCTGATAAATGTTAACGATCTAATGAACCACTACAATTCCGCAGTAACAAAAATAGTCAATGACACCATACCACTCAAATTAAAAAGAGTAACGGAAAAGAATAACAATCCATGATTCAATGGAATATTGAATGAAGAAAGACAAAATCTGAGACGAGCAGAAAGAATATGGAGACAACACCCTTCCTCCCCTACACTGAAATCACTCAGAAAAATCAGAAATGAATATAACAAGAAGATTATTATCACTAAAAAGGAATTTATCAGAACTGAACTGGATAACGCCAAAAATAGACCTCGCTAATTATTCGAAATCATAAAACAACAATCCAACATACTGGCAAAATCTGCCCATGAGGTTACTAAAACACAACTAAGCTGCGATGAATTTTCTACCTTCTTCAGTAACAAAGCAGATAAGTTGGAAGAAGAGCTTAAGACCGCCGCTGATAATATCAAAGACAACACTAATTCATTTCCTTCTGTTCCAAATTTTGAGAACTTAACGACTAAAAACAACGCCCACTGGAACACCTTCGAACCATTAGACCAGATGGAAATTGCCAAAATATTAGCAACCACGAAACCCAACAACCACTATAACGACCCACTTCCATCAAAATGCCTGAAAGAAATTAGCCATAACATGATTACAGTATGGACTGACATCATAAACGCCTCTCTCACACAGGGGTGCATGCCTGAAAGCCTGAAGATGGGACAAGTTTTCCCAATCATCAAAAAGCCCACAGCGGACCCAACAGATCCAAACAATTATCGCCCAGTGACTAACATCCCTTTTCTCGCCAAACTCATAGAGAAATGCGTACTAAATCAGCTAAATAAACATATCGACACCTACTCCTTACTAGATGACTACCAATCAGGATTCAGAGCTAATCACAGCACGGAAACAGCAATCCTACACATTGTCGATGATGCACTTCAAGCGCTAGATAAAAATCAATCTTGTCTACTCATCCTCCTAGACTTGTCAGCAGCATTTGACACAGTCAATCATGAAAAATTACTGAACAGACTACATGTTAGGATGGGACTGTCAGGCACGGTACTAAAATGGTTCGAGTCATTTTTAAAGAACAGAACTCAGAGATTCCTAGTAAACCAAGCACTATCGCCTTCCTGCCCAAACTCACTCGGAGTGCCGCAAGGATCCACCTTATCTCCTTCTCTGTTTAACTTATACATCGAACCTCTCACAGAAATTCTACGGAAGTCAAAAATATCCTACCACATGTATGCAGATGACACGCAATTGTACATCAAGATTGCTAGCTTAGAAAACATAACCACAATGAATGATGCCCTCAATCTATCGATGGAATGGTTAACGAACAATCATCTCAAGCTTAACGCCAACAAAATAGAATTCTTGCTCATATCACCACATAAAAATCAATCCTTAGTGAAAGAATGGTCCAAAATGATTACAGCTCTAAATTGCATCCCAACGCTAGTAGACTCGGCGAAATCTCTCGGAATCACTCTGGATGAGAACCTGGATATGAAAACGCACATTAACTCCATGGCAAAAAACGCTCGTTTCCACTTGAACTATCTGAGAAAGATGAAATCCTTTTTAACGGAAACAGATCTGAAACTAGCGGTGCATTCTCTGGTTATCTCCAGGATCGAATACGGCTGTACTACACTGGCTGGTCTACCAAAAATCTCAATGGCACCCCTAAAAGCCTGCCTCAATGCAGCGGCAAGGCTAATTACAGGCTCGAGGAAATTTGACCACATAAAACCTCACTTGAAGGCTTTAAATTGGTTACCTTTTGAAGCCAGAGTACAGATGAAAATGGCTTGTATAACCCATAAAGCGATTCATCACAACACACCTAAATATCTCGCCCACAAAATATAAATCACAGGAAGAAACAGACTTGTCAGGAATGCCAACTATCTGCTCCTGAAACCGCCTATCTTTAAGACGAAAAAAACTTATGAAAGGACCTTCTCAGCCGTAGCGCCCAGGATTTGGAACTCCCTCCCTGCAAACATCAGAAAAATTAGAAACACAACAACATTCAAGAAAGAAATAAAGATCTTTCTTATGAACAAGTTCCTCCCATAATCTAGATAATTCGAAACCCGAGACTTTCATGGATTTTATTCCCATAGGATCTGATGTAACACCTTTAATCTCTACCTCAGAACTTTATTATCTCAGGTATTGAATCAATATCTTAAATGTTGCTTATCAAGATTTTTAAGCTATAGTAATTACTATCATACAAAAAAGCAAAGGTGCACCACATAAATCTAAATATCTGATATCAATAGTCACAGACGTACGTTTCTTATAGTTGTGGTTTTCTTTATTCCAAAAATCAGGACAGGTGTACAATCAAAACACGATTGCTTGCAGCCGACGCGTTTCGTCCTCATAGGACTTCTTCAGGGCGAGGTTATTAGAAGATGTGCAAACACGAAGAAGGATTTTCTCAATGAAGATGCGTATCCAGACGGTCTTTAGGTGCAATATATTAAAAAGCCCAGGGCGTGGGTCCAGGAAGGAAGTCGAACCACTACGCGATGCGGTATCAGGGAGGAGGATGTTAGACCCTTTAGACTTTATCAAGAGTCTACCCTGATGGAATATCTGTCCTTCACCTCATCCTCCTCCAATATCTTCAGTTTCACACCTGAATTAGCAAGGTATACCTGCCGAATTTTAAATTCTTTGAATACATACAGTGTTTCCAAGACTGCATTTATAGACGACCCTTTGGCTTTTTAATATATTGCACCTAAAGACCGTCTGGATACGCATCTTCATTGAGAAAATCCTTCTTCGTGTTTGCACATCTTCTAATAACCTCGCCCTGAAGAAGTCCTATGAGGACGAAACGCGTCGGCTGCAAGCAATCGTGTTTTGATTGTACACCTGTCCTGATTTTTGGAATAAAGAAAACCACAACTATAAGAAACTTACGTCTGTGACTATTGATATCAGATATTTAGATTTATGTGGTGTACCTTTGCTTTTTTGTATGAATTTACTAAGTTCTTGATTGAACCTACACTGTGACAGTGGGTGTTAATCAGTGTGCACACATCTTGCCCACACAAGCTATCTAGGGCTTATTTTCTCCTTTTCCATAAAAATACCTTGGAGAAATTTGAGTTAGGTGCTGTAATTAGGAAGTTTCCACTGTCTCTCCTTTTGTTTAAATATAGTAATTACAATGTCTAAATCGCCATTTACTAAGTCAACATGTTTTCTGCTCATTTGTACACTTCTTTTTGTATTTTTATCACATGTTGTTAAGCGCTCTGATACCCATGGGTCACGTACGCGCTATATAAAACTGTTAATAAATAAATAAATAAGTTCAGTTCTGTATCCAAAAGATTCTTATGGCTGGCAATGGATCACATCAAACTTTAAAGGTTGTACACTCTTTTCTAAAACCCAGTGCCAGCATGACAAGAATCCTGCCTTCAAAAGAGCTCTGTGATAATTATTCCTTTTTCTTCTACGAAAAGGTGGCTATAATCCAACATTAATTTACAGACTTACGGCCTGATTTATATCTTGGCTGTAAGGATACTCCATCGAGAAGTGATCCCTCTACTGGAGAAGTAATAATAACAATACCAGCATTTGTAAAGCGTGCAGCTACCTCAGGCGAAGTGTCCCAGCGCTGGGGGCCGTCGGGAAGATTAAGCAAGCTATTGCCGAGAGCCACATGGTGCTGTCGCCGTGCCAGGATCAAACCGTGAGCCCTCGTGTTCGGGAGTTAGGAGCCCTTGCTGTTGCACCACACCTCTTACCCATGTAAGAAATATTCAGCTGATCCGACCAACCAAGCCAATTTTAGAGCAATATCTCTTCTGCATGTTACCTTCAAAATCCTGGAGAAGCTACCCGACTGTCCAATTTCTTGGAAAACTTTGAGGTCTTGTACCCTTCCCAGTATGGCTTTTCCCCCAGACACAGCACCGATATAGCTCTGCAAGAAGTGTCTGAGTCCATCAAGACCTTTCTAGATCAAGCCCAGTCCGCCAAATGATCTTGCTTGATTTGTCGGCAGCATTTGGCACGGTCTCTCATCAGACACTCTTACAGGGACTGGCAGAGTTAGAGTTTGGTGTGTTCAACAAGCGACATCTGTCTCCTTGCGCTCTTTACAACATTTATCTGGCGACTATTCACGGACACGACGGCAAACGGAGATAAGCCTGGTGAATTTATTAGGAGAAAAACCAGACGACAGCATTTAAAACGAGCCACTGTGTGCGAAAAAATCTGAGGCGAGATTAGATGCATACAAGTAAGGCTCGGCGAAGGTAGATTCGGCGGAGGTATGTTTCAAGAAATTTTAAAAACTGTAAAACTCACCGGGGAGTTACAAGGAGGTCGGGAGGCATGACGAAGCTGCAGTAACTGCTGAGTTGAGCTCGTCAGTGCGGACAACAGCGCCCCTAACGATTTAAAAGGGAAACGTATTTAAAAGGGCAATGTACTGTTGGTGGGCCCACTTATAAAACTCACGACTTGAAGAGCGTTTATGTCCATACAGAGAGATCGAAGGAGATTAATTTTCATGCGAATCTGCGACTTGGCATGGTATATTGGCTTAAAACAACTAGAGAGACACCAGGCTGGGAAATAAGGTTCAAAGCAAGTGGCTGTAGCCAAAAGGGGGAAGGCTGCTTTCTCTTATAATAAGCCTGCGGTACCAAACAAGTATAAACAAAGTACACGGTCATGCAACAGGTGTGGTAGTCCCTATCATTTGGCAGATTCAAGGAGTTGCACGGCCTTAACAAAAGATTGCTTAAACTGTGGAAGAAAGGGGCACTTTGCACGCATGTGTAGGACAGGTTTATCTAAGAAGTTTGCAATGGTTGAATGTGAAGGTTCCGAAGATGAAGCAGAGGTAATGATGATCGCATCTGCAGAGGACCTTGATAGTCCAGAAAACGTAGTTTTATCTCATACAAAAGCTGATTTTGAGGTGAATGGAGAAACTTTAACACTTATGGTGGATACAGGGTCGTTATATACAATAATTCCCAAAAACTTGTACGATAGCTCATGTACTAAGGCTGAATTGGTTGCATCAGATGTGACACTCAAGGGCTATCAAGGAGTGAGCATTGGTGTGCTTGGATACTTCAGGTGCTACAGAATGCTGCAGCTCGCCTCATTTTAAAACTCCCAAAAAGATCGGACTCCAAAGCTGCCCTCCAGTCACTCCACTGGCTGCCAGTGAGGAGCAGAGTTGAATTTAAATCCCTCTGTACCTGCCATCGTATCCTCGCTAAGAAGGCGCCAGTACCACTCCAGAACCTAGTCACCAGGTATGCACCAGCTCGCGTTCTGCGATCCTCGCAAGGAGGCTTACTTAAGGTCCCTAGGGTGAAAAAGGCCCGTATGGGAGGAAGATCTTTCCGATACCTGGCGGCTAAGAGCTGGAATGCTTTACCTCTCAATCTCCGTCTGGACCCCTCCGAATCTAGTTTCCGGAGGAAACTAAAAACTCACCTCTTCTCAAAATAAGTGGGCCCCTCCCCTACTGCTCCTCCAGAGTGCTTCCGTCAGCGCGGGGACACGCTTCTGCGTAACCAGGCGCTCTATAAATGCCCCTTAATAATAATAATAATAATAATAATACTTTGAAGCATATATCATGTTCCAAGGGAGAGTAACCCAGGGAAAGATCTATGTTTCACCTCACGTTCCTGCAATATTAGGGTGGTTACACCAGTACAATCTAAATATTAGAGTTGACCCAAGGGCTGATCCACCGGTTATGTGTGTCAGTGTTGATAATGAGTGTAGTGCATGGGGGGCGTGGCCACGAGCCGAGCATGGTGGACGCGTTTTGAGATAGCTCCGTCCTCTGCCCGGAACACTAGCTGATTATCCTAACTTCCCCGTGTCCCACGGGACGCCCACTCAAGCCCCAGGAACACCGTGTGTGAGGCGAGTGAAAAGACACAAGCTGCGTGTCCCGAAACTCCCCTGGGAGTGAGCGCGACGGACGACGAAGGGGAGGCCTAGTTCCGGGAAGTGAGCCGTGGCCTAAAGTAGAAGGGAGAGCCGGGCTCGGCGAGATCTGCCGGCGTCGAAGTAAGTGGAGGCCGGTTGAGCTGGGCGGTGTCCTGCTGCGGCGGTGCAGCCGACTGAAGCTGCGCCCAATACTAAAATTTACTGCATGGTCTGTTAGTGTGCAGAGCAGCGTAGACGCGATACATTGGCCCGGCACCGGAGACATCCTGGAGGCGCGTGACTGCGATACTCGGCACACCGGCACCTGGGGTGTTGGCGGCCTCGCGGACCTAGTGGGAGAGCTGCAGAGGCACTGAGAGCTAGCCCGGGAGCACCACAAGACGCTGCATGGTATGTGCGGGTCCCGAGATTGAGCTATATAATCGTGCCGGAAGGGGTACGCACCGCTGCAGCCGGGCCTGTGCCAAAGGGCGCCATCTTGGGCTTACCCCAGCGGCCGCCATTGCTCTGCTGTGATCGGAGCGGCCTCCCTGCGGCCAGTGTGGGGACAGATGCTGGGACATAAGTGAGCACACCGGAACGCCGACGTGGCGAAGAGCACTGCCATAGTGCCATACAGAGCGCAGCAGGAGCAGGTGGGATCGACTTTGAGCCTCTGAGAGCTCTCACTGAGGCGCCCTGACTGAGAGATAGCGCCAGAGGTAGAGGGCAGGTAATCAGCCTACTATTTGCATATCACACCGGTCCCTGGAGTACTGGGAGGAGCGGTCACCCGATTTCCCGGCTATCGTGGTACGTCGGACCTCGGTGGGGAGAGCCGCGGAACACCTAGCAGGCACTGGACTGTGGCGCTAACAGGGTCCGGCGATTGAACCGGACGCGATCCTAGAACTGTGGTGCACCTACCCCCTTGCACGTACAGGTACCGGTGGAAGTGACTGCGGTTGGTGGGTGAGTGGCACCCGAAGACACGCACTAAGTGCATTGGCATTGAGACCGCCATCCTGACGACGAGAGCCATGGGGAGGAACAGGGCCAAGGTGCAAGACCAGGGCACAAATGCGGACATCCAGTCCACTGGCTCAGACGACCCAATGGCCTCCTCAAACATGGAGATAATACCGCCGACGGCCAAGTGCACACAGGACGCTGAGCTGGACCTCATACTGGCCGAAATAAAGGCATCCAGGGAGGCGCTTGAGACGCGTATGGACAACATGGCGACTGGCTTGTCACTCCTGAGGACGGACCACAACAAGCTAGCCGGAAAGGTCTCGGAGCATAAGATCGCGCTTGACGACCTGATACCGCATCAGACGGATCACTCCACGAAAATTGAGCATATGGAGAAACAGCTAAAACTGCTCTGGGACAAGATGGACGATGCAGAAGGGCGGGCCCGCCGCAACAATGTGCGCATTTTAGGAATTCCGGAGCGCAGTGAAGGGAGGAACCCCACGCAGTTTTTTGAGGATTGGCTGAAGAAGGTCGTGGGACCGCAAGATCTTACCCCGTTGTACAGCGTGGAGAGGGCGCACAGAATGTCAGCGAAGCCACCTAGGCCGGGTGCGCCGCCGCGGCCGTTGATAGCGTGCCTTATGCACTACAAAGACAGAGACTCAGTGCTGAGAGTGGCGAGAGAAAAGGCACCAATGAGATATGAGGATAAGACCATCTCAGTATACCCAGACATCACCCCGGCGGTACAAAAGGCCAGGTCGACATTTCTGGGGGTAAAGCGCAAACTGCGGGACAGAAACTTGAAATATGCACTGCTATTCCCGGCCCGCCTCAAAATAATACATGGAAACAAATCATATTTCTTTGACACACCTGAGGAGGCGGCGGAGTGGATGGAGGTGGCTCTGACACCGTTGAATACGCAGGACCCGTTTGAGGAGGACCAGGGTGGAGGACCTTCGCGCCAGGAGGAGCAGCGGGCTGACACGAGTGAAGAACACGCGAAGGGGTCAACGGCGAGCGGAGGGACAACGTCGGGTCGAGCTGCGAAGACACCGGAGATAGTCCAGCTGACTGAGGCTGCGCTGGCTGCTCACAACGCAAGGGACAAATTGGACATGGGCAGCAACTCAGACACACACACGGAGGTGTCAGCTCTGCTAACAGCCTGCAGCTCTTTCCCAAAATTACTGCCCAAGTGGCGAATGACTTTTGATTGTAACCATAGAAGACTCCGGTTGGAATGTATGAGATATGCATAGGGATGAGAGTGGGCTGACAGGGAATGGGGACACACTAGCTTAGGGCACGCTGTAGTAACACCAACAGGTCCCGAGCAGGTGTAAGTGGGTACCACCCCCCAAAGCATAAACATGTTCTGGTTTAACTGTTGCCCACGTTGGGCGATAATGTTTGGACCTCAGGTTTTTTCACTTGGGGACCTCAAAGTTAGGGGCGTTACACGTTTTGATGGCACTTGGGACACTACATATGCTGCATACAACCTTTCTGGTACAGGGCCTGTTGAAAACACCTGACACGGACAGAAATGGGGACTCTTAACACCTACAAAATATGCACCTGGAACGTACGAGGCATGGGGTCCATCCATAAGAGACATAGACTTTTGGCACAACTTAATCGGAGGCACGTCATGGTAGCATGCCTTCAGGAAACTCACCTGAACAGTGCAGAGAGTGTAAAGCTGCTTAAAAAGTGGAAGGGACAGCTGTTTGCGACCTCTTATTCTGTATTCTCGAGAGGGGCGGCTATATGGTTCAGAAACTCTGTTCCTTTTAAGCTGGTGGAGAAGAGGCTGGACACAGAGGGTAGATACGTGTTCATCCGTGGGACGCTGGATGGTTCTCCTGTGGAGATTAGCAGTGTCTATGCGCCGAACTCGGCCAGTCGGATTTTTTAACTACCCTTAATAGAGTGTTGGCAGACTGGTCAGACTATCATTGGCTCATAGGTGGGGATTTCAATGGAGTCTTGGATGTATCACTAGACATGTCGCACCCACCACCACAGGCCACTGAGAGTAGGAGACAGGCGGACGCGCTCACGCAGTGGGCGGAGGGATGGGATTTGGCTGACGCATGGAGATGCAAACACTTGCTGAATAGAGAATATACCTTCTACTCCCCGCCCCATAGACTGCACACCAGGATAGATCGTGTCTTCTGTGCGAAATCATTATTGGGGGCGGTGACCACAGCGGAGCATATGGGTAAGACTTTCTCTGACCATAACGCAGTGGAAGTCACATTACAGTGGGGTAGGGTCCCAACGCCTATACCAACGTGGCCCCTCAACGCGGAATTGCTGGAGGACACTGTTTTTCGAGCGTCACTTGCAGACGCAATAACAAGTTACTTTAACATAAACACTGGTACGGCTGGTTCCCGGCAGGTGGAATGGGACGCCTTTAAGGTGTCCATAAGAGGGGAAGCGATGAGCACACGGGTGGGCATGAGACATAATGTTCTGGAGAGACTCCGAGAGGTGGAGGGCTGCCTGGCTATGCTGGAAAGCGAGGCTGCAGGTACGAACTTGCCCTTCACGCCACTGCAGGAGGCACACATACAGCACGCTGAGCTGCTAGAGGAACTGCATGTGCTGGATTATAGGGAGTATACATGCAGGCAGCATGCGCAAGCAGAGAGGTCGGGCCCTTTGCTGGCCAGGATAGTGCGGGATGATCCAGTACACTTGCCCATAATAGAGGTCACTGACCAGGGAGGGACGCCAGCCACGACACAAATTGACATCAATACTGCCTTCAGGGACTACTATGGGACGCTGTACGGCCCACACGACAGCTGTCAGAAGCGGCGCTTGAGGAGTTTATGGCGGAGCTCGACTTGCCACGACTGGAGGACCATCAGGGGGAGGATCTGGCACGCCCTATCATGGTCGCGGAGATACGACAGGCCATACGTGCGCTTCCGCGGAATAAAACCCCTGGGACGGACGGCCTCCCGGCCGAGTTCTATGTGGCCTACATCGACCTACTTGCCCCACGCCTACATGTAGTGTACCAAGAAGCGCTGAAGTCACAGGGACTGCCACGGTCATCCCTACAGGCGTTGATAGTATCACTCCCGAAGCCGGGCAGGGACGGCTTACAACTGGCTAACTATAGGCCTCTGTCCTTACTAAATACAGATTATAAAATACCGAGTAAGGTCCTTGCGACGAGGCTGGCCCAGTATATCTCTCAACTAATACACCCCGACCAATGCGGTTTCTGGCAGGAGTAGGGCCATGAACCTGCGGAGGCTCAGCCAACTCATGCTACACGAGCAAGCACCTGAGGGGACGGAGGGCTGTATTTCTCTGGACCTGAAGCAGGCATTTGATTCCCTTAGATGGGATTTTATGTTTGCAACGTTCGCGAAGTTTGGGATACCGCCCGAGTATGCCGCCTGTGTCCAGCTGTTGTACACCCGCCCAACAGCCCAGGTTCGCACAAATAGATGCATCTCGGCACAACTGGACATAGCGAAGGGAACCAGAAAGGGATGCCCGTTATCCCCGCTATTGTTTATATTAGCACTAGAGCCATTGCTATGTAAGCTTCGAATTTCGGCACACCACAGGGGCATAAGGAGAGCTGAGACAGTTCACGTGGTGTCTGCATATGCGGACGATATTATCCTATACTTACGAGACCTGAGGGGCGGGCTTGACCCTATCCCCGGAATCTTTGAGGACTTCCGGGCATTGTCGGGCCTCACCATTAGTGAGCCTAAGTCCTACGGGTTCTGCTTCAACGCTTCCGGAGCGACTACCCGGTTGCCCTTCCCACCACACACTTTTCAGGTGGCGGAGACGACTTTCTGATACCTGGGGATACAGGTATACAGAGGGGCGAAGGATATGATCGATGGCAACCTGGGAAGGGCGATCACAACGCTGAAATCATAGATACAATTCTGGACCACGTTGCCATTATCGGTGGCGGGTCGGGTGGCCATCTCTAAGTTGGTAGTACTACCCCGTCTTATTTATTACTTCACAAGCCTGCATTTCATGGCCCCCGCTTCTATGCTTAAGATGTTGAATACCATGCTTACGGAACTAGTGTAGGGGTCGGGACGGCGACGCATTAGTCTGACTAAACTGCAGCTTCCCACTGCGGCGGGCGGTATGGGGGTCCCAGACTTGCAGGCATATAGCTATGCCTGCCAACTGCAGTGGCTGGCCTATAGGTTGGCGGGTCGCAACTTGCATGAAATTGGCATGTCAGAAGCGGATTGGGCTAGGGGGGTCATCCATACCCTGTTACTGCCAAGGGCAGAGATCCCTAGGTGGACGCCTCCCCTGCTTAGGCTTGCGAATACCTGCTGGAGGAGGGCGGTGAAATACACGACCCCCACATCCTCTTATACCCCCACGATACCACTCTTGGGACTCCCGATTGGGACGGGCCCGCTGTCGAATCAGATACTCACTGCGTGGCACGACGCGGGAGTGATGCAGGTGGGGGATCTGTTTGCGGATGGCCGAGTTATGTCTTTCGAGGACTTTCGCGGCACGCATCATACCCTGGGAGGACTGTTTCTCTTGCACGCCGGAGTGCGACGTTATATCGCGATGACATGGGCGCTGAATGGAGACGAACCACCCACGAACCAGCTGCTCACAATGCAGTTCCTCATGAGATCGGGCAGTCACCTGACGAAATGGATAACGAGTGGTATAAGAACGGGGAGGGCAACCTCGTTACAACCTTTGCGAGACAAATGGGAAGGTGATATAGGGAGAACAGTCAGGGACAAGGAGTGGGAACGAATGCTCAAATTCCCAAAGAAAATGTTGAGGAACCCGAAATTTAAATTAATTCAACTTATGGTCCTGCACAGGGCGTACCTAACACCCCATCGCTTACACGCAATGTTCCCTAACACAGCTGCCACATGCCCCCGATGCGGCGCGGACGATGCGCGACTATTGCATATGTTATGGAATTGCCTGAAATTGGGGTACTATTTGAAGACGGTCCATGATGCTTTATTTAAACTGGCTCTTTCCAAACCGTACGCTTCTCTGGAGTATAACTTACTGGGGCTGGGACCTGCTGAACGGAAAAAAAGCGTAGCTACACGTTTTACTGATCTGTCCCTGCTGCTTGCCAAGCGTACCATAACAATGAGATGGAAGTCGGCTAGACCGCCAGACCCAGAGGTGTGGAGGGCAGAAGTAGTGCGTTGGGGGAAAGCAGAGGGTATGACACTGCAGCGCGAAGAGCGTAGGGGCCTCAGGAAGACCCTAACATCTTTAGATTGGAATGCTATGATGGGGGCCTTTGATGCGGGTGGCGACAATGCATCTAATTTATCAAATACTGATAGTTAGGGTGGAGGATGGTGTGCTCGGAGTACGTGAAGCTTCCCCTATACTTAGTGCCAACCCATGCTCCGGTGGGTGAGAGTAGTTCTATGTGCAAATTATGAAGAACATATATGTATCATATTGTATATAGTCCTCTATAGGTTTGTGGCAGGACAATGATTGTGAACTAGCTATGCTCAGTTGGATCGCGTACTATGAATGATTACTGTGTCTAAATGTAAGTGCCGGGGGAGGGAATGAATGGGTGGGGGAAGTTTGCGAGAGAATAGTTGGGAATATGCAAAAAATTAAAATGTTTGATGAATGACTCACTATTGCTGACGAATGAGAACTACAAAATACGGAACTTATACTTATAACGGAATGTTTGTATTTGTTCTTGCTTATTTTGCTAATAAAAAAGATTTTCAAAAAAATGAGTGTAGTGCATTGGAGGATGTAGAGAAAATTAGTAAAGTAAACATGAGAAAGTGTTTAGCACAAAACTGGGGGAGGCTGTTGGATACCAACATGTCATCAAAACAAAGAAATGTGTTGTGCCAGTTAAACATGTTGCACCCAAGATACCTTTGTCCGCTAGGGATGAAGTAAGGAAAATTATTAAACAATTACTTGATGATGACATAATTGAGCCTGTAGAAGCTACGCAATGGTTGAGCCCGGTTGTCATCACACAGAAGCAAGATAAATCTTTGCACTTCTGTGTGGATATGAGGAGCTTAAACAAAGCTGTGAAAATGGATAATTTTCCTCTTCCTAATATTAACTAAATTGTTTTGAGTTTGGGTGGGGGAAAAGTTTTCTCGAAATTGGACCTTCGAAGCGCATATCATCAGATTAAGCTTCATCCGAACTCAAAGGAGTATACTTCATTTATTATTCCTGAGGGCACGTATCAATTTAAAAGACTTCCTTTTGGACTATGCTCTGCAGCGAGTGCATTTCAGAGAATAAGCACACAATCGCTCAAAGGCATTGAACGAGTTGTTTTTTTTCAGGACGACATCCTGATCTATGGTTTGGTTTCTGATGATCACAACGTGATTCTTGATAAAGTATTGACGTGTCTCTCAAATGCTGGGTTAACCTTGCGCTAAGAAAAATGTGTATTTGCAGCAACATAAGTGGATTATTTGGGTTACCATGTATGTGGGAGTGGAATTCAACCCAAGAAAGATTTAGTTAGTGCAATATGCAATGTATCAGAACCTGATGACAAGGACAAATTGCGATCTTTTATGGGCATGGTGGAATACTATGCGAAATTTGTGAGGAATTTCGCAGGAAAGGTTGCGCCGCTGAGGAATATATTAAGGAAGGGGAGAGGATTTGTTTGGGGGACAGAGCAAAGGAATGCTTTCAATTTGATCAAAGAGAATATTTTGAGTGCAAATATTCTTTCCAGCTTTGAACAGTCCTTGCCCACTTTTCTCACCGTGGATGCAAGTTCAGTAGGGATTGGGGCAGTATTGACACAGAAAAATGCAGGACAACAGAACACTATTGCCGTTGCCTCTCGTTCTTTGACTGAGAGTTAAAGGAATTACTCAGTCATTGAGCGAGAAGCATTGGCAGCTGCATGGGCCACCAGATATTTCAGAGTTTATTTGTGGGGATCTCATTTACACTTAGGACAGACCACAAACCCTTGTTGAAAGTGCTAGCTCCGGGATGTTTTAGGAATTGTTCGGGGAGGCTAGCAAGGTTGGCGGTCAGTGTACAAGAGTTCATGTGCAACATTGAGTAGGTGCCAGGATGGTGCAACAGCATTGCAGATTGTCTATCAAGACTGCCGGACACTAAGGCAGAAACAAAAGAGTTGGTGACAGAAAATGTGGTTGCATACTTAGATGATCTGACAGAAGATCTTCCTAGCTCTATATCCAAGGAGGAGTGGGTGGAGGCTATGAAGAAGGACCAGATTATGGGCTGTTTGGTGAAAATGTGTAAGGAGGGTGTCTCTAGACAATGCACTGCACCACCTAGTCTTAGGTCTTATGTCCAATTGCAAGATGAAATTTTGATGTTGGGGGATTTCATCGTGGTCAGAGGTGAGAAGTATATACCACCTGAATCAATCAGGCAACGTATAATTGCTTTGTCTCACGAAGGTCATTTGGGCCAAACTCTCACGGCCAAACGTCTGAAAGAGAATTCCTGGTGGCCGGGGATAGATTCACAGGTGAAAAATTGGATAGAGCAATGTCAACCTTGCAGAGAGTCAGAAAAAGATTACAAGTGGGTGGTAGCCATTAGCTTGGAACGATAGTATCTGAGGAGGGTATCTAGAAAAAGGTTTGCATTGATTTCATAGGTCCATTTTATGAGTTGCAAGATAATGAGAAGTTTGCTATGGTTTTAGTGGATTCGGCGTCCAGGTGGGTAGAGGTTGCCTTTATGAGGAGCATCACTGCACAGTCTACTATCAAAGTTCTTACAGAACTGTTTCGACGTGAAGGGATTCCCTCTATGGTTTTAACAGATAATGGCACACAGTTTACGTCTAGGGAGATGGAGGAGTATTTTACACATGTGGGGTTGAAACATCTATGCACTTCGCTGTACAACCCACAAAGTAATGGACTTTGCGAGAGGGTCAATAGATTAGTTAAGGGAACTATGCAACTTGCTTTGGCATCGAATAGGTCTGTGCAGAAGGAGATAAAAGAAATGCTTTGGGCTTATAGAACCACGATACACCAAAACATGAATAAGACACCTTTTGAGCTTATGAGAGGGAGACCGGCAGGGACCAACTTAGTCCCTACATGGTTGCAAGGTACAACACTCTGAAATGATCACATTGTAGGTAAATCTACCAGGACATGCATATCAAAGGGGGATTTGGTAAAAGTAAAACCTGGTGGAAACCATGGGATGTTTAACAAATTCAGGGGGCCTTTTCGGGTTGAATCTGTCAGTGATAATTATGTCAGGCTACAGAATGGCCGAACTTGGAATCTCCGCAGGGTTGCATTGTATCAGAAAAATGACAAAGGAAAGGATTTGGAGATAAGACAGCCATATGTTAAGAGGGTTGTTGACAATAAGGAGAGTAGACCTGTTCGGAAAATAAATTTACCTGCATATTTAAAAGATTTTGTTTGATTAGTCAGGAAAGGAGTGGAATGACTTTAATGACAATGTTTATTTCTATATTGTGTTATGGAATATATATATTAACATGCTCTTCTCTTTTTGTTTTATTCTTGTTTTCTCATGTTTAATTTTGTTGTTTTATTGTCAAAGGAAAGGAGATGTGTTATGTTTATCTTATTTGCTCGTGCTGGTCTCGTGGTCACTTGTTATGTGTCACGAGCTGGGCATTCTAACACTGGGCAGTTGGGGTATTGATTTGAATCCCGGCGCTGTTGGTCGGGTTTTTTCCCTGCCTGCTTGTGAAAGAATAAACCTGTGTTCAACAAGCGACATCTGTCTCCTTGCGCTCTTTACAACACATTTATATGGACCCACTGGCAACCATCATCAAATCCTATGGCATCAAGGTGATCTCCACTATACAAAAAGTGATGGAGGGAATGCTTGAATGTATGTCAGACACTGGCAATTACTCGTGCTGCATCCCAGGCCAAAGTGATCTCACACTGATGATACCCTGCTGATATTGTTGTTTGGGAGAAAAGATGATACTCACCAGCTTACGTTTAAGAGAGGCCTGGTTGAGGTGGTGGAATGGATGAGAGGAATTGTCTGAAATGTAATTCCAAGAAAACAGAAGTACTACTGTTTCATGAGGATCCCAAAAAACCTTGAAGCCTTTCTTACATACCCTTCATAACCAAACGTCCTAGTTCAATGCTCTTTCATTCAAGCAAGCCCAAACCAACCCAAAGCACTGTAGCTTGAGTACCACAAGCCAGGGGATGGGAACCAGGATAGGGACCTCTTCCAAAAACAGCAATTTCCAGCATGATCCAGCTCTTGGCTCTTCTAACCTTCCCCAGCCACTAATTTCCCAACAGGTGTTTCCAGGACCTGACAGGAGTCTTTCAGATAAAAGTCCAGAACAGCTCCTAGGGCTATTGGAAAAGAACCAATCCAGTTCCAGTCCAGCTGCATCTGCGACACTTGATTGGGTGCTATTGCTCTAAAACTCACCCATCTCGTATTTCCTAACATGACAGAGCTGGCAACATTCTAAGCATGGCTCAAAGTTACTGATAGCCCCGAATCACTGTTTGTTGAGCCGATGCTCAGTCTCTTCGACTCCCACGTTGAGTTCATTGTCCTGACCCTTCTAACACACAAAAGCTCTATGACGTGGCCAGCGCTGCCGACTTCATGGCACTTTTTTCAATGACTATCAGTCATGCTGAACAGCTGATGTGCTGCTAGACAACATGGTTAAAAGACATTCATATTAACAAAGCCAATAGCTTGGGCATTGCTGAGATCTGTTGGCTTGCTAACCAAATGAGGAATGTGGAAGTGATATTGAGAAACAGTTGAGGAGCTTTGAAGTGAAAGGGGGAGGTGGTGTAACGGGCAGAGCTGCTGACAGGAGAACTGGGAAACCAGGTTCAAATCTCGGGGTCGAGAATCTGGGATTCTGGCCAATCACTTATGCCTCCCTCTGCGTATCACAATGAATGAGTCATTGTGTATTGTAACTGGTGAGCACTTAAAGCTCTTCAAAACTAGCGGCTGGTGTTCGCACTATGGCAAGACGGAGGATGAAGGAGCGCTCCAATACCATCAGATTGTGCAGAAAAAATAAAAGCAGCAGTGACGAGAGAGGCAGTGGGGGGACGGGTCAAGCAGGGAAGCAGCAGGGGATAAGGGATGGGTAAGCCAGGGCAGGAGGAAGTAACAGTGAAGGTGAATCATAAAATACTTTAATTGAAGCGGGATCAGTGACAAAACAGGATGTGTCATTGTGTAATGTAACTGGTGAGCACTTAAAGCGCTCCACTACCATTGGCTTGTGTTCATGCAATGGCAAGATGAGGACGGAGCAAGCACTCTGATATCATCAGATCGTTAAAAAAAAAAGAAACGTGCTTTAACACATTTTTAAGAAATGCATTTGTTTAAATACACATGTATGCATTTTAGTGGCACGTGTGTATGTGTACAAGTATGCATAATTTACGCTTCTGGGATATTTGTGCACATGAATACAGATATGTTCTACACACATGATGAAAAGCGGAGGAAGTGTAGAGAAGAAACAGATGGGGACAGAGAAAAGCAGCACCAGTGATAAGGGAGACGGCCTGAAAAAACAAATACTCCTATTCAGTGCTTGAAAACAAAGGATAAAATAGCTAAAAAAAATTGGGTGCAGTGTAAGGAGACATGTACTTGGTCCATGCGCTATGGCAGGTCCAAACACAAGACGAGGGCATGACACCCATATGCACATATACACCCATATGCCATGACAAATGGCATCAAAGAAAATGAGAGCAAAGAGAAAGTTTACCAATGGTAGGTGATGGGTGGCCTGTAAGCCCACAGATAGAACACAACACGCCTCTTCTAGACAGTGCGTTGCTTAGCTGAAACCTAAAAAGTACATAATAAGAATGCAGGAGTAACAGGCCCACAAATCACTGTCTTCTTGAAACACCATTCTCAGGAATACAAATACAACAAGAAGAAGAATCAACGGGTTAAGTGAACATAAAACTAATAAAATCGTTGTCGAGCATTGCTTATCCCACAGGTTTAAGCCATCCGTCTTCCGTTTCCGCCATGCCCACATGCAGTGCAACCACATTCAACCGAATGCCAGCCTGCATGGTCCATGTGGGGTGCTAAACTACCTTCTGACACGCAATCCCAAAAGTAACCACTAGGTGCCGCCCCTGCCCATCTGCATGTCTTCTCGCAGAGCATCAACACTGAGGTGTAGTTTCACTAGTGCTCAATCCAGCTTTCTTTATCAAGTCAAACAAAATTTGCTTTTGTTTTCTGTCCTATCGCTAATCACTTTTTTAACCCTCAATGTATCTAGTCAAGGTCACACTGAGGTCCAGTTACCTCCTAATACCAGTATTTATTTATTTATTTATTTATTTATTTATTTATTTATGGGATTTTTAATGCGCAACTAATACCCTAGGGTGTCTAGGCGCAATGAGATGCTCTAGGATACACAAAATTCAGGACAGGAACTTATTGATTAAATAGCCAAGTTTTCAGAGCCTTACGGAAGGCAATGAGTGTTGGTGCTGTTTTAATATACAAGGGGAGTGTGTTCCACAGTATGGGGGTCGCTACCAGGAAGCGTCTATCTCCCCATGTGGCCGTTCTTGTTCGGGGAACATGCAATAGGTGGCTTGCTGCTGATCTTAGATTCTTTCCAGGTATGTACACCTGAAAAGCTTCCTTTAAGAACTTTGGTCCAGTCTGATGAATGGCCTTGTAGGCGATGCAGAGAGCCTTGAATTTAATTCTGCTCTCCACTCTTAGCCAATGTAGATGGCGTATGGCTGCTGAAGTAGAGTGTCGCCAAGGAATATTAAGCAGAATCCGTGCTGCCACATTTTGCACGGACTGCAGTTTGTTCAGGATGTATTTGTGAGTGCCAAGGAAGAGGGCGTTTCCATAGTCCAGCTTCGAAAACACTAAGGTGGTGATCAGTGTTTTCCCTGCCGAAGCGGGTAGGTATGGCATGAGTTTTTTTATTTTCTTCAGCACGAAGAATGCAGCAGAGACCACCTTGTTGACATGATAACCAAAAGATAGCCTGTTATCAAAGATCACTCCCAAATTCCTAACCTTGACAGCTGGAATCGGGGGGGAGCCCATCTGACTGGGCCACCAAGTTGGGGACCATTCGGGGGAGATCTTACCGAAAGTCATAACTTCGGTTTTCTCTGCATTAAGTTTCAGGCAGTTACTGTGCATCCATGATTGTACATCCAGTAAACCCTCCTGAAACTTAGCTGCTACCACTGGACCGTTCTTATGCACCGCCAGCACAAGCTGGGTGTCATCCGCGTAGGTAGTTAATCGCATCCCATGTGATTTAATAACCCTCGCCAAGTCCGCAACATAGATATTAAAAAGCGTGGGACTTAGCGAGGATCCTTGAGGGACTCCACAGGGCAGTTCAGAAGTGGGCGAGTAGTAGTTGCCCAGTTTGACTGCCTGTTTGCGATTAACAAGGAAGGAGGCTATAAGGTCTTTAGCCAGATGACTAATTCCAAGGGCTGCGACACGGTCGACCAAGATGACGTGGTTGACCGTGTCAAAAGCAGCTGACAGGTCCAATAAGATGAGCACTGCAGCAGTAGTGACTGTAAACCAACTATGCACCTCTATGCGTACACCCCCTTCTAGAAAGTATTTTAACAAGTTTTTATGAGTTGTGCCGAGCGGTGTTTCTGTGAAAATACCACTGTGCACGTTGCAGGTTTTACCAGGTGCAGAATCCCCTCTGGTATCACCAGGTGAGAGCCCGCACTCAGTAATGCAGCCCCCAGTAAAGCCACCTGCTTCCGCACTCAGGTTTTGCACATGCTAGAAGCCCACAAACGGAGAAAAACGTGCAGTGAATGCCTGGTAATTCATTGGGGCGCATGTTGTTCCCCACTCCGGGGTCATAACCTGTAAATGCTTGGTGATGGAGTAGTAATACCACCGGGTACTGGTAGCAATGCATTATGCGTGTCGTACTGCTTCCCCGTTTTTACAAGGTCACTTGTTATGAGCCTCTGTTTTTTGTCACAGGGTAGCCACCGAGGCACATCGTGGGACCTCACAAAATGCCGGCAGAAAATAATTCTGCCTGACATCGAATGCCAGAAGCCCTCTCTTCTCCGGACTGCTCTGCCATAGGAGACGTACACCTGTACACCGTGCACCTCGAAGTGGGGGCAGGGCCTGCACCAAATGCTGTAAGTCAAAACATACCAGGCCTCCACCTTGGCCCTCCTCAACTCTCACCAGGTGATTACACCTTTTCGCACAGTTCATACCAAGGTGTCAACACTTTCAGAGACTGGGCCCGCTGGGATCCGAAGATGAGTGCACCCACCCTTCCCTCGTGCTCTTCTCCAAGGTTAGGCTCGACCCGTTCCTCCTGGCGCTCTGGTGCATTTGTACCCTTTTCATTACGTCCATCGCTTTTTCTATACTTTATTGATCCTTCTTTATTGGCGGTATGGAGCTCTGCCAGTTATCCCCACAATTTCTGCAAAGTGTGGGGGAAATGTTAGATCTACTTTGGGTTGGACCACCTGATATAACGAATGGTGTTGTCTATGATTTGATTAGTATTCAAAATGAGCCTTGCACTATTTCCGTTGAGTTATATTGTGAGAAAACAATAAAATTAGTTGGTTTTTTTTAAAGGGCAATCTAGGTTTTTAGCGCTATCTGAAATTTAAGGTTAATGCTTTTCTTCCTTAAACTTGCAGAAATCAAATTCCAGAGTTTAATAATCTTTACATAGAAAGAGCGTCTGTTAGTTCAGGGACTTTTTGAAGGCAGGGATGGTCAGAAAGAGCCCCAGCCTATGGCAAGTGATTGTGTTTTGGGGATAGGGGCGAAGCTTATGTTGCGCGAACAGTGACCCTGCTGTGGATGGCTCGATTTACGAGGCGCGTTGTTTCCAAGGTAATGGCAAGTGGTCACGTGCATCCCGACGTGTTGACGAAATTTCCCGGCTAACGTCCTGTCATTTGTTCAGCAGGCACGCGCTCCCAGTCAGCTTGGACGGTCTGACGTCGGCTGTCCTGACAGAAGTGCACATTGCCGCAGGCCGCGCGAGGAATACACATAACACAGCACCATTGTGTTTGGAAACAATGCGCCGAGCCTGCTGATTGCAGACAACAGAACCTCAGTTGTCCACCTGACGCACGTATTATGCACCTGACGCAGATACGGCCCGGGTAACGCTCTGACGTGGTCTCACGTGTACGACAACCGTCACTCGCACATATTCGGATTCACTGCCCATTGACAGCAGCATGGATGTTTGCACTTCTTGGCGCCGACGCCTTCATGAATAAACTCACGCCCTGTGCGGCTTAGACTGACTGGGGTTTTGGAATTTCATACTTAGGTGCCGTCACATTCCTGGGCATTCTTATATATCACGGGCTTTTCAGCTCGGAAGGGAGCCACCATTTCACCCTGACTGATGATTGCAGGCCTCTGCACCCTTTCTTCCCTGCCATCACCCTCACTCACCCCCTGCAGCACTGCTGTTTTCCACTAATACTTAGAATTAGGGTTGCCTGCTTTCTCAGAAAAAAATGCCAGCCGTTTATTTACTTTTTGCTGTTCCCGAAGAGCTAAGAGCGGTAGGTGGAAAATAACTTGTGTAAAATTCTCAGTATTCTTTTGTAACACGACAATGATTACTCTGTTTGCTTTAACAATCATTTAGAAGCATTTCAGGCAGATATCCAATATTTTTCAAGCTATTTCTTCATGTGCTTGCAAATTCGGAATTCACTGCTCTTTCCCCATTTACTTACTGGCATGGAGATGAAAATACGGAGCAAGACTGTAAAATACCACCCTGGTGATAACCCTACTTAGAAGTTAGTATTGTCCCGATTTTTCTTCTGCAGCAGAAGGCCTTGCATCACCCAGGAGGGATGTAGAAGAAAGAGTAGCAGCACTTCTGATCAGGGAGCTGGTACTCGGAGGGGTGCGTGCACACAACCAACATGATTCACTAACATACCCACTATCATGTATAATCACAATCAACTATATGGTTCTGCACGTATAATATATATATAAATATGCACCCACACACCTGTCTATGTGTGTACATATATATATGTACATGGTATTTGTATAGCACAAATCTAGCCTGCATATTGTTAAAGACAAAGATACAGTCATTGGGTGACTGGAGAAGTAGCCAGGATGCCAGGCATAATGGCTTTGACACGGATGTAGCTGGTTTTGAAGATGGTGTGTGACAGTAGGGGGGGGAGGGGGGTCAGTGGAGTTCCATCAGGGTAACAATGAGGTGCTGATATTGCTTCAGGCCCTTGAAGAGGCATGCAACGGTATGTAGAGCAGCCAGTGTGAAATCTTGGAGGCCATGGTGCAGGGAATTGTCACCACCCAGATGGGAGAGTATGAAGCACTGAACATCAGTTTTGAAGTTTCTTTCTTGGAGGTAGGGTTACACTTTGTTTTATAGAGAGAGCTTGTTCTAATCTAGATCTAGACTGCAGCCGCTGTCGGCAGTAGGAGTTCCTGCAGGGCGGTGACGTGGGGAGGGGCAGGGTGGGGGGTAGTAATGTATGGATTACGGTGTTTAACAGGTAAGTAAACATATAAATAAATAAAACAAATTTCGTTGCGCACACTGCATCGCATTTGGTAATGCAGTGCGTGCAACGAAATTCGTTTTATTTATTTATGTGTTTACTTAACTGTTAAACTCCGTAATCCATACATTACTACCCCCCACCCTGCCCCTCCCCCCTCCCCACATCACCGCCCTGCAGGAACTCCTACTTCCGACCGCGGCTGCTAGACTGTCCTGGTTTTCTTGGCGATGTGTTCCTTGAGAGTGAGGTTGATGTCCAGGGTGATCCAGAGTGACTTACCACTGGGTGAGTGTTGGGTTCCAATCAGTTCAGGTTCAAGCCATTGAGCTGGGTCTAAACAAGATGTAGTTTGTTGGTGAATAGGAGGAATTCTATTTTGATGGTGTTGAAGTTCAGGTAAGGCAGACACTTGACATCCACATCTGGATGAGGAACAGGCAGTGTTTGAGGCATTGGATGTCTGCAAGGAGTAGGCTTTCAAGTAGGATTGTGTGTCATCAACATATTAGTAATTTGTGATGCAGTTCTTGGTGAATATACTTCCAAGGAGCTCTTTGTAGAGGTTGACAATGACAGGGACAAGATACATTCCTCAGGTACTCATCAAGTGAAAGGGATCTTGAGGGACTTGGAGGTGCACATGTGAATGAACTGGTGTCGGTCTGATATCTAGTCAATCAATCAATCAATCAGAGTACTTGTAAAGCGCGCTACTTACCCGTGAGAGTCTCAAGGCGCTATGGGGAGGAGGGGGGGGGGGGGGCTGCTGCTAATGCTCGAACAGCCAGGTCTTGAGGAGTCTACTGAAGGCGAGTAGGTCATGGGTCTGCCATATGTGGGTAGGGTGGGTGGTCCAGGTCTTGGTGGCGAGGTAGGAGAAGGATATGCCGCCGGAGGTCGTTCGTTGGATGCGGGGGACAGCGGCGAGGACGAGGCTGGCGGAGCGGAGCTGGTGGGTGGTGGTGTAGAAGCTGAGTCTGCTGTTCAGGTAGGCTGGTCCGGAGTTGTGGAGTTCTTTGTGTGAGTGGGTGAGGAGCTTGAAGGTGATCCTCATGTCGACAGGGAGCCAGTGTAGGTCTCTCAGGTGGGGTGTGATGTGGCTGCGGAGGGGGACGTTGACGACCAGTCGGGTGGAGGCGTTTTGGATGCATTGTAGTCGTCGTAGGTGTTTGGCTGGGATTCTTGCGTTGAGTGCGTTGCCGTAGTCCAGTCTTGTGCTGACGAGGGCCTGTGTCACCGTTCTTCTTGTTTCGATCTGGATCCACTTGTAGATCCTGCGGAGCATGCAGAGGGTGTTGTAGCAGGAGGAGGAAACGGCGTTGACCTGCTTAGACATGGAGAGGGAGGAGTCGAGGATGAATCCTAGGTTGCGTGCATGGTCAGTGGGTGTTGGTGCTGTTCCCAGTGTGGTCGGCCACCAGGATTCATCCCAGCCTGAGGGGGTGGGTCCGAGGATGAGGACCTCTGTCTTGTCCGAGTTCAGCTTCAGACGGCTGCTCCTCATCCAGTCGGCGATGGCCTTCATTCCCTCGTGGAGGTTGGTTTTGGCGGTGTGTGGGTCTTTGGTGAGAGAGAGGATGAGCTAAATTATCGACATATAAGAATTTCACTGAAACTATAACATACAAGAAAATTCAACAGTACATTGCTTTCAATCTAAATCATTCTGTCAGGAGAGCGATGGTTCTGTTCCGGTTCGGTATTTTACCAGTCAAAACTGTAACAGCCAAATGGCACTTAAAGGAAAACTCTAAATGTAATTTGTGTAATGGAGGAGAGCAAGATGTCGAGCATCTAATGTTTGCCTGTCCAAATCCAAAGGTGGTAACGGCAAGGAAGCGGTACTTGCAAGCCATACACATTAAATGTAGGATTAACTCAGCAAATGAACTGATCACTCTATGTAAATTCCCGCCAAATGAATTTGTCTGTCATAACTTTTATACATTTTTAAAATCTTTTTTAACATTGTATTAGCACAAGAAATTTTACTGTTGTAAATAATCTGAATTTTATGTTTAAAATATTTGTGGTCCTCAGTTGAGTACCAAAGCAAATAAAAATAAAATAAACTAAAAAAAAAAAAAGAGGATGAGCTGGGTGTCATCGGCGTAGGAGATGATGTTGAGGTTGTGAAGGCGGGCCACTTGTGCGAGGGGGGGCCATGTAGACGTTGAACAGCGTCGGGCTGAGAGATGAGCCCTGGGGGACGCCGCAGTTGATGTCGGTGGCTTCGGATCGGAAGGGTGGGAGGCGGACGCTCTGGTTTCTGCCGGATAGGAAGACGTGGTCCAGTCAAGGGCCTTCTCTTGGATTCCGGCTTCTAGGAGGCGTGTCTTTAGAGTGCGATGGCAGACCGCGTCGAAGGCGGCTGACAGGTCCAGGAGGATGAGGGCTGATGTTTCGCTGTTGACTAGTTAGCGCCTGATGTCGTCTGTGGCGGCGATGAGGGTTGCAGTGCTGTGGTTTCGTCTGAATCCGGACTGGGACGGGTCCAAGATGTTATCTTCCAGGTGGCGGGCCAATAGCATGTTGACGATTTTCTGAATGACCTTTGCCCGGGAATGGGAGCAGGGAGATGGGCCGGAAGTTCTTGAGATCCTTGGGGTTCGCCTTGGGCTTCTTGAGGAGGGCGTTGATTTTGGCGTGCTTCCAGCTGTCCGGGAATGTCGCTGTTTCAAAGGAGATGTAGATGACCTTCTGTAGGTGGGGTATCAGGCGGTTGGCGCTGGTAGTGTTCACAGGGGAGGTGGAGTCTGGCGTAGTCGGCGTGGTCGTGGTGTTGAAGCTGTCGTGAATATCAGTGATCTTGCGGTCGAAGAAGATGGCTAGTGAGTCACACAGTTCTTGTGAGGGCTGGATGTTGTTGGCATTGGCGCTGGGGTTGGAGGAGGACATTGCTAGTAAATCACATTCGAAGAAGAAGATGGGCTGGTTGATGGTTCTTAGGTTGTTTGAGATGCCTGGAAATTTCAGTTTGCTGAGGTCATCTTTATCTGTGATCAGGAGGGTGTTTGCAATGATTTGCACAACATCTGTCTGAAGCCAAATTGATAGTCATGCAGGAGATGGTTGGTGTTCATGTGATCTGAGATTTTGCCTTGACTACATTTTTGATGATCATGCCAATGAAGGGTAGGCAAGTGATAAAATTGTCGCTGTAGTTGGTGAGTTCATTAAGATCTAGTGTGAGGTCTTTCTTCATGAATGGGAGGCTCTGACCTGTCTTTACAGTTTCTGTAAAAAATGCCTTGAGTTGGGGGTGGCACTGTCTATGGTGGGTATGGGTGAAGGAGCTTCCACAGAGAGGCCTTTAGTGAAAGACAAGGATGATAAATCATTCTCATAGTAGGTGACTTTGAAGGAGTTGAGTATGTTGGTGGGATCTGCGAGAGATGGGGGTTTGAAAGATGACTTTTGTATGATACAGCACAGAGTGGTGGGTGTCAGAGAAGAAGCAGATAGTTAGTATTGCACTTTTCTGTTAATAATATTTACTTGCATTTTGTGCAAGACCAAGAGGACTTCTGGATGATAGTGAGGCCTCCTCCCTTCGCATGTGTGTGGGAAACCTTCTAGATGCTGTAATCTGAGTGAACAAGCACATGTAGGAGGTGCTAGGGTATGGAGGTGAAGCCATATTTCTGAGATGAAGATTGCATCTAAGGTTGTGATAGGTGATAAGATCTGAGTTGCCTACATAGTTAAGTACTGCAGAACGTGCCTTCATGAACAGATGTTAGAGCACATATTTTGCAGTTTGAGAGTGTGTGGGGATTTGTTGCATGTTCAATTAGTTGGGTCAGTGTGTTTCGAGGATACAGCGTGAGTACTTTTGTTGTCTTGCCCTAGATGTGATTGGGGGTATGGATAGTGGAAGATGCTGGACTGGGACAGGATGAGGGCATACCTTAAATGTGCTAGCAGAAGTTTCATTGGAGCAGGGGTTCTAGCCTAAGGCACATCCTGGCATTAACAGGGCCAAACAGGTGATATCTTTGTCTGTGTGTGCCCTTTGCTATATGGATGCCCAGCTGGTGGGATACGCCTAGTTCACTGAATAACTAGAGAAAACATTAAGGCTCAGGTGGAAACCAGTGATTACAATCACTGTAGTGATGGATACCTGCATAGGCAAGGATGTTGCTTCCCGTTTAGATAGGTACTGGGGGATGAGATTCATTTTCAGGTTTCTTCTTTTCAAGATGGTTTTGTCAAATCCAGTCCTGTCACTTCTCTGTAGATGAGGATGTTAGGAAATTCAGAGATGTCACTTTATGTAGAGTTGGATGCTGGCAAATGAAGTCCTCATGTCTGTCTGTCTTCTTTTTTTTTTAAAAAAAGGAGTTGACTGCAAACTAAGTCTGGGCGGTGAACTTCACTCTGCCCACGGAGATATCCGCACTGCGTGGAGCTAGCAGAGTTCTGAAAAACTCTACTCCGCATAGCGGAGTTTTTTCCTTGCTCGTGTTCGTCAACGTCACGTTGGCGAGCGTGAGCGAGAAAAATCCACCTCCCAGCGAGATTTTTCCTCGTTCGAGATCGTCAACATCAAGTTGGCAAGCGTGGAAAATCAACCTCCCGGCAAGATTTCTCAATGCAATTGGTCAGATTTCTCATTCCGAGTGGCCGCATGTGCCTGCGACTGCTCGTGTTGAGAAACTGGCCTTTTGCATTGAGAAAGCTGCGGCTCGGGTAAAAATCTTCTTGAGCGGCAGAAAGGAAGCAGCGCCCGCTTGCACTGTGCATGGTGCCATTCGCGATGATTGCACAGTGCAGACAAGCACCTAGCACTAATAATCACTGCAAACAGCATTTATCACACACACTCTGCCACTTGTGGAACTCTGCGTAGCGGAGTATTTTGTTTGCACTTCGCAGAGTTCTGCATAGGAGAACTCTGCGAACTCTGCTCAGGAAACCAATAAAGTAACTTTCTATAGAGATCAGAAAATCAATGATACAATTTCCTGCAGAGATTTAGTTTGTGAAATCAGCATGCATATTGCAGAGACACCAATAGTGCCTCTGTAGTTATCACTGGGTCAGAATTCCCATTGAAAAGGCATTTTTGTTTTCTTAATAATTGTGGCACTCTTTGATGAATAGGCACAAAACGTTCCAAAATATGTTCATCTGATTTGGGTTCACTATCAAAAGTTTCATGCAGATCCATCAAAAGAGAGTAGGACAAAAAAAGAGGATTTCAAAAGGTGTTTTTGGCACTTTAATTCCCATAGGAACATTTGCTCTTCAATACAGAAAAAATGCTTACTGGAATTACACTAAACTGGCATGAAAGTAGAATTTTACTGAGGGAAGTACTTTTGTTTTTTTGGTGTAAATTCGTTCAGTAGTTATAGAGAAATTACTGTTTAAAAAAGATTTCTGGTGGCCTTTAAATGGTTAAAAGGTTTGTGATATGAGTACTGCTAGTTCACTGCAGTCTGGTAATCCGGGTTTGTGGACCTACAGCTAACTCAAATGTAAAGAATATGTAAATCTGATTGGATAAGGGAGGCTTTTCTACCATCATCTATTTCGGTTCAGTGGACTGCAAGCACTCTCATTGACTAGCCGCAACTTGGAGAAAAATGTTGCAGTGTGGATTACCGGACTCGTGGACTCGGTGCCCCAATCTTGCACAATTAAACTGAAGGAGCCATAAGGGAACATGTGATCATCCTGGGCCCTTTGCTTACTTAGGTGGAGGAGGATCCGCAAAAGGAACACCCTTAAGCCAAAAACATTAAAAATAAGTAAATTTTGCTGTGGAGTTTATGGAACCCAGGGTAGGGTTTATAACCCCCAGTGGACTCCAAAGTTCTGAAAACCCTGCCTTAATGTCTTCCAACCCCTGACAAGTGCTCATTGACCCATATTGGACCCAGTACTGGGTCTGCAGACCCTTGAGAGGTTCAACATTGGTCCAGGACCTTTAGTCATCCGAAGGCGGTGCGCTCTGGGGGTTGGATGCCCATGAATGACCCGCTGTGCATGGCCAAATGCTGTGCACAGTAGGGTACAGTATACTTTCATAGAAGTTAGATATATAAAATGATAAAACCTCCAGAAATTCAAATATACTTTCAACGTAAGCTTTTGTAAAAGTCAAGATTCATCAGATTCTCCTGAGGTTGTGTCTTGGAGTAAAAACGTTTGAAAGTCACCCTGAAGTTGTAACATTTTTCACAGAACTTTACGAAGGTTGTAAAATAAAATGCCACCCCTTAACACATCACAGCCAAACTTGAAGCCAGAGTGTCACAGGGACCTTGCACCAACATAAGGCTATTGCTGAATCTAATGACTCTGGTACAGGAAGTTCAGCGCTCAGTGCCGCGTTCATAGACTGCTTGGACAAAGGCAGAGGAGAACAGCGTCCTCTTCCTATTCGTAGCGCCTGTTTGCGAAAAGTAACATTCATCTCAGCCCGCTCTTGCCAGCCGTCCAATCTGTGCAAATACAAACTGGAACTGTGCATTGCACAAGGTAAGCTTTCTAGTTCGAATTTAAGCCTCATATTAATATTAAAACAAAAGATTCTTTTCATCAGTGTAACATATATGTTTCTCTTCTGTTTGAGGTGAGTAGCAAAATATTTGTACTTCTTTCACTTGGGCTGTGCATTCATTTCAGACAGTGGCACTTGGCTTTATAAAGAGTTCCCTTGGGAGGGAGTAACCAGGAGGGTAGCACTTGGTGGGAGCATGAAGGGATAAGGGGATACAGCAACATTGACTATGTCGAAACTCTATGGAGCACCCTGCAACTTCAGGGGCTACATACAAACAGGGTGGACGCCGGCCCAGGAGTACTGCTGCCCTCCTCAAGTACCCAGTGGTGTAGCTGGGAGGGGGGGGACTATACGCCCCGGGCGGCACTCATTTTGGGGGTGGTGGAGGTGATGAAGGTAGTGTCTCTCAACTACCACCACCCCCCCCCCCCCAAAACAAGTAGTCCGTCATCGTCTGCCCCCTCCTCCCCTGCTCTTACCTGTACCGAGCGGCAAATTTAGGGGCAGTATGTCTAGCTATGCCACTGCAAGCACTCTCATACAAACTCTGTACAATCAGGAGGAGTCCAATTAAACAGATTTATCTGGGGGTGGTGGGGGGGTCAGGATGCAGTTTACCCAAAGGGGTGCAGATAAAAAAGACCACCACCCCATCTACTACTATAATCAGCTTCCATCCAGCTGTTAGGAATGTCAGTGTCTGGTCATGGGTGCACTAGCCACCCATATTACATAGCTTCAGTGTGTCCCTGTCACTCAGCAGGGTCTACCAATCTTTTGGTGAGCAGCATACCAAAATCACACCGAAAACTTGTCTGGGGGCTTTTTGGAACACAGTTCTACATCACAAGAAAACATTACTGACCTCACAGATTGAGGAGATGGTTGCAGGGTTGCAACGCAGACCCCTGTGACGTAGGGAACAGGGGCGGATTGGCAAGGCGGGCATTCGGGAATGGGCCGAAGGGCCGGTGCCTCAGTGCCCTCTGTGGGCCGTTTTTTTTCTCCCCTGTCCCAGTCCACAGAGAGTGGACAAGGAAAGGGGAGAAAAAAAACCGGCCCACAGAGACAGAGACTAAGAAAATGAAAGCAGCCTCGCTGTGCAGCCAGACAGCGATTGTCAGCTGTGGGCTCTCCTTCACCCCTACCCTGCCAAGCAATCAAGCTGAGGCTGGGCTGGGGAGGGGTGATTGTTTGCCATAATCGGCCTCCCTGGGGGCCAGGTGTTTGGGCCTTTGAGCCATTTGCACCTCGGCCCCCTGGCGCCCATGCAGCCCAGAAACGGTGTTAGTCTTAACACCTCGCCCACAGCCCTTCACATTCAGGGCATAGTGGGCGAGGAAGAATGGGTCTTGCTGTGGGGGCCTTGTGATGTTTGGAATTTTTTTGTTTTATTTATTTATTTATGCGATTTTATATAGCGCGGACTTTACCCGAAGGTGTCAGAGCGCTTCACACTAGGAACAGCAATAATACATGAGGAGAAAATTATAAGTGGACAAATTACAAAAGCAAACGTTAAGTTACATGAATTAAAAGTGACAATAGTGAGCAACCAAAATACAAGAGGAGCAAACGGTGCATTACAGGAGGAAAAAGAGATATGTGTGCAGGTTACAAAAGCGTTCAAAATACAAGTAGAGGTATAATACTGCAATTAATGGCAGACACTCCAGCACAAGAACAAACGTTACGTAGGCAATGGTGGCACTTGTGCAAGTATCTAAAGCAAACAAAAGTGAGAGGAGCAAACAGTGTGTTACAAGAGAAAAGTGACTTGTGCAAGTTACAAAAGGGTACCATACACAGGTACAAGGGTAATACTACAGTAAATGGTAAACACTCAAACTGCCAGAACACATTGGGAAGGCGCTTCCCATGCACCAGCTTCACCTCAGCCCCTCCCCCCCCCCCCTGGCTACCTGGCTACCTTGGATGACCCAGAAAGCTGTGTTTTGTATTCCCCTGCCAGGACATTTTCCCAAGGCCTGGAGGGTTGATTAATTTACTAATTGCAGGGGCCTTACCTCTGTTCATGTGCTCCTGAGCTGAAGGTCTGGGGAGGGCTGAGTAGGTTAGTAATAGCAGGGGCTTTGCTGTTTTTCAGGTGCTCCTGTGCTGGAGGGCTGGAATAATTTTGTGACAAAAAGGGGCCTTGCTATTTTTTTTAGTTGCTCAGCATGTAGACCATTGTCACCTTGGCCCTGTGTCGTGTGCAAGAACAGTATCCTCCCACTTTCATTCCTTGTCTGTGCAAATGGTGTTAAATGAAAGGACACGCCCCTTGAATGTGGGCCACGCCCCTTAAATATGGGCCACGCCTCTTGAATGTGGGCCACTTTTTTCGTCAGTGCCCGGGCCGAATTGTGATCCCAATCCGACCCTGGTAGGGAACCCAACAATTCAGGGGTCCCTCAACCTATCAAAGGGGCCCCTATTCAGCCGAATACTCTTAGTTATAGGAGACTCAGGGAACCCTCATAAAATTCTGCAGGAGGACTTGTTATTTTGTGTTCCGCCACTGGCTGGTTGACACATGGACATTGAACCAGGGATTTTTGTTATTTTTTTAGCTACTGCCTAAAGATGCCATCTTTTATATAGAGTCTGCATACTATGTCATGTCTCAAACTAGGTACTTGTGCATGAAACCATTACTTTTATCTTAAAATGGTACAAAAGCCTAGGATGCTTACGTTTTTTTTAAATATATTATGGACAATCATAACACTTGCTATATATACACCATATTTTTTAAATCTGCATCTTAGTAGATTGAAATAAATACAATTTGGTTATATGTATGTGGCATTCTATGAAAACCTACAAGCAAATAAAAAAATTGCATTTTTGAAAAACTACACTTGCAAGCAGCACACACCCAAGGGAATAAGAGAATTCTACCCTACTACCAGGTAGTAAGTATGCACGATTTTAGTAAAAGGCAACATAGGCAATGTGTTGAATTACAAAAAAACGCATCTCTTTAAAAATGTATCTGGGACAACCCTCGACCAGATGCTCTTCAGTGCCCACTAGTGGGAAAGCCTGGAAGATCCTGGCGGTTGGCAGCGCCATTAGGGCCATCACGAGGGGATGAGAGAGGGCTGCCCCAGACCATTCTCTTTCCAAGGCCCTACTCTCCCTAAGCAACATTTTATGGATAGATTTGTAATTGCAAGCAAGCTATTCATCCAGCTTGTGTGGTCGGGCCACTAGATGGCATCAGGCGTCTTTTCTTTCATTGAATTTTTTTATTGTTTGGAAATAGATGATGCTCTTTTGCACCTGGCCAAAATGGAACACGCATCCAGAGGGCCCGCATTAGGGGGGTCATTAGGATGGCGGACGGACCTGCGTCCGTCCACCACCCCAGGGGTAGAGGAACCATCCGCATGGGCAGAGGCGGTCCCTCCATGCAAATTAGGGTGTGACTGCCACCCTGGCGGTCACATCCCGTGTATTTAACCTTGCGGCGGGTGCTGGTTGAAGCAGCACCCGCCGCAAGGTTAAAAATGCATGTATTGCATTTACATGCACAAAGCGGCAGGCACCGCGCTGCGCCTGCCGCTTTGTTCATGTAAATGCTGGGGGGTACCATAGGTACCCCCCCATGTGCACCCCCCACACCCTGCAACCTGGTGGCCCGCAACGGGCCCCAAAACTGAAAAGACCACATGCTTTTCCACGGCGGAAAAGCCGCCGTGAAAAAGCATGTTTCCTGCCCCATCTTAATTTATTTATTTGTGCATTTTTATATAGCGCGGACTTTACCCGAAGGTGTCAGATCGCTTCACAATAGGAACAGAACTGATGGCCGGCGGTGTCTGATAGACACCACCACCATATAGAGCTTTTCCGCAACGGTCGGAAGGAGACCGCGGCGGAAAAGCGGCGGACGGTTTTCCCGTCCGCCGATGACCCCCCAGCTATCCTAATCTGGCGGGGGTCTTTGGAGGCACTGCTGCGGTGATTCCGCATCCTCCGGGCCGGCGGTGGCTTCCGCCGGCCCGGAGGATGCGGAATCACCGCAATCCTAATCTGCCGCTAGGTTTTGGACTCAGGCCTCGTACTGACTTTCGAAAAATGTGAGCTGCGCGAGGAGCACCTTTTCCCACGGCCCTCTCACCTCGCTTACGTACTGTTTCGTCGTGTAAGAAAGGGGCGCAGCAGACGTTCAGTTGGGTAAGTTCTAATGGTATGCTCTAAATGGCCACCTGGGTGCACAAAGATTCTCGTGATAGCTGTTTGCAGCACCGAAATCAGTGTGTCACGGGCCCCTGTGCAAGGAAGGAAATGCCCTCCCACCGGCCGCTGTTTAAACTATGAAATGCAGCAATAATCAGAGTTCAGTGGGCCCTCAGGCCTCTGTGCCCAGGTGCCACTGCGACTGCTGCACTGCCACTGATAGAAGAAACGACCTTGAGGGTTTGGAAGATGTTGCTGAACTCCGGTTTCCCCCTTTTAAACAATGATGCACCATTGCCTTTTCCCTCTTTCATCTGTGTATAGGCGCATAAAATCAGATTATCGTCTCATAACTGTTTCCAATGTGTAGACGTTGGAAAAAATGCAAAATAAAAATGCATTGCGGTCGTCACTATGTTTCGTATTTTAGGGTTTAAAGTGTGTGTTTTTTACATGGATGTACATGCACAGGGCTGCGCCTGGGAAGCCGGCTGGCTTCCCAAACTGAGAAGTGCTCTCGGTATCTCAAGATGTCGCCGAATGTTGCAGGGCTAATTTTAGCCTTTAGAAAGTCAAGCGCTGTAGAAAAAGGCAGATAATTAAGGGGGAGTAGGAAGAATAATAATTGGAGAAGAAATTGCAGAGTAGGGATTTAGGTCAACATTCACCCTGGGCGGGAGGCTTCATGCATGTGCGCGCGTGCAGCTGTTCCGAGTGAACCTGCCCCTGGCCCCTTCCACTGCATCACATCAGCCCCTGTCGGGTTATAAAAGAGCGATCTCCAGACAGAAGGTCCTGTTGAAATGGGTCAGAGTCAGGCACAAACCAAGGGTGTCTGTTCCTCAGGGTAGGCCCTTCCTGCCGCAGAACCGTGTATGACTGAAAACACAAATTGGGCTATCGTTAGATTTGACCATGTGGAAGTCAGAGATTTCAACCAATGAGCTCAAAGTGAGACTCCATCAGCCTGGAAAGCACCAAACACTTTCTTAAGGTAGGGAGGACCAAGCCAGCGCTTCCACTGCCAGATCAGTGATGGGTCTGGCACTGGGAGGCCACATTTCCCCAGCTTTGGCTATGCTGCAGTGGCTTCCAGTGAAGCAGTGCGTCGCATGCAAATCTCTCTGCTTTGCCCTTAAGACAGTTTACTCTCCAAGTCGTTCACCGTGGTCCAATCCTTTCAACTGGTATATTCCAAACCGGCTGTTGACCTGAAATTACATTTCATTTTGAAGTCCCCAAAAAGAATTTCAGAACCTATGGCGGGAATGAATAGGATTTGCAGACATACGTTTGGCACACTCTTGACGCCGGTGTTTGCCCTTCAGTAATATCTATTTTGGGGGGTGGAGGGACCCCTTGTATCCCTGCTTCCCTCCCCACCTATCCACGGGCTTTTTACCACATCCAACTGCAGCGATGTTTAATTGGGTACTGCAGTGCAGGCGGCGAAATGCCCAGCAACAAAAACAATGCGCCACAAAGTCTACATACCTTGCCTTCTCTTTTTCTGCCGCAATCAAGAGGAATGCCCGACTTCTCTACCTGCAGCAGGAAGTCAACATAAGTCATTTCAGAAAAGCCTTAAAAACATTGGGCCTCATTTATGAAAAGTGTCGCATCGCTGGACAAAATCAGCAATCCAACACTATTGAATGCGCCCTCCATGCGATACCATGCGTGCTCTGTATTTATACTACGGCATTCCATGTCACAAGGATTGAAAAGGTTTGTCAGGAATCCTGATGTATCTGTTGGCGCAGTAATGACACATTGCTGGAGAGTGTCGCAAAAGAGACGAAACTCCAGCAATGACTCATTACGCATGGGCGAGTCCCATGGAAAGGGCCTGCGTCACAGCAGGATTAAGGAGTTGATGCAGTGAAGTCATAGAAGTGGCGCAGTGAAATCTCATAGATTTCACTGCACCACTTCTACAAGCCTTTTTTTGCATGGGAACGCCCACCCTGCATACATTATACCTGATTCAGGTGTAATGTAGCGTAGTGTTTTACAAAGTGGCGCATCTGCCTAGATGCGTCACATTTTTTATATAGGGCACAGCTTGACGCATTGTTTATGCAGCCGCAGCGACACAAAAAAGTGACGCAACATCGACGTAAGGCCTCATACATAAGGTCCCTTCTTCCTTCTCCTTTTCTATCTCACCAGCCTCATCTGGACACGGTCTACCGTTGGCTGTTTGGATCAGTTGGTTTGTCTTAGCACCAAGATACCCCTAGGGGTGAACTCCGCTATAAAAGTACTCGACCTAACCTAACCATGGCTCTTTTACTCACTGGTAAGTAAGTTCTTATCAAGTTTTCTGGATACCTACAATGACCATGTATTGAGCAGATTTCAGTGGGGATTAGTCTCATATTTGATGGCAATTCTGAAAAACCAACTTCATTTTACTGTTTGGCTGGTCAATGAGCCCTGTGCTCCCAAACAATAGGACATTTAATCCCCACAGTCTTTCAAAAACCATTTACTAAATAATACAGAGGAAAAGATCCTGTTGCCACCCTTTCCCCCAGTTCGCCATCTTTAGATTTACCTCTGGAAGCTTCCTTTAAATTCACCCTCCGGGTCCAGCATAACGCAGCTGCATTTTTCCTGTAAGAACACCTCACCACGGCCATACTGCTCATTTTGTCTTTCTGGATTTTTTTTCTAGTATCCTCTGATGTAAGGGACTGATTTCAGAGCAGAAGTTGCCATCACTCAACCATGTGCCTGTGCCCCATTCTAATCTCACCCTAATGCAGCGTGGAGCTAGTTTGAAGATTTTTGTCAGGGCTGATTTGGATTTCCATTCCTAGCCCCACTGCTCTTTATTGTAACAAATGGGTATTTTCTTCTCTGCATTATTTCTCTTAAAAAAATCCTGCCCTCTGAACTGTCACCGACTGATTCAATGAACAAGAGATTTTGAGATGGGGCCACTGATGACAAAAGGAAGCAAAAAGGGAAGCAAGGCTCTCTTGATAGTCATGCATGTGAGTCCCCTCCTCCCTAGGACAAGCTGCAACCACAGTCTGACCTCGGGTGAACCCCGCTGGGACAACATTTGTAGAGGCACCAAATGAACAAATGAAGATCCAAATGTATATATAGTCACAATCTTTAATGCTTTAACATCTCAAAACAATTGCTTGGTTCAGGCCAGGAAAACATGGGTCTTCACATCTAAAGCATACTATGGTCCAAATAGGAAGGAACGCTTCTCGAGCCCACGATATGGCTAAAAGAACCAGCCAAAGCATCACGCAGCCTATCGGCAAGTGATAATTCAGAAGTTTGTATTGATATTCAGTCTTATTTTGTTGCTGTTGTTTTTATCTTTTCATTATTGACACTGCTAGCATTTTGATCACAACACCCATGTTGGCTAAATTATTTCAATGCTCTGGATCAATTGTTTTTTTGATAGTGCAGTAATGATGGCTTAAAAAAATTGAACATCCCTGTGCTATTTCATGGCGAGTCCATGCATGAACCAAAAGAACCCTACATTAAAATGGCCTGTTAGTCGTTTGTATTTCAAACACACAACCACACAGACTTGGCCACTTGATTTGTCTAGAGTCTGCTTATTCATATCTTTCATGCATTCTGGTCTAGAAAGGTCTTCTGTGGTGGGAACATCTTTTCAGAGCTCAGCATGCACCATTGCAATTTTAAAAAGTGTACAGTGTAGTGATGTAATCCTGTTCAAGGGATTTCTACTCTGTTGAACAATCCTTTCCAATTATCCCCCATTCCAGTATCCTGCCATCTTTTGGGCTGATCCTAGCCATCTGCACTTTCTTTGAAACTTTTCTTCCCTGGGATTTATTTTCAGTCCTTCATAGCACGGCTTTAATGCATTTTGTGTTTTGAAAATTATTTTCTTATAGGGGTGGTCCATTTCGTTCATACATTTCTTTTTTGTTCAGACTATGTCCTTTCATGTTCTGTCCTAGCTTCCATCCTGGTAGTCCATCTTGGCGTTTACAGCAGAAGTCAGCCTTCCTTTCAGGGTCCTGGTTCTCAGTTTTAGGCTTCAGGTCCACATACTTTGCTTCATGTAGCACCTCTGAAACACCTCTCACAACAACACTTCTGTGTGTTTCAAGCCCCACCTACAGGTTCTTACACCCATCATGCTCTTCCAGACTGTGTGTCTCAGGTTATACTTTGGGGTTCAATGCATACCGCTTCATCCTACATTTTCCTTTCCAGGCTGCACCTCAAAATTATTTGTCTCAGGCTGCACTGTCGTATTCTGGGCACTAGGCTGTATCGCTGGTTTCACCTGCAGGTATCGGGACAGCTCCAGGATCTATGGATCCCAAACCTCTGTGCATTGGGCTGCACACCTGAGCTCTGTTGCAGCCCCACCTGCCTCGGTGGCCTGCCTGGGACAGCATAACTACATCCTAGCATTTGCATTGTTATTGGTACATCGCAAATTGTATTGTCAATGGTGGCATTTATCTGTCCCTTTCCATAACAGTCTCCTCTCCAGCTACTTTATATTTCCTCTAATTCTGGCTTTCTCAGGGCACCTTGCAAAAAGGCTAGTGGGTGCACCTGGAACGGCTGAAAATAGTTGTGTCCTTTATCTCTTTCAATCCCTCTGATTCTATACTGGATCTTCATCAGCTGAGGAACCTAAGAAATGCTCTGTGCCCAAACTGGATGCATTTTTGGCTGCAGAGGCAACATCTTTCATTATCTTCAAGTTGCTGACCAGTTTCTCCCCTGGTTAGCTCAGGCTAGACTCACACATCGACTCATACGCCCGGACTGCTCCTTCTGTTTATCTTTCATGGAAGTTCTTCTAGGGGCTTGTGCTGTTTCTAATCCACTGTGGGTCCATTTAGGAATACTCTTTGTCCCTGACACTCCCTGGGGGGTGTGACTTCTCCACCATTCCAAGGTTCTTGGTTCTGGCCTCTCTTTGACCGTCCTTGAAGCCCGGTAGCTTATTTACTGCCAGAGACAAAGGAGTAGGGATGCACAAAAATAAAGGTATATTGACTCTTAAACATTGGACAGAACAGACTTTCTTTACAGTGATGCCACCAGCTCCTGAAATGTCTCCCAGTCCTCTAAATATCAAATTATGGGTCACAGAACAGCTCTTGATCCTGTGAGAGATTCCCTCTAGACCTTATGCCAGGCGCTCTTTGAAACGACCACTCTGGTGAAATTATCACCCATGTTTTAAATTCACCGGATGAGAAAATATTTATTATGTTTTAGACTCCCATTACAGTAATGCAAGCAAGACCAAGACGTCATTCAGCAGTGTTATGGTGAACGGCCTTCTTCTCGGGGAAACAGTGTTTACAACGCTGAGATTGCATTGCGCTATCATTACAACGGGGTTGTTACTACGACTGGATGTTAGTACGCAGTGCAATTACATCGCAAGTTATTACGACTTGCACTAGGGGGCACTCAGGTATTGGAAATAAATTCCAACACCTTCCTTACTGTTGCGCAAACTAGAGTAGGAATAGTAATGAATACTATTCCTATGTCCAGCGCGCCTCCTAGTGCAAGTCGTTGTAATGGCTTGCGATGTAAATGCATCGCGTACTAACAACCATGTTGTAATAGTACGCGATGTTATAGCATGCATTGTAACATGCTATAGTCGTTCTCTCACCACCTCAGCTCGATGAGCCCATAAATAGTGCTGGTTAATTTTGAATCTTTGTTATAGTGCAAACCGCACAAGGCTCTGGCTAACCCTTTATGTCCATCTGCAGTGAATGCACAGGTATAGTGAGATATATTCCCCCATATTTGACACAAAGATTTGAGTGTGCCTTACAAGGATTGCACAGAGATTTACTTTGAAGCAATTGTGTTTTTTTGGTCACAATAACATGGCCTGGATGCACTGCATTGGTGGCAGCGATGGGCCTGGTGATCAAAGGCATTCGATTGGTCAGAGTAATTGGTCTTGTGGGTAATGGTTCTAGAGCGATCATTCTGGAGATCCCATGCACTTTATTGACTTATGGACTGCTGACTGGAAGTGAATACAATTGCATTTATCTCTGAGTCTGGCATTGTCTGTTGGGAGAGAACAGGTATTGAGATCAATGGCAATGAATTGAGTAGAAATCGATATGTCTGAATATCAATGGCTCCTCACTAGTTTGAAAGCAGTTGATCTGGAGACCGATGATAATCCAAAGATTGGAGCTCTATGACTCAAAAGATCAACTGTCGCATTTGCCGAAGAACAACAGCTATAGCGATAGAATATGATGAGCCTATGGGCGAAAACCCTTGACTACTACAGTGCAGGATGTTTTCACGATGGCTTAGACACCATGAACTGGAAGCAAGGAAATCTTTCCTTGTACAAATCTGCTCACTTAGAGCCGCGGTAAATGTTTACTTTTACTCCTCAAGTTAAGAGGGAAGCGTGTGATCCAGCACCAACCAAGCCCACATTTTTTTAATTACTCTTATGACTTACTCTTTCTCTTGATCCTCCAATCTGGCTAGTACACGAAAGAGTTAGTGGTGTACTTTCATTAAACAGTGCAACCAATTGGCTAAAAAATGAGGATCAGGGATTGCTAGCCAAGTTCAAGGGTGTTTATTACAAATTAGTTTTTTCACTGTATAGATATAAGATAGCAAAAAGTAGGCCAAGCCTCCTGAAGAAATTTAGGCAAACAAGAATTGCATGAACGACAATCTCTGTTTTTTTTGTTTAAAAAAAATATATATATATTAGCATTTATTTAAATGTACATACAACACATCTGTTAATCCAGTTGATATTGATTTACAAGCAAGATCGCACAAGCATACCCTACGTTGACATTAGAGTGTGTAGGCCTAGAGTATGAAGTCCCCCATTCAGACTTTTAGCTGATAACAGTCCCAAGAGGCCTGTGTCTAATCGCAGCTAACAAGCTCGTAGGGTGGTCGCTGCGCTTTGCTGGGGTTGCGGGGCGTGCCTGTTCCCCCCTTGCACGTTAATGAACGACAATCTCTGTTGCTGCGATGCAGAACAATAACATTAACATTTGGTGCTCAGAAAGTAATTTCAGATGGTCCTTTCTATACATTAGCAGTCAGTCAGTCAGTCAAATGTCTTTATTCGGTTTATGTGCAAACCATAAAAGCATTCTACAAAAAACAGATTATATCAACAGATGTGAATCCTTAATATATAAAACACAAACAAAGCTCATAAATACCTATACAATCAATAAAAGAGATTAGTACAAACAATTTCATTTTAGCACAATGATAAAAATATACAAGATAACATATTAGGTTATTTTCCTCAGGGTTCTTACAGCTGCAGATAAAAAATTAGCAATGTTAAAAGTTCCCCAAACATCTGTCAACATTTGCTAATAGAGAAGGGCTGGTCTCACTTGCATAAAGCCTTTGAAAAATAAAACGTTTCCTAATGACAGTAAGGTGTTCACAGAAAAAAAAGAAGTGTATGATATCTTGTCCCAAAAAGTTATCGCAGGTGCAGGGGCCAAGATCATCTACCTTCTTCCAACCTTTCTGATCACCAAGAATAAAATGAAATTGATTAAGTCTAAATCTAGCCAATAAGAAACGGTGATTGTTATTTGTAACATAGCCTAAATATGGTTCCATGGATAGTGTTGTTTTACATAGCTGGTGGGCCCTTACTGTCACCTTTACCAGCTCTCTCTCTTCTCTATCCATGGTGGCTATGTGCAGGTATGTTTCCTTGGACCATTTTATGTCTCCCTTCTCTAGTGTTTCTGGGGATTGATATAATTCTGGTCGACCCAGCTTAACTGATAGCTTCTGAACGTATTTGAGCCAGGGTATACACAGCCCACGATCGAGTGACATGCAGTCTTTCAGGATATTATGATTAAGCAATAAGTCAGGATTTAACCAGCTAGCTATCCATTTCTGTAGGGGTGCCACAGCAATTGCATCTTCATCAAAGCCAATTCCACATTCCTGATGGACAATGTAATTGGCTGTTGTTTTAGGAACAGTTAAAAGGTTCTTTAAAAACCTATCTTCAACAATCTGTATGGCCTTCGTGTTTTTTATGCCCCACAAGTCGGCCCCGTACATGGCTAGTGATATACACTTGGCTCTGTACATTTGAATTAGGGCCTTCATTGGCCTGGCTCCTAGCTTCCTGGCGAAACCCAACACAGCCGATGTTGCTCTTGTCAAAACAGTTTTTTTCGCTGTAATTTGGGTTCCCCAGGATCCTTGGTCGTCGAATAGTACTCCCAAATATGGAATTTGAATTTGAATTTTAACAAATTTGTAGAGCGCGCTTATACCGAGACGGTTTCATGGCGCTAGGTAGCAGTGATTCAGTGGACAGGGACAGAGACTAGACTGCAAGGGATCTGGAGAACAGGAAGGTCTTGAGATGTTTGCGGAATTCCGCATAGGAGGTAGAGGATCTGAGGGCAGAAGGGAGAGAGTTCCAAAAAGATGGAGCCAGGACCGCAAATCTTGTCCCTCCGGACCTCTTCTTCCTGAAGCGGGGAATTGTCAGGAGGGCCTGGTGTGATGAGCGGAGCTCTCTGGACGGAAGGTAGGGTGATATGACATCACAGAGGAAGGCAGGGGCAGTCCCTGACCTAGCCTGATAAGTCATGCAGCCCAGCTTAAAGAGAGCCCTCTCCTTCACCGGTAGCCAATGCAAAGATTGTAGCAACGGGGTAGCATGGTGAAATTTAGGGAGTCCGTAAATCAGGCGGGCAGCCTGATTTTGAATCTGTTGAAGGCGACGGAACCCTGTTTAGTATATGTCCCTCACAATAAAGGGTTTTGACCTTTAGGGATTTCTGTCCAATGGCCATTATATGTGATTTAGAAACATTTACACTTAGATCTAATGATTTCATAAAAGTCGAGAAAGAGTCTAACAATAACTGGAATCCCACTGCCGTTCTCGCTAAGAGGGTGCATCATCCACATATAAAAGTGCAGGAATCAAGCGTTTCTCTGCACAAGGAATATCTTTGCAGGAGGCAGTTAGGGTGGTATCTAAGTTGTTAATATATAATGTAAAGAGCAGGGGCGCCAGGATGCACCCCTGCCTAACTCCATTTGAAATGGGTATACCTTCCATGCAGTTACCCTGCTGATCATACCTCACCATTGCAGATAAGTCCCTGTGCAGGTCCGCTAGAAAATAGACAATGTTTTTGTCTATGCCAAGAGTTAGGAGGATAGACCACAACTTTGACCTGTTTACTCGGTCAAAGGCCGAGGACAGGTCCATGAAGGCCAAAAATAATGCTCCCTTTGCCACGGTTTATTTACCTATCAATAATTGCAGGTTTAGGCATTGGTCTATTGTACCCATCCCTTTTCTGAAGCCGTACTGGGCCACAGAAAGCGTTCCTGTTTCCTCAAGCCATCCGGTCAGTTGGCTTAGGACCACCCTGCCAAGTACTTTTACAGAGGAGTCAATTAGAGATATCGGGCGATAACAGCTCGGGTCACCCCTATTCCCTTTCTTATATATAGGTATAATGACAGATCTTGCCCATGTAGGAGGCAGGCCCAAATGACAAGCATTGACAAAGACATTATATAATATCTTTGTACAGGTCTTTACATCTGCTTTAAAAATGTCTGACGGGACTCCATCAGGTCCCGAAGCCTTATTACTATTCATTTGCGTTACCTCTAGCTCAGTGAATGACAATGAATATTTTTCCATATTTAAGACTGGACCTGCCTGCATCCCTTCCCCATCATAGACATGTTGAAAATGACTGTACCAGTCTTGTTCCTGGATACCACAATCAAGCTCACTGTTGCTTTTGTCCTGGAAAAAAGGCTTATTAACCACAGTCCAAAATTTGGCACTGTTTTTAATTACATCGATGGATAAAAGCTCATTCCAGGCCTCCTCCCTGATTTCATTTCTTCGCTTTTTTTGTGCCTTTTTGTATGTGTTTCTAAGGGCAGCTACTTCCACTTTATCAGGAGAATTGGATTTCAACGCTAACATCAGCTTCCGATGGGCTATTGAACAATTATGGTCAAACCATTTTTCCCCATTCCTAGGTTGCCCCTTGACTACTTTTTTGAGATCACTATCGATCTGGGTGCAAGTTCTACTGTAGGCCACAAGGACCTCATCACCGACAATACCATCTGTTAAACAGGTAGACATATCTTGCCCAACCTTTGCCAGCAAGTTGTCCATAAAGTCCTTAGGCACCACCCGGCACCATTTCAAGCATCAAGCTTGGTCGCTGGGTCTTATGTCAAGGATTCCAGCTGTCAAGTTAGTTGTGACTTTTTTCTTTCGGTCATCTGTCAAGGTCAGCCTTACAGGGTTATGATCGCCATAGGAAGACCAAGAAACATTATACTGGCTAACCCTGTTTGCCCCATTTAGGCTGACAAAGATATAGTCAATAGTTGACCCAGAGCCTTTTCCTATAAAGGTTGGAACGTCCCCTGTAAGTTGGGTAGGGTAGATCAGATCATTTCCTATCACCAAATCTTCTAAGGACGATCCCTGCGGAGAGTGCTCAAAATGAATATTATCTTGGTTAGCTGGACCTAGACTGTCCCAGACAAAGCAATTACCATTGCAACAGTGAACATTAAAATCTCCAAGCACTATGACCAAATAACAATTTATACTGTTGACATTATACATTTCTAAGAAATCATATAGACTGACAAGATGTTCATTAAAAATGGTCTTCTCAAAGGAGTTATAAAAGTTAACAATAAGCCAGTTACCAGTGGTTTTAGTTAAAATTTCCACGGCTAGGCAGTTCGTGTACCTGTCTCCACTTTAGTGTAGGTCCCCTCGATTTTTAATGAGATAAGGGTTAGGAGTCCACCCTTCGCCCTCCCCATAGGGGAAGCAACTGCTGACGACCAGAAGGCCGCATACCCGTCCAAGAGAAAGGTGTTTTTTGTGTCCCAAGTTTCTTGGAGCCCAATAATATCAGAATCAATAAGACAGTCCCTCCACTTTGCATCATTTGCTTTACTGTTTAACCCGGCAATGTTCCAGCTAAGGAACCTGGTTCCTAGACGAGGGACCTTAGCTACCATCATACCATCATTGCAGGCAGCCACCTTGTACATCCCCCAAAATGTTCGTGATGTTGAGATTGCCACCCCCACATGGTTTCACTGAGTTTCTAGCTATTCCACACTCCTCCCCCACAACCGGTGGATAAACTTCTACATCAGTTAAAGAGTGGGCCCGGCCAATTTTGAGTCAATCATTAGAGTCTAGATCACTCAGGGGTTGATAATGATTGAATATGGCAACCCCACGGCCACTAGACCCAGACCCATCAGTGCTGTTAACTCTGCCCCTAAAAGAATCATTAAGGGGCTGCTGAGTTAAATGTCTGTAAAAATATCCCAGTGGTCGAAGTGTGATACCCTGGTCGTTAACAATGCAGTATTGGCAAAATGTGGGTTTCTAAAATTATTAATGACACAGTCGCCACTAATATTTTTATTAGATCTTCCTATCCATGTGACTCTTCTGGTGGTTAAGATCTGGTGTGATAGTGCCACTGGAAACCCACACTCTCTATTAAGCCATGACACGGTTTTGTTCTTCAGGGATTCGTGGGATTCTAGCTTGTTTGGGTGGCCAGTCTCTATTACAGGCGGAACATTAGTCAGGACTGCCACAAACGGGGCACATTCTGGAGGTAAATCTGGTTGAGAGCTAACCAGGCATCTATTCTTCGCTTCTGCTCGCCCTATCTTACTCCCTAGGCATGTTACTGGCGATGGAATTTTACGCACAGTTTCCAGGGCTACGGAGACTGTTGGATCTACTGTACAAGAACCCCCATTAGGAAGCTTTAAGGCCTAGTTATTAACCCTGGGACCCTTTTCAGCAGCTTTATCACTTTCAATTGTGTCAATGCGGGGTCCCAGAAGGCTGCCTAATCTCACAACTTCCGCAGACATCGGGTCAAGTTTGGCCATTAGAGGTTTAACTAGCTTAGCAATGTTTGCATCTATAATGCCAATTAGGAGATCTAATTGCTCTGTGTCTATTTTAACTGTGGCGTTATTAACTACTGACTCGGTAGCACTTCCAGCACTAGTGAGTGGAGAGTCTGCTCTCCCCCCTCCCCCGTTTGATTTGTGTGTTCTTGCGAGATCTCAGTACTCTCTGTGTTCTCGGGCCGGGCAGCGCTGAGCTGGGGAACCATGAGGAATACCCGATTTGTCCTGATTATGCATTGGTTCTTTAAGTGGAAGAGCTGGAACTTCCATGTTTACTAAATCGGGTTGATCAGCATCACAGCTATCACCCTGTGGGGATGCAGACAATACAATAGGCGATGTAGGTGGTGAGGGAGAGGAGGTCCCCCGGCCTAACGATTTACGTAGTTCGCTGTTGATTTTGTTCACAACTTTAACCAGATAGTTGTCTAGCGTCACTTATACAGGGTTTTTTTTAACTGCTTTGGCTTTCAACATTATTAGTGCTTACAATTATATCTAAAAAGTTCAATTATGGGAACTAAACCATCACAAAAACCACAGTACAATGATAAAAGGCTTATTTCAACTTCTTATCCTATGACCCTATGGTTCAAACGAATCGAACAAGCATACCCTACGTAATTAAAAGTCTCACTTTTTATCTGGGGTGCCGAAGCTCAGCTACAATGTCCAAGAACCAAGGTCCGAGGCCCAGCCCAGCCTCGGACGGCCACAGACGGCTCGCCCTTTGTCCGGGCTTTGTCCGGCTTGTCCCGCGCGCGTCCCGCGCGCGTCCCTCGCAGCATAACCAGGATGTTGTTTTAAAGTGCCAGTGGGCGGGTGGGCGTGCCTCCGCACAGGTGCAGTCCCACACGGACTCCTGGTCACTGGAGTAACAGGGTGTTAGACCTGTCAGCCCTAGGGTGGTCTTTCCCTGTGATTTTCTTTTGCCCTTGCCTCATTTTTCCCACCTTCTTTTTGTTGGCCCATAGGTCTTCGGGCACCTTTTCATAGCTAATCTGTGTTAGGGTGCAGGTGTTCTCTACTTCAAACATGGCTGCCACTAGCCCCTGCTTCTGCAGTGTGGTCTTTCAGTGTAGCACCCTAGTTGTCAGGAGCAGGCTGGATCCCCATACAATGTTGCAATACCAGCCACCCAGCCCCTGTCCGTAGGTAGAGTGGGGAAGCTCCTGGAACCTTCCAGAACAAAGGCGGAGTTAGGTTTTCCCGCCTTAGAGAGTGGTCACCTGACCTGGGCATATATAAGTAAGGGAGGGAACTTTTTCTAGTCAGTTGGGGCATCACTGACCTGGGGAACCCACGCAGAAGTTTTAGGCGGGAGGGCCTAGTTAGGATCCTATGCTACTGGGAGTGACAGGATTTAGGTGCTGCCTCTTAAGCTGGGTGAGGTGTCCTAAGATAGCCCCCTGATCTGGCCCAGTGGTAGGGAACCCCAGGGTCCATCTGCAGTGACTGAGGAGAAACTCTTCAAGCCTTCAACTCAACCCCCCCCCCCCTCTCAGCAACTTCAAGTACCCAACATCTAAGGGCGCAGAACCCTCCCAGCGCCAAGAAAACTGCTTTCCTGTGACCAGAGACTCTTGGGGGATCGACCAGGTACTGGACTGTGCTGCCCTGCGCCCTCACTGCCCTCATCTGGGCCCATCTGGCCCTACCTGTCTCCCCCTGACTGAACTGTCGGCAGTCCCTACTAAACTGTGTGAAGAGCGTGATCTAATGCCCCCTGTCCAGCGCTGCATCTGGGATTGCCTGTACGGTATAGCGCTATCACCCTGAGCTCTGCTGTGCCACAGGGAGCGCCCCCACCTCGAGTGCCTCGAGCGTTGCCCGGCGCTGTTCTGACCCACGCCCTTCATTGGCTGCGTATTTGCCCCCGGGGTGGTCTGGGACTGAAGTTCACAGCGCAGGTTGACTCACCGCCACGGCCCGGAGCCGTCTGCGCCCTCCTGAGGCGTCGAGGAATCTCCTCAGAGGTCGCGGGAACTCCCCCTCAGCGGCCCCCGTATGCTAGGAGAGGGCCGCTTTAAACCCTGAGAGGCCGCGCTGGGCCGGAAATCATCCTCCTTCGACTGCCCCGGCGCCCCGGTGGAGGGTCGCGGCATTGATCCCCCCTCGGTGGCCCCCGGTGTCAGGAGAGGGCCGCCGCATCATAGCCACCAGGCCGCACTGGGCCCGAAGCCTCCCTGGGCCCGCACCACGTGACGGGAGAGCCGCCGTGTCATCCGCCGCGCCCCCGCCCAGGACACGCATCCATTGGTCGGCCGCCGCGGGCCTGTCTCAGCGAGGCCGGCACCCGGGGGAAGCTCTGGTTCACCGCAGAGGGGGGTGGAAGTCCGCAAGAGCACCCACCGCTTGGCCCCACACGCCGTGCCTGGCCCTCTGCGGGCCCCAAGCCCCGAATGCTCGACCCGCCTCGCCCCCGGCGCTGGTGCCCTGAAGCTGTACCTGCACCGCGCCAGGTCGAGTGAGGCTCCAGGAGAGTTGGAACCCCTCTCTTTCGCCTGGTGACTGCGCAAGGGCCCCGGCGGGCCGAAAATACAAGGTAACCCCCGGGGAGGAGGGCGGTAGGCCGGGTAAGGCCCGAGGTCGCCCCTCCCCCAGGTTGAACTGTGACTGGGCCCCGTTGGCCCCCCCCCCCTGATTGTGCCTCGAGAGTTTGGAGGCCTGGGGGGACAGACACTTACCCCTATGTTGAATTGCCACATTGCCAGTTTCTGGCCTGTAGGGCTTCTGTTTAGACCATATTTACAAGCCTGTTAATTGAAATGGGGAATTGCACTGTGTCTTGAATTCCCTTGCAGGGGCGGGCGTCAAGGAATCCTGAAGGGATCAAACTGCGATATTTATTGATTCATTCTAATGGTATTCTGATGATCTGATTCTGGGTCGCAAAACGATCAGTATTCACAAGAAGAAATGCTTGTGGCTGTGTTCTTTGAAGTTATCTGTTGTACTGAAAGTACTTGATGAAATGTTTTATCACTTTCTATGAAGTGCAATTTAGAAGGTGTCCATGAGAGGTTTAATGTGGTACTTTACTGCAATGCTATGTTTGCTTCTTGTAGGATCCTCCAGGTTTATGAAAGTACCCTCCTTGCCTGCTGAAGAGTATGATGCGACAGGCTGTGTTAATTTAATGTTTCACTGCTCAGATGAGCTGGTTATTACTTTAATGACAAGTCTTACTGAAACTGCCTAATGAAATGCTTAAATGAAATACTAATGATTTGCTAAATGCATTACTTGCTTGATCCAAAGTCTATGTAAAAGAACTTGATTTACAAATACAACTACTGGTGTGGTCTCCATTATTGCACCCACTGTGTGTCTCATTGGATGAGTGTGTTAAGTAGCTGCTTTACACACAAGCCCCTGGCTGCCTTCCTGCTCGAGCCATGCTACCCCTCGGAGAGCTGGTGGTCCCAGTTCTTACACAGGGCATAAGGGAATGTCTTTAAAAGTCCATTCAAGGGGCAAAGGGGTTGACAAAATGTCTCGGGTTGGAGTCCAAGGAAGGTTCTATATAGGGACTGCAGAAAAGGGGTTCAGCAAAGACGTTGGAAAGGATGTGACCTAACTGCTAGACAGTCGACTTCAAAGCTGGGGAATTGGGTTCGAGTCTTGGCAATGACACTCAACATCCTGTGATTCTGGGCAAATCACGTAATCTCTCCATGCCTAACAAAAAAAATGAATGTGTCTGTCTGTAACGCAACTGGTGCTCATCTAAAGCGCTCTGATACCTGATACCTTCAGGTCGCGTTTGCACTATATAAAGCTCCAGGGAAACAAATCCAGCATACAGTCGACAAGACAGTCCAAAGTCATCTGTGCTCTCAGCCAGGGCAACGATTAGTTATAATCGATAGAGTCCATTGGCAACTCAGCTTTGGTTGCATTATCAATAGAAGTCCAGTGTATTTGTTTCCGTCTCTGTATGGATTCACATGGTACACACTGCAACCGTAGAGAAAAATCTCACACTAGACATGGAAACATCGTCTCAGTCTCACGCTCAGGCTAGAGAAAAAATATCCATTATTTGTCCATAGGTTCCTCACGTGCTCGAAGATAAATTCTTTTCTCAGGAAAGTATCTATTGCAGTTATAAACATGTGTCTAGTCTAAACTAGCAATGTGTGAGAATACCTGAACGAAACCGAGTGAGCAGAAATAACAATTTATTAGCTCTATGAAAATGCAGCAGTGAAGATGCAGGCCTTCAGAATAAATGCTGACTTAAAACCTTAAATTCAATAATGCTCATTCAATATACGTGTGCATTTAAAAAATATACAAAAATATAATATTATTTAGTACTTTTAGTTCATGTTATATTGGCATACAATGAATAATCAAATTGCACATTTATAGGCATAACCTAGGACCACATTTTGAAAGTACATACGTGTAACATTAAGACATACATTGGAAAATAATTCTCGTTTGACCCATGTTAAGATATTAGACGCATAAAGATTGTTGGGAACTAATAACAATATCCCTACGAGTTACACAGACAGAATTGCACACATTTAGGTTCATGAAAAACGTTTCAGCAATAAAGGGAAGAGGATGGTTTTGAAAGGACTTCACATTACTAAGTTTCACTCTTGTATGAAACACACGTTATAATTCAACCTTTCAGTTACTATGAAGCTCATACAATTTTTCATGACTGTATATTGCCTCTTATGGCTTTTTCTAGGCTACTGAGAATTCTGCCTTCCTTTTGTCCTGCCGTTCTTCGGTGAGAAGCAACGCTGCCGCCGGCAGCTTTAGCACTGCTGCCGCTTTTGTTACAGGGGGTCGATATTGCAGCACTGCTGCAAAATCAGACAGCAGTAAAAAAAACGGACCCTACGGCTCGTAAAACATCCTCCACCCTTCCAACCCACCGAGAAAGCCACAGTGAAAACACCCGGTGTTCACTACGGCCAGCCCGCCCCTGGTTTTTCCACTTGGGTTATGGGTCCAGTGAGTCGGAGGTTGTCCGAGACATCAGCTCCTGGTCTTTCTCAGTTTTTCTGGTTGTGGGCCTGGTGCTTCTCATCCTCCTCTCATTGGTGCTGGGAGGCATGCAGTTCGCCAGTCTGTTGTTTGGTCCGCTTGCTTTGTTTCACTAGATTGCCTTTCGGGTGTCTTTGTGTAGGGCAGTTCTTTGCCCATTTGACCAGTATTTCTCTCCTGTATTCTGTCATCTAGGGGTTCATACTCTGAATTTGTGGGGACATTGTACTTTTGTGGTCTGTGTTTGTTGATGCGATTGCTTCGGCCTGTGCTCCTCAGCCACTTGGGGCCAGATTTATCAAGGGTTTGCATTGCCCTTTCATCACACAAGGTGATGCAAGGGGAATGCAAGCCTTTAAGTGAGATTTACTATGCCACGCAGAGCCACCTAGCGTGCTTGTACATGGCCTCAGAACTTTAAGTGGGACGGGTCTCACCGGGTCTGAGCACTGGCAGTTTTTTAAAGGAGACCTAGAAACGGGTCGCAATCGGGCTCGGTTTTGTACCCTGGCATAGGTGGTCCGTTTTTTTCCGGACTGCAGTGACAGCAGGCACATCGATGTGCGTGTACTCACACTGCTCACTTCTCACTAGTGGAGGTTACGGCATGACGTCATGCCAGGTGAGCCTTGTAGGGGAAGGGAAATCCTTTAAAGAGAGTCATTTTCCCTCTGGATTTCCCTTCTCTTTTTGAAACTCAGGAGCAGCAACATTGTCATGGTGTCTCCAGGGCTTAAAGTGGAAGCTTTTTCAATATTATATAAAAGCCATTGTTGTTGCTTATTTATCTTATGCAACTAACAACCAGTGACAAAGCCAATAGTCCTGATTTATTGTAAGTATGTTACTTGTTGTATCATATATCTGAATGCAATGACAGAAACAGCAAAATACAAGGCAGGTATCACACTATGCTAAGCACAGATTTTTAGCTTAGGTGTTTTTAAGCCACGCCCTTAATTACGCCCCTTTGAGAGCCCCTCCAGTTTTTTCATCCCACTTAAAGCCCTGCATGGCCTAGTTAATGTGGAGAAGTGTAGCTCAATGGTTAGAGCGGCAGACCCTGATGCAGAGGTCTAGCCCGGGACCAGGGTTCAATTCCCGTCTCGGCGGGTCTTGGGCTCAAAATTCCACGGACCTGATAATTCTCGCCTCGGTGCCTATTCCAACCATGGAGTCCCACTCTGCAACTCTGGGCAATAGCTTGCTTAATCTCCACAACGGCCCCCACAACGCTAAGGATGCCTGGCCTCCACATTGGGGGTGCCCATGAGTGGACGCCTCACAGGGAAAGCCAGGATGGGTTCCACAGTGGTATTCGTACAAGTGCCTTGAGACCCTTGTGGGTGAGTAGTGCGCTATACAAGTATCAATTTACATTTTTTTTTTACAGTTTTAACGCAAGGCAGCACAAGTCGCTGCCTTGCGTTACTCTGTGCTGGGAAGGCGTTACTTGGGTGGAGAGTGGGTGTTTCCATTCATCCACCCATGTATTTTGGCGCATTCCAGGATTTACTCACACAAGCAAACCTGGGAATGCATCAAAATGTTACACCTTTCCAGGAGTGACGCAATAAGGAGAACTATCTTTATTTTATTTGTATTTTTTGCATGCTGCAAGGCACATAGACAGAGGAAAAAGTCCCTAAGGGTTGTTTTAGTGCAGGAAGGTATGCCTTCCGGCACAAAAACAATTCTGGGTGTAAAGCAGGCAACCTGCGCCATGGTGTAAGGGTGCCTGTATTGGAACTTGGCAGCCAAAGGTGCACCAGCGCAGAGAGAGCAGGAATGCACCATATGTTAGTAAATTCATGCCCTATCCGTTTGATGCAGCTCAGCACAGTAAGTTGTTTTGATAATCTGGCCCTTGATGTTTCAGACTTTGCAGTGTCTTGTTTATGGCTTCTCCGGGTTATGGCTTATCTGGCTGGATTGTTGGGATTGCGGTCTGGTTAGGGGTACTCCCTCCTTTGGTGATCTTTATTTTGCAACTTTTTTAATTGAGCATTAGCTCCATACATCATAATGTGGAAAGTGAGTCGACATTTCTTTCCTTCCAAAAATCTTTGGTTCGGTACAGCTCAGAATAAGCATTTCCATCCATTCAAGAGTGGTGCATTTACGGCCTATTATCATTTGAAATACACACATAAGTCTCCATGATTGCCCTTCCCTACCCCCTCCAAGAGGTTGTCTCCCAGACCCTTTTTCAGCTATATCCACCGTACCCTCATCCGGCCCCCCACATTTTCTTCCACTTTTTGGGACAAATTCTGGCTTTGTATATCACTTGTTCCAGCCCCTGGCATAAGTCAGGTCCGCTTTCTAGTCTGCAAAATCCGAGGATGCTGCAGCACCCAATGCCTTTGCTATATTGCTTATGGCCATTCTGGCTGTCAATTGTAGCCAGACCTCGTTGTATCTAGGCCATGTTGTTTGTTTCCCCGGTAATCCCCATGATCAACCATTTTGCAGCCAGAGGCATGTCCACCAACGTCACCCGGGCCATTATCTCTGTTGTTTTAGTCCAGAAATTCTTTATAAGTGGGCATTCCCAGAGGACGTGGAAAAAGGTACCTTCCCCTCTGCATCCCCTCCTACACTGTGGAGTTGTGACCCTGCCTATTCTAGGCAGTATCATCTGTGAGTAGTTAGACCGGTGTAGCATTTTGAATTGGACCAGTCTGAAACGAGCGTGTATGACTATTTCTCGTGGGCTCTGAAGAGCTTCAGCCCAATCCTCATTGTGGAGGTCTCCCACGCCATTTTCAGTGGTCCCAATGAGTCGGGAGTTATTGACCAATGTACGATAGATCACTGACACCCCTTTGTCTGGCAATGCTTCTGAGAGAACTCAGTCCTCTAGAGGGGAGGACTCAGGCAGATGCTCACTTTCCTGTATGTGGCAGCAAAAAGCATGGCCCAGCTGGAAGTATCGAATGCACTCAGAGTGTGCTAGAGCGTATTTTTGGCTTAGGTCTTCAAATCGGATAATGGCTTGGTCTCTCCAGACATAACATAACATATGTATTCGTAAAGCGCACGTTCACCACTAAGGGTATCTTGGTGCTGAATAACAGACGTTTGTTGTTACCCAACTCAATGATACTCATTTTATCGACCTCAGATGGATGAAAGGCTGAGTGGACCCATCAGGATTTGAACCTGTGACCATGCGGTCAAACACGGGCCCCTGAAGTGGATGCATTAGTCCACCAGACCCGGATATCACCCAAGTGTTCTATGCCCAGCTGTTCCCACTTCATAAATCCCTTGACTTCCACCACTTCTGACAATAAATGACTGTGCCATTCTCGAAGTCCAGCCCAGGAATCTTGTGGCAGCCCTCAAAATCATGACCACCATCACTATATGCTGCGGTATGTCTCCGTCACTCCTCGCCCTCGACCCATCGCCTCTCTATCTACCTTGTATGCAGGGTTTTTGCAGTCGGCAAAGAACCAACTCATTAATCACAAGGAGTTATGAGGCTTGAAAGCTTCCCTCCCCAGTGTATTTATTAAATTGTCCCTGACTGAAAATAAAAACCATCATTACAACTTGAGAAAAAAAACAGGCATTGACAGTTAAAAATATATAATTTTTATTAAGTGTTCAGCACTTTCTGGTCGTGTCCTCATGGTTCTACTCAGTCACGACGGCCCTCCGGCGGGCATGTTTGCTCTCAACTTTGGGGACCTCCACATCCTTTCCATGATCCATTTCGGTGAGGTTCTGCAGGAGCAGCTGCCTCAAGGCTTCACGCTCATATGGCACCTCTGGGGAGAAAGAAGAGATGAGTCAGCGAAGTGTAAGAGCCTAATACCTAAGGCAGCACTTGGACAGAGGTAGACTGGTCAATATATTCATTGAAATGAGAGGGCCTGCTCCTATGTAGTCCTAAGGATAGTTACACCACCCAAAAGATGAGTCATCAAAGAGAATGAGAGTGTCTCTTATGCAGCCCCTGCGGAATGCTGAACTACCCTATTGATGAATCAAGCAAAATAATATAGCCTGGCTCCTATGCGGCATCTGGGTGAGGGGTGGGCTACCCTTTAGATGAATCATCGAAGTGAAAGTTCCTTATATCCAAGACAGCCCCAAGCAGAGGAAGGCTGGTCCATAAATGAGTCATAGAACTGTACGAGCCTGGCCTTTATGCTGTACCTGTCACCTGATAGATGAGTCATCAAAGTGAAACAGTCTGAGTCTTATGCAGTCTGTGGTGGTGACTACTCTATTGATGAGTCACCAAAATGAAAGAGCCTGATAGTAAGCTGCCCAGGGAGAGGTTGACTCATCTACTCGAATGTCTTAATCTCAGGATGAGGCTTGATGGCGTTGTCCTAGAATGGTTTAGGTCCTTCCTACATAACCGATCTCAGAGATTCCTCATTAACTGCAACCTATCAGCTCCCACCCCAGTCACAGTTGGAGTCCCCCAAGGTTCAACCTTATCACCCACCCTCTTTAATCTTTACTTAGAGCCACTCAATGAAGTTCTTCGTACCGCCAACATCTCATACCACTTGTATGCGGACAACACCCAAATATACATCAATATTACATCACTTGTGGAGATCGTTACCCTGAACGAAACCCTGAAACTAACTGTCCAATGGCTAGCCGCTAACCAACTGAAACTCAATGGAAAGAAAACTCCTGATCTCCACCTCTAAAGCCAACCCAGAGATCGAGACGTGGATCAAAGCCATCACAGCCTTAAACTGCCCGCCGACCATTGTGGACTCTGCCAAATCTTTGGGCATACTCCTCGACAGTAATTTGAACATGCGTGACCACATTAACTCAATCGCTAAATCAGCCAGATTCCACCTGAGCTACCCGTGGAAGCTGAAACCTTTCATTGATGCTCCTGACTTAAAAATGGCAGTCCAAGCACTAGTCATCTCAAGGCTGGAATACGGGTGTTCCACCCTCACTGTTTTACCCAAAATTTCTCTGGCTCCTCTAAAAACCTGCCTCAATGCGGCCGCGAGATTACTCACAGGCACTAGGAAATTTTACCACATCTCTCCACATTTAAAAGCACTAAACTGGCTCCCTATGGAGGCTAGAATACAGCTGAAAATTGCATGCATTACTCACAAGGCCCTCTACACAAACTACCCTGCCTATCTGGTGCAGAAACTGGTGATGTCTGGAGGAACTAGGGATTCCCGGTCCGCTAGAAACCTCCTGCTCCAACCTGCCCGCTTTCAGAAAAAAAGAACCTACAACAGGGCATTCTCCGGAGCAGCACCAAGAATTTGGAACTCTCTCCCGCCTGACATCCGAAAAATCGCTTCTCTATCACGCTTCAAAAAGGAGACCAAAACTTTCCTCATGGGTAAATTCCTAGGCTAATGGCATGCTCACATCTACCACAGTGTGTCTGTCAAATCCATAACTATTGCTTCTTCCGCAGATTACCAACTCACCCTGATAAGTAATTGTGGGGCTTCTTTTCTGTTTTTTACTGATCCCATTATAACCATATCCATTAATTTGTGCCCCCTTTATCTCAATGCTCCTCAGCTACCCTACCCCTCCCCAAACTTTGTATATTTCTGTACTTGAGACTATTTTGCTTTGTTTACTGTGTAACTGTGTAAAGCGCTCTGATACCCTCAAGGGTCAAGTTCGCGCTCCATAAAATATTAAAATAAATAAATAGGTGAAGAGCCAGACTGTTCGAAAAGTGAGTTGGCGCAGTGGAAGGGCATGGATCCTATGCAGCAGCTAGAGAAAGGCTGGGAGGACTATCTGTGGGTCAGTGAAAGAGCCCCTGAGCTGGGCCAGACCGCTAAAGAAAAATCATATTTATTCCACGGTCCGAAGTGTCTGAAAGGACAAGGGCAGAGCAGTCTTGTGAGAATGTAATACTTTAATTTCACAAAAGGCCTACATCTGGATCCACACCATGGAATTCCATTCCGAATAAGCGTTTAAGGACATCAAATTAACCGCCATGGGGTTCATTCCACCTATTCCAGCAGCAGCTTGGAACTGGATTTTTGTTTCTAAAGAAGTCATATGGTTTGATTTGTCATTTTTAATCCAACCAGTAGAATTCCCCTTAGAATTTTTAATGGACCCATGCAAGCGATGTTCAAAGCATATTTGCTACAATTGGCACAAGTATAAGGCATTTTGGAACACTGGAATCGGCAAAAGGAAACACATAAGAGATTTTGCTGAACACATGGGAGAGGAGTTGTGTATATCAGGAATGTGTAAGAGTGCAAAGACAGGGCATCTCTTTGGCAGGCGATGCAGTCAAGCCTGACAAGCTCCACAAGAGACTCCAGTTGGATTTGCCCCTGTCATTCACATTCTACTGCACAGTTAATACATCCCCGCCCTATGCTACCCCTTGCAATGCCACAGAGCATGCATGGTTTAGTCTTTAAGTGTTTGCACTGATAAAGTGTATTATGGTCCAATAATGCCATCCCGGGGTTATGGTGGTATTTGCAAATCTTGCCTTATTATTTACTATTGAGTCTCGTTTTTTAACCCGTTCAGTGCTGCGAACGTCCAACGGTCGTCGCGTGCACTACCTCGCTAGTGCTGCGCACGACCGTTGGACGTCCGGATTCCCGTTAGCGCAATCGAACGTCCGCACTGGGGCGGAATTTGCGGCGCGCTTAACGGGTTAAAAACGATAAAATATAGAGTTAGCCATTGTGAATTATATAGTTCTGTAGGCTTGAAAGAAGGAGCGATAAACGGATGGATGGATTAAACAGGCAGGAAGAAAGATAAATATCATGTGTTATCCATGCAGGAGGGTTATTGGTCAAAGAGAGAGATGGAACATGTACAAGCATTTCAAGAACAAATTCAGAATGCTTGAAAACCCCTTGAGTTGAAAGAGTCTTTAAGGGCAGAAGAGCTAGTGGCCAAATTCCAGATTTTACTCTAGTTTTAGAGATCTGTGATTTTCCTCATGTTGAAGCAGGGGCAATCTTGCAACGTACAGAGAGAGGGAGCCCTCTGTACCTCCGGTTTTGAATGCAAGAACTGTTTGCATCAGGCATATTTTGAGATCTTACGGGCTGATCTGGTGTTTGGCTGATGGTGCTCTGTCCGTCAGATGGCAGAGGATGTTAAATCTGCCAGCCTGCCAAATTTAGAGTTTGCCACTGCATCAGCGGTGATATCTGGGGCTTGATACGAACTGACGTCATGGCGGTTTATATCAAGGTACAAAATGTTTTTGGGATGTCCGCCACCACTTTTGATGGGCATACTCCAAACTTTAACAGGGTTTTCATCTGTCAACGTTTCATTTGTTATTGAAAAATAAAAAAAACTAATGATCCCACACCCCAGTGAGTTTTTTCCTGGGTGTGGAGTTCATAAGTTTGGCGGAAAGGGTACCCATTTGCGACAGAGAACCATGACCCTTTAACTGCATTTCAGCCCCTTAGACTCAGTGCTTTATCTGATCTGGTGGTTGTCGTGGGGGCCAACAACACTCATTTTCGAGGACCAGAACTTATTTTTCCTGTTTGGCATTTTCTCAAGAGCAAGAGAGAGAGAAAAAGACAAAAACGGGAAAGAAGAAGAAAGAGAAAATGGAAAATCCTCACAAATAAAGAAAACAGGCTCTTGCAAGAGTAAGATAAAGTGAATGGGTGTCTGACAGTGGATTAAAGCAGTGCGAGGTGGTTTGAAGACTAAGCAACCTTGGCATTTGGTGGGCTGACATGTGTTAGAGCAGGCCCTGGGCTTCTGTGCAGAGCTTTGGGCACCAGCCCTCTTTCTATTACAAATTAAGCACTTGTTAGACTCTGGTTCAGGGATACTCAAAGTACGGCCCGGTGGCGCATGTGGCCCTCCTGACCTTTTTATAAGGCCCCCTTGTGAACAGCAGCACTAAGCTGATATTTACTTGACAGAGCACAAAGAATCAGAAAACTATAAAATAGGCAAACAAAAGATGCAAAGACGATGCCCTGCACATCTTATAGTTAGGAACACCTTAAACACCATAGCACAGCAGATTAAATCACAGCACTGCAAGCCATGTATTAAAAGGGATGATTTTCACATATGAACTTAGAATCAATCATGCCTCCCCTTCTGGACAACAATGCCACAAGTGAACCAAGAGGAAAGACATTTGTCAGGCGCACCCACTGTGTGGCCTAGATTGTTATTATTATTGGAACAACATTACCATTCAAGAAACCAAACCCAAGAGAAGGTTTTGTACAGCACACATCCTGAAGTCATGCCTTTGAAGGTGCTCTCATATGTGGTAATGAAGAAAAAGGAGGCTAATGGGCACATGCATCAACCTATTTAGGAAGTGCAAACGGTGCGAATCGGTAAATTCGGCCGTTTGCGCTTCCTAAATACGTTTTTGGGATGCATGAAACAATTTTTCAAAATTCGCTTTTTTTTGCATTTCCTAAAAATGCGAATGCATTTAAGGAATCGCATTTGTGCGATTCCTTAAATGCAATGCATCAATTTTTTTTAAAATGCGAATTTTGAAATAGGAAGTGCAAATTAACACGAGGTTGACCCTCGTGTTAATTTGCGAAATTCTTTAAAAAAGCACAAAAATGCATTTTGGAAAGTGTCATGTTACAGACACACATGTCCTTAGGACATGTGTGTGTGAAACATGCACTTTAAAATACTTTTCAGGGGTGCAGGGGGGGGGGGGTCCTTTGGACCCCCCTCTGCACCCTTGCAATGCATCAACAAATTGCGAATTCCAAAAAATAGAAATGCAAAACGGCATTGATTCCTATGGGCCTCTAGGCCCATAGGAATCAATGTAATGCCATTCTTTAATTGCGATTCGCAATTAAGGAATCGCAAATTCCGAAAATTAAGAAATCCTACAAAATTTTAGGATTTCTTGATGCATAGGATTTTCCAATTCCTAAATTGCGATTCCTTAATTTTCGCAATTTAGGAAATGCAAATTCCTACAATGATGCAGTGAAATAAAACAGTTGCTTAGAATCACATAGCTTGGCCAAGTGGAGAACCTGGGATTGATCCCAGGTCGTCTGGTTTCACACTGTGCACTCCGCCCACCAGAGGAGTATTTCTTTCCTTCTCACGTTTTACATCAAAAGCGAATTCCTTGTCTTGATTTCTTGGCAGATGAGGTTAGAGTATGAGCGAAGAAGCCCCGCGAAGGCTTTGCGTGTTGTCCGCACTATGTACATGTTTCACTTCCACCTTAAGGCACCCGACTCTCGGGCATGCCACAGACCATACCTTTTGGCCCCTGGGGAAATGTTTTCTAGTACCAGTGCTCTAGTTAAACCCCCCTCCCTTCCTCCCATCCTCTTCCTCCTTCCCCACACGCGCGCTGACGCAAGCTCAGCTCCTGCTCCAGGAAGTTTGACTGGCAGGTACTGCGCTTCGTGAGAATAATTATGCCTTCTCGGGCTTGGGAGGGGGTGTAATTGCACTGTACCAAGCGTGGGCATGGATTCTAAATGTATCCTGGCATACAGTGCCAAGGGAAAGCTCTGCTATGGCATGCTGGGAGCGCGCACTCATTTGCATATTCATTTTATTGGACTGAACATATGAACAAATAGGTGACATCCAGTCGAAGTACACGCTTGGTATTTCCTGGGGATTCCTCCATATTTTATTTTAATGTAAGTCATTCTGCTATATGTGTTTAAACACCGCTCCCAATACAGGTCTCTTCTGGATTTTCATGATCACTATTGGCTACATTATTTATATTGTATATACATTTATCAATTGTTGTGATTATTTGCAATCACTGTGTTAAGACTTCATTTAGCATAACATGGAACACCAGAAAAATAACTCAGGTGCTTAATGCGCCCATTGAGCAGTGCAGGTTTATTCCAGCCATCTTTCTAAGGCATGCATTTTGCACCATAGCAAATCCGAAGACGCCTGGATCCTCTTTGACATGTCAAGAGCAGATGGAATTTGCAAAGATACGCTCCGTGCATCTTCAAAATTGCTCTCAATATTTTCACGTTTGCTCAAGTGCAAATCCTGGCAAAAACAATGAGATGCTTGCAAACACGACATATCTCGACAGCCAGTCTTTGGGAATTTGGTCCTTTCTGAATAAACGAAAGGCAATAAATTAAATCTCTGCAGTGTCGACCCCACTGTTTGTTGTAACAGCCTGGCATCCAAAATAAGTCCAGGAGGGTGGAATCCATGGCAGATTTTCAGTATAACCTCTGACTGTATAGATGAGTTCTAGTTAGATTCAATTGATGTGAATTGATCTTATGTGATTAGCGTGAAAGTCGGTAATGGGTCTATGGCAGATGTACTAGAATGTATATATACAATAAGATAAAACTAAAAAGATAAGATAAAACAGATTTATAAAACGCTCGATTGCCATGGCATCTTGGCGCAGGGGAGTGTGAAAATTAGGCTGCTCTATTATATAGTAGTAGTAGTTCTAAAGCAAGCATGCATCGCTCACAGTACGCAAAGAGCAATAATATGAACAATATACATAATATATTACCCGGAGCAATCGCCACGTGTAGCTATAGTTAGTTAGTTCGTTTTTTGTTTTGCTAATTACTTTGGCACCGTTTGACAAATCTTCACGAACCTTTCCAAAAAACAGATACTTTTTGCCTAGTTTGGGCGTGGAAAGTTTCAGGGTGATCTGTCAAGTAGTCGCAACAAAAAAAGGGGGGGGTTCAAAATGCTAAAGCCTCATGCTTTTCCTATGGACTTTTTTTAAACGATGTTACCATAAAAACTGCTAAATTAATTATACCAAATTTGGCAGAAAGCGAGATCTTAGTCCAGAAAGCATACTATTTGTGATTTGGTGTAAATCCGTTCAGTAGTTTTTGAGATATTCAGCACGAAAAATATTTGTATATCTGGACAGGTGGGTTCAAGGGACTCTCACAAGTGTCCAGAGACCCTGGCTCCAATAAAAAAAAAACGAGTGTTCAGATTGATCATGGGGTCTTTTTTCCCTTCAGACAATTCGCTCCCACAGGAGACACACTCTAGTGAGAGCTATGATTGGCTGCCAGCAACATGAAGAAAATTGTTGCTGGCAGCCATTACAAGACTCAAGGACCTAGTTCCCTGTCCTGCATTTTTTAAAGAAACAAAAAATAAGACAGCCGGATAGGGATACACTGCCCCCACCTAGCCCTTGTGGCAGGGTCCTACTGAGAACCCTCACAACTGAAAAAAAAATTGCAGCAGTTTTTTGCCACAATCTTGTGGAACTCCTCTGGGATCACAAAAAAAGAAAATGGCCGCCCATCACTTAAAAAAAAAAATATTTGGGGTTGTGTTGGTGAGGGCTGCCTCCCTGAGCTCATTCTGGGCCTCGGGATCGCAACCCCCGGAGTCAACTTTTAAAGAAAGGGGAGGGTGGCAGCAAGCAGAAGAAGCAGCTCCCTCGGGAGCAATGCCGGTCAAATGCGGGAGGCGGCTGAGACCACAGGGGCTCTTCCCGCGAACCCCAATGTTATGTTTTGTGGATTCCGCTGGGATTCTTTAGTTTTGGGTAGGGAGGCCACGTCATGTGCACCCTCTACTGTAATAATTTTGACCCCAAGGAATAGGGAGGCCCACCCCCAATATTAATGTTTTCGGCTCCAGGGAATGATGTACCTGGGGTCTTTAAAGGCTCAGGAAGGGGAGCCCAATGCCCCACTCCCCCATAATTAAACTATGGCCCCAGGGAATGAGGTCCTCGGGGCAGATTTTACCTGGTGGGGTGGGGGGGGGGGGGGGGGGAAGGGTGGGTGGAGCAACAAACACCTTCCATAAAAGGAATGTGATTGGCCCCTGGAGATCCGCAGCCAAAGTTTGAAAAAAGAGATTCTCTTTAAACACCCCCACCCCCGGGATGCGCCAGAACCCACGGGGTGACAGTAGCTTTTTATTTTGGGGAGGGAGGGTGTGTGGCCCTATTCCACAGGGCTGTGGTAAAAAAAAGAAGGGAGGGGTGCGTGTCCTCCCGAATTTCTACTATCCCTCACTGCCAGGATGTTCCTGGAAAATGACAAACAGTAAAAAAAAAAATGCCCACTCTAAATAGGAACAGCAGTTGGATTGCTTACCTGCAATGCCCAAGTACTCCCTCGGGCCGCCGGAGGAAGGTTTATGCCGAAGGAATAATATTTACTTAGTCTGAATAAACCCGGTGCTCACCCCTGACTCACAGTAGAGTAGGCTGACCAAGAGTTTGGCAGACAAGTTTTTCCGTCGTCGTTGTGACACAGTACCCTGTCCGTCAAACTATAATTCAGGCCCTTACTATAATACCCTGTTGTTTTACATATAACGTGCACTAAATAGCACAGTACTGTTTAGAAATATAATTGTTCAAATATCAAAAATACATTTGCATGATGACATTTGCAGATGAGAAAAACATGAGAGGAAAAACGCCTCATTTTGTCAATCAGCGAAAGCGACTCTTTATCGGCAGGCGCATCTGACATCCTTGCAAAGGGGGCCTGGCTTCTCTATCTGGAAAGTGATGTAAATAAATCTGCCAGAAGGGGGCCTGGACAGAGCCCAACTCCAAATGTTCCCTCTTCTTGCCTGTTGGAAGCTACCAGATGGATGGGTCCAGGATTGGAAGAGCTGCTAGGCAAAGTCACCACTAAAGACAAACAACCTTTCTCTTTCAAAATACATTTCAGTTTTCTTGCAAACGTTAAATTATACTAGGAAGTATGAAGCTATTGTCAAAAAAAGTCCAGACTTACAATGGAATTAACCAGTAGCGGCTGCTACTGAACGGGCGTGGGAGGGTGGGGCGGGGCAGGGGGGCCTTGCAGAGGGGGGAGGAAATTAAAAAAAAAAACACATACATGCGGCCGGCCAGCCAGCCGGCCGCCACCTTTCATCCATCCTCTTCTCTTCTTCTGGGGCAGCAGTAATGCACCCTGGGTGGAGAACATGCAAAGTGCAGCCAAAATGTCATGCGCACTTAGGAAGTGCCTACCACCCCTTCCCCAGCCTCTCAACAGCCCGCCACTCCCCAACCAACTGAGCCAGTATGATTAAATAAAATCTGTGCCATAAAGGGGAACTAAAGGGGGCCGGCACTTACCTCTAGGAAGCCTGTGCTCAATGGTGTGATCCTGACCGCCCCGGTCCGACTCGGTAGCCAGTACCGTTGAGCGGAGGGCGGGACAGGGAGAGCCAGGTACTTCCCCCCACAGGATCGGTTAGCGCTCTAGCTGTTGAACGGGAAGGGCTATTAGGCAGCGAGGAGCTGCAGGCGTGCTGCGGTAGGCAGGACGGTGGCAGAGACTCCCCGACCCGCTCCACGCATTGTAGGACTTAATTGAGCTACGACCTATGTTGCTTGCCTGAATTTTAAAATTTGCTGAATTTAATCATTTTAATCAAGTGCTTACTGCATTTTGCACCGCTGTTGTTTTTAAACCTTCTGTGCCATAAAGGGGAACTAAAGGGGGCCAGCACTTACCTCTAGGAAGCCTGTGCTCAATGGTGTGATCCTGCCCGCCCCGGTCCGACTCGGTAGCCAGTACCGTTGAGCGGAGGGCGGGACAGGGAGAGCCAGGTACTTCCGCCCACTGGAGCGGTTAGCGCTCTAGCTGTTGAACGGGAAAGGCTATTTAGGCAGCAAGGAGCTGCAGGCGCGCTGCGGTAGGGAGGACGGTGGCAGAGACTCCCCGACCCGCTTCACGCATTGTAAGACTTAAATGAGCTACGACCTATGTTGCTTGCCCGAATTTTAAAATTTGCTGAATTTAATCATTTTAATAAAGTGCTTACTGCATTTTGCACCGCTGTTGTTTTTAAACCTTCTGTGCCATAAAGGGGAACTGAAGGGGGCCGGCACTTACCTCTAGGAAGCCTGTGCTCAATGGTGTGATCCTGCCCGCCCCGGTCCGACTCGGTAGCCAGTACCGTTGAGCGGAGGGTGGGACAGGGAGAGCCAGGTTCTTCCGCCCACTGGAGCGGTTAGCGCTCTAGCTGTTGAACGGGAAAGGCTATTTAGCCCTCTCGTCGCTCGGAGCGCGCAGCGGTAGCGCGCAGGGGAGCGCCTAAGGACGCACCTAAGACAAGCCAAGGAGAAGCCCGTCTGCGCCCGTCCGCGACAGGATGGGGACAGGGGCTATGACCCTTACATCTCCAGACAGAGGCGGCTGCGCTCCTGTACGGGTGAGTTACTCAACCCAAGCTCTATTAGATCTTCAGATTGCCCCTATATCGGGCTGTGCTAGGGAGACTGGGTCACTCCCGAAGGACCGTTCTCCTGTCGGCATTGCAAGTTTCAGGCACCATTTGATGATTACTATCAACCAGGAACTCCTTCTGTGGTTGCCTTCAACCCACAAACAGGTTGGAAAAATTTGCTTTGTAATATAAGATCACTATCCAAACATCACATAGAGGTATGGGATCTTATTTCCACACTACAACCTGAGCTATGCTTCCTAACGGAGACGTGGTTAAAACACCATTTGGTCCCCACTATCACCCTTGGGGTTCGAGAAGGGTACAAAATAGTAAGGATGGACCGACCCACTAAAATGGGTGGTGGTATCGCCATAGTCTATAGAGAAAGCATTGCCATTTCTATATTGGACCAATGCTGTATTGCAGACATAGAATTAATGATTTTTAGGATTGACATCGCAGCTAGGACCAGTTGGAAAGGAGCTTTGGTCTATCGCCCCCCTGGCCCTTGCACGACCTTCTCCGTTTCCTTAGAGGAAGCATTGGCCTCACACATTAATTCTGGCACTGATTTCTTACTCTTAGGGGATTTTAATGTACACAGTGAATTACTGGATAATGTGGAGGCCCAGTCTCTGTTGGGCGATCTCTCCCTACTAGGGCTAACGCAGTACAACACGGGCCCCACTCATCGGGCAGGACACACATTAGATCTAATCCTCTCTAATTCCCCTAAAATTGTGTGTCACCCCCCTAAACAGGTCAATTGGACAGATCACTCAATTATAGAATTTGCTATGCCTAATCTGACCAAATCCTCTAACCAGCCCCCACCACTACCTCTGTGGCGGAGACAACGGCATAAAATGTCCCAGGAGGTCTTTCAAGAGACATTTGTTGAACCCCGTATTACACCTTTGGACAATATCGAGATGGCTCTATCTAAATATAACCTTGCCATCGATTCGGTGGTAGAAACCATCGCCCCTTTGAAATTATGTAAATTGCGCTCTGCGTATCGTCAAGAAGTATGGTTTTCTGACCAACTTCGATCTCGCAAAAGGGCTTGTAGGAAGCTGGAAAAGACCTGGAGATTGTCTCATTTGGAGGCTGACAAAAAATTTTACTACACTGCTTTGACCTCCTATCACAGGGATATCAGAGCAGCACGCAAAAATTATATTGCCTCTCAATTTATGGAAACAAAACAGGTGATGGACCGAATGTGGATCAATGTCACACATTCATCCCAGTCCAAAGATCTGGGCCCAAATCCATCGTTTTTTTGCACTCCACACCACCCTGGGTTAGACAATGGCGATATGCAAATCAGCTCTGACCCTGTGCCCCATGGGAACAGTCCAGTCCGAACTACAAAAGCCATGTCCTTCCCAGAACGGAATCAAGCATCCGAGGACCGGACCGGTTTCGAGGTAACACCTCTCATCAGCCCGGCTAGCTTGACTCCAGTGGTGTGGAGTGCCTGGGACCCACGTCTGGGCATCCCCAGCGCACTTAGGGCGGCAATTGCAAACAAAACAGGTGATGGACCGAATGTGGATTAATGTCACACATTCATCCCAGTCCAAAGATCTGGGCCCAAATCCATCGTTTTTTTGCACTCCACACCACCCTGGGTTAGACAATGGCGATATGCAAATCAGCTCTGACCCTGTGCCCCATGGGAACAGTCCAGTTCGAACTACAAAAGCCATGTCCTTCCCAGAACGGAATCAAGCATCTGAGGACCGGACCGGTTTCGAGGTAACACCTCTCATCAGCCCGGCTAGCTTGACTCCAGTGGTGTGGAGTGCCTGGGACCCACGTCTGAGCATCCCCAGCGCACTTAGGGCGGCAATTGCAAACAAAACAGGTGATGGACCGAATGTGGATCAATGTCACAATGTGCGCTGGGGATGCCCAGACGTGGGTCCCAGGCACTCCACACCACAGGAGTCAAGCTAGCCGGGCTGATGAGAGGTGTTACCTCGAAACCGGTCCGGTCCTCGGATGCTTGATTCCGTTCTGGGAAGGACATGGCTTTTGTAGTTCGGACTGGACTGTTCCCATGGGGCACAGGGTCAGAGCTGATTTGCATATCGCCATTGTCTAACCCAGGGTGGTGTGGAGTGCAAAAAAATGATGGATTTGGGCCCAGATCTTTGGACTGGGATGAATGTGTGACATTGATCCACATTCGGTCCATCACCTGTTTTGTTTGCAATTGCCGCCATAAGTGCGCAGGGGATGCCCAGACGTGGGTCCCAGGCACTCCACACCACTGGAGTCAAGCTAGCCGGGCTGATGAGAGGTGTTACCTCGAAACCGGTCCGGTCCTCGGATGCTTGATTCCGTTCTGGGAAGGACATGGCTTTTGTAGTTCGGACTGGACTGTTCCCATGGGGCACAGGGTCAGAGCTGATTTGCATATCGCCATTGTCTAACCCAGGGTGGTGTGGAGTGCAAAAAAACGATGGATTTGGGCCCAGATCTTTGGACTGGGATGAATGTGTGACATTGATCCACATTCGGTCCATCACCTGTTTTGTTTGCAATTGCCGCCATAAGTGCACTGGGGATGCTCAGACGTGGGTCCCAGGCACTCCACACCACTGGAGTCAAGCTAGCCGGGCTGATGAGAGGTGTTACCTCGAAACCGGTCCGGTCCTCGGATGCTTGATTCCGTTCTGGGAAGGACATGGCTTTTGTAGTTCGGACTGGACTGTTCCCATGGGGCACAGGGTCAGAGCTGATTTGCATATCGCCATTGTCTAACCCAGGGTGGTGTGGAGTGCAAACAAACGATGGATTTGGGCCCAGATCTTTGGACTGGGATGAATGTGTGACATTGATCCACATTCGGTCCATCACCTGTTTTGTTCTCAATTTATGGAGGCAGGCAACGCCCCTAAGCTCCTGTACCAAATTCTTCAAACTTTTATTAAACCTACAGCCTGCGAGAGTCCTGAGGTATCGTCGCAACAATTATGTGACAACATTTCCGTCTATTTTACTAATAAGATACACAGGATTTATAATAAAATCTCCAATTCTAGTTTATCTATGGGTCGGCCTCTGATACCACCTCAGGAAAAGAGGGTCACCAATCTCACCATGCTGAATATGTTTCCGGCTGCCTCTGTGGAGGAGGTTGAGGACCTTATTGGTCAAATTAAGAGTGATTGTCCATCAGATCTCATTCCAGCCAGAGTTATGCCAGTGGTTGGCGGGGTGCTCGGTCCTGTGATCCAGTCCCTGGTCAACCTCTCGCTATCCGAGGGCCGAGTTCCACAGGATTGGAAGAAGGCATTAGTGAGACCCATCCGGAAGAATACCACCATCCCCTGGACTGATTTGTCCAACCTCAGGCCAATATCTCTCCTCCCTTACCTGAGTAAACTAACAGAAAAGCACGTTAATAAACATCTGTCGAGCTTTATTGAGCGAACAGGGAGTCTGGACTTTTCTCAGTCCGGCTTCAGGCCAAATCATAGCACTAAATCTGCGCTTTTGTCTGTTACAGACGATCTTCGTATGTCCTTGGATAAGGGACATTCAGTGGTTCTGGTGCTATTAGATTTATCGGCGGCGTCCGATACCATATCCCACGACATCCTACTCAGACGTTTGGCAGAGGGTGGGCTTGAGGGTTCGGCACTGGCCTGGTTGAGGAGCTTCTTATCTGGCCGCACACAGTGCGTTAACATGGGTGCATTTCGATCTGCCCCAGTAAAAATCACAAAGGGGGTGCCTCGGGGCTCATGTTTGAGCCCTACACTCTTTAATATCTATGTGGCCCCCCTGGCCAGGATTATGACAGCTATTGGTTTCATCCCAGTGTCATATGCTCATGACACTCAGCTCCTCATCCCATTTAAATCACTCACCCCCGCGGTTAAACAGACCTTCTCCGAAGGCATGAAGGCTGTCTCAGAGTGGTTGACCTCGAATTTCCTACAGTGCAATGTAGGAAAGACTGAGGTTATGCTCTTTGGGGAAGCCAAAATGCTGTGTACTCCGGATTGGTGGCCTTCTGATCTAGGTTCTGCCCCTAGCCCTAAACAGGTGGTGAAGAACTTGAGGGTTCGATTGGATCAAGACCTATCCCTGAAGGACCATGCGAATTATACAGCAGGGTCCTGCTTTCACGTTATCGGATTACTCCGTAAAGTGTTCCCCCTACTTCCAGACAGTACCAGAAAAACTTTGGTCCAGGCCCTGGTGCTCAGCCGCCTGGACTATTGCAATGGTCTGCTGGTATCGGCCAATGAGGGTGTACATAGCAGGCTTCAAGTTGCACAAAACACTGATGCAAGGTTGGTTCTAAATTCCCCGCCCAGATCCCCCTCACGTCCCTTGCTGGAAAAATTACACTGGCTACCAATCCACCTAAGGGTCAAATTTAAGACCTGTTGTGTGGTCCATAAGGGCTTGCATGGGCTGGGTCCTTCGTATCTGGCCAAAAAATGTGTTCCTTATAACCCAGCTCGCACCCTGTGTTCCAGCAACCAGTTGCTCTTGCAAGTCCTTTTGGTAAAAAAGGTAAGACAGGGAGGCAAAGCCCTATCCTAAATTGGCCCAGGACTATGGAACAACCTCCTTATCTTTCTTAGGCAGTGTACAGACCACTTAACGGTCAGGAAAAGGCTGAAAACTTTTCTGTTTCAGTATTAGTATGTCATCTAGGTCTTAGCTCTCTATTCCATCTGTCACGGGCGTTGGGCGCAGAGATACTCCTTCGGGAGTCGATTCTAGCACGGTATAAACCCACAAATAAAATAAATAATACAATTAAATTATTATCATTTTATTTTTCTGTTTTTAATTGCTCAGTGGGGCGATGCTCCTGTGCCTTAGCAGAGGAGCCGCCACTAGATTTAAATAATGACTTCACGTCTCAGTGGACCGCACCTCCTACAGTGACCGTTCTCTCAACCACAAAATCACACCCCAAACGTAGCTCTTCTCCTAACTTCAAAGTTGCACTTCTTAGGCAAGTCCATCACATCAAACTCTTCAATGAACAAGTGTAATGGCAGACTTGGTTAGACAATTTTCTCATCTGCCATCACCTCCCAAACCTGAAACACCCTCAACCGCCACAGAACCCAATCATCCCAACACATTGCAGGCAGATGCTACAAAATCATCAGGACTGAGGAGCCGGAGGCAAGCTATAGCCCAGTAATGGCAATCACCTCAAATGTCCTGTGGAAGATCTCTACGGTGACATCTCAACCATGCTAAGCCACAAACAACACTTTTATCATGGACCCAGTCAAGCAAAGGTGAAAAACAGCCAGGAGCTTCAGCACCAAAAGACACAGAAGGAACTATAAAGTGCTTAATTTGTAAAAAAGATGAACACCACCAATGCGCTGAGTGCTGGGGTTTGTCAAATACCAGGGCCACCCAGCCTTGATTCCATCTCATGCCTCTTTCTGCCACCACCCTATACTTACTGTCTATCAGTTTTCCATTTTTTTCTCCTTGATCTCTCTAGGTAAACGTATAATGAAAAAATAAGCCCAGGCCCCCAAAAATGTCTGAGCCACCACCAACAGGCACTTACACATATTAAGCACTGGAGGTGTGTCAACACTGTTGAGAGGGGCAACCGTTTGCTATCATGCTAAATGCGTTAGCAAAACCCCAAACCAACAAAGGGTGTTTTTGGGGGGTCGTGGGCAAGGGCCGGACATGGCGACATTTCAGGGAAGCTCTGGCAAGCCACGGTGAAATTCACTCAATATCTTGGTACTTATCCGCCATCTGTAAGATGCAGCAGGCAGAGTGGAGGACGGTGTGGTGTCCTGGTTGCGGCGCTCACTGGATCAAATGGGTCTCACTGACAGATGCATAGCCGCATAACAACGGGAGAGCCACGCTGTAGCACACCTGCCAACTTACAAAATAACTTCACCATGTGAGGAGGGGTGGGGCCTGGTGCCAAGAGCTAAGAGGCACTCTGCCCCTCACCAGGCCCCCAACCTCTCTCCAAAAAAACAAAGGGTCATTGAGGCTGTTGCCGATGTCCTGTTTTTTCCCCACACCTTTTAATGGACATAGGCTGTTTACTGCCTCCGAAAATGTGCTGGAAATCTAGTATTTGCAGGTGTTTTCAGTTCGTTTTTCCTGCCACCGTGTGATTACGGCTCCTCATTGTGGGACCGTTTGAAGGGAGCTGAAATCGTGTGACACACAGTGGCACTGTGTGAGTTGGCAAGTCTGCTGTAGCAACATGGTGGCATGTGAGTAACAGAGCCCTGCGGCTTGGGATCGTATTACCCAATGCCAAAATTGCAAGGTGGGCCGCTTTATTCCCCCTACTCTTCCTCGCCTCTTAACATTTCTGGGTGATGCTCCATCATACTTCTGTGCCGGTAACATGGCGGGTGAGGGGGCTTGCGGAAGAAGTATCTGATTGATTGAGGACTGAGAAGTCATTCTTGCAGGGTGAAAACCCCACAGATACCACACTGCCACTGCCTTGGGCGAGGCCTGAAATAGTGGCTAGAGAGAGGGCAAGGCTGTGTGGCTGCTGCTAACAGACACAAACTTCATCGGTGACAGACAAGGAGCATCAGACAGCAGTTGGCTCTGGCCTATCATGTAGCCCCTTGTGTAACACTGTTTAAAGAACTATTATCCAATTCAGAAGACCCTCGTCCCATCAATCGGGCCAAAATCAACCGGCCATCAGCGAATGAAGAGGCTCATGCCCTCTGCTATTGGTTGAGATGAGTAACCCCCTTCGTCATGCCCAGGTGAACGAGGGGCAGGTGAAACCATACTCGCAGTGGAACTGGTTGAGGTGGTGTCGCAGTGTGGATCATCATGACGTTATGTGGTGCAAAAAGGCACCAAAGTAGACGTAGCAGGTAAAAATGGAGAGCCACGCCTTTCTGAGGAATATCACGGAAGGAAGAAAGCGCAACTTTGAATACTCAATCACAGGAAAACTCTGTCACAGAGGAAGAATCCATGCTGAGACACGTCCCGTCGGTCCTGAAAGATGCCAAAGTCACCCTTGAATCAGAAATTGATACTGTGATGATAAAAGTTGTGCTGCTCTGTACGGACTTTAGAAAGGTCGGTGAGACAGGCAGAATCCTTGCTCATGACACTTAAGGAGGAAGTGACAACATTGAAGTCTACAGTGACAGTGTTCAAGAAGGAAAATGTACTGGTACAGGCCCAACTAGAAGACTTGAAGGGGCGCTCCTGCCGAAGCAACATCCATCTGGCGTGGGCCCTTAACTAGTAGAGGGGTCAAGCATGGACTTATTGGTTGAAGACTGGGTTTTGAAGCACCTGCGGATTAAAGAGCTATCTGACTTCTTTTCTGTTGATGGTGGGTACAGTTCATCAATGCCCCCATCGAAGTCGTATGTATGATCATAGGGAGAATGTTGAACTACCGTGACAGAGATGTTATCCTGCAAGCGACCAGAAAGCATGGAGAGTTCAGATTTGATTAAACCACCATTAGAGTTTATCCCAGACTTTACCTTGGCTGTTCAAAAGCAAAGGCTATCCTTCGACATGGTAAAGAGGCACATAAGGGAGCAGGATAACAAGTATATGATGCTCCCCTTCGGCACAGTGCTCCTGTGCTCATGACGAGCTGAGCTGAGGTGGGTGCATTTTCAAAGCTCCCTTCTGCTGGGAGCAGACTTTGTTTGCTTCATTTCATTCAACCTTTTAAAACAAATGAAACAGAAAAAGGAAGGCAAATACATTGTTCATTGAAATTGACAAAGGGCAAAGAAGCTCACAATATCATTTTCTTGTGTCGGCCATCTTTGAGTGGATCAAATTTCATCATTATCTCTCCACATTTTGAGATACAAGGTTCCACATCCAAAATATCCATATTTATCATAAGCATTTTATGGTGCCGAAATGCGTCTATCCCGTATTTTTAACATGTTGGCATAATAAATAGCAATAAGGATATTCCTGGTGTGTGCTTCATTGTTTGTGGTCACAACAGAACCATGCTCGCTCGTAGAATTGAAATACATTTCACCAATGCAGAAGTTTGCACCCACGTCGGTTGGTGCAGCAGCTGATAGCGACATAAAGAAAATAAATATATATACTAGCAGCCTGTCCCGACGTTGTCCGGGTATGAATTGCTGCCGGCCAGTAGTATATTGTCTTGTACGATTTCATTTTGATAGCATTTCTTATCTGTGACAGGCCTGTGAAACGCTCCGATTCACAGTGCACTGCTGATGCACTTAAGAGTGCGCGTTCAGTTGTGTGTGAACTCGAGTTTCCCTACTTTATTTTTCCTTGCAATATTATATAGCGCAAACTCGACAACATGGCATGAGCACAATTTACATTACAGAAGAACACATTCATTTGTGGTAGGCACATGGAGACAAAGCGATTTGCCTGAAATCACAGGATGTTGAGCTGATGGCGAGATTCGAACGTAGCTCCCCAGCTCTAAAGTTCGCAATTCCAGAACTTGTGGCGGGAGGTGTGTCTAAAAGTGTATGTCGGTGCTGGCCATCAATGAGAGAGACCTGTGCATTTTTCAAATGGGTGGTGAAAAAATATGAGTATGTTGCTGGAGATCTGGGCCGCCGTGCCACCAATGTACTTACCGGGGGAGGGTAAACACCCATTATTCCGCAACTTTCTTGCCGCATACCATCACTCCGCATACTTTCATTACGAAAGTACCATGACTCCACAAAGCCATTATAACGCATGGCATTACATTTGATATGCTTTTACCACGCATACATTTACAACGAAATTCGTTGTAAATGCATGAGTAGTAAAAGCATGTTTTTTTTAATGTTTGGATAAGGTAAGTATGGGTATAGGGGTATATGTTTTGGGGTACTGAGGTATATGTTTTGGGGTGTTTGGGTATTTTAAGGGTTCAGATATAGTGTTGGGTTATGGGATACAGGGGTAGTTTTAGGGTTTAGAGATATTTATTTATTTATTTATTTATTTATTTATGAATCTTATAGAGCGCACAGCTACCCCCATCGGAGGTGTCCCGGCGCTAATACTGTCAGCAGAGGAAGGAGGGCCTATCTAAGTAGAAGAAAATAGCAACGTTTTCAGACGGCTACGGAACAGTGCTTCTGATGGGGCGAATCTAAGGTCTGGAGGTAGGCCGTTCCAATGTTTGGCAGCAAGGACAGCGAAGGCTCTGCCACCCATTCTTGTGCGTCGGAAGCGTGGCACAACCATAAGGCGTAAGTAGTTGGAGCGTAGGTCTCTGACTGAGTGGGATAGAGTCAGTCGCTTTCTTAAATATTCTGGTCCGGTTCCGTTCAGAGCTCGGAAGGCAAGAGTGAGTATTTTAAACTTTATGCGGCTGGCTATAGGAAGCCAGTGAAGCTCTTTGCGAAACGATGAGATAGAGTGTCGGAAAGGGATATTGCCAATCAGTCTTGCTGCCGCATTTTGAACAACCTGAAGGCGTTCAATTAGATACAAAGGGGCCCCAGCATAAAGGCTTTTAGCATAATCTAGATGGGAGGTTATTAAGGCCTGAGTAACTGTTCTGCGCGCGTCCATCGGCAGAAATGGAAAGATTTTTCTCATCATCTTTAATTTTGTAAAGCAAGCAGCAGTTACTTTCTTGATTTGAGGGCTACAGGATAGCGTATCGTCGAACTGGAACCCCAAATTACGGGCGGTGTGAACCGGGGTTGGGGGGGGATTGAGTACCGTTGGCCACCAAAGTGAGGGGGGTATGGTCATTTTTTGATTAAAAAACAGGACCTCCGTCTTGTCGGTGTTAAGACGAAGATGGTTCGAGGCCATCCAAGAGCAGATTTCGCCCAGACAGTGGCGAAAGCTGGAGAGGCTGGAGTCAGAGTGATCTCTAAAGGAGAATATCAGCTGTGTATCATCAGCGTAAGAGATCACTCTGACCCCACAAGCCTCCACTACCTTGGCCAGAGGGGCCAGATATACATTGAAAAACAGAGGACTCAGGGACGAGCCCTGCGGGACTCCACGGGCTAGAGGTTTGCATCCTGATTTAAAAGGTCTGAGAAGAACCCTCTGTGATCGTCCTTGGAGGAAAGAAGTGATCCACGACAAGGCAGTGCCACCCAGTCCGATCTGTTCCAGGCGATCTAAAAGTATTATGTGGGACACCGTATCGAAAGCGGCGGACAGGTCGAGGAGAACCAGCATGGCCTCCTCGCCCTTGTCCACACATTCTCGAACAGTCTCCGCTACTTCCAGCAGTGCGGTTTCCGTGCTGAAACCCGTGCGAAAACCGGATTGGGAGTCGTGGAGCAGGGAATTGGTCTGTAGGTATTCAGCAAGTTGTAATTGGACGGCCTTTTCCAAGACCTTCGCTGGTTTCGGAAGGAGAGAGATGGGCCGATAATTACAAAATTGTGTGGGGTCCGCATCAGTTTTCTTCAGGATAGGTACAAGCAAGGCTTCTTTCCAGGCAGAAGGGAATTGGCCTAGTTGTAAAGAGGCATTCCAAATGGAAGTGAGTGGATCTAACAATAGGGAAGCTAAATCACTCATAATCTTCGGTGGGACCGGGTCCAGAGGAGAACCCGATTTGCATTGTATAAGAAGTTTAAGTGCAAGATCAGGGGTGAGGTCCTTGAATGCCATAAGGGTAGGGACAGTGTCATGGCTGATAGCAACCGGGGGAAGTGAGGGATCAGATGCTACCACAGGAGGAAAGGAGGATGCGATTTTCTCAATTTTATCCTGAAAGAAATCTGATAGTCCATTGCAAAGAGACTGGTTGGCTAAGTTGTTAGGTGTCATTGCAGGGGGTTTGACAAAGTCTTTAACGATTTTAAACAAAGTTTTAGCCGAGTTGTCTGCGTCTTTGATTTGCGAGGCAAAAAACTCTCTCATGGCCGCTTGTTTTAGTTTGGTAAATTGCTTTAAGGCCGTTTTGTAAATAAGTTTTGCCTCTGTGTTATATGTTAATCTCCAGCTGCGTTCTAGTTTTTTGCAGCAGCTTTTTTCTTCACGTAAAGTAGCTGAAAACCAAGGAGCAGAGATAGGTATGCGTTTTGGGGTACAGGGGTATTTTTAGGGTTCATGGCTAGGTTTGGGTTTTGGGGCATAGGGGTATTTTTAGGGTTGGGGTAGGTTTGAGTTTTGGGGTACAGGGGTATTTTAATGGTTCAGGGCTAGGTTTCGGTTTTGGGGTACAGGGGTATTTTTAGGGTTCAGGGGTAGGTTTGGGTTTTGGGGTACAGGGGTATTTTAAGGGTTCAGGGCAAGGTTTGGGTTTTGGGGTACAGGGTATTTTAGGGTTCAGGGGTAGGTTTGGGTTTTGGGGTACAGTGGTATTTTTAGGGTTAAGGGCTAGGTTTGGGTTTTGGAGTACAAGGGTATTTTTAGGGTTCAGGGTAGGTTTGGGTTTTGAGGTACAGGGGTATTTATAGGTTTCAGGGCTAGGTTTGGGTTTTGGGGTACAGGGTATTTTTATAGGGTTAAGATGGATTAGTGTGTAAGGGTGTTGGGGTATTTTAAGGAGTAAGGGTGGGTTTTGATTATGTGGGTGCAGGGGTATTTAAAGGGAGCAGGGTGGGATTAGCACACGATATGAGACATGGCATGAAGGGCGGAACATACCACACGCCCCCAGCGTTTGTCACGCCCCCAGCACAAGCCCACAGCACAACGCAGACACGCCCACAAGGGACTACTTTGCTGGCACGGTTCTTTAACCTTTTAAATGTATATGGTGGGCGTCTGCATAGCCTATGTCCTTCTGCTGCAACTGCCCTTTCCAACGCTGTATTGGGTGTTGTGATTGGTGCTGTGGTTCCTGAGATTACCCGCCTCAAAGGTTTGGGCTCTCTCTTTATTATATTAGCATGGATAATATTATGTAGAACTAATATAAACAATATTTCACAAAACACCAAAGGCTGATTTGGCCGAAGATTTTTTTCCAAAATATACTTGTAATGCCCCTTTCTTTGAATTTGCATAATTTGAACACTGCCACCGTGGCATAGCCTTTTTCGGGGCAGGGCATTGATAGCTTTATCGGTTGATTTCTCTGATGACAAACTTGGAACACATGGGGGGGTCAACCCTGCTCCCACTGTCACGCGCTTCAAATGTCATGATTCACAGTGAAGCCAGCAGAGAAGTGCTTTTTTCTGTGAACAAAAGGTAATGCAGGGTTTGAGAATGGGTTGACAGGATGTCAAATCAGGCATTGATATGAGTGGGAGGAAAAAAGAGACACGAGACAAGGGGAGAAAGGAAGGCTCTAAGACAGGGAAGTGTTGAAGGGTGCATAGGGTTGAGTGGGTAGAAGATAAAGGATCATTTCTTGCACATTAAACTGTGCAAAGTAGAGGCAAAGTGAAAAGTATTTGAATGTAAAAAAGTAGTCTTAGGGTTTCCAGACCCTAGAACACTTTGAGAGAGGCACTGCAACCATCTTTAACTTTGCATTCTTATAGGCAGCATATTATTACACAAGAAACCTTCCAATGAAACAACAAACATCCAATGTTGCTTGCCCAATCCTGCATCACCAACCATCACCAATAGCTAGGATGAATTGCACACAGGAATTTGAGACTGGGCTGCAGGAGCCTGAGGCAGCAGCCATATGCTGTCAATCCTGGTCAGACTTAACCGTTTGCATTACTGCATCCGCTATGCAGACACGCCCCGGAAGGATGTGACACCGTGGCGGTCCAGAACCTACAGCAGACTGGACCACCTATGGGGAGGTTTGTGCGCAGACGCATCGCCACCTCTGCTGGGCTGGATGGAAAAATGGGCATTGACGAGTTTTTGAACCCAACTCTGTACTACGGAACAGTATCCCTACCACAGAGGCAAATTCATCAACATGTTATTGGTAGCAATCTAGAAACCTGGGAAATTATTGGTGGTGCTTGCATGTTGCGCTCTATCACAGTGATCTCTAGGCATTCATGGATTTCACTGTATCCGCCTAGTACAGTGGAGAAGTGTGGCTCAGGGGTTAGAGGCGGCAGACCCGGAAGCTGAGATCGGCCCTGGACCAGGGTTCAATTCCCCGCCCCGACGGGGGTTGGGCTCAATAATTCCACGGACTCGATAATTCTCGCTCCGGTGCCTACTCGACTCACTGGTTCACACTCTGCGACTCTGGGCAATAGCTTGCTTAATCTCCACAACGGCCCCTCGCGGCGGGATGCCTGGCTTTCACCTTGTGGATACCCTGCCGGGGTATCTCACAGGGGAATACCAGGACGGGTTCCCTAAGCAAGCGAATAGATGCCTGCGATGTGGGCGATTTGCGCTATATAAATACATGTACATTTACATATGGCATTAGTCTGGCACTGCTGTAAACCATTTTTCAAGACTGAGCTCTGATCCTAACTTAGCCCTGAATGCCTGGATATTTTCTGATGTCTAGTTTGTCCCTGAGGCCTACTTTGACACAACTCATGCAACAGATCTGTGCAGTAAAAATGTTCTGAAACATTCAAAGTGAACATCCAGCAGTTCTAAAACTCTGTTGTAACAAATTTGCAAAACATACTGAGTAGGGGTGCATACTTCTTTTCCTTGCACTTCCTGTCCAAACATGCAGTGTTCATGTTATGTCATTGTTAATTAGGAGGCGTCTTTGTGTGTAATGTTGCTGATGTGAAAACGCAACACCTTGTTTGTGGGCAGACACGGGACATGTAGTATTTTATTTCCAAAATAAAGTGCTATTCTTAAACCAGTAAAACTGGTTAAAATTGTTATTTCTGGTTATTCTGTTGGCAAGCCACTACGTGTCTAGAAGATCTTGGTGGAAAATTAACCAGACTATTGGGTCTTGGTTTATGAATGATGGGATTCAATAGGCTGTATTCCAATAGGAGTATCAGACATGTAGGCCACACTCCCTCAGAAGTGAGGAACTTTAAATGGATACCTGTGGCAGCCATTTTTTGGAGCTGCTGCAACATCCATAAATGCTTTAATTGACGTGTATGGGCTACAAAAGTGCACTCTGTTAGGTCGGTACCCTCTTTGGTCTATGCTCCAGATTCTCCTGAATCCTCTTGTTCTTTAAGAATAAATACTGTAAGACACATCCTGCAGATAGAGCGCCACCACCCCTTGTAGACCTTTCAAATCACACGGTGCCACAGTATAACACAATATCGGCTCTCCACCGTCACCAGGTGAGGAGCCGATATCACACAGCGGCAGTGAATACTGCCCGTTTTCATAGGGTTTGAACTGCCGACGCCCATAATGGGGTGCAAAAACACCCCAGGACATCGACACCAGCCTCAGCAAGTTCAAGTTCAAGTTCGAAAATTTGTATAGCGCACTACTCACCCAGAGGGTCTCAAGGCGCTTGAGGGAGGGAGGTGTTTTACTTATCGAATATCCAAGTTTTTAGTTGCTTTCTGAAGGAGAGGTGGTTCTGTGTAAGGCGGAGGTGGGTGGGGATAGAATTCCAGGTTTTGGCCGCTAAGAAGGAGAAGGATCTTCCCCCCATGGTGGATCTGTGGATGCGCGGAATTGCGGCGAGGGCTTGAGTGGACAATCGTAGTTGTCGGGAGGGGGTGTAGAAGGATAGTCGCGTGTTGAGGCATTCGGGTCCTAGGTCGGAGAGGGCTTTGTGTGCGTGGGTGAGGAGACGGAACGTTATTCTCTTGTTGACAGGGAGCCAATGAAGGTCTTTCAGGTTGCCGTAAATGTGAGCTTGCCGAGGGATGTCCAATATGAGTCTGGCTGAGGCGAGGTTTTTTAGGTTGAATCTAGCGCAGCGCGCATGCGCTGCTCTAGGAAAGCGACGTCTTGGAATCAGGCACGGGCCGTGCCGGGCGTTACACTGGGGCGGTGATGTCAGGCAGGGGAGGGTCAGGGTGGGGGGATGTAAAATACGGGATAAGTACCATTAGAGGTAAGTATCGAAAAAAATTAAAAAAACGAATTTCGTTTCCCACTCTGCATCGCCAAATGGGATGTGATCAGCTTTTCCCAAAGAAACATAAATCTGGTTTCTCTCCCTAGCCTGGAAATGGCCCTTTGTTGTAGCTGGAGCCATCTTCGTCTGTTTTTTTTTTAGACCTGCACTGAGTTGTGCTGCATGGCTGAACACTTATAAGGTTCAAAGGCGAGACCTATTGGCTATGCCAATGCTTGTTTCTCTTTGTTTTGTAAATGGGGTGCAGGACGGGGTTGGGGCAAAAAATGCCTTGTAGGTACTTCTCAGCACCAGACCCCGCCCCCTCCAAGGCCCGGCCCCCTGCTCACACAATGAGTATTTTGTTTCAGTTGGCAGGTCTGCCCTTGATCACTCTAATACTGCTTAGAACTGTGGCCAGCCAATTAGAATGTCCCCTTTTAAGATTATATTTACTGGTACAGGCCCGCAAAGGGAGCAGGCAACTTAAATTATCAGGTCATCCTAAAATGGTATAACAAGGATTATCACAATGCAAATCCTTTACCCCCATCCGGAATGGTCTTTCGGAGGAGGAAGGGGGGGGGGGGGGGGATACCCAACACCAAAACCTTTGCTTGTTATAGTATTCTACACACAGGTATGTTGTTACGTGGATTTTTATTCATTATTGTAGTAGGCGAGGGGTTTAGTGTTGGTTCCACCTCTGACATACCCTGGGGGTGGAAGATTTGCGCTGGAGTTGTTTATTGTTTTTCCCATCTGTAATTGTATCTATACTTGTAACTGTAAAACTGCATACATGATAGTTGCCTTGTGGGAAAGTTTATGCTCAACACAATACAGGCCAGAGTTGGTGCAATTGGCAAGCCAATGATAAAGACAACATGCCTGACTGGTTAGTTGGGAAATGTTCCAAGGCGATTAGGGTGAGGTCCGATTGTGGTAAGGTCGGGCCCTGCCGCCTTTTGACCCTCTTGGCCGCCCCGCCCGTCTCCCTGTTATTAGGCGGTTCGTCTTTCAAAAAGACACGCCCAATCCTTAACCATCTATTTTTGTGGGGCTTTTGCCCTTTTCACTTCCGGTGTCATGCTGCCGTTAGGGTTTCCGCCGCGGGTCCTTATCTGGTCTGGCTTTGCCTCCCCCGGCCCGCGTCACGTTCCATGCCATAGGTCTGTTCTGTTTATTACGAAAAGTTAGAATAGAGTCAGTAGGCAGGACTGGCCTACTGTGAAAAGCATAAGTTAGAGGCAATTACACTTTTAGGGTGGATTGTTTTTGCACTGTTATCTAAGTTGGTAAACAGGTATTTTGTTACATGGAGTCTCACAATTCACCATGGTTTTGTTGTTGGTTACTCCATCACACACACGGGGGTGGAAGATTTGCACTAGTACTATCCATGTTAGGCCCACTTAGAATGGACTGTGTTTAGCTTTGACAACCCTAATTTTGTAGATATATTTGACAAGTCAATTATTTCAACATTATCAGATCCCATTTGCAACCAGTTCTGAGTAACCGAGATGCGATGTCTCACACAAAAAGAAGAAAATCTGGATAAGAAATTAAAAAAAAACATGTACATGTGCAAGTGCGACCACGGTAATGCTCCTTTAAGCTTGCTGGGGGGATGAGCTTAAATCATTTTGTCAACAGCAACTGTAAATCTAACACAACTGTTCCCATTTCTCATTCTGTGGTTTTACCAGTGTAAAAAGTGGTAAGAATGAACTTTACACGTCAGAGTATGTATATTTTTCAAAAAGTCCATGAATAGCTGACTGGGTATGCATAGGCAGAGGACAGCAGGGCACCTGTGCAAACATCTGTATGTGCACTGGGTACTCGGAAGTATTTGTTTATTTTCTGTTCACAATGTTCCCAATGTCCCAATGTCTGCAAACATTGGGAGGAAAAAAAAAAGGAAAGATAAATTGTAACCAAAAAAGTAAACAGAAAGTAGCTTGGCGGCAGAGCAAATGCTGCATGTTACATAACAGTGTTGGCAAGCCTGCCAATCTATGAGCATCTCTCCTGGACATGTTTCACAGGCCTCGTAGAGAAAAAACATATAATTAAGGGCTGTGCCCTGAACTCTCCTGGCCTGGCGAGGGTCAGAGAGGCTAATTACACTCCCCCCCCCCCTTCTTGGTCCAAGGACGGGGGTTAATGAATTCCCTACCAAGCCTTGCCTAAGGTCCAGGGAGCAGGTTGGCAGCCATACCTTACCTTCTTGTCTCGGGGCGGGTGGGTAATGTAAAATGAAACCAGGGCATCTCGGAACTACCCCAGTGTGTGTCTCCTCCCCACTTGTCTTGTCAAGGTGCGAGAGGGGGTTTATTATACTGCCCCATTCTCCCCTCGACACTGCCAAAGAGCGAAGAGGAGGCTACTTTGGTTTAAACCCCCCAAGCTTTGCAGGGTCATTGCATAAGCTCCCCCTCACCGTTCCCAATGAAGAGGTAGTTTATTTACTCTCTCCCTTGATTCTGCATTAGTGCTCTAGAGGATTATTGATTAAAAACGTTGTTTATCATCCCTAAGATTGAGTGGCCCTGGCTCCTTGCGTTCGGACACTGGCCATACATTGAGGACTGGGCCTGAAATATGAACTCTGGAGGAATTATTTGAACTTTCGAATACCAAAATCACCCAATAATTTTTATTTAAATCTTATGATGAAAATAATAACAGAGGGCCTGATTTATAATTCGGTGGACGTAGAAATCTGTGTTGGCCTGGAGGAGGACTCAACATCCATTGGATCAAGACGACTCCGCATGCCAAATTTAGAAATGACAGCCAAGCAAGTGGTAATTTCTAAAGCATTGGCAGAAACCGCAGTCACAGCGGTTCCTGTCAATGCTGTGTACAGTTTGGTGCAGGGCTTCTCAACATGGCAGATCCCCAACATGACAGATCTCTGCATAAAACTGTGTCCTTTATTTATAATAATACAATCCTGTAGCATTTTATTTTTAAAAATGAAATAGAAAATGCTCACAACGCCATGGTAGTTCTCTCCCATGTTGAGGGGAGCATTCAATAGTTTCCTCCGTCTCTTATCGCCTAGGTTTTCCTGACAGTGACGGGCAGTGAAAACTGACCTCTAATTCGGCCCATCTAAATTTGGTGGGCAGAGTTAAAGATATGCCTCTGGCGGTTCTTACTCCACCGGGCAGTGAGGGTTGAAATGACTTGCTGTTGGGAGCAGAATGTGTTGGATTTAAAATCCAACACCTTCCCTACTGTTGCACAGACTGGAGTTGGAATGGTAAATGATACTGGGCACGATTCACAGAATGAACTTAAGACCCAATCCTAAACTTACTACTATTTTGGTACTCACAGAATGAACTTACTACTTTTGGTATTCACAGAAGTTAGGATTTTGTCTTAAGTTTGTCTTAAGACACACTTAAGACAGACTTAAGACAGACTTAAAGCAGACTTAAGACAGACCTAAGACAAACTTAAGACAAACTTAAGACAGACTTAAGACAGACTTAAGACAAAATCCTAACTTAAGTCTGCCTTAAGTCTGTCTTAAGTTTGTTTTAAGACAAACTTAAGACAAAATCCTAACTTCTGTGAATACCAAAAGTAGTAAGTTCATTCTGTGAATGCCAAAATAGAAGTTAGTTTAGGATTGAGTCTTAAGTTCATTCTGTGAATCTGGCCTACTATTCCAATATCCAGCGCCCCCTACAGCAAGTTGTCGTAACGACTTGCATTGTAATGGTATGTGATATGAGTTGTAATTGCATGCGATGTATCATACGCGTTGTTACGTGGCCTATTCATGCAGGTATGAAGGAGGTTGGGCTGTTTGATGTAGGAGGTTATGATGATGGGGTGACGGTGTATCATGTACATATTGTGTTATTTTTTGTAGTGTATTAATTTTTGTTTGAAGATGTGTGTGATATACCAAACACTGTATGCTATGGGTGGGAGTTAAGGTTGACTTTGGGCGGAGATGTTGAGGCATGAAGTAAAGATAGCACCTTATCTTTTATATTTCTTAATGTTTTATTGACAAAGTCAACATAAACACAGGCATCAATCTCAACTCCCTTACAACTTTGGTTTATTAAGGGAATTTCTATTATTTCGTTAGTTTTTTCCCCATATAATTAAAAAATATATACATTGTGTCAGAGCTCTGTCATCACGTGAGTTACACAGAGATATATTTGAGAGAATCATTGATTCTATCTCACAATTATCACCAGCTTAAAATATTTACACAATGGCGACCTAATCCTGCCCAAAACATTATAGGAGATATTTGTGCTGCCAGGAAGAAAGGTAAGGATCATTATTGATGTCAGAGCCTTGTACCCCAAAGCTCCAATCTACTCAGCTAAAAAACTCTCAAAGACGCCCAGTGAGGTGGTAAGAAATGCCTTTAGGAGTGACTATCGGAACTCACCCATTAAATGGTCGAGGAGGTTTATTGAGCTTACCATATCAAATTACAACGCATACAGTAAAAAAATTACCTTTCTGACAGCAACGTTTTTGCAAATGCCTTATGAAACAACGAATGCCTCTACCTTTTTGTTTACTGTTTTGCGGTCTATTGGTTTAGAATCTAAACCAATAGACCGCAAAACACTTTAGATACAAGAACACGCTCTTCGGTGGGGACTGAACAGTGTGTATCTGTGTGTAGCAGTATGCATGATAATACATAATAGAGGCTGCAAGATAGAAGGCTTGGCTACCAGCTCAAGGCCAGAGTTTGAATCAGCAGTGAGCTGTTTGAAAGATACAGCTATAATTAGTAGTTACATTATGCCACATTTAAGGAATGTCAATGTAGATGCAATTTGTTGATCTGAACGGACAGGCACTTGGTCCACACTGGGCCATGCATAGGGCTTTGTGAAGTGCATCGCTCATGATGTCACTACCAGATTCAGTTTTGGTTTTCACTCATTGTACAGAAACAATCCAAAGGCCTGGACCTTGCATTATATTAGGGATACAAGGGAGCATATTTACGAAGAAATTACGCAGCACAGCGCATCAAGCAATTTAGCAGTGCCACATTTCATCATTTAAAATCCGCAGGGATGAGCCTTATTAAAAAAACATATGGCACACACCTGTGTTTTCCCCTGTGACGCTCCAGTGGCACAATGCCCTTGTAAATATGCCCCAGGGTATACAAGGCTGTCCTATGCTGTCCAGTGCTTGCTGCTATGTCACTGCACTGCGCGCTTTGCTTTTGGGTTCAATGTTAGTCTCCTCTGTGAGGTGACTCACTCTTTGTTAAAGATTTAAGCTTAACTTTGAGCTGTTTCAGGGAGCCTTTGTAGACTTCTCTCTGACAGTCTTTTCAGATACCAACCATGAAAGTAATATAAGTACAGGCCTGCCTCTCATGGGGGTCACACAAGCGGTTCACAGACTCAAATACTATTAAATACTGCATCCAGTCCAAGGACAATTTCTTCAGGTTACCTGCCTGGCAGATGGAGCTACCCTGTCTGAAGAGTGGCTCATCAGCGTCTGAGTGTCTCAGTCCCAGAAATATACTTCTCAGAAGAGGTTTCTATAGATTACATTTTAGTAGGGAACCCACCTGTCTACTGCATTACCTTTTTTCACCCAATGAAGTTTGTCAAGTACAGAGGAACAGAACTTCAAGTTACCTGTTTCATCCGTTTCATCAGGTTCAGCTTCATCAACGATGATGGGTAAACTAAATTTACTGGGTGGTGCAGCTTTAATGAGTCCTGCAGCACCCAAGAATGGGTTCAGGGAAGCGTCAGCCATGTCTGGATCTTTTAGGTCTTTAAGGCGTTGGAAGGCTTGAATTCTCAGGAGCTCATTGGCTTTCTCCTCAATGACACCTAGGAAACAAAGCCAAAGCTTAACAATCACACAAGAAGCATGCACGACATATTCTAATGATGGACATCTTCTGAAAGGAGGGTATATTAGCCAAGGGAAGGTGTTGACCTGCTAATCACAGTGAAGGCACTTTAGTTGTGTGGAAAAAAAATCGAAGTTTAGCATAGGGAAAAACCATCATAAATGACACATACAATAAATCAATCACTCATACTCCACATGTACTGCAGTGGGGGTAGTTCCATGCACATGGTGGTAGAAATATTGATGTGCCAATCAATATTGGGGAAAAAAACCTGAATGGTACAAAGAGGATTCATTTGGTGGGATCAATGGAGAATGACCAAGAGGGGTGAGGTGTGATGGAGATGGGGTGGATGGAGAAGATGGTCACAAGGTAAACAAAATGAGATGCAAGAGTGTTTTTAAACCAGCACTTTTGCTTCTCTTTGTCATGTAGTCTGAAATTCAACTTGCACCAGTGTGTTTATTTATTTAGTTAGCTAAGTATTTATTTGTTTGTTTATTTATTTATTGTGCAAGAATGGAGCATTTTGGCAAGAAATGCTGTACAGAGAAACAGAACCACAGTGGATAAGGTCATAAACACCTTGGGTGGGAGAAAGAATCTTGGAGGTAAGATGCATGGTGAACAGTAGATTTGGACATTAAGCAGACTAGACACAAAAGTGTTGCTGCTCCTTTGTGAACGTGAGGGTTGCTTCCTCCCAGGTCTGATGTACCTGGCAGCCTTCAGTATCCTTGGGGTGTTCAGGAGACAGTGCACATATTTCCAAAGAACAAAGCTCTAGTACTTACCAAAATACAGCATCATGGTTGCATGTGTGATGCCTTCGCTCACTCCCAGCAATCTTTTAATCACTGCCGGGTCACAGTCTATGGCCTTGAAGAGATGCTCAATGGAAAGCATCAGCTGGTCCAGGGCCTTGCTGCTCTCTTTGTATTGCTTCTCGTAGCGGTTGGCATCTACTGTGATCTTCTCCAGCTTGGCCTAGCCATGGAAAGAAAGGATGACAAAGTAATTGGACAATGGGAGGTTTGCAGAAGTCCTCAGAAGGCGTTGCAGGGGTGGGCTCTCATTAATAAGCCCGAAGAAGCAAAGCACAGTTCATTGGAGCATTAGCTTTAACCAGTTTCAAAACATTATAACAACCCCAAAGGAATTGCAGCCCATGACAGGCTGCTGAAGGGAGATGGGGACGGGAGCGGTCAGCGAGCCATGTTCAAGATCTGACGCCTGTGGACTTGATATTGTCTAAGGTTCATCAGACAAACGTTGATACCCCAGGTGCAACCCATAAAATGGACCCCTCTTAGTGCTATAGTATGTTCTGTTATAGGGGTGACATGCTGGGTTGTACTCTTTTTTGAGGATGACAAAAAGAACCACCCATTTGAAAGGCAGCAGGTCCCTTCCTGCTATAAGTGCAGAAAAAGATGGCAGCGTGAAGCTGACAGCTGCAGCTCTGAAATGGGCAACAGGAAAAATGCCCCTTGGTACAATTAATGTTTGTTTAAATCTTTTTATTGACATTTTTGGTTCAAACAATAACCATAGTGCAACAACATCATGCATGTTTAGGCAGAATAGGGGTCTGAGGATGACAACAATATGTTACTTTGCACGTTAACGTATTACACATGTGGAAGCGCACAGTATCCCTTATAAAGTCGCACTGCGCTGTTCATAGGTACACAAAGAGGCTTTGTGGCCTAAGTTCTGCACATGATGCTTGGCACACCAAAACCATGGGAGAGTGGCACAACAAAATGGGGTCAAATAAATCAATTGAGGGAAAACGGGGGGGTGAACGCCTGAGACCTGTTGCCTGGTGTGAAAATGAATGTGTTCTATGCCAAGTATAGGTGTTGAAAGCCGTAGACTGCAGGAGCCTAGGCAGTGCTCCTAAGACTCTGCCCTGGCTGTGCCTCCATGGGCTCACTATCAGAGCCTGCCATCCGGATTGGTGGGGGCCCCAACCTCCCCTGGCAGCTGTCTGCGGAAGCCCCGAGGCTCTGTAAGTCCAACACCATGGCCGCCCAATTACTGGCCATGGGAAACTTACGAAGACCCAACATGAAATGAAATGAAATACCAGTATTTGTAAAGCGCACAGCTACCTCCGAAGTGGTATCCAGGCGCTGGAGGCCCTCAGGAAGATTAAGCAAGCTATTGCCCAGATTCACATGGTGCTGGCCTAACCTGCCGCCGGGACCAGGGATCGAACCATGAACCCCGTGGTCCAGAATCAGGCGCCCTGACCGCTACGCCACACCTCTCCCACCTGTCTTCCCTACTCAAGGCTACTCCCTCTGCCATAGCCCAGTTGAGAAGTGATCGGTGCCAGGCTATTGCATGGGGGACTAACGGGGAATTCCACTGCTTGGTTATCACTGTAACCAGGCCTAGGTCTAGAAACCGGGAGATGGCCCTGTGTTTCTTATTCCTACTAAAGAGATGCAATATGTATACCTTCCTGCGGAAAGGGATGTTGCGTCCTGTATAAATGACCAGTGTAGTAGCTATGTTAGTCCAGTATTCTCCCAGGGAGAGGCAGTGCCGCAGCATGTGTAGGAGATCTGCGTTAGGTAGCCTGCATCTGGGACAATCAGCACCCGTGAGACGAAAGTATTTGTTAATCTGGGCTGGGGTTAGGTATGCCCGGTGTATAATGAAGTATTGTATTGGCTTAAAACGTTGATTGCGCTGGACAAATGTGGGGCTCTCTAATACAGCCATCCACTCTTTATCTGTGAGCTCGTGCCCTAGGTCATCTTCCCAATGTAGCTTTAGAAAGGTAAGGGGGGTCGCTGTGTGTTGTCCGACACTTTTCTAGTTTCTTGAGAACTGCCGGACAGATTTACACCAAAGCAATCACCCAATTCTCACCTGAGTGGGATTTACTACTGCAGATCTCTCCACACTCTTGCTGGAGTAATCCACAGTTGTAAACCCATTTATGCCTGCCTGGAGCTCTTTAGTAAATTCCTGCAGGTGTAAATAATGTTTCTCAAAGTCTTGCTACTAAGATTACCTCCTACTGGAAAAGCCCCCAACAGCAGAAAGAGGGTCTTCCTCACACTAACCAGATGCAGGATAAATGGTCACCAACAAGAAAGCAAGTCAGCAATGGGGAGGGAAAGAATCCTCTGTTGTATTACATTTTCTCTATAAGAGACTGCGCAGGTGACTCAGTCCTCATGGAGAGGTGCTAATAGACAATGTACATCTCGCCCAGAAATCAGATTTTTTTATGGGGCTCAGTATACATTGTTTTTTTGCCCCATATAGATCCCGAAAGTCATTATGCAGTGACTTACCTCTGAATCCTTCAGGATGGAGCGCTTGCCTTCATCAGTGAGTCGTTGCTCAGTTTGCAAGTTAGTGAGGTCATTCTGCAAAGAACACAAGCATTCGGAAATTCAAAGGCTAGTTAAGCAACTTCATAATAGCACAGCTTCTGTAAAAATGTAAAATATATTTTATTGCCAAAATCTGAAATGCTCTGTTTGATCTAAAATGTAATCTCACTATTTTTAAGGAATTTAATTAGGCAAAGAAACTAAAAAATTGTTGCTAGGGGTCATGCTTGCAAAGCTTATAGGTTATTTCAGGGCCCTAAAGGACTTTGTTTATGAGGGTACATCTTGCAAAATGTCCCTTTTGAGACACACCAAAGATGCATCTAAACGTGTTAATGTCGGGATGGGTTTTAATTTGGCAGCCACTTATTCGTTGTCAACTAAGATATACATAAACATTTAGAAGTTAGAAAAACATTTTTAACTGTAAGCCAATCATGTCTACCCTAGTATTTGATGCTTTCTGACATCACCTCTATGAGTTTTAGAAGAACCTTTAGTAGTCTACCAGGTCTTCTGTCTGGGATGACAGGTCCCATGTTTCTCACTGGTTTAGAGGCGGCCTGGACAGATGCAAGGTCAATATCACGGGGAATAAACACTGGGAGAACATTGATCGGAGAGGGGAAATAACAAACACACATGGCTTCCATGGCTTGGCCTCCAGATACTCTAAGGTTATGGGACGTCTGTCTCTGGAGTGGCTCGTTGCTGACCTGATCAAATTGGAGAACTAGGCTAGGCACCACGTGGGACAGTGGTTTAGTCTGTCCGCTCAATATTCTTTCCCCGGAAACGGTGGGTTTTCTGCTTCAAACGAGGACTGGAATGATAGCTTTCGACAAGCTCTAGTCAGATGGTAGCCACATTTTAGGACAAGCCGGTTTCTCTCTTTCTTCACCTTAAGCTTGGTACACCCATAATGCAGCAACTGCCGCAAGGCAAACTGACAGGTGTTTTGTGCATCTCTTCAGAAGCAGAACGCTAAGTTGCAGAGGATGGATTTTGACTGACAGAAGTTCCACCGGTCTTCCATCCATCTCCTGCATCTGTGAGTAGCTGTACTCCACTGACAGAACCCAGCAATAAGTAGTTTACATAAGTTCTGTGTTCAATGATAGTGTGAAGAAATGACATAGAGCATACAGAAAAAGTTAACGTTAGACTTTTTATGCCTCTACGGGGAAGACCAAGCAGTTGCTTCTCTTTGGTGACAATATTTCTGGTGGAGACATAATATTCATGTAGATTCCTCACCTGTATTGATTTATTTAGTGTTTTCTATAGCACAAACATGCCCCTGCGTAGGGTATCAGAGCGCTTTACAGGAACATTTCAACAAACAAAACCCTATACTCTACCAAGTCATTAGTGATTTACCATGACTAGATCACAACATTAAGCTTCTGGAAAACATATACACATATATATAAGTCAACAATTAGGTTACAATAAAAAGCTTAAAACATTAAGCTACATGTAAAACATATATGCAAGCCCATATATGGCTAATGAACGGCTAGCGGAAGCATGGAAACAGTCTTGAGAGGTTTATAGACAGTAGTTCTGCTATATGGCCGTATGGGAGGAATTTCCACATATAAAACGATTTTGCTTCCTTTTTGAATACCGCGATGGATGGAATTCTTCTAATGTTAGGGGGAAGTACGTTCCAGATTCTCGTAGCTGCCCCAGAGAACCCTCGGTCATAAGTTCTTTTCTTACAAAAACAAGAGTTTCAGTAGTAGGTCTGCTTTGCTCCTGGAGAACCGGCACCCTCCTGATAGCGTGAGTTTCTGTGTTAGGTAAACTGGTGTTTTGTGGTGTAATGCTTTGTGAGTGATGCATGCCAACTTGAATTGAATTATTGCTTTGAAGGGCAACCAGTTGAGTACTTTCAAGTGAGGGAAGATATGGTCGGATTTTTTGGACACCGATATAAGTCATGTGGATGCATTAAGACAGGCTTTCAGTGGGGCTGTTGAGATCTTGGGGAGCCCGGCCAAAGTTGTGCAACCATACTCTATCCTTGATATGACCAGTGCCTAAACTGCTGTTTTAAGATCTGTTTTATTTGGAAATGGTTTTAATTTTCGCAAGTAGCTTAAATGGAAACCGGCGTTTTTTGTCATTGTGTTGATATGGGCTAACATGTTCAGGTTTTTGTCCAGAGTAATTCCCAGAGATTTAGTAGAGTCGACAATCTTCGGAGTGCACTTTAGAGCAGTGATAAAGTTGGTCCATTCAACTATCTTAGATTTGCTTTTCTGGGGTGTAATCAGTAGGAATTCGGTTTTCTGAGGGTTTAGCTTCAGGTGGTTCATGGTTAGCCATTGGAGGTTTCTCGCTAGTGCCTGGTTCATGGTCTTTATCTCTTCTGTCGATGCAACCTTAATGTACAGCTGAGTGTCGTCTGCGTACATGTGGAAAGAAATGTTTGCTTTTTGTAATATATCTGTGAGTGGTTCTACATATAAATTAAATAGCACTGGAGATAGTGTTGACCCTTGCGGAACTCCGATTGTATTTCTGGTTGGACCTGAAAGGGTTTGGTTGACAATGAATTTTTGCGATCTATTCTCAAGAAAGGAACTAAACCATTTTAGGACTGTACCCTCTAGCTCCATTCTGTTTTTCAACCGATCTAATATTTTGGCATGGTTTACTGTGTCGAAAGCTGACGACAGGTCCAACAGGATTAGGAGACATGTTTCGTTATGGTCACCCAAATTCAGACTGGTTCAGAAAAGATATTCCCAGCAATAGTTTTCCAGCACAGCTAGGTGGCGCCAAGAGGCTCCAGCCGTAATGCCACCTGCCAGACATGCCGGCACCTGTGTATAAGAGGCACCAACCCGTGCGCTGATGTCAGTTCCTAAACTTCATCTTCGCTTTAGCAAGGTATATACAGAGAAGACCCTAGAAAGCAACAATGACTGTAACAGAACAATATGTTTGGCTACCTTAGGAACGTATTATATATGGCACTGACTCATCAAGGGAGGAGGAACGGAATCCACAGGAAGATTGTGTGTGCATCGGAAATGTTGTAACCAAAGGTAAGTAACTTTTACTTCTGATGGATGCATCTTCTGGCAGATTTCACACCTTTAGAATGATTCCCAAAGCAATACCCTCCAGGAGGGGCAATGAGTAGTGCCAATTAACCAAGGAAGTCATGCAGCACAGCCTTGGCAAAGAATGCAGCACTGCTTGCTTGGACTGTGAAGAAGTAATGTTTAGCAAATGTATGCAAGGTGACCACATGCTACCCCTCCCCCCCGGCCGATTTCAGCCACCAAATCACCTCTGGTGAGCAGTCATGGCCCCAGTGGAGTAGGCCTCAGAGGAGCTTCCTTGGCCAAGGTGTGCAAGATCTTAATACATAAGATGACCTAATAATAAATAGTGCGTTTTGGCAACGCCTTTTCTTTCCTGACTGAGTACAGTCAGTGTAGCAGGTCAGTTTAGCAGGAGAGCACATGCCTGGTATCCAGTCTATGAAGTCTCTCTTCCTCATTGGTGGGGTGAGGAAAAGAAGAAGGTAGAACGATGGGCAGGGCCATAGGAGAGGTTGAAACCACCTCAGGCAGGAAGGCTGAAAAGGTACACGTACCGACCCGTACAGGAAAAAAAACTGTGAAAGGAAGAGGAACACAGAGGGCCTAATGTTCTCGGACTTCAAATGCTGAAGTTATTGCAACTAACAATAAAGTCTTCAAAGTGAGGAATCAAATTGGACAATTGGGCATTGGCTCAAAAAAAAAGATGTGAAGAGATCCAAAAAGATTCAAATACAACTGAAGAACAATTACTGGAGTGAGATGAAACAAGTAGAGTAAATCTTTAAGGAAATGTGGTGTCTAAACAACAAAAGATAATCAAGGAGAGACATAAAAGCTGACAAGGCAGCGAGGTAAACTATGACTGTAGCCCTGCTGTGCTAGAGAGAGTGCAAAATGCAGTATATTAGAAAGATGTGATCTAAAAAGATTCAAGCCCTTTGACCCACACCACTGCCCACATTTGTTCGAGCTAAGTGGATTTTGCAGCAAGTTTCCTGGAAGCTAGGATCATGCCTGCAACTTCATTAGGGCGGAAAAAGGATTCTAGATGGTACTGCTCATTCTCCTTGTGTGCAGTCACAGTGTTTGTGAATTAGGTGATTGTTTGTGAATTAGTGTGGAACTAAGATGGAGGCCCTACTTATCATGCTGCAAGAGCAGGTACCCCGTGTCGGAGATTAGCGTTCCAGATCTTCATCCATGCTGGGGTGATGAGGATCAGCTGTGCTCGATACTCCGGCAGCTTCCGCAGAATTTTCAGAAAATGCGAAATCAATTGAAACATGAACAGACCATGCACCCAGCTAAAAATGAAGGCATCCACCAGAAAACCACACAGAGGGAAGTGCATGGCACTTCCTGTACTGAGCCGAGGTGAAGAAATCCATAGAGATGAAGAAGATCACTTGTGTTACGTCAGGATCTAGGTCTTACTTATGGTCCTCATGTAAGAGGTGTCTGAGAGAGTCTGCTGTCATGTTGAGAAATCAAGCCTGTTAGACTTTTACTGGGAAAATACCTCTCCAACTGACAAAGGCAAATCGCCTCCCAAAACAACATCCAGTAACCCACTCTACCCAGTCTGGTGATTTATTGGGCGGTGGTGGTATTATACAACCCAGTATGAAAGATGCTCTTCGATAATGAAGGGGGAAATGCCTTCATGGCAAGGCGGACCACCTACAGTTCAAGCACTTTATGTGAAGATGCTTCTCTGACAAGAACCAAACTCCTCATCTCATTTTTTCACCCAGATGGGCACCCCAGCCCAGCAAGAAGGCATCCGTTACTGCGGTAGCCTATGCCTGTGGAGTTCTGATTTGAATAACCCATGCACTAGTGCAAGTCCAGATGAAATAACTTAAACATCTGTAACTGAGCTGAGCCACTGACCTTAAAGACACCACATCTGGTATGTGAAACCAGCAGAAGGCACAAGGCCATGAGGCCTTGTATGACCAGAAGATGCACTTGAGTCGAAAATCTCACCTGCATATACAGAATCCTCTGAGGAGAAGGAAAAACACTTTAACACCATGCCTATGAAGGTCAAGCATTGCATTGGAGTTAGGTAACACTCTTGGAACGTGCTGGTGCAGCCTAAGTCACGGGTCAGTCATTGTGCATTGAATATGTTTCATGACCAGCCTGGGAGGACTCCACCTTCACCAGCCAGGTATGGAAATACATGAACTCACAAATGTCTAAGAGAAGCTGCCACAGTTGCCAGCACTTCTGTGAAAATACAAAATGTGGCTAAGACCCAAAAATGGCTAGTCCACAAACTGTAGTGCTGGCACCCCGCAATGAACTTCAGGTAATGACGGGCATCTTGGAGGTACAGGGATGCCAACCAATCTTCTGCGGTCAGGGCTAGCAAGACTTGGCTCAGGGACACTATGTTATACCTGACCTGACAAATGAACAGGTGCAGAAGATGGACATCCTGGATGGGTCCCAATTCTGTTCTTCTTGAGGACCAAGAGTATCATCCCGTGTGTCTTTCTTCCAGAATCATGACATCTACAGTCACTTTGCTTAGTAGGGCAAGGAACTCGCCTTCCAAAAGTGAGGTGTAAGCCAGAAATCATATACAGGTGAAGGTAGGATAATCTGGACAGGAAAGGCAGGATGTAACCTTTGCGAATCAGATGTATGACCCAGCATCCTTCACAATCAAATCTCAAATGGTGGAAAAGTGGGAAAATCTATTCCCACCAGAAGATGGTCGTATTGGGGAAGTCAAAGATCTGGCAGAGGATGGATTGGACTGGACCTGTTGTTGCTGATGCTGACCTTGTGATCCACCATTGCCAACAAAGGATTGGTAAATTTACTGAGGGGTCTACACTGGTTGAGAGGACTTTCTGCACTTATCTCCCTTTATTGCTAATGGAACAGCTTTGCAGACAAGGCAAGTTCAAATGAGTGGGCTTATGAAGCACTTCAGGGAGGAGTCAGCCTTTTCATCATAAAATCTGCTCACCATTGAGGGGCATGTCCATCAGAGTGGTTTGAATATCTCACGAAAAGCCAGTAGAATGCATCCAGGAATGTTGGTGTAAAGTGACAGCTGTGATCAGGCTACGGCATCCTCAGAATCCAAACCGCATTTCAGAATCTGTTTTCAGGCAACTCATCCATCACTTAACAATTCAGAAAAGGATTCCAGTATGTGCTCCAGTAGGTTTACAACCTCTAGTTTTGCCAACTCCCACAAGGCATGGACATAGCACCAAGAAGGCATATTGCACTCACCATATGTACAATGAAGCGGCCTGATGCAATACCTTTCAGTCCATGGCATCAAATATTTAGATTCACTGTCTGAAAGGGTTGTAGGGAAGACATTTGAGTTCAGTTTAGAAGATGAAGTCAGAGCCATTATGGTCTGAGGAGATGGATGTGATAACAAGAATTTGGGGTCACCCACAGCTGGCCTAAAAAATCTGACAATGTCTCAAAAATGGTGAATCTGAGGAAGGCTTCTCCAAAGCAGCCAGTTGCCTGTAGAACCTCGTTTAATGGAATCAAAGGCTTGGCAAGAAGTAGACTGTGGGATTTCTATCTATAAAAAAGACTTTGTTACCTTGGAGAGCAAAGTTAAATGCAGAATCCCTGCAGCTTTACACACCACTTTGGTTAAAGAGGATACTTTCCTTGTCATGGCTCCAGAGGGGGAAGGAATGGTACCTTTAGGTAAGGTGTGTGGATCGCTTGCATTTTGCAAATCAAGGTAAAGACCTACATCAAAATAAGAAGGAGGCAGCATATTACCGTCATTTGAATCCTTATCGATCATTGTCATGACATCAGAGCTGAATATCTCCTCCATTTAGAAACATGTCTGGGCTGCAGGAAGAGGTTGTTCTACAAAGCAAGTTTTAATGTTCTCTTCCATTACCAGGACAATTTCAGCTGGCTTTCAGGGTGATGCCAGTAACCACTTTAAATATGGTGTCAAAACAAGCTCAGTTGGAGATGTCATGGGTGGCTTCTTTTTAGATGCTAGGTCCTCCTGAGTCTTTGGAGGCATAGAGTTGGAGAGAAGTGGGATCAGCACCCACAGTTGCCGCCCTCTCGGAGGGGCCCAGAAAGTATCAGAGTCATCCTAATAATATCCAGCATGGCCTACCATTGCAGCCTGTGTGCAGTTTACAACTGCCAACTCAACCTGGCAAAATAAAATGTTTCCAGGCCTAAACCTCCCTATTTAATACATACCAGTCAGCCCTAAGGTAGGCCCTAAACAGCCTATTGGGCAGGGTGCAGTACATTAAAAAAGTTGGACATATACTTTTAAGTTCTCTATGTCCTGGTAGTGAAAAACTGACACATTCGTTTTTCACTCCTGTGAGGCATACCTCTGCCATAGGTTAACATTGGGTTACTTTCTTACATTTAATAAGTGTTAACTTTTGATTGGGAACAGGTACAAATGTAATGTTTTGTCTCAAAAGAACTGTTATTTGACATTTTCCTTAAAAGTAAAGTCATATTTTAATTCATAATTCTGAAAATACACTTTTCGAAAGTTGGCATTTACTTGTCCTAACTGTTTGGTGCCTGCAGCCGGTATCATCGGTCACATGACTGTGAATAGTTGGCATTTGGCCTTTGTGTATTCCTCCCAGACAGTGAGGCAAAGGGTGACCAAGGGCCCGATGTAGGTAAATCCCATTTACCGAATTTGAAATACCGAATTTTACCGATTCGGTATTTCAAAATCGGTAAATGGGATGTAGGTCCCAACATCTGGAATCGTTACCGATTCCTTACAAATTCGGTATTTACCGATTCGGTAAATACCGAATCGGTATTTGCTATTGAATCCTATGGGCCTTTGAAGCCCATAGGATTAAAGTCAAATACCGAATCGGTATTTACCGAATCGGTAAATACCGAATTTGGCAAGGGTGCAGGGGGTGTCACTTTGACACCCTCTAGCACCCCCCAAAATGGGCATGTGTGCAATGTGGCACACAGACATGCCCTAAGGGCACGTCTGTCTGTCACATGGCACATGTGTACATGCACAGATGTGCATGTACACAGGAATCGGTATTTTACCATGGATTTGTATTCCATGGTAAAATACCGATTCTGTAAGCCATGTGCTGATGGAACATTGGCTACCTACATTGCATTTTCGGTAATTTTACCGAATCGTTATCATTACCGAATCGGTAAATATTACCGATTCGGTAAATTTACCGATTCGGTAATGATAACGATTCGGTAAAATTACCGAAAATGTGCCCCTACATCTCGATAGCCCTTTACCGATCGGAAACGGCCGAAAATCGGTATTTTCGGCCGATTCCGATCAGTAAAGGGCTACCTACATCGGGCCCCAAGTGTTTGCAGGAAGGGTGGTTCGGAGCTGTTCCCTGTGCCATTTATATTTCATAGAGCTACGTTGTACTCAGAGGACTGCCCTGATGCTTGACGGCTGCCTTGGCTATCAGAGCACTGCCCTGCTGCTTGAGGCCTGACTTGTTCTGCAGAGCACTGCCATTCGGCTTGAGGCTTGCGTTACTGCTTGAATGATAGAGGACCATCTCCTTTTTCCCAGGAAGACCTGAGTGACTCCAAGGGTCCAACTGACCTATTCTGAGCTACCGAGAAACAATAACCTCCAGAGGCCTTCCTGTAACTGCCCAGCTGACCTGCCGCAACTTGACTTGCCTGGACCTGCGACTGTACTTGCCTGAGTCCTGCAAGCCTCTGCTGAAGGGAGCCCCTAATTGCCAAGGGGTGCATCCCCAGGCCATGACCCTCGGCTGACATCAGAGTGCATTCCTCTGGAAGAAAAGGATAAATCCTGAAGTTTTGGGCTATTCGCAACTGTGAGCGGGCCCGTTCTGTGCCACGACTCAGCTGCCCGCGTCAACCGCCAACTTGAACCTCTAATGAAGCCAATTCTTCATGTTATCATTTGTGGCCCCTCAGAAAACCAGCAATACGAGATCTGTACTTCGCGCTCCAGCAATGACAGCCCTTAGTGACTGCCAACACGATGCTCCAACAACGCTACCTGATGGTGAAGCACAGGTTAATTTAGTGACATTTGGGGTTTACCCTGACAGAAATTGTGGTTGTTGCATGCGAAAAAGTCTCAACCCCCTCAATCAAAAACACAATTCTATGTCAAGACAGGATGTGAGGATTATGCTTTAACTTTCTTTATTCCTCCTTCCAGCAATTTTCAACTATAAAGACAAAACACTCTCTTTCCCAGCATGCAGAGGGAAACAGTGGAGGCCATCAAGTTAACCAATCAATGGTACCATAGCCTCACAAAAGCCTATGCTGCCACGTCCTCTTCCTATTTTTTTTCCTGCTCTCCTACAGTTAAGTTACCTGTCTTACTATTCACTGGATGTTTCATTGTTTGCTTTTCTCAAGATTCAGTGCTCCCGTTGACTTTATTCAGGCAGCGGGAGCGCTCTTCAAACACTTCGCTCACTGCCGTGTCTGTGAGCTCGGGCCGGAGGTGGGCCACCTGAGGGCCCCTAGCACTCTAGTGTGTCCGTTTCTCCTCAGAGACGCGCTTCTTCCCTGTGGAGCCTGCATTGAACAGCCTGCAGGAGTGTTTTTTGTCAATTTTCACTGCGCTGTAAGAGCCGATCCAGCTGTTCGGGCTCAGCCCAGGTGAAACAGTCTCTCACTACATAGGGTGAGCCAGCCCTGGCCTTTGGCTGCCTAAATTCAGTGGGCCCGATTCACAGATTCACAGAACTAACTTAAGACAAAATCCTAAACTTACTACTTTTGGTATTCATAGAAGTTAGGTGTCACAACCGCGCTGAAGCGGAACCAGATATTACGTTAGCTGCGTGATTACCTTGGAGGAAAGACGCTCCGGAGCACACGCGAGATGCGTGAGATACGGCACCAAAGGAGACTGGCAAAGACTACGACTCCCATGACGCTTAGCGAAAGTCGGGCTAAAGCACCAGCTGGAAATCAGGCGCGGCGTCGCTCTGACACACCCAGTAGGCTACAAAACGGCAAGAACGCCAAGGAGCGCTGCCGATAATTGTTCCTACGTTTCCTATGGTCCACCACGGCAATCTTGTTTACCGCAGAATTCCAGGCAGAGACAAATCTACATTCCTCCGGTGTCGGGAGTCGACCTTTTGCAGCCTCCGGCTTTCCTTGACCTCGACTCAGGTATCGTGGGGTAACTTGGTATTCTCCTCTGTTGGCTGAGACGCTTTTCTCGCGTTCTCGTGCAGAGGAGGAGTGCGCACCTAGAGGCGCTTGGGCAGTTGTTCTCTCTGTTGGCGGGGACCGGCTGGTCTCTTGCAGAGAGGTTGAAACGCCCGCAATCTCCTCTGTTGGCTGAGTCGCATTTTCCAGCGTACTCGTGCAGGGGAGGAGTGCGCACCTAGAGGCGCTTGGGAGGTTGTTCTCTCAGTTGGAGGAGACAGGCTTGTCTCATGCAGAGAGGTTAAAACACCCTATACCTTGTCCTTCTGCCTATCTACTATTTCGAATATTGATATTTTCTACGTGTTTATCTAAGGAGTATTAGAGGCACTTTAATATTCTTTTTCACCTGCAACTATAAAGGGGAAGACCTAGCTGAGGAGTCCTGCTGTTACAAGGGTTCCTGGATCTATACTTTATGTACTACATTGGTTATGTGCTACATTGGATTACCTGAAGTGTAAAAACCACTATACTATCTACGGGTTCTTTGTTACAGTTTCTAAACACTACAGAAGCTAGAGATATTGAACTCAATACGGTGAATCTATCTCTCTGAAGCACCCAGGATTTAGGAGGTTTCTTTATTTTCATAGGTAGGAAAACATAACCTAAAATACAGTGAGTGAGATCGATAGACTAGGGAAGGTTAGGTATTGACCTGTTGTTGTCTGCTTTTGTCTCCCTTGCAGGTCTACATCCCCGCAGTCCCCTTCCCTGTTTCTTTTTTCCCCCGCTCAATCGCTCCCAAAAGTCTGTGCGTTCTGCAAACCGGACTTGGGTCGATTCAGAGGTGGGCCACCATAGAGCATCACACAACCCTGAGGAACTGGATTCAGATGGCCTTGACATTAGGATTTTGTCTTAAGACAGACTTAAGACAGACTTAAGTTAGGATTCTGTCTTAAGTCTGTCTTAAGTCTGTCTTAAGACAAACTTAAGACAAACTTAAGACAAAATCCTACCTTCTGTGAATACCAAAAGTAGTAAGTTTAGGATATTGTCTTAAGTTAGTTCTGTGAATCTGGCCCAGTGTTTTTAACATCTCATGTGTTTTGACTGACACTGGTCCCTAGTCACTGCATTAGCCTTTGGCTGCTCAGTTACAACTATTTAGCCAGTGGGTGGTCTATATCCCTCTCTTGCTTCCTTGGCCTCCCTGTGGGGTTGCAGCTCCTTTCCTGCCTAGGCAAAACGGATGAGGATTATGTTGAAGAGGAGTCACTCCAGGTTGTCCCTCAGGATGATGATTTTAGCGATGCTGTGGATGCCTCCATCCACCAGGCCGTAACGGCAGCAATGAGCCCCTTTGAGCGCAGTGTGATGGAGATAGCGATGCCTGTACACCCCCCAGAATGCTCTTGACTACCCCATGGGTTCGGTACCTAAGAAAGTGCTGAAGCCCAAGCAGGAGTCCAGTATGGACCTCAGCGCTTTTGAGCACCACAAGAAGGCTTTCCTAGCCCGACCAGCACCTATCAAGTAGCCTGAGACCTTAATTGATGCTCCTGATGACCTGTCTCCCAACCTGGAGACAGAGGATGACCCGAATCTACAGTTGAAGCAGTCCTCTCTATAACCTGGCACCCAGCGCGGTTTTCGAGTCCCAGCAAACCCTCAGAGATGCTCAATCCGTAGAACCTGATCCACCCCGTTCAGCTGAGTAAATTCACTCAGAGAAAATGGCCGCTTATGTGGCCGGCCACCTTAGGAAGCCTCTGGATAAGGAAGTCAGAGCTTGCCTTCGAGCGGAATGCCCCCAGACCTCTCTCCCTGGCAAGGTAGAGCAGACCCCTGAGTTGGACTCAAGCATCGCCACCTTCCTCGAGAAATATATCCGGGACCGCAAGAAGGGGATTTACAGGTCCTGCCGAGCATGCCGGGACATGCTTCTCAACATCTGTGGCCCCGCCATAAAACCTCTGGACCATGTTGAGGAGGCCATGGTCTTGGGTAACCCAGTACCCATAGAGTCATTATCATGGTGGGCGCAACGCGCAGTGATCTTCCTAGGGAACAGAAACTGAGCCCTGTCAACTGAGAGGCACTGATCTCTGCTTTTGAAAGGTGACCCCATGTTGGGGGATATGGCTTCCACATACGCTGATGAGGTGGCACAAGGCGGCTCTTTGGGGAACCGTTTATAAAGTAGCTCGGTAAGTTAGTGCCCATGTTTTCTTCATTGGGCACGGCGCAAGTTTCAATCAAGAAGATCTTCAACCCTTGGGATTTTGCCGGGGCTGGCCGCAGAAGGGGGTGTGCAGCCAGCTGCTTCTATACCCGAGGGCCTTCACAAGGCTTCAAGGGACTCCTACACGGCAGTTAAAATTCTTTGGTGGATTCAGTGGAGATATCTCTGACTCTGCCTCCTCCTCGGAAGGTGGCAAAAATGTGCAGGCACCTGAGGAGGTTGTTGTCCAGGTCTATGACCTCCCTCTATAGGTTGCTTGGATTATGGGCCATCTCTCCTCGTCTATTCAAGCTATCTTCCTGAGCCCCCTTCATTACAGGGCACTCCAGCATCTCAAGGCCTTCCACCTGTAACAGGGCTTCCGTATTCCAAGCTGGTTCCGTTGTCCAACCAATTCAAGGACAGGAAGAGGTTGTGGCTTGACCACATGGAGGCATGGAATGGTTGGGCTATTTTCAGCTCCGATCCCAATTTGGTGATGCAGTCTGATGCCAGTGTGCTCGGCTAGGGGGCATGTTGCAGGGACTCTTTCACAGGAGGAAAGTGGTCAGCAAAAGAGCAGCATCTCCATATCAACTGTCTAGAGTGGATAGCCGGGGTCCTTCGTGATCAAGTGTTCGGTGAAGGACAGGCCTGCAGTGTCCTTCTCAAGATGGACAATGTGTTGGCTGTAAGGTATATCAACCACTTGGGGGACAACAACTCCAAGGTGCTGGCCGATCTTGCCAAAAAAATTTGGACGTTCTGCCTGGGCTGCAACATCTCCGTGATGGCAGAGTTCCTCCCAAGGGCGTCCTATGTAGTTGCGGATTGGTGCTCCATGGATTGGTCAGACATGAGGCTGTGGCAGCTGAGTGCCTTGGTTTTTCAAAGACTGTAAACTCTTTGGGAACCCTTCTCTGTAGACCTGTTCACCTCGCGGCTGGGCCACCAGCTTCCCCGCTACTTCAGCTGGAAACCGGACCCCTTAGCTATGGCCGTGGATGCATTCCTGCAGGACTGGGCAGTGGAGTAGGCCTTTCCCCCCTTCACCATCATCATGAAACTAACAGCACAGGTTGGCAGGCAGGTGGCAAGGGTGGTCCTAGTTGCTCCGTTCTGGAGGTCTCAAGTATGGTTTCCAGTTCTTCTGGAACTTTCCTGGGATTCTTCCATCCTCCTACCCTGAGTCCCAGATCTTCTCCGGGATCCGCTGGACAACCACCACCCTCTGCTCCTCCAAGGTTGCAAGTCTCTTATGGCGTGGCAGATTTCCAGCATCCTTGGAGAGTGCCAGGCCTTTCAGGAGAGGCTGAACAGATGCTCGCCGCAGCCTGGGCCGATGGCACAAACAAGTCGGCTTGGGCAAGATGGGCTAGTTGGTGTCTTGGGTACAACCAGGATCCCAAGGGGTGTGAAGTGGTTCATTTCCTGAATTTCCTGTCTTCCCTGGCTTCTCAAGGCATGCCTTACTGTAGGATTAATTCATATTGGTCTGCTATTTCTGCTGCTCATCTGTCAGTACCGGGTTTCCCTGTGGGGGAGCATCAGCTGGTGTGTAAGTTGATGAGGATTATTTGGCTGGGTCTTCCTCCAGAGCCTCGATATTCCACCCTTTGGGACATCAAAAGGGTTTTAAACCTTTTCAAAGCCTGGCAACCAAATAGATATCTTTCTTGTAAGCAGTTGTTGGCAAAACTGGCCATGTTGTTTTGCTAGGTGTCTTGCAGGCAAGTATCAGACGTGAGAGTCTCGGACATGTCGGGTTGGGTGTTCACCCTTAGTGAGTCACATTTCACATCACTCGCAGAACAAAGACAGATTCCAGGTTGGTCTCCTCCCGGCTTTTGACAAAGCCCCAAAATTGTGCATGGTAAGGTGCCTGTGGGCTTACGAACCAATGACCGAGGAATTCCATCCGCATGGCGAATTTCAGTTACTGATTTCCCTCAGGAAAAAGTTCAAGGCGGTTGCTCCTCCCACCATTGCTCCCTGGATCTGCTGGGTAATGCAGGAAGCTGGTATAGATGTCACTCAATTTGGAGCTCATTCTGTCAGGGGGCCATGGTCTCCAAGTCTTTTGCCCTAGGATGTCACTTGGAGGATATTATTAATGCAGATGACTGGTCCTCGGACTCCATGTTCAAGCGGTTTTATTTTAAGCTAGTAATGGATATGGCGTCTTTAGTGGGGGACAAGCTTAGAACTAGCATAATTCTCGCCTCCTTTCCTGACATAGGATGAAAAATGTCATAATAAACATGAAGGAAAGTTTCGATTTTATTAAGGACATGGAGGTGAGGATTATTACCGGAAAAATACAGGAGATATAAAGTCAGACTATGTGTTGCACTTAATCTAAGAGCTAAACTGAGTCATGGAAAACACCAAAGATTACATGTGGCTAAAAAACTCCCATCAGACCACCATTGTCCACTCCCACTTGGAAGCAGGCGAGAGGTACCGACGGAGAGAGCGGGGCCTCATTTTCCCGAACGGGTGCCGGGTGAGGTGAGGCAACTTCCCACATAAAGTGGGGAAAGGATAAATTATTCATTTTTCCTCCAGACTACATTGGGGATCCAAGTTTCTGGTAGGATCATTTATGACTTGATACTTTTCTCACTTTTCTTGGTTTACACATTACACAAGTTTTTCACCACCTAAAGATACATTGTGGCTAGAAGGTTACCTATAATCCATCTCTACACCATCACCTGATGGGTTGGGTAAGATTTGGATTTACCTTCCGTATCCCACGTGACGATACTCCGCCACAATGGTGGTTTGATGGGAGTTTTTCAGCCACATGTGATCTTTGGTGTTTTCTTTTCCATGACTCAGTTTAGCTCTTAGATTAAGTGCAACACATAGTCTGACTTTATATCTCCTGTATTTTTCTGATTTTGATAGGGTTTGAGATATATAGGTCAATAAACCAACCCACAGACCCCCCTCCACTTTCCTTTTTTGAGGATTATTACCACCCATGCTTCAATGGGTCACTGTTCTACCTACCCAGGGAATGAGGTTCTTTCGCAATACTACCTCGGGGATTCCAGAGTTTAGGTATAAGTACACATTTTTCAGGTTCCTCTATTGCTGCCTTGTTCAGTTGCTTGCTGCTGGTTTCTGCTTTGCTTTTAGGGTTGACTTATATGGTATTAGTTCCAGGGGTTGCTATTGTTGCTTGTGTCCTCCCAATGTTCAATTTTATTTGGGTTTTCTCTGCCTTTCAGGTTCGGAGGGTTTGAAAGCAGAGTGAACGGGTGATGGGGACAGCCTCATCTCTCAGTCAAGGAAAAGGATGTGGTGGCATAGGCTTTTGTGGGACTATGGCACCCTTAATTGGTTAACCTGTTGACCTCTCCTGTTTCCCTCTAAATGCTGTAAAAGAGAGTTTTCGGTCTTTATTGTTGAAAACTACCGGGAGGAGGAATAAAGAAAGTTAAAGCATAATCCTTGCCTCTGTGTCCTTAATAGAATTGAAACTTTCCTTCATGTTTACTAAGACATTTTTTATTTCCTACCTAATTCCAAAGATGTTAGAGCACTTGACAGTTTTCAAGAATAGGAGCAATGGTAGTTTTATATTTATAGTTATGGAGAAGAATGACATTGCTGTTTGTATTTAGAATATTTTGTGCAATAAAGGTTTGCATATAGTCAGAGAAGATAACAGTCTTGAAGATGACAGTCTTCTCCAACTAGTGTTCATGTATCAGTGGGTGGTGAATATAAGAATTATGGACTATACAACAAGGGGGAGCATTATTGTCATTTGTATTATGATGGGTAACCAGTGGTGGACTTGGAGCTCAAATATCCTTGGGGAATGTGTTCATACCAGTGCAGCAAATCTGGCCACCTCCAAGAGAATTTAGGGTAGCACATTCTATACATGTTTAAAAGAATATTCTGTGCATTCCTTTAGGAATGTTTGCCAGGCTGGCCTGCTGATGTCCCCTATGTGTAGCCAATGCTAAAAGCATCAGGAGGTCCCCATCCCCTGCCTGATCATCTACTAAAGCTCAGGGAGTACACACAATGCCCCCACAACCAGGCAACATCCTCCCATTCCCTAGCTTAGCCTCAACAACCCACCTCCTCAAACCACCTCTGCACTGGCTGCCTCATAGACATCCACCACCTGCTTCAAGCAGATGGTATATGTCTGAGTTAAACCCCAATCAACAAGGGGTGCTGCGTGGAATTCCGCTCAGCCATTCCGGGGCTGTAGAGTTATTCCCCATTTTGTGGGGTTTAACTCCTATTGGTTTACATATGTGCAGAAATACTGGGTGTTAACAGAAATTGCAGCCACCCAAATTTCTGCACCTATATCCACCTAACTTGTCATCTGGGCCCGAGAATCGGGTAACCCTACACCACATCAAGTTGCTAACTTTACCTGAGCATGTTTTCCTGTCATGTCTATAAATCAATCTTGACATATCCTTTCCCAGAATATTACAATGGAGTCATGATATTCTCATGGGTGTTGCATTTCGAAGGTTTCTGAGAGCACAGAGGCTTTAGGACTGAGGGTTGCCAGTGTGGCACACTGCTGCTAGAAAATGGATTCATATATATGAGGGTTTGAGAAGCTGCAAAGCTCTCAAGGGGTGCGACTTACCGCCACGTCTTTGATCTTATCATACAGCCTGTCCACCTCTTGGTGCATTTCGTTGAGGTAAGTGAAGGTAGAAAAGTTCTTCTCTTCCTTCTCTGTAAAGTCATCGATCAGAGAGTTGACATCTTCATAGCCACTCCCTTTGACCAACTGGTCATAAACTGCTTGATAACTCTCAAAGAGGTCAAACTTCTCCTTTCTCTCTTTCTCCGCTGCAAGAGCTACAAAAATACAGATCAAGAACAGGATTAGCGACCAGTCTTTCTGAAGGACTAGAGGCAATGTTTTCTGGGAGTTATGGGTAAGGGATGGACAACTACACAGTGTGATGCTTCAGTTGCACAGAGACTCGAGTCCAAGTTACCTATAATTGGAAGCTCAATGTGCATAAGGCATGTCAACCTAGAAATTTAGTAGGGACACTCCCAATTTGTATGCCACAACTGCTGCTTCAAAGCCCTTTGGATGCCCCAAGAGACAAACGCTGTGCAAACAGGCCCACGGATAGGGTGATATGGTCAGAGATTCCCGAGGCGAACATGATGGCCTCCGGAGATCATTTAACTGGCTACGACTGGTGTCATCATCATCAAGTAACATAGTAAATAAGTGGTCTGAGGGAAGAGGAGGCTCCTTTTTGACTAATATTTAACCAAAAATGTTGATATTTTTAATCTTTCTTACTTTCTCCACCCTGTAGGTGAAAGGCAGATACAGTGTTTCCAGTTTTACTCAATGGACTTGATTTAACAAAGGTAAACTTACACTTTTGAAAAGTAGTAAAGTTATACTTTTCTTGTACCTTTGTGAAGTTTACCTTTGTGAATACTGAAAAGTAGTTAGACACTTTTGTGCAAGTTTACTACTTTACTTTTTGGTATTCACAAAGGTAAACTTGGAATAAAACTCTAACTCTACTACTTTTCGGCATTCACAAAGGTAAACTTAGAAGAAAAGTCTAAATTTACTACTTTTCGTATTCACAAAAACTTAGACCAACAGTCTTAAGGGCCCGATTCACAAAATGAATTTGAGACAAAATCCTAACTTTACGACTTTCTGTATTCACAAAGGGCATTTAGGAGTAGTAAAGTTAGGGTTTTATCTCAGTTAAACTTAAGACCAAAACTTAAGTTTGACTGTAACAAAATCCTAACTTTACTACTCCTAAATGCCCTTTGTCATAAAGTTAGGATTTTGTCTCAGTAAAACTTAGGTTTTGGTCTTAAATTAAACTTAGGTAAAACTTAAGTTTAACTGAGACAAAATCCTAACTTTACTACTCCTAAATGCCGTTTGTAAATACCGAAAGTCGTATAGGTAAGATTTTGTCTCAGATTACTTAATATGATTCAGGCCTTATCTTCACTAGTAGTAACTTACCTTTGTGAATACCGAAAAGTAGTAAAGTTAGACTTTTGATCTAAGTTTACCTTTGTGAATGCCGAAAAGTTGTAAACTTACACATAAGTGTATGTTTACCTTTGTGAATCGGGCCCAATATCTTCCTCTTGGGTGTTCAAGTGGCACTTGCTAAATTCAGATATTTTATATTTGTATTTAAACATAATTCTTAATTAAATTGTTTCCCCCTTCCACCTTTTACCGCCACAATCAGCGCACCTCAGGCTTCTTTATTTTTCATTTTTATGCCTTAGTGACAAAGGCAAATGTGTCCATAAGGACAAAAGATGTTGTCAGATGTAACTGGCTCTGCTCATCCCTCCTGGCGGTCAGCGGATCTCCTGAATTCTCAATCGGCCAGTCTGCACCTCTTTGGTGAGAATTAAAATGCACTTTGAAGTTTGAATATTGGGAATGAACAAAAATAAAATGGACACTGGCCTGGAACCACGTGCAGGTCCGAGGGTAACAACCTAACAAGCTGATTCACCTTTGACCTTTCTCAAATTACACAGTGAGTACCAATGTCTAATAGTAAAATCCATTACCAAAGCATAAATAGTTCGACTCACTTATGATGTGGTATAGGCATTATATTCCCATTACTTTCACGGATCGATGGTAATGTCTTCTTCATTCATTGAGCTATGGGTGACTGAATTTGGCCTTTACGGGTTTATTTACTTAATGATTGATTTGTTATAGCACTTTTATCAAAAGTACTTTAACCCTTTGGCCGTGGCGCGAATTTCGCCGCGGCACGCGGGGATGGGGGTGTGAGCGTGGCGCTGCCGTGCTCGTGACGGAACCATGCCGTCATGAGTCACGAGTGGCGTGTGCTCATGACGGCATGGTTCCATCACGGCCCGCCCACTCATTAATTCACCCGCACAGGCGGGGAATTAGTGCCGTGTGGGCAGAGGGGCAGCCGCATGACGGACCCACGCCGTCATGAGCACACACCTCCCGTGCCTCATGACGGTGTGGTTCTGTCATGAGCAGGCAAAGGGTTAAGAAGCAAGAGGCAAGGAGCAAGAAACTATACTAGAAGAAAACATTTAGGTATTTGCATAGGTACAACAATTAGGTATCTACATAAAAACACTACAGGGTTACACTCACTCTCCTAGGGTCGAAAAAGTTATTCCATAGGTAAGGAGTGGGGAGTGTGGGGAGTGTGAGGGAATTAACTAAAGAGAAAAAATTGGGACCCAGAACGAAAGGAGTAAGTAGTGGTACATGGCGAAATGAAAGACATAGATAAGGTGGAGTGAGTGAATGAAGGCACTTAAAAACAAAGCAAAGGCAGCGGTATCTGAGCTGACACTCAAGAAGTACAGAGACGGGGCACAGATGGTGGGACTGGAACAAGGAAGCAGGAAGCACCCGTCTCCCAGGCTCCCTATAGCCAATAATGTTGTGATCGGTCTGAGCAACGCGGTTCGGCGCTCAGCCAGGGAATAGAGGCCTGGGCATGGTCTCCACCCAGGCTGTAATGCAGCATGCGTGGAGACCATGCAAAGTGCGCATAAATGCTTGGCCGGCCGAGGCGGCCGGCCAAGCATTCATGGGCACTTGGATTGGGCAAACCACTCCTTCCCTGCCCTGCCCTGCCCTGAGAGCGGAGCAGCCCCACCCACTGAGCCGCCACAGCAGGGAAACAAAATGATAATAAAAGCCAGTTATTATTATTTTGATTTCTTTATTTGCACTGCTTTAAAGCAGTGGGGCAAAGCTCCTCCACCTTAGCAGAGGAGCCGCCACTGACAATGGAGCCAACGAAACAGACCCCGGAAGAGAGAAATATGAGTACGATAGTCAAGAAAAAAGAAAAACCAGACATAGGAGTTTTGAATAGACTGAAGGGCCCTGAGCAGATATTTTGGAAAGACAACATATTGTGAGGAACAGAAGTTAATTTGATACATAGAAAAGCACAGAAGCAGCAATTTAAAAAATAGAAGAAAAAAAAATCTGATGTGATGCAAACGCTAACAAAAAATCCTGAAAAGTAACAAAAGTTGTTTGGAGGAAATCAATGCTAAATCAACAAGCAGTGGCAAAGCCGAAAGGTTCCGCCCATGCGAGATCTATTGGCTATGTCAATGTTCATTTAGATATGTTGCGCAGCAGCACGGGCTGCTATGCAATATGCCTTAAAGTAAAGAAAAAAAGAGCTATGATGGCAACAGCATTGACCGCATCACAAAGATTTTGTTTTTTTACTTTAAGCCATGTTGCACAGTAAAAAACATTGACAAAGTCAAATAGTATTTCACTTTGTTAATGTTTTTCAAACATGTTGCATAGCAACCCGCGCAGCTGAACAACATATCTTAAAACATTAGCAAAATCAAATAGAATTTGACTAACCTCCAGATTCAACAAAGTCCTGTTTTGCGAGTCCTTAATAGCGAATTTTAAGGATTCGCTATTAAAGACTCGCAAAACGGGATGCATGTAGAAATCGCAATAATGTTAGCGATTTCTACAGCTTCCTTATTTGCGATTTGCTAATTGCTAATCGCAAATAAGGATTGGCTTTCCCATTCATTCCTATGGGCCTAGGAATGAATGGGGAGTCATTCCTTATTTGCGATTAGCAATTAGCGAATCGCAAATAAGGAAGCAATTCCAAGGGTACAAAATTAATGGTAACAATTAAATCTGAGCGCACTGCGTGTAAAGGTCCATGTAATGTCTCAAAATATAAATATAAGATAGGTGCTCAGGATGAAGGTAGTCGGTTACCACGACTCAACATATAAACCACCAAGGTAGTTCAGAGCTATACAATTTTCTTCCGAGCACTCAAATTTCATAAATTAAAGTGTTTAGATAGTAGAATCTCTCAATTTATTTTCTTCATTGCAGAGTTCAATTCACAATTCTTCATAAGGTTCCAACGCAGCCAACCCGTGTTTCGTCTGGTCTGTTTTAACCACTGACTTCCCCAGGACTGCAACCCAAATGACAAAAATTATATATATTTAAATAAACTCCAACATATGGAGATTCACTTCTCAGCACTAGTTTCCAAATGTTTGGTAAGTTATGGAGAGATACACCCTCATACCATTAAGTGTCTGCAGGGATAGTAGAAAAGATACCAAATTCAAAACTCCAGGCACCTTTAAGTGATAAAAGCTCCTATAAGCATATAGTGTAAATAGCCACCAAAGTAAGTGCCTTTTTAAGTTACTAGCTCAGTCATAAACAGTAGTTCATGACTTTTAATTATAATGCTAGATGAGGACCAAAATGAGCAGCAACGTACCAATATAACGTTTTCATAATCCGTTTAAGATCCAAGTACTATAATATCTCAATCCTCTACTCAATCTAAAAGCAACCACAACAAATTAGACTGTTTTTACTATTAAATATCTCTAATAAAGTTAGAATCTAATCATGTACACAAACTCACCCCTTAGTGTTACAATCTTGACCATTTATTTTTTCCTCTTAGCCGGCAAGAATATCTGAAAGCTCGAGGTAAGCTAAAAGCTCGGGAGCACGATTGCTGGTTGCGAACTGAAAAACTCGTGTGGGATCACATCAGAGAATTGAGAAATGATTGGTATTATTATTATTTTAGGTGCCGTACTCGCACAACTTGGACGGATGAAACGGATTGTATTAGAAGTTAGCCGGCAGATACGTTTAAGTACTGTGGAAGGTGAGGATTAAACGATCTTTTCTGTTTAATGACAGTAAACAGATGGATTAACACTAAGGAGATCGTAAAAATATCTAATTCATTTTCCTAGATATTCTTGCCGGCTAAGAGGACAAATAAATGGTCAAGATTGTAACACTAAGGGGTGAGTTTGTGTACATGATTAGATTCTAACTTTATTAGAGATATTTAATAGTAAAAACAGTCTAATTTGTTGTGGTTGCTTTTAGATGGAGTAGAGGATTGAGATATTATAGTACTTGGATCTTAAACGGATTATGAAAACGTTATATTGGTACGTTGCTGCTCATTTTGGTCCTCATCTAGCACTATTATTAAAAGTCATGAACTACTGTTTATGACTGAGCTAGTAACTTAGAATGGCACTTACTTTGGTGACTATTTACACTATATCCTTATAGGAGCTTTTATCACTTAAAGGTGCCTGGAGTTTTGAATTTGGTATCTTTTCTACTATCCCTGCAGACACTTAATGGTATGAGGGTGTATCCCTCCATAACTTACCAAACATATGGAAACTAGTGCTGAGAAGTGAATCTCCATATGGTGGAGTTTATTTAAATATATATAGCAATTCCAAGGGTGCCAGGGTGTCCGTAGGACACCCTGTTGCACCCCTGAAATGGTAATGTCCACTGGTGTTGCGCACACACATGTCCCAAGGACATGTGTATGTGTAACATACAACTTAGAAAAATGCACTAAAGTGCATTTTTCTACGTTTTTGCTATTTACCACGTAGTTAGAGTTCGCGGTAAATAGCGGCCCCAGATAGCGATTTCGCAACTTTAAAATGGTTCATGAATTGCATTTAAGGAATCTCAAATTGAGATTCCTTAAATGCAATTAATTGTAATTTAGCGATTTCTAGATTTGCGATTTTTGCATTTGGGATGATGCATCCCAAATGCAAAAATAGCGCTCGCAAAGGGCCAGATTCTCAGAATCTGGCCCTTTGCGAGCCGATTCAGGTTTGATGAATCTGGCTGTTTGTTGTTAATGTTTTTTAGAAAAAGATTTCATTGATCCCTGTGGATTTCCCAACCATAAGTGTATGGACTACTGCCCGGTTGCAGTAAGCCATTATAATGAGATATTGCTCAGTATTTTTGGTATGGCTCAATACGACCCCTCCCAATACATTTTCTGGGAGAAACATTTATATTGATTACAATTGTGGTGGACACAATAATTTGTTATATGAACGCATCATTGTTCGTTTAATTATGTTGATTTATTTTAATTTAATTTATTGTCTTTTTTTGTAGATGTTTTTGATGTAACATAAAAAACTCCATCAATTAGCTTGTCTGATGATGATACTGTCATTTGAATGGATCGAAACGCCGTCAAAAACATATAAAGACCCAGTACTTTATTAGCTGATTAAATAACCTTGGGCTGTAATCCCATTCATGTTATAGTGACAGAAGCATTGCACTCTCATATCACATGTATCATACTTTTGCCTGAGCACTTTACTCATTACACTTGTGTTCCCATCCCACTACAGTTTTATTTTTTTGTTGTTTATTTTTGTTTTGTTTTGAGTACATTTCTAACTAGAGATTATGTATATTAAAAATACTGCTTTTTGATCTAGAACATTGATTATGGCTTCAGGGTTATCCGTGGTCTTTAGGGGCCACTGTTGTTTCGTAATACTAATAACCACAGGTCCCTATGGTACACGGGGTATACCTTGTTCTTCATAACAATGCTTGTTACAGGGGAAGTCTGGAACATAATGGACGGAGTGAGGTGCAAGCAACACAAGGGAGGGAGGTCGGGGCAAGAGGATATGGCAATATGGCCAGAGCTGCACAGGGCCGGACTGGGAACCAGAACCGGCCCTGGCAAAGTGCTTGGCCGGCCCCCTCTCCTCCCTCCCCCCCCCCCCCTGCGGGAGGAGGGGGAGGTGTGACCGCGCTCTGTGCCAGGGCCGGTTTGCTGCCGTTTTTGTTACAGGGCCGTTTTTGAAGCATAACGGCCCTGTAACAAAACCGGCCCCAGGGGGCCAAAACCGGCCCCCAACCATGCGGCCCACCGGGGGATTGCCCGGTGCCCGTAACGGCCAGTCCGGGCCTGGAGCTGCAGACAACTGGGGAACTAGCTTGAATCTCTGTGTCGGCTCAACATCCAGTAATTTTGAGACTCACCTAATCATTCCAATACCTAAAAAAATTAAGGAACCTGACTTTTTGTAATGTAACTGGTGCACCTGTAAAAGCATTCCAATTCATTTGGGTTGAGTTGGCGCACTATAAAACTGTAAAAATAAAAAAAGAACATGGCCAGTGGATCAAGCAACATGAGGGGGGGATGGGAGAAGGGGACGAAGAGAGTAAGCAAATACATGGACAGAGGTGAGAGGGGGACCGACTGCAGACACATGCACTATTACAAGAGTGTATAAAGTAAATGAGAAAAAGTACCTCCACGAGCCTGCGCCAGTGGAAGGACACTGGCCACAAACAGGAAGCTGTACTTGGACCATGCTCCACAGCAGGACAAACTCTCAAAGCCCTAGGAGGCGAGCAGTAGATGCTGACCAATACAAAGCAATGAACAAGGGTGGCGTTGAAGACATTTATTGGGAAGTAATGATAAGTAACGGGAGGCCTCTAAGCCTGTTTTAAGCGTTTTTTATATTTACAAGAGATTTCACAAGCACGGCATACGCGATGTGCAGGCGAAACCTAAAAATGATTTCATGATTCCTAGCTGAGGCCGAAATTGGAAAAGGAGTAGAGGAAAAGGGAATAGGTGAAAGGTTAAGGGTAGGGGTTTGCAAAGCTTTTATTATGCAACCATAGTTTTGCGAAGTTTTTTATTATGGTTTGGGGAGTTTGATGCTTACCCTTTTCCTACAGCTAAGTGTAGTTTCTCACTACTAACTACACTAATTGACACTCACATACAAAATAATGAAAATAAGGAGTATTAGATTCATAACAAAAGTCCCACTTTTCATTCAAAAGGGTATTGTGTGGTACTTCACAATCTTTGCATATTTGTCATCTTTTTTGTGAGAAACATGGAATTGTAGAGAAAAAACATTGTACACCCCTTTACAGTATCCGAGAATTGAACATTGCTTAAGCACATTCAATGTCAACAGGCATGCCAATTGGCCAAAAAATGAGTGCTTGGGTTTTGTTAAAGCCATCTGGTGAAAGAGAGAAAAAGAGAAAGAGAGGGAGAGAGAAGAGTGAAAGATCGACAGCTCAAAGAGAGGCTGTGTGACAGTATCGAAAAGAACAATATCGAATAACATGAATATCATGTCACAAATATTGTCTACAAAAATATTGCATTTACATACATTTGCATGTAAACTTAAAAGTATTCTTTCTGAAATATCATGGAAAAAAATAACGCCAAAAAAGTGAGGATTAAAAAAATAAGAATAAAAAGATATATAATAAAAATATATAATAATTAATTAAATTAATAAAAGTAAGATAAAATGAATTCACTTTCTATTACAAAACAACATTTTACTAAAAATAATACAATAAAAAAATTGAAAAAATAAAAACAAACAACAATAGCAAAATAATTAACATATTTCCAATTTAAACAAAAATATGAAACATTTTACACCTTGCACGTACTACATTTACTATTTTCACTCAAGTGTAAGCAAAAGCAAGGAAAGTTTTGGACTTTGGAGCAGTTCGATTTACCATTCCCATTCTAGTCTAAGCAACAGTAGGAACAGTGTTGGACTTTGGAGGGGTTAGATGTACTATTCCACTCAAATTTAAGTAATATAAGGGAAAGTATTTGACTTTGGAAGGGTTAGATTTACTTTTTCGGCTCCAATCTAAGCAACAGTAGGGGAAGGGTTAAGTTTAGAGGGGTTACATATGCTAGTCCAACCCATAATAATTTTGTTTAAAAAAAGAACTTACTACATCATATATTAAATAAGAAATATATAACATAAAAGTTTGAAAAAATAGAATTTGAATTACATTCTTTCCTCTCCCTAATACTCAAAAACTAGAGGTGGGCTCTGACCCCTTCAAATCAGACATTTCCATGGACATGTAACCAGACATAGCTGGCCCTATTTCTGCACATTGCCAGAAGGACTACTATGCTGCCAGGAGGGACTGCCACTCTGCTAACTGGTCTGCTATGCTGCCCTGCTGCTGTCAAGCTGCATGAAGAACTGCCACTTACCTTGCTGCCCGCTTTGTTAAGCTGGCCTTCTACCTGCTACCTTTTCGCTGTGCTGAGTAAAGAGTGTTCTCGAAGAGCTTGAACCCTGTTATTGAAGTCTCAGGGCCATCAAAGACTTCGCTTTTTCCTCGATGCATTCGGACTCTACTATCATGAGTCCGGCAGCTACATTTTGATCCAAGCAGACAGTGCCTGATCAGCCGCTTGACCTGTGCAAATTAAACACCTGGCCGGGAGAAAGATTGGGCGCCTTTCTGCCTGATTTCCGTGTCTGTGCATTTCCAGCTTCACCTGCTGACACTGCAGTGCCGATAGAAGCTTCTGTGCTGAATCGGAGGGATGCCCAGCAATGCTGTGCCCCACCTCCCCTTCAACAGAGTGATCCGCACAGCGGCGCACTTTGATTTACCCCAAGCAGCCCCTGAAAGAAGATTGCTGCACCAAGAGCCCCGACAACAGCTGTTCACCTCTTTTCAAGGACCCGGAGCAGGTACTGGTTCCCTGGTGGTCCCAGAGGCTTACCGCGCTCCAACTAACAGGCATGTGAGACTGACTTTGTAGCCCGGTCTCAAGAGACCGTTCTGGGGCTTAATGCGGTCATCCGCGCTGTGGAATGATTACCGGCTCAGTGGTAGCCATGTTATTTTACATTCCCCTGCTTTAAGTAAGGCAGAGGACTGGTCTGAGAGACCATAGTTACCCGATCAAACACGAGTGTTCCTTCAACACACGAGGAATTTTAAGCATTGCATTTTGTTTACCTTTAAAAAACGGGAAACAACCTTTACAACGCAGTCATCACATCGCACTCAATTTACAATGCAGTCATTACATCACAAACAATGCAACCATTACATTGCATGTCACTACAATGCATGACATACAACGCATGACACTACAATGACGGCATTACATCGCATGTCATTACAACGCATAGTACCCCTACATTATCCAACACTTACCCTACTGTTGCACCCCCTGGAGTTAGAATAGTAATTTTTACCCCTACACTATCCAACACTTAAAACAGAACAGATAGTGGCTGGGTAACTTTTGCGCAACTATAGGTGATTGCAACGGAACCCCTTTGAAAACGTGAGGAGTACTCTCCTGGATCTGAACTATACATTACCATATATGAAGAACTCAGATATACATAATGGAATGAGTTCCACTTTATAACTGAGGAACAAATAGCCCTCTGGAATTGGTCTTTATTATTTGTTGTTTGGATTGATCTTTTAGTTCCACTTTATAATTGAGGAACAATTGCCATCTGGAATTGATCTTTACTATTAGCTGTTCGGACTGATTTTTGCCCTGAAGAAGTCATTTGGGTGACTGTACCCTCTGACGAAACACGTGTTGGCTACCTCTGTTTGAACTAGATGAAGACTATGAAGAGATTTGATGTTTTGAAGAGAAAAGAAATTGAAATTAAAGGAATTGAATCTGATGAACTGTGAAAGGACATTCATTTGACTGTGGTTATCTTTTCTCTTGGAATAACTTAAGAATTGGCATATATGTGCTCGGGGACAACTTACCTTCTATCCAACACTTACCCTACTGTTGCACCCCCTGGAGTTAGAATAGTAATTTTTACCCCTACACCATCCATCACTTACCCTACTGTTGCACCCCCTGGCATTAGAATAGTAATTTTTACCCCTACACTATCCAACACTTACCTTAAATGCAATGTAATGGTATGCGTTGTAATAGTATGTGTTGTAAAGGTATAATGTGATGTAATGGAATGCGTTGTAAATGTAATTTTAAAAGATTTGTTGTAATGGCATGCGATGTAAATATATGTGTTGTAAGGGATGTTACTGTGTAAAAACTGTGTTAGAAAGGCATGCACTGTAAATGTATGCGTTGTAATGCCATAAATTGTTTTTAAAAACGCTTATAACTTGATAAATACTTATGTGTTTTTTATTGTTTTGGTCTTGTTTTGTTTACAGTTTAATACGTTATTTTTACAAAACTGTGTAAAGTCTTTTTGTGGAGTATTCATTGTGCTACATGTCCGCCCGACTACGCCAGACCCCACCTCCCCTGTGAACATCACCAGTGCCAACCGCCTGACCTCCTGGTCTAACGTCAACGACGACGAGACACGCAATGTCATGAGCTCCATCCACTCAGGATCTCTGTCCGACCAGTGCCCACACCACGTATTCAACAAAGTAGACGCTGCCATCGCACCCCAACTATGGAAGGTCATCAACATCTCCTTCGAAACAGCGACATTCCGGGAAAGCTGGAAACACGCTGAAATCAACGCCCTCCTCAAGAAGCCCAAGGCGGACCCCAAGGACCTCAAGAACTTCCGGCCTATCTCCCTGCTCCCGTTCCCGGCGAAGGTCATCGAGAAAATCGTCAACATGCAACTGGCCCGCCACCTGGAAGACAACATCTTGGACCCGTCCCAGTCTGGGTTCAGATGAAACCACAGCACCGAGACAGCCCTCATCACCGCCTCAAACGACATCAGACGCCAACTAGACGACAGCGAAACATCAGCTCTCATCCTCCTCGACCTGTCAGCCGCCTTCGACACGGTCTGCCATCGCACTCTAAAGACACGCCTCCTAGAAGCCGGAATCCAAGAGAAGGCCCTTGACTGTACCACGTCCTTCCTCTCCGGCAGAACCCAGAGCGTCCGCCTCCCGCCCTTCCGATACCAGGCCACCAACATCATCTGCGGCGTCCCCCAGGGCTCATCCCTCAGCCCAACGCTGTTCAACATCTATATGGCCCCCCTCGCACAAGTGGCCAGCCAACACAACCTCAATATCATCTCCTTTGCTGACGACACCCAGCTCATCCTCTCCCTCAAGGACCCGCACACCGCCAAAACCAACCTCCACGAGGGAATGAAGGCCGTCGCTGACTGGATGAGGAACAGCCGTCTGAAGCTGAACTCGGACAAGATGGAGGTACTCATCCTCAGACCCACCCCCTCAGCTTGGGACGACTCCTGGTGGCCGACCACACCGGAAACAGCACCGACACCCACCGACCGTGCACGCAACCTTGGATTCATCCTCGACTCCTCCCTCTCTATGTCTAAACAGATCAATGCTGGCTCCTCCTCCTGCTACAACACCCTCCGCATGCTCCGCAGGATCTACAAGTGGATCCCGACCGAAACAAGAAGAATGGTGACACAGGCCCTCGTCAGCAGCAGACTGGACTACGGCAATGCACTCTATGCAGGAATCCCAGCCAAACACCTACGACGACTACAAAGCATCTAAAACGCCTCCGCCCGACTGATCGTCAACGTCCCCCGCCGCAGACACATTACCCCCCACCTGAGAGACCTACACTGGCTCCCCGTTGACAAGAGATTCACCTTCAAGCTCCTCACCCACGCACACAAAGCACTCCACAACACCGGACCAGCCTACCTGAACAGAAGATTCAGCTTCTACACCCCCACCGCCAGCTCCGCTCCGCCAGCCTCGCCCTCGCCGCTGTTCCCCGCATCCAAGGAGCAACCTCCGATGGCAGATCCCTCTCCTACCTCGCCGTCAAGACCTGAAACACCCTCCCTACCTACCTACGGCAGAACCAAGACCTACTCGACTTCAGAAGACTCCTCAAGACCTGGCTCTTCGAGCAGTAGCGGCACCCCCTCCCCTCAGCGCCTTGAGACCCTCACGGGTAAGTAGCGCGCTCTACAAGGACTATGATTGATTGATTACTGTTTGTGTTACACAAATACTTTACTCATCGCCTCTTTTGATAAGTCTGCCTGATCTGTGCCAATCTACCAGAGAGCGAGCACAAGTTATCTCAGGTGTGTATCTAGCTTATCCTGACTAGAGTGGTGGGTTCTGCCTGGCCTGGGTGCATACCTTAGCCAACCAGAAATCCCATTTCTAACACCTAAGATCACACAATTTAAGGAAGAAAGCTGCGATTTATCCAAGTTTTCTAGTATCACTTTGTACAAATCAGTCAAGAAATGTGTCTCTATTTGTCTTTCCATACAGTAAGGCTTTGTTTTTACCTTTTAGTTCATTTTCTGCAGTTTTTAAATACAGCACAAACTTGAACCAAAGTCAAAGTGATTTACATGAGCAGTAGTTACATTATACAAGGTCACATGCATTGTTTAAAGCCAGGGGAAAATTAAGTGATGCGCCAAGAATCACAGGATGTTGAGCAGATGCCGAAACTCAAACCTGATTCCCAGTTAGCAGCTTTGACAGTTGTGCCACATCCTGGATAGAGGGAGGAAGGCAGGCCAGAACCCACATGAAATCTCGGCTCATTATGGGCTCGGGGTTCCAAGTGGACCTTGAGCTGAGCCAGAGCCAGGCTCCACGCTCGAGCCTGGCTCAAGCTTTCAGTGGCTCGCCCACCTCTACTAAAAACCACAAACACAAATAATAAATTCAGTAATACATAAAACAAATGTAAATTTTAAATAATACTTAAAGCAAATAAAATTAAAAAACAAAAATGGTAGTCAGAGCTCATATATTTGAAAGTACTTTCATACACGATAATGAAGAAAAAAGAGTTTTGGTGCAATAAAGTATTTGCTTAAGATCACACAATTTATGCGAGGAAGGTACGATTTAACCAGGATTTCTTGTTTCACTTTCTACAAACCAGCCAAAAAATGGATCTCTGTTTGTCTTTCATTACATTAAGGCTTTGTTTTTACCTCTTAGTAAATTTTCTGCAGTTTTTAAATACCGCACAAACTCAACTTGTAGGGCGAGCGCTTTACATGAGCCCCAGTTATAGTACACAAAGTCACATGCACTGTTGAAAGCCAAGGGAAAATCAAGTAATGTGCCCAGAATCACAGGATGTTAAGCGGATGCCAAGACTCAAACCTGATTCCCCAGTTAGCAGCTCTGACTGTAATGCCACATTCTGGGTAGAGGGAAAATGGCAGGCAAACAGAATCCACATGAAAGCTCGCCTCATTATAGACCTGAGGTTCAAACAGGACCTCAAGTTGAGCCAGGTTTAATGCTGGAGCCAGGCTCAAGCTTTCAGTGGTTCACCCACCTCTGCCTTAAACCACAAACACAAACAAGCATTAGAAATGCAATAGGTCTCGCAGCATTAGAGTTAGTGCTTTTAGAATTGTTAATGGGTTTTTTTGTAAATCTTTAGCATGAGGTTGAGGGTGAGTGAGGGTGAGTGAGGGTGAGGGTGAGTGAGGGTGAGGGTGAGTGAGGGTGGGTGAGTGTGAGTGGGGGTGAGTGTGGGTGAGTGTGGGTGAGTGTGGGTGAGGGTGAGGGATTGAGGGTGAGGGGTTGAGGTTGAGTGAGGGGTTGAGGGTGAGTGAGGGTGAGGGGTTGAGGGTGAATGAGGGTGAGGGAGGGTGAGGGGTTGAGGGTGAGGGGTTGAGGGTGAGTGGGGGTGAGTGAGGGTGAGGGGTTGAGGGTGAGTGAGGGTGAGGGTGAGTGAGGGTGAGGGTGAGTGAGGGTGAGGGTGAGTGAGGGTGGGTGAGGGTGAGTGTGGGTGAGTGTGGGTGAGTGAGGGTGAGGGGGTGAGGGGTTGAGGGTGAGGGGTTGAGGGTGAGGGGTTGAGGGTGGGTGAGGGGTTGAGGGTGAGTGAGGGTGAGGGTGAGTGAGGGTGAGGGTGAGTGAGGGTGAGGGGTTGAGGGTGAGGAGTTGAGGGTGAGTGAGGGTGAGGGGTTGAGGGTGAGTGAGGGTGAGTGAGGGTGAGGGGTTGAGGGTGAGGGGTTGAGGGTGAGTGAGGGTGAGGGGTTGAGGGTGAGTGAGGGTGAGGGTGAGTGAGGGTGAGTGAGGGTGAGGGGTTGAGGGTGAGGGGTTGAGGGTGAGTGAGGGTGAGGGGTTGAGGGTGAGGGGTTGAGGGTGAGTGAGGGTGAGGGGTTGAGGGTGAGGGGTTGAGGGTGAGTGAGGGTGAGGGGTTGAGGGTGAGTGAGGGTGAGGGTGAGGGTGAGTGTGGGTGAGGGTGAGTGTGGGTGAGGGTGAGTGAGGGTGAGGGGTTGAGGGTGAGTGAGGGTGAGGGGTTGAGGGTGAGGGGTTGAGGGTGAGGGGTTGAGGGTGAGTGAGGGTGAGGGGTTGAGGGTGAGGGGTTGAGGGTGAGTGAGGGTGAGGGGTTGAGGGTGAGTGAGGGTGAGGGGTTGAGGGTGAGTGAGGGGTTGAGGGTGAGTGAGGATGAGGGGTTGAGGGGGGTTGAGGGTGGGTGAGTGTGAGTGAGTGTGAGTGAGGGTGAGTGAGGGTGAGGGTGAGTGAGGGGTTGAGGGTGAGGAGTTGAGGGTGAGTGAGGGTGAGGGGTTGAGGGTGAGTGAGGGTGAGTGAGGGTGAGGGGTTGAGGGTGAGGGGTTGAGGGTGAGTGAGGGTGAGGGGTTGAGGGTGAGTGAGGGTGAGGGTGAGTGAGGGTGAGTGAGGGTGAGGGGTTGAGGGTGAGGGGTTGAGGGTGAGTGAGGGTGAGGGGTTGAGGGTGAGGGGTTGAGGGTGAGTGAGGGTGAGGGGTTGAGGGTGAGGGGTTGAGGGTGAGTGAGGGTGAGGGGTTGAGGGTGAGTGAGGGTGAGGGTGAGGGTGAGTGTGGGTGAGGGTGAGTGTGGGTGAGGGTGAGTGAGGGTGAGGGGTTGAGGGTGAGTGAGGGTGAGTGAGGGTGAGGGGTTGAGGGTGAGGGGTTGAGGGTGAGGGGTTGAGGGTGAGTGAGGGTGAGGGGTTGAGGGTGAGGGGTTGAGGGTGAGTGAGGGTGAGGGGTTGAGGGTGAGTGAGGGTGAGGGGTTGAGGGTGAGTGAGGGGTTGAGGGTGAGTGAGGATGAGGGGTTGAGGGGGGTTGAGGGTGGGTGAGTGTGAGTGAGTGTGAGTGAGGGTGAGTGAGGGTGAGTGAGGGTGAGGGTGAGTGAAGGTGGGTGAGGGTGAGGGGTTGAGGGTGATTGAGGGTGAGGCGTTGAGGGTGAGTGAGGGTGAGGGGTTGAGGGTGAGTGAAGGTGAGGGGTTGAGGGTGAGTGAGGGTGAGGGGTTGAGGGTGAGTGAGGGTGAGTGAGGGTGAGGGGTTGAGGGTGAGTGAGGATGAGTGAGAGTGAGGATGAGTGAGGGTGAGTGAGGGGTTGAGGGTGAGGGGTTGAGGGTGAGTGAGGGTGAGGGGTTGAGGGTGAGTGAGGGTGAGGTGTTGAGGGTGAGTGAGGGTGAGGTGTTGAGGGTGAGTGAGGGTGAGGGTGAGGGGTTGAGGGTGAGTGAGGGTGAGGGTAGGTGAGGGGTTGAGGGTGAGTGAGGGTGAGGGTGAGTGAGGGTGAGTGAGGGGTTGAGGGTGAGTGAGGGGTTGAGGGTGAGTGAGGGTGAGGGTGAGTGTGGGTGAGGGTGAGTGTGGGTGAGGGTGAGTGAGGGTGAGATCGATCAAACATGGGAAAGTCAAAAGATTACTCCTTTGTGAAATAGAGATGATGGTGAAAAATTTGTGATTGTGGCTGTCTAAGTGCAAAAAGATACCACGTGTGCCATGGTTGATACGGTGGTAAATTAATCAATAAAATGCTGAGCATCAATAAAAGTGCAGCGTTTAATGGACTCAAACTCAATTAGGGTCTAATACGTTTCTAAGGGCGCTCTTTCCGATCGTGGGATGCTTAAGCTGGGTGATACTGGCGGAAGGGTGAGCCAGACTGGTGAACGCAAAAATTACATGCTGCGATCGGTCCACAAAGGATGGGGGCCATGCACGTGTGGACGCTGATGGGGGTCCTATGGAGTACAGATTTAAATCTGTAAGGTAATGTTACTAACGTACGATAAAAAAGTTAAAGTGGGCGGGCGGGAGGTTTTCCTTACCAAAGCTGGAACTGACTAGAAGTAGAGTTCCGATAATAGACTTGTAATTAGCGGTGCCGGAAGACGCAAGGTGAGCGGGTCTTGTGAACTTAATAAAACCATGCTGCAAGCAATGAGAACTGGTAGTGACGACCGGGGTCAGAGGTGTCCGTAGAAGTGAAGTGAGTGATACGGGCACTTAAAATCAGAATTTGAGCTTACCCGTAGGTTGCCACAAAGGATGGGGGCCATGCACGTGTGGACGCTGATGGTGGTCCTATGGAGTACAGATTTAAATCTGTAAGGTAATGTTACTAACGTACGATAAAAAAGTTAAAGTGGGCGGGCGGGAGGTTTTCCTTACCAAAGCTGGAACTGACTAGAAGTAGAGTTCCGATAATAGACTTGTAATTAGCGGTGCCGGAAGACGCAAGGTGAGCGGGTCTTGTGAACTTAATAAAACCATGCTGCAAGCAATGAGAACTGGTAGTGACGACCGGGGTCAGAGGTGTCCGTAGAAGTGAAGTGAGTGATACGGGCACTTAAAATCAGAATTTGAGCTTACCCGTAGGTTGCCACAAAGGATGGGGGCCATGCACGTGTGGACGCTGATGGGGGTCCTATGGAGTACAGATTTAAATCTGTAAGGTAATGTTACTAACGTACGATAAAAAAGTTAAAGTGGGCGGGCGGGAGGTTTTCCTTACCAAAGCTGGAACTGACTAGAAGTAGAGTTCCGATAATAGACTTGCGCGCGGAGATGACTCCTAAATGGGAACAAGCCTTTCACCGTAACACGGCGGGCAGGGGAGGGGGCGGGCAGGACGGAAGGAAGAGAGGGGAGGGGGAGGAGAAATGCGACACGGCGGGAGGGGGCGGAGCGGGTAAACAAAGACGGACGTGCACGCGCACGCGCTTTTAAGGTCAATGCGCATGCGCATAAGCTCAATGCGCATGCGCATTGACCTTAAAAGTCACGGGCACTGCAAGGAATCGCCACGATTCCTTGCAGTGTAGATAAAGAGTGGATAACTCGCAATAGTCTCGCTTGCTCGATGCGCATGCGCATCGACAGGCGAGACCTAAAAATGTATTCAATAATGCATAAAACAAACATAAAATCCTACTTAAAGCACATGCAGTTTAAAACAATAATAAATATAAATTACATGTTACAAATATTATCAATACATTCATAAATAGTTCAAATATAACAAAAAATGTACCCAATAAATAATCAATTTGAAAATGAAATAATTAGAAAAAATGACATCTCAAATAACTTCCTACCTATGTGTCTACAAACCCAGCAACCTGCTCCTAAAATATAAATTACTAATTAAACTATACAAAATAATGTAAAATTAACAAATTTGACTTAAAACAACAAATGACTAATTTACATAATTAATCATCATTAAATATTAACTGTACACTAAAAATTAGTATTAAAAGTAAATTATCATTTACCTAACTACTAACTCTATTCATCAACAAATCCAACAACAGTATAAGTTACTAATTAAACTTTTTTTCAGATGCAGCCACTGAGCACACCTCCATCCACAGGGCCCCTGGCAAGGCTTTCAGCTCATAACATAGCACTGGAAATTCTTCTAGGTTTATGGTAGGATGGTGCAATTGAGCACCCTTCTATGTTGAAAGTCTGGTGGGTGTGAGTGTTTGATTGACTCAGATGCTCCGTCCATCACCACCCCCTTTTGTACCGAAAGTCTGGTGATGCCATTAGGCAATTCCCTGTGTTAAAAGCCACATGATGCCATTGGTGATGATTGAGATCACCCTACAGCAGTGAGGCATCTGAAGTACCTTGCACCAAAATGTGATGGAATTAGTAACAAGTTCCCCGGGGCCTACCGGCCTGAAATCAGTCTTACCCGCACCTCACAGGATGAGAGCCCCTTCCACAGCTGCTGGAGCGGCAGCATTCAATTTAGGTGAGTTTGCTGCACGTGCCCAAGTTGGTAGCACTCAGTGGTTAAAAAGTCCTCACACTCGGTTGCACCTTTGCAGCGATGAGAGGTTCTCACAAGCTCCTCTTTGCAGTGTACTTCTCTGGTTCCTCCCAGGATGGGGTGGGTGATGATATGAAGCTCCTGGTGTGAACCCTTTGCGCAGTGCAGGTGCCTAGGATCCCCCAGTGGCCTCACTCCTCTCTGCGACGACTCTGACCAGGTCACACAATTTGCTGGTCCCTGTGACCTCCTGTGGCAAACGGGGTGAGCCTTTCCTCATGCTACATGGGCTCTGGCCCAATCAGCACAGTAATCTCCTTGTGGCGGCCTCTCCTGGCATACAGACTTGCAGGATACTATCGCATACGAGCAACAGCCCTTACCACATGGAAATTTCACACTGCATCCCTTCCTGGCACACAGGGTTGCCGCTTCCCTCTACACATGGACTTCAGCCGGATTTGCACAGTGATGCTTTTGGCTCAGTTCACAGGGGCCCTCCTCTGGCATACAAAGGTCGCTGACTTCGTTCTGCACACAGGCAATGACCTGATTGGTACAGCAGCCGTCTCCTGACACCTCACAAATGGAATCCACTCAACATGGCTCTCCACTGGATCTCGCTCCCTCCAATGCTCTCCTCCTCCTCACAGAGCACAGTGGTCTCGGCAAGCAGGCCACCACTGGTTCTCTATGCTCCGGTGCAGGTAATCTTGGTTTTCTAGGTGATGTCCCCTCCCCAGCAGGAAACTAGAAGACCTTTGTCCCCAGTGCTGGTCACAGGCAGAAGTCTTTAAAGTCTGAGCCTTAAACATTTATGTTGGGGGCCTGCTTCATTTTTACAGCCCACTCCTCTGCTCTCTTCTTATTCTTGAAAGCAGTCTGTCTCGCTAGAAGCGACACCAAAGCTGATAACACCACAACAAAGGCCATGGGAGTGACTAGAGTTCACACCTCGATGTCAGTCACAGTGATTTGTGTATCAAAAGGTTAGCCCAGGGCCCCAGCCTACTCCATATGATTCCCTTATCGGCCCCATCTCCTTTCTGAGATGAGCCCAGGCCCCTCCCTTGTGACAGCTCACTAAATAAAGAGCGCCCTATGAAGTGTACTGGGGAAACCTGGCTCTCACCTATTCAGTGTGTGTCACACCCAGCTTACACAAAAGCATCTCTACACAAATCTGTCTGAGGGGATTTCTCTACCTCCTCTCTCTGTTTCATCATACAGGCCTGGGTCTACCAAAATGGAACCCAGGGCCTTCCATGTAGAGCACAATCCACAGGCACACATACAACCAGTGCAAGTATACAACTTACACGCACTGCACAGCACTGTACCCTTCATGTACCGTACCACTCACAGGCACACATACATCCAGCACATGCATTTACCATGCATGCACTGCACAGCATGACATCCTAAATGAATTGTACCACTCATAGGCACATATCCACCCAACACATGGACGCCCCTTCGCTGGGGCAGCTGTTGCGCCTAATAAATGTTATTAACATAACATAACATAACATGCACTCACCATGCACACACTGCCCAGTACTGCATTATCCTTGTCTTGTCCTCTTCCCAAGGACATATATGTTAAAATCTAGTTTGCGACATCAACATTATCGGCGCCATCTTGTCCCATTCTAGGTTCATCCGTGCGCGCAAACAGCAGCCATTTTGAATGCCATGGCCTCTCTGCCCATTGCCGATAGCCAGAGCATCTCTCTCTCTCTCTCCTAACCTCGCAAGCATCCCCCGCACGCTGGCAGCCCCCGCTCTCACATGCTCGGGCCATAAAATCCCTCTTTGGCGCAACCCTGCCTCGGAACACCATCCTGTTCCCAGCTCAACACCTCCCTCCATCCCTTTCATGATCCCGTATCCCTTTGATAAAACCCCCTTTCCTCTGTGCTCGATTGTCCTGCTCGTTCCCAGGCCGCCATCTGGCCCTGCGGATGCTGTTTATTGCCCCCATACAGTAGGAAGCTCCCCCATCAAAGGATCCACAACTGATCCAAGCCCCCACCCCATGAGATCCGATCAACCACATGCATTCCGGGAACCGGCGGAATGCCCAGCTGCGTGACAATCATCACCTGTTGTGACCGGGGTGGGGACTTCTACTGTAAATGTGTGTGGGAACGGGCTTGAAGCGGGGATTCCGAGGATGTCTTTCCGTACATCAAAGTATTGACAAAGATGTGTTTCATGCAATAAAACTATAAACCTGTGTATAAGAGGCCAGGCCTCAGAGATGCGGTTAGAGCACCTCAAGAAGATACCCTGTTGTCTGAGTTGACGTGTTCTGCTCCGTCGGAATAAACCTCTGTTTCCTGCCTTTCAGTCTTCAGCGCCTGCCTCTTTGTTTGAAAGATTCGAGTGGTATGAGAGGCGGTTAGCGCCGGGCAATACTTAAAAAGGTTAACGATCAACATCGGCCCTACCTTTTTCTACAATTGGCGCCCAACGTTGGGCCCATCAGTGACACGTGGATCCAGTGGGAGAGGTCCTGACGACAGAGTGAACGACTGCAACGATCGGGAGAGCTTCTGTCCGATAGACCCTCGTCTGACAGCCGATCATCCGAACTTCACCGGTTCCGAGCAGACCACTCTCGAGTGATCTACGGTCCTGACTGGGAACCATCAGGAGTGCCGCGACAGTCACGGAGAATAGAGGTCGATCGGGCGCTGGATTCGGAAGACAAGAAACTGTCCATGCGGTCCGGGTAAGGTCGTGTAACACGACAAATTGCGATGTGATTGTTTGATTGTTTGGAAAATACTAGTATTACTCTTCGAATTGTTGGTTCCTTTTGGAGATTCTCTGTCTGCAAACGGAGAAGAATAGAAAGATTCTCTCTTCCTTTGCAGGTAGTGAAGGGTAGGTAACGTGGACTTTTATCCCCCGTTGTAACCTGTCGTGCCTATTTTTTTCCCCCACTGATTGATTGTTTGCCCGAACATTGTTTGTTCGAGGATTGTTCTCTTGAGATTCTCCCTGTCTGCAAACGGAGAAGAATAGAAAGATTCTCCCTTCCTTTGCAGGTAGTGAGGGGTAGGTAACGCAGACTTTTGTCCCCCGTTGTAACCCGTCGTGCCTATTTTATTCTCCCCACTGATTGTTTGATTGTCCGAACATTGAATGTTCGATATTGGTTCTTTTGAGATATTCTCTGCTTGCAAATAACGTAGAATAGAAATATTCTGTCTAGTCTTTGCAAGTAGTGAAAGGATAGGTCGTGCGGACCTTTGTCCCCTGTTGTAATCTGTCATGCCTATCTTCTCCCCACTGATTGGTAGTTGGTTCAGCCCGGACCGCTTATTAGAGATGAACCATTCAGCTCCACTGGAAGGCACCCCTAATAAGGACATGTTCATGAAGCATGGATTAATCGCCATAGCCTATAGCAAACTAAGGCATAAATATACGAAAAAGGATCAGAAAAGTCAGTGGCCACTGATAGGATCCTTCGATGAAGATAAAATAAGCGAGCTAGAAACAGCCCTTTGTAACAATAAGACAACGCCCACTATGCTTGATAGTCTCGGCATGTGGCGTAAAGAAACAGAACAACGTAAAAAGAGAAACGAGATTAGATTAGAGAAAGAGCTACGGAAAGCAGCTCACGTAGCTGCTAGAAAATTAGAAGAAGAGATAAAGGAGAGAGAGGAAGCCAAACGGAAACAAGAGTCCGAAACATCGAGTCAGTGTCCTGTTAGAACACCCTCTACGCTCTAACCTGAATTACCCTCGAAACAGCGAGCCAACGATGATCTTTTATTAGGTCCTCCGATCATCTACATGCCCCCTCCATATGCCCCTTCCCAACCTTTAGCGCAGCACCCGCTGACTCCAAGCACAGGCGAGAGTAGTACCAGGGCCTCGATCCCCATGGCCTCCGCGCCGGCCGAACCCCTTGTACTAGATACAGCACAAGCAACAATGTTAGATGACCCTGAGACCCGAAAGACAGATTCCACAAGAACGAACAGGTTAAGCAAAGATGAGCAAGCAGGGATCGACAAGGTAGTAAGGACACTAGTAGAACGAAAGGAGAGTGAGGAGCACATCATGGATATGTTCAACTCATATGCTGGGAGCCACAGACGGCATTTTGTTGTACGATTATATTATCATGCCCTAAATGCGTATGAGGACCGATATCGAGACAAAGGTCCCGAGAGCCTAACGACTCTGTATAGAAAGGTCGATATCTGGGATGAGGGCGAGTGTGATGTGCGAACGCTTGAGGTTTTCCGCCACCTCACTGAACAAGGGTTGGAAGCTAAACCTACGACACCTGTAGCGACCGAACCACGAATAGAACAAGCTAGCACCATGATGCCAATAAGAGAGGCTGCCCCCTACTGGTTTCCCCCACGAGGTCAGGGAACACACGATGACGTCAACCACCAAGATACAAGAGGGAGGGTAGTGTATAACTGGGTCTACCAACCATGGGATCGGCAAGATATTCTGACGTTCCGGAAATCTCTGCCCGATTTACGTAAAAACCCCACTGCCTTCTATAGTGAACTAGGTACAGCCCTAGGTTCAATGATTATGACCCTAGCTGACATCGATTTGTTTTTCGGGTTATGTCTGCCAGCTGATGTGTGGAAGCAAATCCGGAAAGTCGACCACCTTGAGCTGGTTGGACATACCTGGTCACAACTCGATGGCATAGATAGACAGCGAGAGCCTGGACAGAAGCCTTTGAAATCCATTTTAGAACTCCCAGACAAAATTATGCAGAAACTGAAAACCCTGATCCCAGAAAAGAAAGTGGACTGGTCGATAGTGACGGCCTGTCGTCAGAAACCCCAGGGAGATGTATCAGAATACTTCTCCCGGTTTGAAACGGTGTTCTCCGATTACAGTGGCCAGGACATGACCACTGCAACCGGACACCATCTGTTTGTCCAGAATTATGTCAAAGGTCTGTCGCAGGAGGTCTCTCAGAAACTGCAGGCCAGCGAGAGTAGTTGGGCAGCCTCCAAACCCGCGGCTATCCTCCAGATGGCCCAATATTATGAGCATCAGAAAAACGAAAACGATAGGGCGACCGAGAAAAAGAAAAAGGACTTGAAGGAGAGGGTGATGATTGCACAGTTGCAAGGGGGGACTGTAGGTCGAGAGCAGTACAAGGGGAATTACCAGACGAATGCCCCTAGGAATCCATCCCCTAAAGACCGTACTCCCGCACCCTATGTTGGACATAAAGATATTAGCGAAGACCAGTGTGCATTCTGCAAGGGATTCGGCCACTGGAAATCCCAGTGTCCGGTTCTGTTGGAGATGAACAAGAATAGGGACCCTAAAGACGTAGCGGGTGGACCGAGAAATAGAGGACAGGGACGAGGGCCCACGAATGATACGAATAATGACAGATCAGGCAGACCGAATACATTTGACCGTCCCCGACAGAACCAGTACCAACAGTCTGACTGTGACGACGCCCACGACTTCGCATAGGACTGCCTAGAGCAAGGGAGGGATCCAGTCGAGCTCTATGTTGACCAGCAAAGTCCTTATGTCACCGCTAAGGTCCTGGGTACGAAGTCTCCATTTTTGGTAGACACTGGCGCGACACGTAGTGCGTTATCTAAACGACTGATTCCAAGGGCACCCTTGTCTGGCTCACTTGTAACATCGATAGGTTTCGATGGAACGCCCTCCACTAACCCTTTGTCCACACCGATCTCCTTTGACCTAGAAAATAACATCACTGACACAACGTTTTTGCTTTCTTCAAATACCCCTGACGCCATTATGGGACTTGACTTGCTGAAACATTTCCGAGCTACTATTAGGTGTTCACAAGATGGAGTTCGGGTCTTTCTGTACGATAATCCGGCTCTGCTCAGACTTTGTCCTTCCCGACGCATGTTTTCCATTTCCGACGCTGACTCGTCCCTACTTGACACTCTGCCTCCGTATCTGTGGGCCAAAACTGACTCGGACGTAGGACGCATGATGATCGACCCAGTGCACATAACTGTTCGACCGGACGCAATACTCCCAAAACTTCCACAATATCGGATATCGCCCGAGGGCGAGAAGGCATTGGTAAAGATTATTCAGTCCCTGATAGACGCAGGAGTGGTAGAGGAAGTAGTTAGCAATGTTTGCAACAGCCCTATCCTACCCATCATAAAGAAGCAAGGAGCGGGAGATGAGAAAGCGTACAGCTTCATCATCGACCTGCGAGAGGTCAACAAAGTAGTTGTATCTCAGTACCCCGTGGTCTCAGACATCACCACTATTCTGACCCTGATTCCTTCCACTGCCACCACCTTCACTGTCATTGATCTAAAGAACGCTTTCTTCTCTATCCCCATCCACCCAGACAGCCGGTACCTCTTTGGTTTCACCCTGAAAGCCCGCTCGTATAGATTCTGTCGAGCACCCCAAGGCTACACTGAAAGTCCCAGCATCTACAGTCAGGCCCTCAAGAGACAACTGGACGCAGTCCAGTTACCAGATGGAGTGGTATTGATACAATATGTTGATGACATCCTTTTGGCGGCCGACACCTCTCCACTTGCAGTCACAGCCACCATCCAACTCCTGCACTTCCTTGCGGAAAATCGCCACAAGGTCTCCAAAAAGAAGCTGCAATTCTGCCAACCCCAGGTCACTTACCTAGGCCACCTTTTGTCCAAAGACGGAAGGAAACTTACTCCCGACCGAATCCAAACCATTTTAGAGACCCCTGTCCCTAAGACTCAGAAACAAGTCTGCTCCCTACTAGGCCTCACTTCCTTCTGCCGACAGTGGTTACCGAATTTCAGCCTCATCGTGAAACCGCTGCTTTCTCTGCTAGCTAAAGATGTTCCCTTCCCACTCCCTTGGACCCCTGAATGTCAATCCTCCTTCATAGAACTAAGAGATGCCCTCTGCTCAGCGCCTGTCCTAGGAACCCCCGACTACACGAAGCCCTTCTCCCTCTACAATCACGAAAGGGAGGGATGTGCTTTGTCTGTCTTGACCCAGTCCATTGGCCCAAAGCAACGCCCATGCGCTTACTTCTCTGGCACTCTTGATCCCGTAGCCAGAGCTTTGCCTGCCTGCCTTCGAGCTGTAGCTGCCGCTGCTATCTCTATCTGACAAAGTGAGGGGATCGTACTCTCGAACTCCCTCACGGTGCTAGTACCCCATGCGGTTGACACCCTCCTGAACCAGACTAAGACGCAACACCTGACGAGCGCACGACTGACTGGATACGAATTGACTCTGCTTGCACCCCACATCACCCTGAAGAGATGCACCACCACACTGAACCCAGCGACTTTGTTACCCCTACCAGAGAACGATCCCAATGTATCCCCTGTACATGACTGCGTGACCATCACGGACGAACAGACTAGGAGTAGGGTTGACCTCAGAGACACAGCCTTCCCAGACCCTGACGGAGAGCTATGGGTGGACGGCTCTTGCATCAAACTCCCCGATGGCACCACCTCAGCTGCTTATGCAGTTACCACAGCCCGAACTGTAGTGGAGACAGCCCGCATCGCACAACGATCTGCACAGGCAGCAGAACTGATTGCCCTCACACGAGCATGTATCCTGGCAGCAGGAACCACAGCAAACATTTACACCGACAGCCAGTACGCCTTCGGGGTGGTTCACCATTTTGGGCTCCTTTGGAAGGAGAGGGGATTCCTGACCTCACATGGCACCCCCATCTTACACGGAGATCTAGTCTCCGCCCTAACTGAAGCAGTCCTTCTTCCCAAACAACTTGCAGTAATAAAATGCCAAGCACACAAAAAGGTGACGGACATCATTGGGCAGGGGAATGCACTGGCTGACATCACTGCCCGAACCACAGCTGAGAATAGGACGACGACACGCATGTACATGACCAGGTCACAAGCAGAGAAATGGACGGACGCTAGGGAAACTATTAGGGACATCCAAATGGCCAGCTCACAACACGAATTGACTGAATGGACACGGGTGGGACTGAAAGATGATGAAGGCTGCTGGCGGACGAAAGACACGAACAAATGGTTGCTACCCGATTCATACCTGATCCCCATACTGACCATGGCACACTCCCCTGCACACATAGGACCAGCCCCCATGACCGAACTTGTCTCCAAAGTTTGGCACAATGACAAGATCGCAGACTCTGCCAGACGTGTGGTTCAACAATGTCTGATATGTTTACAACACAACCCCGGAAAAGGAACTGTAGTACCCCGGGGAGGGTTTGGGGTTCCCAATCATCCGTTTGAAGTCCTGCAGATGGACTACATCCAGCTAGAAAGATGCCAAGGCCTGAAGTATGTACTTGTTGTTGTGTGCGCATTTAGCAAGTGGGTGGAAGCCTATCCAACCCGTGACAACACTGCCATTGCCACTGCAAAGGTACTACTAAAGGAATTCTTCCCTCGTTACGGCCTTTGTCGAATTTTGTGGAGCGACAATGGCCCCCACTTCGTAGCCGAAGTTATCCAACTCATCTTGAAGGGGTTGGGTGTAAAACAAAAGTTCCACGCAGTCTTCCACCCCCAATCTGCTGGACTAGTTGAACGACATAACGCCACCTTGAAACTCAAGTTAGCTAAAATAGTGGCTACCACAGGACTGAAATGGCCAGACGCTCTCCCACTGGCATTGCTCTCAATGCGTTCCACCCCCACCAAACACCACTTGACACCTTACGAGGTCGTTTTCGGCCGGCCCATGAACATCTGGTCTGCACCAAAACCGACATCCATTCATAACGTCCCGGACGTCCTAATGTCTGATTACTTGTACCAGTTGACTAAAACACTGTCTGTTATCCACCAACAGGTGCTGCATGCCATTCCCTATGCTTCCAGGGGTCCCGGGCACACCATCCAACCTGGGGATTTCGTGCTGATCCGGAACTTCCAGCGTGCAAAGAGTCGGGCCCCTGGAAAGTCTTAATCACCACCCGAACAGCTCTTCGAGTGGAGGGGAAGCGCAACTGGGTGCATGCACACCACTGTAAGAAGATCTCCTCTACTATGACGGCGACCGAAGACGTGGCCACCCAGGAAGAGCTCCTGAACAAAGACCGGCCATCTCTGAACTGCTATCCTGATACAGAGACACTTGAATTAGCAAAATTTCCCGATCCCACTGTGCCATCCAGAGAAGGGTATAACCTGCGACGAAAGGAGGGAGCTTCGGCTAAGCAGACCACTGACTAAGTCGTAATTCTCAGAGCGGTGGCCTAACACTACTGAGGCTGTCTGGAGAGAAAGCCAGACGAAGTTTGTGGTTCTGCCCGCTACCGAGCCCCCTTGAAGATGATGGAAGCGCCCGATAAGAAGATGATGGAAGCGCCCGATAAGAAGATGATGGAAGCACCCGGCACGAAGATGATGGAAGCAACCGGACATCCGAAGATTCGCTACAGAAACCCAAAGACTGACAAAATCCACAGTTCAAAGACTATTGCACTTTTTATCGCCCTTCTCTTTTGCCTCCTCCTCATGACCACCCTCTGGATTGTGGAAGAGAGCGCACCAGCTCATGAGACATTCCTGACCACTGCACAGCCTACCACAATGAAAGAACATTATCTGATTTCTCTTTCACCCCAACTCCGAGAAAGTCGAAAGGAGTTTTGGAACAACTCCTTCGTGCAACTGCTGCACCAGCACAATCTTGCAACCAATGCCACCAACTGCTGGATCTGTGGGTTGCTATCCCACGCCACTGGACATTCTATACCCTTCATCCCTTCACCCTTCTCAATTCACGGCTCCTGCCTTGCTTGGCTGATCCTCTTGCAAGAAAGCTATAGGGATAATGCCACCTCCAGCAGAACTATGACACATTTCTTTCGGTATACACCCGTTACAACGCATCTGTTACTCCGCACTACCATTACAACGCGACTTTTACAACGCATACCATTACAACGCATTGCGCTGGGGGGCGCTCTAGGATAGGGAATAAGTATAATTTACTATCCAACACCTTCCCTAGGGTCCACGGGGACTGGAGTTAGAATAGTAAATTATACTTACCACTATCCAGCACCTCAAAGCGCTATGCGTTGTAATGGTATGCGTTGTAATGGTCGCGTTGTAATAGTAGGTAGTTGTAACGGTATGCGTTGTAACATGGTACATCCTATCCACATGGACATCCCCGTCAAAGAGCGGATTGAAATGCAGGTGTTTAACAATCCGACCAGACCCACTTTCTCTACCTCCGGAAACGAACAGCTGCCACCCTGACTGTGGCCCTATCCGTCATCAACGTCACAGGCCTTATGTGCATCGAAGGGCTTGGGACACAGCTGGTAGGCCGCAGCGCTTGCCATATCATCAGAACTTTGGACTCCATTGATCCACCCTCTTTTGTCTCCTCTCCGAACATGTACTTTGTTTGTGGTACAAAGGCTTACACCTGGCTCCCCAAAGGCTGGGGGGGCACCTGTTATATCGCCTTCGTCCTTCCTCCGACCTATGTGGCTCCAGTGAATCATCACAGACAAAAACGAGCCAAGAACATTGAGCAAGCCGACTCCACCGGAGCACAGTTCCTCGATGCAATGAAGGGACTTGTTCCACTCTGGGGCCTGATGGCGAACAGCCGTGCCATCCGACATTTGACCCAGGCAGTTGAAACAACGATGAACATTACAGCTGGCATCCTTACGAACAATACAGCCGAGCTTCAAGCGGTCCGCCTGGTGGCTCTCCAGAACCGCCTTGTTCTAGATGTGGTTCTAGCGGATCGTGGAGGAGCTTGCCGTATCATTGGGTCCAGCTGCTGCACCTATATACCGGACAATTCACCCTCAGTGTACAAAGCCATCAAACATCTCCACAGACTTTCCTCAGAAGTTCACCAGGAACAAGAAGAATGGTCGCTTGGTGGTTGGTTCTGGAGTACTGTGAAGAACTGGGGGTGGAGGTTATTTACGATCATACTGATACCCGTTGTTGTAATATGTGGGTTCTGCCTAGGGATTCAATGCCTGCCACCTCTGTGTTCATCATGTGCAAATTGTATCTGCCCTAAGACTCTGGACTTCGAAAAAGAACGCATGAGAGCATTGTACGATGTCGAGGTTAGGAACTTGATGAAGATAGATATTGATTAAACAAGCTGGCTAGATATGTTGAAAAGGGAGGACTGTTAAAATCTAGTTTGCGACATCAACATTATCGGCGCCATCTTGTCCCATTCTAGGTTCATCCGTGCGCGCAAACGGCAGCCATTTTGAATGCCATGGCCTCTCTGCCCACTGCCGATAGCCAGCGCATCTCTCTCTCTCTCTCCTAACCTCGCAAGCATCCCCCGTACGCTGGCAGCCCCCGCTCTCACATGCTCGGGCCATAAAACCCCTCTTCGGCGCAACCCTGCCTCGGAACCCCATCCTGTTCCCAGCTCAAAACCTCCCTCCATCCCTTTCATGATCCCGTATCCCTTTGATAAAACCCCCTTTCCTCTGTGCTCGATTGTCCTGCTCGTTCCCAGGCCGCCACCTGGCCCTGCAGATGCTGTTTATTGCCCCCATACAGTAGGAAACTCCCCCATCAAAGGATCCACAACTGATCAAAGCCCCCACCCCATGAGATCCGATCAACCACATGCATTCCGGGATCCGGCGGAATGCCCAGCTGCGTGACAATCATCACCTGTTGTGACCGGGGTGGGGACTTCTACTGTAAATGTGTGTGGGAACGGGCTTGAAGCGGGGATTCCGAGGATGTCTTTCCGTACATCAAAGTATTGACAAAGATGTGTTTCATGCAATAAAACCATAAACCTGTGTATAAGAGGCCAGGCCTCAGAGATGCGGTTAGAGCACCTCGAGAAGATACCCTGTTGTCTGAGTTGACGTGTTCTGCTCCGTCGGAATAAACCTCTGTTTCCTGCCTTCCTGCCTTCCAGTCTCGAGCGCCTGCCTCTTTGTTTGAAAGATTCGAGTGGTATGAGAGGCGGTTAGCGCCGGGCAATACTTAAAAAGGTTATCGATCCACATCAGCGCAGATACACTATCCATGTGCTTTGCAGCACTACACGCCAAACAAATGTTGGCCAAGGGTGAATTAAGCACATAGCAGTGAAACTTTAAAATAAGTGAGCCTGTCGGCCTCACTCCAGTGACAGAGATTAAAAGAGACCTGTTCACTCCTACTGATCACTACGCAGTATGCTGCCACCACTGCTTTTGTGCACCTAATACCGTGGTGAAGGCAGAAGCCACTCAACACTATGAGTGTAGAGCTTTGGGCTCCCCTCCCGGTACAACAAGAACACAATCTGTTAGACAAGCTTATGTCATGGCACACATGCATCATCCTTGTTTTCCTATAAATCAGCATTAGGGATCCAGACATCAACACAATTGGGCACTCAGGGCAGGGGTGCATGTCCATTACCGTGCAGAGGACTTTTCTGCCCCAAAAGTTAGTGTCTTGTTGCAACTCACTAGTATAGAACAGCAGCACAAACAGGACTTTGCTATGCATTAAAGAAGCCCAAGTTTTACAATTGTTTTATGTACTCTGTGTACATGTTCAATACCTTCTCTTTTCCTTCGTATTTCTGGTTCACCAAATTCTAAGCGTTCTGAAGTTTTGATCCTCATGAAATCCTTTAATTTTTTCTCGTGGTCCAAGTTGCGTATGAGCTCTGTGAGCTCGATGTGATACATTGCAATTTCTTTGGCATGCCTCTCCTTTATGGCTGCAATCCTTGCTCCTGCCTCTGAACTAAACAGAAAAAGATATTGATAACATATTCATTCATTGCAGTATACCCTCACTAATGCTATGAGACACATAGTAGACACAGGTTTAACAGAAAATATAGTATGTGTATAAGGACATGGACAATTTGCTAACCATGCTTTACATCTCTCACGTCAATTAGAACATTGGTATGCATAGAGCTCTAATGCAAACAACTGAGCAGCAGCCTTGTAAGAAATTGAGACATTGTTTGGGAGAGGTAGAAGCCCAACTCAAATAGTAAACACAATACATATCAAGGCAAACAACAGAAGTCCCTAAATTAACCAGTGCTAGGTAAGTTGGAACAAAGTAATTAGGCTTAACTTAGTGGCAAAGTGTAAAGTATTTATTCATCACACAAAAAGTAATAAAGTGAAAACAAAATATAAGAAAAATCTGAAATTAGAAAATGAAACTACATTTTAATAAATAAATCGACACCAACATTATCAAAATCCAATCAGTAGAACCAGAGATTTCTAACGTTTTAGGTACAAAAAGTGTCCAAAAGGTACAAAATGCATCTGTGGGTAACTGGTCTCATTAGACCAGGACAAAGCGACAAGTTTAGGCAGACTGTGATGGAGCACAGGCCAGGTCCAGGGTGAAGTTCTGCCTGCTGAGAGTGGTACCTTATGTCCTTAATGCAAAGTCTGTATGGAATTGCTTTGCAGGGCCTTGTGTCGCTCGTCGTCAGGTCCAGTGAGACCATTGGGTCACTGCTGCAGAGCTCTGTATTGCTCTGCTTTGGATCTGGTGTAACCCTAAGATGAGATTGGAGTGCCGCTGCTTTGTGAGGCTGTGCATCAGTCGGCATCTGTCCCGGTGAAGGCTTCGATTCGGAGCTGTGCAGCTTTACAGAGCCCTGCTTCGCTTTCTATCAAATCTGATGGAACATTTACTTAGGAATGTAGTATTAGACTCTGATGCCAGCCAATGGCCCTGGACCTGAGGGCACCACTTGGAGATCAGGACTCACTCCAGCAGAGGCCAGCAGGAGGGCTCAGGCAAGTCAAGTTAGTGCTCGTCAGATTGGCAGTTGCTGGGCAGGCCTCTGGGAGCGTTTTGTGACCTTGTAGCTTACTCAAGAGGTCAGCCCACTGACCCTTGGAGTCATTCTGGGTAGCCTAAGATCAAGGGAAGCAGGCCCAATCTTCCTTCTTCAGACTGCAAGGCAGCCCGTCAACAGCATGACAGTCCTTCTTCTGACCTTTCCACAGGTTCAGGAGTCTTCTGATGAGTGGGTCTGAAGGTCCCATGTTCATGTATGGTGCCAGCCTTTGTGTGGGGGCATTCCCTGACCTACACTCAAAACTGGTTGCGGTCAGTTCTTCCCCTAGTCATGGCTCCACACTCTAGGGTGACAATGGCAAGGGCAGATCTGGTGTCAGGTTCCTTTGTGTCTGCCGTAGGTAGGGCCCTTTGATGTGTATTCTGGGTGGGGGCAGCTCGTCTCCAGCACTCTTGTCAGGGAGACCTACACCACTCATACCTAGGCCTTCTTTGTTCCCAATCAGGGCCAGACTGGCCATAGCGGGCACCGGGCAATCCCCCGGTGTGCCGCACGGGTGGGGGCTGGTTTGGGCCCCTGGGGGCCGTTTTTGTTACAGGACGTTTTTGCAGCATAGCTGCATAATCGGCCCTGTACCAAAATCGGCCGAAAACCGGCCCCGTCAAAGAGCTCGGCGGCACCTCTGGGGGGCGGCCAAGCACTTTGCCAGGGCCGATTGTGGTTCCCAGTCCGGCCCTGTTCCCAATACACAAACTTCAAAAGCAGAGACATTCACCGTCATATGACCCAGGGCACTGGAAGAAAGGCACAGTTGGTTAGGACCAGAAAATGCCAACTTTCTAAAAGTGGAATTTTCATAATTGTAACTTAAATCTGACTTTGCCATTAAAGAGGATTTTAAATACCAATTCATTCGAGTGTAAGATGTATACCTCTATATCCTCCCAATCTGAAGCTAGCACTCAAATTGTATAAGGTAGCCCGTTGTTAGTCTATGGGAGTGTGAGCCATACGGGAAACATCCTTTACCCCAACTCCACATACCATTACCCCGCATTTTTTACTCCGCAAAATCTTTTACAACGCAGGGGTTTACACCGCAAACTATTGCAATGCATTCTCCAAAGTAACACCCCAGTGGAGTTAGAATAGTAAATTACTTTGTAATGGGGAATGCGTTCTAATGGATTGCGTGGTAAAGCCCTGCGTTGTAAAAGATTTTACGGTGTAAAAACTGAGTGGTAATGGCATGCGGAGAAAAAGTGTGCGGGGTAAAGTGTCCTATTCCAGCCATTCACCAGTGAAAAACGACCACAGGGGTTTTTCACTGCTAGGACATGTAAACCCTAAACCCACATGTCCTACTTTTTTTAATACCACAAACCCTGTCCTTTGCACCTTTGGGACTTCCCTCAGGAGTCACTTGTAAGTATTAAAACGTAAAGTTAGGGCCTGGCAAAAGGTTTATTTTGCCATGTGAAAATGGCAGTTTAAACTGCACTAAATGCTGCAGTGGCAGGCCTGATGCATGATTTAAAGGCTACTTAAAAGGATACTTAAGTGGGTGGCATAATGAGCACTGCTGCCCCCAGCAGCATTTAATTAATGGGACCTGGATACATATAGTACTACTTACAAGTAAATTAAATACTCCAGTCATGTGTAGGCCAATTATACAATGGTTTCAAGGGAGAGCAAACACACTTTATCACTGATTAGCAGGTAAAAAATGCACAGAGACCTAAAAGCCAAATATAACTCATTCAACGAGAAAAGGCAGAGGCAAGAAAACATCTGGGGTGACTCTGCAGAAAGGGCCAGATGTAACAAAGCAGCTATTAACTTTGATATATGCATTTGAAATTCAGCTGCTCTAAACTACAGCTTCTCCCTCTCTTCTCAAGATCAGTGGACATTCAGGGGGAGGGAAGAGGCTGAGGCAAGCAAGAAGAGACGTCTTTCTTTCTCAACACCGCCCCCACTGTCTTGCAAAGACAGAAGAGGCACTGCAAGATTGGGAAGCCTCCACAGATTCCACCTAGCCTCTCCATCTGCCCTGCAGGCTACAGGAGCACATTAATTTGGCAAAGGAAGATGCATGGGATGTAGAAGACTTTATTTGAGCCCTTCTGGCGCCCTCGCCTTTGCTGATTGACAGGTGTTGAAGAGTCTGAGCATGCCAGCATGCATGGTCACTGATCAGCTCTCGTTCACTGAGTGCACCTAGTCCATCCACGCACAGAATCTGAAGCCTGATTAGGGCCACTTAGTTCATCCATGCTCAGAATCTGACGCCTGATTAGGGCCACTTAGTTCATCCATGCTCAGAATCTGAAGCCTGATTAGGGCCACCTAGTCCATCTATGCTCAGAATCTGAAGCCTCATTAGGGCCACTTACTACATCCATGCTCGTGAATCTGACGCCTGATTTGGGCCACTTAGACCATCCACACTCAGAATCTGAAGCCTGATTAGGGCCACCTAGTCCATCCATGCTCGGAATCTGAAACCTGATTAGGGACACCTTGTCTATCCATACTGGAATTAGAAGCCTCATTAGGGCCACTTACTCCATCCACGCTCGGAATCTGAAGCCTGATTAGGGCCACCTAGTCCATCCATGCTCGGAATCTGAAATCTGATTAGAGACACCTAGTCCTTCCATGCTCGGAATCTGAAGTCTGATTAGGGACACCTAGTCCATCCATGCTCGGAATCTGAAGTCTGATTAGGGACACCTAGTCCATCCATGCTCGGAATCTGAAACCTGATTAGGGACACCTAGTCCATCCATACTGGAATTTGAAGCCTCATTAGGGCCACTTACTCCATCCACGCTCGGAATCTGAAGCCTGATTAGGGCCACCTAGTCCATCCATGCTCGGAATCTGAAGTCTGATTAGGGACACCTAGTCCTTCCATGCTCGGAAACTGAAGCCTGATTAGGGCCACCTAGTCCATCCATGCTCGGAATCTGAAGCCTCATTAGGGCCACTTACTCCATCCATGCTCGGAATCTGAAGCCTGATTAGGGCCACCTAGTCCATCCATGCTCGGAATCTGAAGTCTGATTAGGGACACCTAGTCCATCCATGCTCGGAATCTGATGCCTGATTAGGGCCACCTAGTCCATCCATGCTCGCAATCTGAAGCCTCATTAGGGCCACTTACTCCATCCATGCTCGGAATCTGAAGCCTGATTAGGGCCACCTAGTCCATCCATGCTCGGAATCTGAAGCCTAATTAGGGCCCCCTAGTCCATCCATGCTCGGAATCTGAAGTCTGATTAGGTACACCTAGTCCATCCATGCTCGGAATCTGACGCCTGATTAGGGCCACCTAGTCCATCCATGCTCGGAATCTGAAGTCTGATTAGGGACACCTAGTCCATCCATGCTCGGAATCTGAAGCCTGATTAGGGTCACCTAGCCCTTCCATGCTCGGAATCTGAAGTCTGATTAGAGCCACCTACTCCATCCATGCTCAAAATCTGAAGCCTGATTAGGGCCACCTAGTCCTTCCATGCTCGGAATCTGAAGCCTTATTAGGGCCACCTAGTCCTACCAGTCTCGGAATCTGAAGCCTGATTAGGGCCACCTAATCCATCCATGCTCGGAATCTGACGCCTGATTAGGGCCACATAGTTCATCCATGCTCAGAATCTGAAGCCTGATTAGGGCCACCTAGTCCATCCATGCTCGGAATCTGAAGCCTGATTAGGGCCACCTAGTCCATCCATGCTCGGAATCTGAAGCCTGATTAGGGCCACCTAGTCCATCCATGCTCGGAATCTGATGCCTGATTAGGGCCACCTAGTCCATCCATGCTCGGAATCTGAAGTCTGATTAGGGACACCTAGTCCATCCATGCTCGGAATCTGATGCCTGATTAGGGCCACCTAGTCCATCCATGCTCGGCATCTGAAGTCTGATTAGGGACACCTAGTCCATCCATGCTCGGAATCTGAAGTCTGATTAGGTACACCTAGTCCATCCATGCTCGGAATCTGATGCCTGATTAGGGCCACCTAGTCCATCCATGCTCGGAATCTGAAGCCTGATTAGGGCCACCTAGTCCATCCATGCTCGGAATCTGAAACCTGATTAGGGACACCTTGTCCATCCATACTGGAATTTGAAGCCTCATTAGGGCCACTTACTCCATCGACGCTCGGAATTTGAAGCCTGATTAGGGCCACCTAGTCCATTCATGCTCGGAATCTGAAGTCTGATTAGGGACACCTAGTCCATCCATGCTCGGAATCTGATGCCCGATTAGGGCCACCTAGTCCATCCATGCTCGGAATCGGAAGTCTGTTTAGGGACACCTAGTCCATCCATGCTCGGAATCTGAAGTCTGATTAGGTACACCTAGTCCATCCATGCTCGGAATCTGACGCCTGATTAGGGCCACCTAGTCCATCCATGCTCGGAATCTAAAGTCTGATTAGGTACACCTAGTCCATCCATGCTCGGAATCTGATGCCTGATTAGGTCCACCTAGTCCATCCATGCTCGGAATCTGACGCCTGATTAGGGCCACCTAGTCCTTCCATGCTCGGAATCTGAAACCTGATTAGGGACACCTAGTCCATCCATACTGGAATTTGAAGCCTCATTAGGGCCACTTACTCCATCCATGTTCGGAATCTGAAGCCTGATTAGGGCCACCTAGTCCATCCATGCTCGGAATCTGAAGTCTGATTAGGGACACCTAGTCCATCCATGCTCGGAATCTGATGCCTGATTAGGGCCACCTAGTCCATCCATGCACGCAATCTGAAGCCTCATTAGGGCCACTTACTCCATCCATGCTCGGAATCTGAAGCCTGATTAGGGCCACCTAGTCCATCCATGCTCGGAATCTGAAGCCTGATTAGGGCCCCCTAGTCCATCCATGCTCGGAATCTGAAGTCTGATTAGGTACACCTAGTCCATCCATGCTCGGAATCTGACGCCTGATTAGGGCCACCTAGTCCTTCCATGCTCGGAAACTGAAGCCTGATTAGGGCCACCTAGTCCATCCATGCTCGGAATCTGAAGCCTCATTAGGGCCACTTACTCCATCCATGTTCGGAATCTGAAGCCTGATTAGGGCCACCTAGTCCATCCATGCTCGGAATCTGAAGTCTGATTAGGGACACCTAGTCCATCCATGCTCGGAATCTGATGCCTGATTAGGGCCACCTAGTCCATCCATGCACGCAATCTGAAGCCTCATTAGGGCCACTTACTCCATCCATGCTCGGAATCTGAAGCCTGATTAGGGCCACCTAGTCCATCCATGCTCGGAATCTGAAGCCTGATTAGGGCCCCCTAGTCCATCCATGCTCGGAATCTGAAGTCTGATTAGGTACACCTAGTCCATCCATGCTCGGAATCTGACGCCTGATTAGGGCCACCTAGTTCATCCATGCTCGGAATCTGAAGTCTGATTAGGGACACCTAGTCCATCCATGCTCGGAATCTGAAGCCTGATTAGGGCTACCTAGCCCTTCCATGCTCGGAATCTGAAGTCTGATTAGAGCCACCTACTCCATCCATGCTCAAAATCTGAAGCCTGATTAGGGCCACCTAGTCCTTCCATGCTCGGAATCTGAAGCCTTATTAGGGCCACCTAGTCCTACCAGTCTCGGAATCTGAAGCCTGATTAGGGCCACCTAATCCATCCATGCTCGGAATCTGACGCCTGATTAGGGCCACTTAGTTCATCCATGCTCAGAATCTGAAGCCTGATTAGGGCCACCTAGTCCATCCATGCTCGGAATCTGAAGCCTGATTAGGGCCACCTAGTCCATCCATGCTCGGAATCTGAAGCCTGATTAGGGCCACCTAGTCCATCCATGCTCAGAATCTGATGCCTGATTAGGGCCACCTAGTCCATCCATGCTCGGAATCTGAAGTCTGATTAGGGACACCTAGTCCATCCATGCTCGGAATCTGATGCCTGATTAGGGCCACCTAGTCCATCCATGCTCGGCATCTGAAGTCTGATTAGGGACACCTAGTCCATCCATGCTCGGAATCTGAAGTCTGATTAGGTACACCTAGTCCATCCATGCTCGGAATCTGATGCCTGATTAGGGCCACCTAGTCCATCCATACTGGAATTTGAAGCCTCATTAGGGCCACTTACTCCATCGACGCTCGGAATCTGAAGCTTGATTAGGGCCACCTAGTCCATCCATGCTCGGAATCTGAAGTCTGATTAGGGACACCTAGTCCATCCATGCTCGGAATCTGATGCCTGATTAGGGCCACCTAGTCCATCCATGCTCGGAATCTGAAGTCTGATTAGGGACACCTAGTCCATCCATGCTCGGAATCTGAAGTCTGATTAGGTACACCTAGTCCATCCATGCTCGGAATCTGACGCCTGATTAGGGCCACCTAGTCCATCCATGCTCGGAATCTGAAGTCTGATTAGGTACACCTAGTCCATCCATGCTCGGAATCTGATGCCTGATTAGGGCCACCTAGTCCATCCATGCTCGGAATCTGACGCCTGATTAGGGCCACCTAGTCCTTCCATGCTCGGAATCTGAAGCCTGATTAGGGCCACCTAGTCCATCCATGCTCGGAATCTGAAGTCTGATTAGGGACACCTAGTCGATCCATGCTCGGAATCTGACGCCTGATTAGGGACACCTAGCCCTTCCATGCTCGGAATCTGAAGTCTGATTAGGGCCACCTACTCCATCCATGCTCGACATCTGAAGCCTGATTAGGGCCACCTAGCCCTTCCATGCTCGGAATCTCAAGCCTTATTAGGGACACCTAGTCCATCCATGCTGGAATTTGAAGCCTCATTAGGGCCACTTACTCCATCCATGCTCGGAATCTGAAGCCTGATTAGGGCCACCTAGTCCATCCATGCTCGGAATCTGAAGCCTCATTAGGGCCACTTACTACATCCATGCTCGTGAATCTGACGCCTGATTTGGGCCACTTAGACCATCCACACTCAGAATCTGAAGCCTGATTAGGGCCACCTAGTCCATCCATACTGGAATTTGAAGCCTCATTAGGGCCACTTACTCCATCCACGCTCGGAATCTGAAGCCTGATTAGGGCCACCTAGTCATCCATGCTCGGAATCTGATGCCTGATTAGGGCCACCTAGTCCATCTATGCTCGGAATCTGAAGTCTGATTAGGGACACCTAGTCCATCCATGCTCGGAATCTGATACCTGATTAGGGCCACCTAGTCCTTCCATGCTCGGAATCTGAAGCCTGATTAGGGCCACCTAGTCCATCCATGCTCGGAATCTGACGCCTGATTAGGGCCACCTAGTCCATCCATGCTCGGAATCTGAAGTCTGATTAGGTACACCTAGTCCATCCATGCTCGGAATCTGACGCCTGATTAGGGCCACCTAGTCCATCCATGCTCGGAATCTGACGCCTTATTAGGGACACCTAGTCCTTCCATGCTCGGAATCTGAAGCCTGATTAGGGCCACCTAGTCCATCCATGCTCGGAATCTGACGCCTGATTAGGGACACCTAGCCCTTCCATGCTCGGAATCTGAAGTCTGATTAGGGCCAACTACTCCATCCATGCTCGAAATCTGAAGCCTGATTAGGGCCACCTAGCCCTTCCATGCTCGGAATCTCAAGCCTGATTAGGGCCACGTAGTCCATCCATGCTGGAATCTGAAGCCTGATTAGGGCCACCTATTCCATCCATGCTCGAAATCTGAAGTCTGATTAGGGACACCTAGTCCATCCATGCTCGGAATCTGAAGTCTGATTAGGGACACCTAGTCCATCCATGCTCGGAATCTGAAACCTGATTAGGGACACCTAGTCCATCCATACTGGAATTTGAAGCCTCATTAGGGCCACTTACTCCATCCACGCTCGGAATCTGAAGCCTGATTAGGGCCACCTAGTCCATCCATGCTCGGAATCTGAAGTCTGATTAGGGACACCTAGTCCTTCCATGCTCGGAAACTGAAGCCTGATTAGGGCCACCTAGTCCATCCATGCTCGGAATCTGAAGCCTCATTAGGGCCACTTACTCCATCCATGCTCGGAATCTGAAGCCTGATTAGGGCCACCTAGTCCATCCATGCTCGGAATCTGAAGTCTGATTAGGGACACCTAGTCCATCCATGCTCGGAATCTGATGCCTGATTAGGGCCACCTAGTCCATCCATGCTCGCAATCTGAAGCCTCATTAGGGCCACTTACTCCATCCATGCTCGGAATCTGAAGCCTGATTAGGGCCACCTAGTCCATCCATGCTCGGAATCTGAAGCCTAATTAGGGCCCCCTAGTCCATCCATGCTCGGAATCTGAAGTCTGATTAGGTACACCTAGTCCATCCATGCTCGGAATCTGACGCCTGATTAGGGCCACCTAGTCCATCCATGCTCGGAATCTGAAGTCTGATTAGGGACACCTAGTCCATCCATGCTCGGAATCTGAAGCCTGATTAGGGTCACCTAGCCCTTCCATGCTCGGAATCTGAAGTCTGATTAGAGCCACCTACTCCATCCATGCTCAAAATCTGAAGCCTGATTAGGGCCACCTAGTCCTTCCATGCTCGGAATCTGAAGCCTTATTAGGGCCACCTAGTCCTACCAGTCTCGGAATCTGAAGCCTGATTAGGGCCACCTAATCCATCCATGCTCGGAATCTGACGCCTGATTAGGGCCACATAGTTCATCCATGCTCAGAATCTGAAGCCTGATTAGGGCCACCTAGTCCATCCATGCTCGGAATCTGAAGCCTGATTAGGGCCACCTAGTCCATCCATGCTCGGAATCTGAAGCCTGATTAGGGCCACCTAGTCCATCCATGCTCGGAATCTGATGCCTGATTAGGGCCACCTAGTCCATCCATGCTCGGAATCTGAAGTCTGATTAGGGACACCTAGTCCATCCATGCTCGGAATCTGATGCCTGATTAGGGCCACCTAGTCCATCCATGCTCGGCATCTGAAGTCTGATTAGGGACACCTAGTCCATCCATGCTCGGAATCTGAAGTCTGATTAGGTACACCTAGTCCATCCATGCTCGGAATCTGATGCCTGATTAGGGCCACCTAGTCCATCCATGCTCGGAATCTGAAGCCTGATTAGGGCCACCTAGTCCATCCATGCTCGGAATCTGAAACCTGATTAGGGACACCTTGTCCATCCATACTGGAATTTGAAGCCTCATTAGGGCCACTTACTCCATCGACGCTCGGAATTTGAAGCCTGATTAGGGCCACCTAGTCCATTCATGCTCGGAATCTGAAGTCTGATTAGGGACACCTAGTCCATCCATGCTCGGAATCTGATGCCCGATTAGGGCCACCTAGTCCATCCATGCTCGGAATCGGAAGTCTGTTTAGGGACACCTAGTCCATCCATGCTCGGAATCTGAAGTCTGATTAGGTACACCTAGTCCATCCATGCTCGGAATCTGACGCCTGATTAGGGCCACCTAGTCCATCCATGCTCGGAATCTAAAGTCTGATTAGGTACACCTAGTCCATCCATGCTCGGAATCTGATGCCTGATTAGGTCCACCTAGTCCATCCATGCTCGGAATCTGACGCCTGATTAGGGCCACCTAGTCCTTCCATGCTCGGAATCTGAAACCTGATTAGGGACACCTAGTCCATCCATACTGGAATTTGAAGCCTCATTAGGGCCACTTACTCCATCCATGTTCGGAATCTGAAGCCTGATTAGGGCCACCTAGTCCATCCATGCTCGGAATCTGAAGTCTGATTAGGGACACCTAGTCCATCCATGCTCGGAATCTGATGCCTGATTAGGGCCACCTAGTCCATCCATGCACGCAATCTGAAGCCTCATTAGGGCCACTTACTCCATCCATGCTCGGAATCTGAAGCCTGATTAGGGCCACCTAGTCCATCCATGCTCGGAATCTCAAGCCTGATTAGGGCCCCCTAGTCCATCCATGCTCGGAATCTGAAGTCTGATTAGGTACACCTAGTCCATCCATGCTCGGAATCTGACGCCTGATTAGGGCCACCTAGTCCTTCCATGCTCGGAAACTGAAGCCTGATTAGGGCCACCTAGTCCATCCATGCTCGGAATCTGAAGCCTCATTAGGGCCACTTACTCCATCCATGTTCGGAATCTGAAGCCTGATTAGGGCCACCTAGTCCATCCATGCTCGGAATCTGAAGTCTGATTAGGGACACCTAGTCCATCCATGCTCGGAATCTGATGCCTGATTAGGGCCACCTAGTCCATCCATGCACGCAATCTGAAGCCTCATTAGGGCCACTTACTCCATCCATGCTCGGAATCTGTAGCCTGATTAGGGCCACCTAGTCCATCCATGCTCGGAATCTGAAGCCTGATTAGGGCCCCCTAGTCCATCCATGCTCGGAATCTGAAGTCTGATTAGGTACACCTAGTCCATCCATGCTCGGAATCTGACGCCTGATTAGGGCCACCTAGTTCATCCATGCTCGGAATCTGAAGTCTGATTAGGGACACCTAGTCCATCCATGCTCGGAATCTGAAGCCTGATTAGGGCTACCTAGCCCTTCCATGCTCGGAATCTGAAGTCTGATTAGAGCCACCTACTCCATCCATGCTCAAAATCTGAAGCCTGATTAGGGCCACCTAGTCCTTCCATGCTCGGAATCTGAAGCCTTATTAGGGCCACCTAGTCCTACCAGTCTCGGAATCTGAAGCCTGATTAGGGCCACCTAATCCATCCATGCTCGGAATCTGACGCCTGATTAGGGCCACTTAGTTCATCCATGCTCAGAATCTGAAGCCTGATTAGGGCCACCTAGTCCATCCATGCTCGGAATCTGAAGCCTGATTAGGGCCACCTAGTCCATCCATGCTCGGAATCTGAAGCCTGATTAGGGCCACCTAGTCCATCCATGCTCAGAATCTGATGCCTGATTAGGGCCACCTAGTCCATCCATGCTCGGAATCTGAAGTCTGATTAGGGACACCTAGTCCATCCATGCTCGGAATCTGATGCCTGATTAGGGCCACCTAGTCCATCCATGCTCGGCATCTGAAGTCTGATTAGGGACACCTAGTCCATCCATGCTCGGAATCTGAAGTCTGATTAGGTACACCTAGTCCATCCATGCTCGGAATCTGATGCCTGATTAGGGCCACCTAGTCCATCCATACTGGAATTTGAAGCCTCATTAGGGCCACTTACTCCATCGACGCTCGGAATCTGAAGCTTGATTAGGGCCACCTAGTCCATCCATGCTCGGAATCTGAAGTCTGATTAGGGACACCTAGTCCATCCATGCTCGGAATCTGATGCCTGATTAGGGCCACCTAGTCCATCCATGCTCGGAATCTGAAGTCTGATTAGGGACACCTAGTCCATCCATGCTCGGAATCTGAAGTCTGATTAGGTACACCTAGTCCATCCATGCTCGGAATCTGACGCCTGATTAGGGCCACCTAGTCCATCCATGCTCGGAATCTGAAGTCTGATTAGGTACACCTAGTCCATCCATGCTCGGAATCTGATGCCTGATTAGGGCAACCTAGTCCATCCATGCTCGGAATCTGACGCCTGATTAGGGCCACCTAGTCCTTCCATGCTCGGAATCTGAAGCCTGATTAGGGCCACCTAGTCCATCCATGCTCGGAATCTGAAGTCTGATTAGGGACACCTAGTCCATCCATGCTCGGAATCTGACGCCTGATTAGGGACACCTAGCCCTTCCATGCTCGGAATCTGAAGTCTGATTAGGGCCACCTACTCCATCCATGCTCGACATCTGAAGCCTGATTAGGGCCACCTAGCCCTTCCATGCTCGGAATCTCAAGCCTTATTAGGGACACCTAGTCCATCCATGCTGGAATTTGAAGCCTCATTAGGGCCCTTACTCCATCCATGCTCGGAATCTGAAGCCTGATTAGGGCCACCTAGTCCATCCATGCTCGGAATCTGAAGCCTCATTAGGGCCACTTACTACATCCATGCTCGTGAATCTGACGCCTGATTTGGGCCACTTAGACCATCCACACTCAGAATCTGAAGCCTGATTAGGGCCACCTAGTCCATCCATACTGGAATTTGAAGCCTCATTAGGGCCACTTACTCCATCCACGCTCGGAATCTGAAGCCTGATTAGGGCCACCTAGTCATCCATGCTCGGAATCTGATGCCTGATTAGGGCCACCTAGTCCATCTATGCTCGGAATCTGAAGTCTGATTAGGGACACCTAGTCCATCCATGCTCGGAATCTGATACCTGATTAGGGCCACCTAGTCCTTCCATGCTCGGAATCTGAAGCCTGATTAGGGCCACCTAGTCCATCCATGCTCGGAATCTGACGCCTGATTAGGGCCACCTAGTCCATCCATGCTCGGAATCTGAAGTCTGATTAGGTACACCTAGTCCATCCATGCTCGGAATCTGACGCCTGATTAGGGCCACCTAGTCCATCCATGCTCGGAATCTGACGCCTTATTAGGGACACCTAGTCCTTCCATGCTCGGAATCTGAAGCCTGATTAGGGCCACCTAGTCCATCCATGCTCGGAATCTGACGCCTGATTAGGGACACCTAGCCCTTCCATGCTCGGAATTTGAAGTCTGATTAGGGCCAACTACTCCATCCATGCTCGAAATCTGAAGCCTGATTAGGGCCACCTAGCCCTTCCATGCTCGGAATCTCAAGCCTGATTAGGGCCACGTAGTCCATCCATGCTGGAATCTGAAGCCTGATTAGGGCCACCTATTCCATCCATGCTCGAAATCTGAAGCCTGATTAGGGCCACCTAGTCCATCCATGCTGGAATTTGAAGCCTTATTAGGGCCACTTACTCCATCCATGCTCGGAATCTTATGCCTGATTAGGGCCACCTAGTCCATCCATGCTCGGAATCTGAAGCCTGATTAGGGCCACCTAGCCCTTCCATGCTCGGAATCTGAAGCCTGATTAGGGCCACCTAGTCCATCCATGCTGGAATTTGAAGCCTCATTAGGGCCACTTACTCCATCCATGCTCGGAATCTGATGCCTGATTAGGGCCACCTAGTCCATCCATGCTCGGAATCTGAAGCCTGATTAGGGCCACCTAGTCCATCCATGCTCGGAATCTGAAGTCTGATTAGGTACACCTAGTCCATCCATGCTCGGAATCTGAAGCCTGATTAGGGCCACCTAGTCCATCCATGCTCGGAATCTGAAGTCTGATTAGGGCCACCTAGTCTATCCATGCTCGGAATCTGAAGCCTGATTAGGGCCACCTAGTCCATCCATGCTCGGAATCTGATGCCTGATTAGGGCCACCTAGTCCATCCATGCTCGGAATCTGAAGTCTGATTAGGGACACCTAGTCCATCCATGCTCGGAATCTGATGCCTGATTAGGGCCACCTAGTCCATCCATGCTCGGCATCTGAAGTCTGATTAGGGACACCTAGTCCATCCATGCTAGGAATCTGAAGTCTGATTAGGTACACCTAGTCCATCCATGCTCGGAATCTGATGCCTGATTAGGGCCACCTAGTCCATCCATGCTCGGAATCTGAAGCCTGATTAGGGCCACCTAGTCCATCCATGCTCGGAATCTGAAACCTGATTAGGGACACCTTTTCCATCCATACTGGAATTTGAAGCCTCATTAGGGCCACTTACTCCATCGACGCTCGGAATCTGAAGCTTGATTAGGGCCACCTAGTCCATCCATGCTCGGAATCTGAAGTCTGATTAGGGACACCTAGTCCATCCATGCTCGGAATCTGATGCCTGATTAGGGCCACCTAGTCCATCCATGCTCGGAATCTGAAGTCTGATTAGGGACACCTAGTCCATCCATGCTCGGAATCTGAAGTCTGATTAGGTACACCTAGTCCATCCATGCTCGGAATCTGACGCCTGATTAGGGCCACCTAGTCCATCCATGCTCGGAATCTGAAGTCTGATTAGGTACACCTAGTCCATCCATGCTCGGAATCTGATGCCTGATTAGGGCCACCTAGTCCATCCATGCTCGGAATCTGATGCCTGATTAGGGCCACCTAGTCCTTCCATGCTCGGAATCTGAAGCCTGATTAGGGCCACCTAGTCCATCCATGCTCGGAATCTGAAGTCTGATTAGGGACACCTAGTCCATCCATGCTCGGAATCTGACGCCTGATTAGGGACACCTAGCCCTTCCATGCTCGGAATCTGAAGTCTGATTAGGGCCACCTACTCCATCCATGCTCGACATCTGAAGCCTGATTAGGGCCACCTAGCCCTTCCATGCTCGGAATCTCAAGCCTTATTAGGGACACCTAGTCCATCCATGCTGGAATTTGAAGCCTCATTAGGGCCACTTACTCCATCCATGCTCGGAATCTGAAGCCTGATTAGGGCCACCTAGTCCATCCATGCTCGGAATCTGAAGCCTCATTAGGGCCACTTACTACATCCATGCTCGTGAATCTGACGCCTGATTTGGGCCACTTAGACCATCCACACTCAGAATCTGAAGCCTGATTAGGGCCACCTAGTCCATCCATACTGGAATTTGAAGCCTCATTAGGGCCACTTACTCCATCCACGCTCGGAATCTGAAGCCTGATTAGGGCCACCTAGTCATCCATGCTCGGAATCTGATGCCTGATTAGGGCCACCTAGTCCATCTATGCTCGGAATCTGAAGTCTGATTAGGGACACCTAGTCCATCCATGCTCGGAATCTGATGCCTGATTAGGGCCACCTAGTCCTTCCAAGCTCGGAATCTGAAGCCTGATTAGGGCCACCTAGTCCATCCATGCTCGGAATCTGACGCCTGATTAGGGCCACCTAGTCCATCCATGCTCGGAATCTGACGCCTGATTAGGGACACCTAGTCCTTCCATGCTCGGAATCTGAAGCCTGATTAGGGCCACCTAGTCCATCCATGCTCGGAATCTGACGCCTGATTAGGGACACCTAGCCCTTCCATGCTCGGAATCTGAAGTCTGATTAGGGCCAACTACTCCATCCATGCTCGAAATCTGAAGCCTGATTAGGGCCACCTAGCCCTTCCATGCTCGGAATCTCAAGCCTGATTAGGGCCACGTAGTCCATCCATGCTGGAATCTGAAGCCTCATTAGGGCCACTTACTCCATCCATGCTAGGAATCTGAAGTCTGATTAGGGCCACCTATTCCATCCATGCTCGAAATCTGAAGCCTGATTAGGGCCACCTAGTCCATCCATGCTGGAATTTGAAGCCTCATTAGGGCCACTTACTCCATCAATGCTCGGAATCTTATGCCTGATTAGGGCCACCTAGTCCATCCATGCTTGGAATCTGAAGCCTGATTAGGGCCACCTAGCCCTTCCATGCTCGGAATCTGAAGCCTGATTAGGGCCACCTAGTCCATCCATGCTGGAATTTGAAGCCTCATTAGGGCCACTTACTCCATCCATGCTCGGAATCTGATGCCTGATTAGGGCCACCTAGTCCATCCATGCTCGGAATCTGAAGCCTGATTAGGGCCACCTAGTCCATCCATGCTCGGAATCTGAAGTCTGATTAGGTACACCTAGTCCATCCATGCTCGGAATCTGAAGCCTGATTAGGGCCACCTAGTCCTTCCATGCTCACCAGCTCGTGGCCGTGTTGTGCCACAATATTGTTGCCTAAACATCTGTCAAAAATCTGCAGTCCCAAATACCATTTGCAAGAATGTAGCCCAATTGGAGTGAATAATAGGAACTCCACGCCCATGGGAGTTATATCCTTCTAACTCATATTTCTGACACAATATTTTTGTTAGACAATATCATGAAGTGATATCCTGACATACAATCCTTGGGTCACACAGACCTTACATGGCGCCCAACTTCACACGTGTTTACTAGTACTACCATAGTCCGTTTTGTGTCCCATTCTCTATGAACTCAACGCCCCTCTTATTAAAAAACATGATCTATCATCACCTGAGCTATACATCACTGCAAGATTCTGTCTCTGGCTTACTGGAGGCAATACTTGGCAAATTAGTGAATCCTTGGAAAATTCTGAAAAAAGGGGTCAGCTACTGGGGAGGGTTGGGCCTTTTGGGCACACCATGAAAGTATCGCAGAACGTCATCGGTGCTCTTTTAAAGTCCATCTTTTTTTAGCAAATAGTGTGAAACCTGTGCTTTCAAAACACATTGCTTGACCCTATATTTTTCATAATATTCTAAGGAACAAAACTCTCCTAAAAGTATGACTCATTAGCTTTGCTTGATTGCTAGAATTCGAGGCAAATGATACGCCCAACCACTTTGGAGGGTAAACAGCCACCAGCAACAGCATTGCACTAACTTCAAGTGGAAAAAAAACAGCTTACATTTCACCAGAGGTTAAACCGGCCACATTCCTCTCCCACCTGCAGTTCTTCCCAATTAATATTCAAAATCGAGTCACGTGACCCAGCCCCAGAAATAATTTTGTGATTCTGGCACCCATGCAGAAGAGACAATATTTTTTAATAAAACGAGCAGTGAAGGAGCGGAGGCGATAGTACGGCTGCTTAGACCAGCCGTGGCGAGCTGGGCGGGGGTGAGGGGGTGCTGGCGATGCCTGCAGCGCCGCCCCGCGCCGGCCGCAGGTAAGACAGGGGAGTAGGAGGGAACGCCGCCCCCTCCCGTCCTTGCTGCGCCACTGAGCCGCACGCCCTGACAAACTGCCAAGTTTCAGTGTACACAACTCGTAAACACACAGTGCTGACAGTAAACACACGGGCCCTTGTCACGCACATTACACCAGAATGCGTCGCATGTTATCGATGTTTGGGGAAAGGCTGGCAGCCACGAAATCTTTCTATCGGGTGGACTAGTGGTCGAGCTGCCCCCCCGCCCCCCCCCCCCCCCCCCTCCCACCCGGAGACCTGGGCTTGAATCTTGGCTTCGGCCCTTGACCAAAAATAGTTAGGACGATTCTGAGAAACTCACCCATCTCTCTGTGCATTATATTATACATATTTGAAATGTAAACGAAAGCTGTATAGTGAACAACTGCATTCCAGCCTGGGTGAAACACAACCGCAGGCACACAGGGCTCTGAGGTGTAGATATGACCTCTTCTGCAAGTGGTAACATAGTTTGTGCTATTTCAAGAACAAATAAAAGTAAAAAAAATATCAAATCTAGAGGTGGCAAGGCAGAGGTGGCTTGCACTCAGAATCAAACTAACCACAGCGCTACATGAAAGGGGTTGACCAAGGTTGCTCCTGAGCTGCATCGTCGCCAGATGTCTAAGGGACTTTGTGTGTGCCAGTAATACATATTTACTGAACCCCGATGTCTACACATTGTCGTTTGTGCGCTATACAGTTTTATCAGTAAAACTGCATGTCACTGCGAATTATGTGGCCATTCCAATGGGAAATGTGCGTCCGGAAATGAGAGTGCCCTTCCGCACCATGCTTGAGTAACATATTTGGGATGTTCTCCAAGCTGCACTACCTGCCACAAACCAAACCCTTGACACTGTTCTGCTGATTGGACGTGACTCATTTGCTACACTTCTTCTGTGCATCACCCTTGGGTTTTCCACTATCCCTAAGACTTTGATTGCAGAACCCCCAATCGGAAAATTGTTCCAGCACCAGTGGTTAGGAAAGATAACACAGCTGTACACTAGAAAAGTAGTAACCACATAAGGCAAACTAGCAGGACTTCAAGACGCTTGAAGAGGAAGCAAGCGCTTTTGCCAGGCCCATTTTTTTTAAACGTATTCACCCAAACCTGGATACCAGAGATCTCAAGTTTGTAAATTCTTTGGGGAACTTATTGGAATAATTGGTAGGGAGACAAAATATCGAAATTTAAATATCGATATACAATAATATCGATGTTTTAATTTCGTTGGTATAGAATATCGATGTCCAGAATATCGACAGACAGAATATCGTTTTTATGGTATGTATGTTACTAATATCGAAATTTAATAATATCGAAATTATGTTTAGTGTTTTGTATTTTATTATGTTGTTTATATGTTTGTTAAATATGTTATTAAATGTATGTTTGAAAATTAGTAATTTTGTTTACATTTTGCGTTTTAGTATCAGAGCGGGTTGTGGGTTTATAGGGGAATAGGGTGGGAAGTAATTTAACAATAATTAATTAATTAATTAATATTTTATAATATTTTTAAATAATAATTATTTGGTAATTAATAATAATAATTAGTTAATTACATTAATTAGAGTTATTGTGCTAATATAATTTATTTTTGTTATTGTTAATTAATAATTCATTGGTAATTAATTTATATTAATTAGTTAATTACATTAATTAGAGTTAATGTGCAAATACATAGAATTAATTGTTATTGGTAATTAATAATTAATTGGTAATTAATTAATATTAATTAGTTAAGTACAATAATTAGAGTTGATGTGCTAATATATGTATTTTTTTAATTGTTAATTAATAATTAATTAGTAATTAAATAATATTAATTATTTAATTAAATTAATTAGTAATTTTTATTCCTACGCTATCCAACACTTTCCCTACTGTTGCACCCTCTGGAGTAGGAATAGTTATTTTTACCCCTACGCTATCCAACCTTTTCCCTACTGTTGCACCCTCTGGAGTAAGAATAGTAATTTTTACCCCTACGCTATCCAACGCTTTCCCTACTGTTGCACCCTCTGGAGTGGGAATAGTAATTTTTACCCCTACGCTAACCAACGCTTTCCCTACTGTTGCACCCTCTGGAGTGGGAATAGTAATTTTTACCCCTATGCTATCCAACCTTTTCCCTACTGTTGCACCCTCTGGAGTAGGAATAGTAAATTAAACCCCTACGCTATCCAACGCTTTCCCTACTGTTGCACGTTCTGGTGTAGGAATAGTAATTTTTACCCCTACGCTATCCAACACTTTCCCTACTGTTGCACCCTCTGGAGTGGGAATAGTAATTTAAACCCCTACGCTATCCAACGCTTTCCCTACTGTTGCACCCTCTGGAGTGGGAATAGTACTTTTTACCCCTACGCTATTAAACGCTTTTCCTACTGTTGCACCCTCTGGAGTGGGAATAGTAATTTTTACCCCTACACTATCCAACCTTTTCCCTACTGTTGCACCCTCTGGAGTAGGAATAGTAATTTTTACTCCTACGCTATCCAACGCTTTTCCTACTGTTGCACCCTCTGGTGTGGGAATAGTAATTTTTACCCATACGCTATCCAACGCTTTCCCTACTGTTTCACCCTCTGGAGTGGGAATAGTAATTTTTACCCCTACGCTATCCAACCTTTTCCCTACTGTTGCACCCTCTGGAGTAGGAATAGTAATTTGTACCCCTACGCTATCCAACGCTTTCCTTACTGCTGCACTCTCTGGTGTGGGAATAGTAATTTTTACCCCTACGCTATCTAATGCTTACCCTACAGTTGCACCCTCTGGAGTGGGAATATTAATTTTTACCCCTACGCTATCCAACGCTTTCCCTACTGTTGCACCCTCTGGAGTGGGAATAGTAATTTTTACCCCTACGCTATCCAACCTTTTCCCTACTGTTGCACCCTCTGGAGTAGGAATAGTAATTTTTACCCCTACGCTATCCAACGCTTTCCCTACTGTTGCATCCTTTGGAGTGGGAATAGTAATGTAAACCCCTACGCTATCCAACGCTTTTACTACTGTTGCAATATGTGTAGTAAGTATATATATTAATTTAGATGTACACTTTTTAATTTATTTTAAATGTATATGTATTAGTTAATAATTTTTAAATATGTTTTAATGTTTTAATGTAATAATAGTAAAATTATATGTATTTTGAAATTATTTTTACATTATTATTAATACATTAAAAAAAGATATATTTAATTTCGATATTTTTGTACTACGATATTTATTTTCCGATATTTTTGTACTTACCTTTATGAAGATATAACTTCGATATTTTTGCTGTCGATATTTTTGTGTCGATATTTTGGTATGTAGATATTCTGTCTGTCGATAATATGTCAGGCATTCGGAATAATTGATGACCTCACAGGACATGGGAATATCAAAATAACAGAGAGAAACACAAATTCCTCCCTAAGGTAGACAGGTCATTCCAATTTTCCCATCAAACGAAGAAGTTGTGTAAGAGGGCTACCCTAGAGGCGATGTTGCTTTCTGAAGTTTCTGCAACTTCCAGGAGTCACTGTGCACAAAGCAGAGCTCTTACATAGGTGCCTTTAAAGTTGAGGTTCCAGACCTTCCACACACTTTTACCCGCTTGGAGGGACCTCCAAATATGGCATTCTCACTAGCAATGAGTGAAACTTGAGTTCTGTAGGAGTGTGCACCTTATGACAACAAGTCCCCTTTAATAGAGCGTGACCAGATGCAAGGTAAGGCTTAAAACAGAATTCAGCAGAAGGATCAGACCCGTTAATTAACACACTGGCAAACACCAAAACCACAGCAACAAGTGCTGCATAAAGTTTTTTTTTAATTTATTTAGTGAATTGCGAAATTTATATTTGGATGTGTTTCCACACTCATTCATGTAATTGGTTAAAGGAAATCCTGTACTTGCATATTCCCACAACTATAGGGCTGACGTTTTTTGACAGAAAGTGCTCATGTGACTGTATGGCATCTGATTGTAGGTGCTGGTGGGAAGTTTGGCTACAATGGGAACATCTGCAAACTTCTCAAACTAAACAAATTACTCAGGGTATCTACCAGCAGTGTAAGAGTGCGTATGGATGTGCGTCTACAGGAGGTCTGTGACGGGCCTGGGGAGAAGAGCAGGCCACAAAGGGAAAAGACCCTGAAAGGTTAGTACAGCTGAAAAGTCCTTGGATTTTCTTTCCTGGTGCAATGATTTTTGGGAATGAGAAAGCTGTTATAACTATAATTGGTTACTCAAGGAAGGCACAATCCATCAGCCTATGTAAATCATGTTATCCCTCTGGCTCTTGATGTAAATATATGATCTCATATTTTTATCACTGCTTAAGGGTCTTTCAATGTTTGCGTAAAACAAGGTACATGTTCTGCTGCAAAACCAAAAGTCACATCAATTGCAAAATGTTTTGAAAGGAAATCTCTGATCAGTTCGGAGTAGGAATTAGTGCCGACCTTATGTTACTGCCTATACCGCCTGTGCTTTTTACAACTTGTTAATTCACGGATCTTTAAAAGGGAAATATGCGTATAGGTTTTGGTAAGTTTTGAATAGCTGGTTGTTTCTGTCTGTTAAAAATAACGGTTTATCAGAAACTCACGGCGACAGAATATTAATAATGATAATACAAATTGCTTAAAAACACCGACCTCATCTCTGAGGTCCACGATTGTGTGATGTCACTTCCTGTGATGTTATATGGGTTAAAATGTGTTAAACGGCAGATAAAGTCACGTGTACTCTAGAGCTGTGATTTTGTTTAGTTGACACCACTAGTTTTATACAAGCACTTTAAGTTTTTGCCAGAATATCAGCTCAACTTAAACAATTTTATGGATATTGAGAAATACTTTGCAGCAGCATTTGCAATTGAAATTTAAGGTATTTGAACAGGTTGAGTTAAGTTTCATTTAAACGAGTTTGAAATCAGTACATTCCATAGAATGGTGGTGCCCCCTTCCGTTACCCAGGACGTACCTTTGTTCGAATGCGCGTGAGGACGTGTCGATGGCACTCGTCATCACGGCCTTGTGCTGGTTCAGCTCTCTCAGCAGCCTCCTGTAGTATCTGCTGAAAGCTGCCCTCTGCAGCCGGTAGTCCTCGATCAGCGTTCGAAGCCTGGCATTCTTGGTCAGCATGATATCAAAATTGACGGTTGTCTGTGAAAATAAATTCCAGTGTGAAATCGCTTTTATTCATGTCACAGTGGAAGTTTTGCCAGTAATTTACGTTGCCAGTGCTTTTTAAAAAAATATTCGATTATTTACACTTAATTTTTAGGTCGAGCCTTTACCATTCCGCAGGAATGGGAAATGGGGAGAATTCAAGTCGGCTATTTTCTCTTCAAACCAAAGGGCTTTCAGCCGCGGTTTTCTTGCAGTGCCCGTGAACCACGTGATAACATGCACGCGCATTCAGGGCCAGCCAGCCCAGCACATCAAAGGGCTTCTCCTCCCCTAATTATTCATGGCCGGCCGGCCGTACTTTCAGTTTCCCCAGAACGGCTAATTAGGGGAGGAGAAGCCCTTTGATGTGCTTCACACCAATGCGCCTCAGTCATTCCTCTTCTTTGTATTTGCTTCCAGACTCCGATCTGCTCATGTGCACAAGACGCTTTACACATTACACTCATCTGCCTGAAGTGGGAGTTTTAAACAAGCAAAGCTGGTCCTTCTGTACTTGCAGTTTCACTTCTAATGTGTGTTGTTATTTATCATGATTTTTAGCTGAGGTGTATCACGCTTGTTCATGAGTTTGATCTCTTCATACTGTCAAATGTTTTCTAAGTTGTTTTTGATTGTCTTACCACTGGAGGTCTCCCTGTGCTACATTTAGCCTCTGACACATGCAACGCCACTCAACCACGCAACGCCACTCAACCACGCAACACCACTCAACCACGCAACGCCACTCAACCACGCAACGCCACTCAACCACGCAACGCCACGCAACTACGCAACGCCACGCAACTACGCAACGCCACGCAACTACGCAACGCCACGCAACTACGCAACGCCACGCAACTACGCAACGCCACGCAACTACGCAACGCCACTCAACTACGCAACGCCACTCAACTACGCAACGCCGCTCAACTACGCAACGCCGCTCAACTATGCAACGCCGCGCAACTACGCAACGCCGCAATGCCACGCAACTACGCAACGCCACGCAACAACGCAACGCCACTCACACATGCAACGCCACGCAACCACGCAACGCCACTCAACCACGCAACACCACTCAACCACGCAACGCCACTCAACCACGCAACGCCACTCAACCACGCAACGCCACGCAACTACGCAACGCCACGCAACTACGCAACGCCACGCAACTACGCAACGCCACTCAACTACGCAACGCCACTCAACTACGCAACGCCACTCAACTACGCAACGCCACTCAACTACGCAACGCCGCTCAACTACGCAACACCGCGCAACTACGCAACGCCGCAATGCCACGCAACTACGCAACGCCACGCAACAACGCAACGCCACTCACACATGCAACGCCACGCAACTACGCAACGCCACTCAACTACACAACGCCACTCAACTACGCAACGCCACTCAACTACGCAACGCCACTCAACTACGCAACGCTGCGCAACTACGCAACGCCGCAACGCCACGCAACTACGCAACGCCACGCAACTACGCAACGCCACTCACACATGCAACGCCACGCAACTACGCAACGCCACGCAACAACGCAACGCCACGCAACTACGCAACGCCACGCAACTACGCAACGCCACGCAACTACGCAACGCCACTCAACTACGCAACGCCACTCAACTACGCAACGCCACTCAACTACGCAACGCCACTCAACTACGCAACGCCACGCAACTACGCAACGCCACTCAACTACGCAACGCCACTCAACTACGCAACGCCACTCAACTACGCAACGCCACTCAACTACGCAACGCCACTCAACTACGCAACGCCACTCAACTACGCAACGCCAATCAACTACGCCACGCCACTCAACTACGCAACGCCGCGCAACTACGCAATGCCGCAATGCCACGCAACTACGCAACGCCACGCAACAACGCAACGCCACTCACACATGCAACACCACTCAACTACGCAACGCCACTCAACTACGCAACGCCACTCAACTACGCAACGCCGCTCAACTACGCAACGCCGCTCAACTACGCAACGCCGCTCAACTACGCAACGCCGCTCAACTACGCAACGCCGCTCAACTACGCAACGCCGCTCAACTACGCAACGCCGCTCAACTACGCAACGCCGCGCAACTACGCAACGCCGCAATGCCACGCAACTACGCAACGCCACGCAACAACGCAACGCCACTCACACATGCAACGCCACTCACACATGCAACGCCACTCACACATGCAACGCCACTCAACTACGCAACGCCACTCAACTACGCAACGCCACTCAACTACGCAACGCCGCTCAACTACGCAACGCCGCTCAACTACGCAACGCCGCTCAACTACGCAACGCGGCTCAACTACGCAACGCGGCTCAACTACGCAACGCGGCTCAACTACGCAACGCCGCTCAACTACGCAACGCCGCTCAACTACGCAACGCTGCTCAACTACGCAACGCCGCTCAACTACGCAACGCCGCGCAACTACGCAACGCCGCGCAACTACGCAACGCCGCAATGCCACGCAACTACGCAACGCCACGCAACAACGCAACGCCACTCACACATGCAACGCCACTCACACATGCAACGCCACTCAACTACGCAACGCCACTCAACTACGCAATGCCACTCAACTACGCAACGCCACGCAACTACGCAACGCCACGCAACTACGCAACGCCACGCAACTACGCAACGCCACGCAACTACGCAACGCCACGCAACTACGCAACGCCACGCAACTACGCAACGCCGCTCAACTACGCAACACCGCGCAACTATGCAACGCCGCAATGCCACGCAACTACGCAACGCCACGCAACAACGCAACGCCACTCACACATGCAACGCCACGCAACTACGCAACGCCACTCAACTACACAACGCCACTCAACTACGCAACGCCACTCAACTACGCAACGCCACTCAACTACGCAACGCTGCGCAACTACGCAACGCCGCAACGCCACGCAACTACGCAACGCCACGCAACTACGCAACGCCACTCACACATGCAACGCCACGCAACTACGCAACGCCACGCAACAACGCAACGCCACGCAACTACGCAACGCCACGCAACTACGCAACGCCACGCAACTACGCAACGCCACTCAACTACGCAACGCCACTCAACTACGCAACGCCACTCAACTACGCAACGCCACTCAACTACGCAACGCCACTCAACTACGCAACGCCACTCAACTACGCAACGCCACTCAACTACGCAACGCCAATCAACTACGCCACGCCACTCAACTACGCAACGCCGCGCAACTACGCAACGCCGCAATGCCACGCAACTACGCAACGCCACGCAACAACGCAACGCCACTCACACATGCAACACCACTCAACTACGCAACGCCACTCAACTACGCAACGCCACTCAACTACGCAACGCCGCTCAACTACGCAACGCCGCTCAACTACGCAACGCCGCTCAACTACGCAACGCCGCTCAACTACGCAATGCCGCTCAACTACGCAACGCCGCTCAACTACGCAACGCCGCTCAACTACGCAACGCCGCTCAACTACGCAACGCCGCTCAACTACGCAACGCCGCGCAACTACGCAACGCCGCAATGCCACGCAACTACGCAACGCCACGCAACAACGCAACGCCACTCACACATGCAACGCCACTCACACATGCAACGCCACTCACACATGCAACGCCACTCAACTACGCAACGCCACTCAACTACGCAACGCCACTCAACTACGCAACGCCGCTCAACTACGCAACGCCGCTCAACTACGCAACGCCGCTCAACTACGCAACGCCGCTCAACTACGCAACGCCGCTCAACTACGCAACGCCGCTCAACTACGCAACGCGGCTCAACTACGCAACGCCGCTCAACTACGCAACGCCGCTCAACTACGCAACGCCGCTCAACTACGCAACGCCGCTCAACTACGCAACGCCGCGCAACTACGCAACGCCGCGCAACTACGCAACGCCGCAATGCCACGCAACTACGCAACGCCACGCAACAACGCAACGCCACTCACACATGCAACGCCACTCACACATGCAACGCCACTCAACTACGCAACGCCACTCAACTACGCAATGCCACTCAACTACGCAACGCCACGCAACTACGCAACGCCACGCAACTACGCAACGCCACGCAACTACGCAACGCCACGCAACTACGCAACGCCACGCAACTACGCAACGCCACGCAACTACGCAACGCCACTCAACTTCACAACGCCGCGCAACTACGCAACGCCACGCAACTACGCAACGCCACGCAACAACGCAACGCCACTCAACTACGCAACGCCACTCAACTACGCAACGCCACTCAACTACGCAACGCCACTCAACTACGCAACGCCACTCAACTACGCAACGCCACTCAACTACGCACACATGCAACGCCACTCACACATGCAACGCCACTCACACATGCAACGCCACTCACACACGCAACGCCACTCACACACGCAACGCCACTCACACACGCAACGCCACTCACACACGCAACGCCACTCACACACGCAACGCCACTCACACACACAACGCCACTCACACACGAAAAACCATTCACGTTGCCAATAGGTCTCGCAGTACGACAGTTGGAGCCATTACAATTGCAAATAACAATGCCTTTCACTTTGGTTATCATTTTAAATACATAAAGGGCTTTGTCATTTACAAAACCAATAGCTCCAACTTTCCTACTGCGAGACCTATTGGCAACGCCAGTGCTTGTTTTTCAATGTCTTTAGCTTACCCTAATTCAATGCCAATAGCACTTTTTATTTGTGACTATAAAAATAATGGTTTTGAGTCATGTGCATTAAAATTAAAACTTGCCTGCTAGGTAGCACCCATACTACTCTATTAAAATAACATGCAAGATCAATTTCCTTACATTTACATTTTTTATTGCAAGGATATGACCAATGTGTTTAGGTGATATGATATTTTCACTTTTCTTCTCATTATTTTTGTGCGACGCACATGCAAAAAACATCTATCTGCCAATGCCAGACCTACTGGCTTTGCCAATGCTAGGTTGCTTAGTGGTATGACTACAGCAGTTTAAAGTATCCAGATAGGTGACTGAAAAGAAGCGCAAGGAAGGAAGGATGCATTGAAGATAAAATATATTTTTGCTTTTAAAACTTCTATACCCCATTATGTTTTTGATTTTAAACCATCTGAGCTTTCTACCCTGAGCCTGAACCGCAGAGCCCTGTCGAACCAATGGCTACCCCCCCCCCCCCCCACACCACCACCTTGAGACCCTTACGGGAGAGGAGTAGCACTTTACAAGACATCTGATTGAGGACATACCACAATATACCACAGACGCTACTGTGATTGGCCAAAGGTCAAATTATTCTGTGCAAAACAGAACATCCAGAGTTTGTCTAAATGATAAACCTTGCAAAGATAAATATTTGTGTCCGTCTCCCTGGTGCACGCTTGCCCAATTGTTGTTTTACTTCCTTCAAACAAATGGAGAACCTCAAATAGCTGAAATCACATGAAAAAATTGGACTTGATGGGCTTCCATTCCTAACATGGGGAACCTTGAGAGATCTGCTTGCTCAAACCATTTTATGAGGGTTGAATTGCCATCAATTCTTGTAGTCTGCTGCAGTGTACTTCATCTATTAAGAGGGTACGTGTCCCTGGTCGGAAAGAGTTTGCTTATTTCACCTTTTAGGGAATGAGGTGAAAAGATTTCCAATGCTGTTGTACCTGATAGCTGTACATGGTACATTGCTCCTGACACCATTGATGTAGGTACAAGTCAAAAATGCTGCCAATAAAATCCTAATTGCCCAGCCCTCTCACCCCACCTCACCGGTCCTGGATGGAGGTTTCTGATGCCTTTACCTAGCAGCTGTAAGAATCTGTGGGTGTCTGTAGCTCAGACAACCATTTAGATTCCACAAGAGCAGTGGTTCTTAACTTTTGACTTCTGTTGACCCCCACTTAAACATTACTGGAATGCCGGGACACCGACCGAATCATTATTGGAATCGTGGACTCCCACTGAGTCATTAATGGAATCGGGTTACCCCACCATAAGCAATTTTAATAATCTGAACCACAGAACAATACACTAAATTATGAAAACTAGCATTCATCAAACAAGGGCTTAACAAAGGCCCCCGCCGTACGAGGGGGCTGAGCTGCAGGGGCCCCCCTCAGCACAATATTCTGGCCTAGGAGCTCCTGAGTGAGTCTGGAGGGGGCCCCTCCATGCACTTTGCAGGGGGCCCCCTTCAACTTTCTCTACGCCACTGTCATCAAATACACAAATTATGAAATATTTATTTAATTTACAAACCAATGTAAAAGTATCAAAACGAAATTAGATTTTATTGAGAAGGTTGGATCTATTCTATTACAAATGAGGCCACTCATTTTCCATACTATATTCTGTTTTGTGCACTTGTACTACTCCTACGAATCGATCTGAGGATTACAACTTAAATTTTAGCCTTCAATTTCAAGTTCTTCTCCAGCACGGTGGATTGGATTTATCTCATTTTGTTATTGAAGCTGATGTGCCTAACTTTAAGACCAGATGAAAGAGGAGGCAGAAGACAAGAAAAATATGATCTAGGTAAAGGGTGTTTTCTAATTTCTCCAGGCATTTGTTTCCTGGTTGTGAAACTCCAAGGCTAATGCAAGGTTCTTTTCGTAGGAAGTCTGAAGGCCTGGAGTGGTTCTTTCTCTGTCTGTGGTATCAAACTGTGCCTAAGTCATTCCTAAACCTTTTCCAATTGTCAAAGGAAGGAGGATTTGGTTAAGGGATGTAGGTCTCATTCCATCTCAATATGGGGATGGTATGTGCCAAACGTATGCTCTTTAGATATTAAAAGGATAGGTTCTCTTCACAATTCACCCATGTTTCAAAGCATATGTGACTCTAAGCCATCAAAAGGTAAATACTACTGAGTATACAAGCCATACTCAATAATGAGGCCACCTGGGTGGCTCCAAAGGGAAAAGAATCCAGAACTACTAATCTTTGTCTTTCTTTTGCAAAGGGCAATGGAGATTCCTGGCCATTGGTGAACCCAAGCTTATCTAGAAGACACCATTCAACAAGGAACCACTACAAATAATAAAACTAAAAGTTGTCTCAGAAGAGTTTGTAGTATCACACGACCTACAGGACGGGTAGCAGCATGTTATGATTTATCATCTTCATCCGAAACTTCAAACATTTGCATAGGATGGGGATCCATTGACACTTTCAGAGTCTGCCATTTAAGTCTTTGCAAAGGCAGCGACGTATATTGTCAAACGATCCCCATCTGCCCACGTCCAGACAAATGGCTGTTGCACACTATCTTAGCAGAAGAAACAATTTGAAAGTCACAACTCTCTGATAAACCTAAAGAACCTGAATCTGGAGCTGACCCAGAGTCTTCCGCTCAGTCGGATGGGATTTTTGGATATGTGTTTTTTACCTTAATAACACAAACATTTGTGCAACTTGCAAACTTTATCAAGCACTTCTCTACTACCGGACCACCGCCTCCAGACCAGTGGAACGGGGATACTGCAAGCCGGGACCTAACACCCTTCACGTAATGAGAGCCAAGAAGATAGCGGTATTATTAATGAAATAACCTCTCAAAAAACGAACCATTTAAAATGATTATAATCCTTTACCCTAGGGAGCAAGAAAGGATCCTAACCAAAACTTTAATTTGTTCAACAAAGGCATTAATTAGAACTCCATCAGTAATATCCAGGTGCCCACCTTGACAAGACCTTTTTAAAAATGATTATCAGGCAAACCTGGACTCTTGGCTTGCGACTTGCCTGGAACCTCGAGTGCTTCCTTGTTCTAGACTGATCTAGTGACACCACACCTGCCTGGGTTTTCTTGCTGGGGTTTACCTGACCAGGTTTTCCCACTCATCCTTCTTCCCGCCAACAGAATCCCCGCCCACCTGAGGACCTACTTAATGTAGTTTTCTGGGCTTGAGACGTACGCAGTGGGCACGCCGCTGGCACGCCAAAGTCAAGCCTGTCTGCACCCGTCCACACCTAGACCACGCCCAGCGCCACAACCCCTTGCCCTTCCAACCCCAGAAGATACACCATCGCCGAGCTCTACACCCTAAACCCTGGAAGCATCAACAAACACTGCCACCACACTGAACCACGCTCCACAGTAGGACCTTGCAACTGCACCCACTGCCACTTCACCTGCCACTGCACACAAACCAGCCCACAGACCAGTTCCTCCCCAAAGACACCACAGACACAACCTGAACAAAAACATCAACTCGCATGCACCCTTCTCCACACACGCTCACTAAGCAAGCATTCCACTGAATTATGGGACCTCATCACCATCCTCACCCAGACATCGTCTTCCTCACTGAGACACGGCTTAACTCCACAGCAGATTAATACATTGCCCTAGTGATCCCCGACAGATATAAAATTACTCACAAGACCACACCAACAAGCCGGGAGGAGGGACAGTCATCGTACTCAAAGAGTCCATACAGTGTGACAACACCACCACCTCAATGGAACATCTTAACTTCAAGCTCCACATGGAGGACAAGACAACCATCAAATACACCCTCGCATACCGGCCCCCAAGGCCCGCAGTCCAGCTTCGGCTACACAATCGCAGACTTCATTGCACCCCTTGCTTTAGACTCCAAATCTACATATTCCTCAGTGACTTAAATTTCTACACCGACGACCCCAATGACAAAAACACTACACACTTTTTTGACAGTATGAGCAGTCTCAGTTTGAACCAGATCATCCACAACGCCACAGGCACCGCAGGACACACGCTGGACCCAATTTTCACCTCCAGCAATCACGTCAAATGCAGCCATGTCAAAGAAATCACGTGGACAGATCACTCCATTGTCCACTTCAGCATCGCCAACCCTGCACCGTCACCCCCAAGATGACCAATGCCCCCATCGGAGGTGGTACAAAATCTCAGAGACCAGCTGGGCAAATGCCATCAACAGCGCCAACCCTGCTACAGTCACCAACCTTGAATAGGGAGTGAAAAACCTCAATGGCTGGATCGCCAATTGCGCAGTAGCATCATCCCCATCAAGAGCAACATCCAGAGAAAGCCCTCCTAAAAGGCTAGCTGGTACACCCAAGAACTCAGAACAGCGAAACGGGACAGCAAACAGTTGGAGAGAAGATGGCTGCCAGCAAGGACACCTCCAACAGGGCAGCCTTTAAGAACTCGCTCAACCTCTACCACCGCTTGCTGAGGGCAACAAAGAAGATAGCCCTTGCTGCACACATCGAAACCAGCACCAACAACACCAAGGAACTTTTCAACATCATTAAGGAGTTGCTAGCGGAAACAACATCATACCCTCACAGGATCTGTGCGACAACCTCACCCACTTCTTCCACAATATTGCAGCCATATACTGAAACTTCAAACCCTAACCCACACCTACACACTTCCTCAACATATACGCCACCACCAACCGACACGAAACACACACTGAACACCTGAAACAAACTCTCCACCCAGGACACCACCTCCACCATGAAATTCATCTACTCGGGAGCTCCCACAGACCCATGCCCACACCACATCTTCAACCTCGGAAGTCAAAGGATTGGCCAGTAACTCACTACCCTACTCAACACCTCTGTTACCACTGCAACATTTCCCAAGCATGCCAAAGTCAGACCACTACTCAAAAAACACTCCGCCGACCTCAGCAAACTCAAAAACTACTGCCCAATCCTTCTCCTCCCATTCCAAGCGAAGGTGCTTGAAAAGATCATCAACAATCAACTCATGACACACCTGGAGCAGAACCAGCTACTCAAAGCATCCCAATCCAGCTTATACAGCAATTACAGCACCAAAACCACCCTGATTGCAGCCACCAATGACTTCCAAACACTCATCGACAGAGGAGAAACAGCAGCTTTTATCGTCCTTGATCTCTCCGCAGACTTCGATACCTTATCCCACCACACGCTGATCGAAAGGCTCCATCGAAGGAGACTCGTTCAGATGGGTCCACCTCTCACCTTTCACCTATGAGCCCAAAGAGATCCCCTACGGTGTCTCCCAGGGCTCATCCCTCAGCCCCATGCTCTTCGATGCATATATGACCCGGCTGGCCAACATTGTCAGATGCCATGGTCTCACCATACTTTCCTATGCAGACAACACCCAACTCATTCTCTCACTCACCGACGACTCCACCACCCCTAGAACCAACTTCCACAGATGCATGACAAGCATCACTGACTAGATGAAGGACAACTGCCTACAGCTGAACACAGACAAGATGAAAGTACTGATCTTTGGCAACAGCATTAACACATGGAATGATTCCTGGTGGCCATCAGACCTAGAACCCGCACCCACTCCCTCCAACCATGCCAGAAACCTTGGAATCGTCACTGACAACAAGCTCACTATGAAATCACAGATCAATGCTCTACTTCGCCTGCTTCCTCACTCTGCACATGCTACATAAGATCTTCGAGTGGCTACCTCTACCCACAGGCCTTCATCAACAGCCAACTGGACTACCGCAAATCCCTTTACGTAGGAATCACTGCACATCTCCTACAGAGACTTGAGACCATCCAGAATTCCGCAGGCAGACTCATTCGGTCCCTTCCCTAACAACCCCACATCACACCCCACCTCAGGCAGCTCCACTTGCTCCCCATACAGAAGAGATGCCAATTCAAGCTGCTGAGCGCACTCACACAACAAGGCTCTACACCACCAATGACCCGACTACATCAACCACCACCTGAACTTACACCAACCATGGAGAGGAGTTCACTCCACCTCTATTTCACTTGCCCATACTCCCTGCATCTACCGAAGTAGAAGTGGAGGACACACCTTTTCCCACATTGCAGCAAAGACCTGGAACAGCTGCCCCATGCCCCTCCAAACCATCACCTCACTTCTGGATTTCCGAATGGCTTGCAAGACATGGCTTTTTGAATAAGCCGCCAGGACCTGCAAGCGCCTGGATACTCTTTCGGGTGATTAGCCACGCTTTATAAATCCTGATTGATTGATTGAAATGTGTTTAAAAAAAGAAATCAACCTGAGCAGAAAATGTTGCTACAATGTGATTCGCAGGATGCTATGGTTACAGGGGAGAGGGCGTGTAAAACTGTCTTCTGCTTAGTAATATCAAATGATTAATCGTGAGACCTAGATATATTTGTAGGCACCAGTGTCTCACCATAAATGTCTTTCATGTCGAACTCTTTAGCGATAGATACTAGCGGTTTAGTGAAGATCATCTAGTATAAGTTACATAGCTAAGTGGTGAGTGAGCTCATGCAAGGGCGTGAGTAATGGTAAGTATCATCATGGTGGTTTAGTGACGGGGTGAGTATGAGTGACAGAGCTCAGTGACGGTCAGTTACTAGGAGCACAATGCTGATTAGTAGAAGGAGACTGAGTCATGTAGTGCGAAAATGAGTGATGATGCTAAGCAGTGATGACTGAGATGGTATGAATGAGTATACCTAAGGGTTTGAGTGCCAAACATATGTAGTGGTTGAGTGATGATGAGAGGTTATGAGTGAGAGGGTTGAGTAACAGGGTGTGTTTGTGACTGAAGGGTCAAAGTGGTGGTTAGTGATTTTTAGAAAGGGTTTGAGTGACGGTAAAGATCAGTGAGGGGGTTGAGTGATGGCAAATGAGTACGAGCAAGGTGGCTGACTTGTGGTGAGTTTGAATGAGAGAGTGGGCTGAATGATATTGAACATTATCGAAGGAGATGAGTTTTAGTTGTGGAGCTTAATTACGGTAATTGATTATGGCCGACTAGGAATGATGATCATGAGTGAAAGCAAGTTAGATGAAGAGTAAGGGAAATTGTTACATGGAACACTTTCTCATCAAACCTCACTGTCATCAGACCTCTCATTCATACTTATTAACAACCACTCGGCCCGCTCACTCATCTTACACAACCCCATCACCACTGGACCCGCTCACTCATCTTACACAACCCCATCACCACTGGGCCCTCTCACTCATCTTACACAACCCCATCACCACTGGGCCCTCTCACTCATCTTACACAACCCCATCACCACTGGACCCGCTCACTCATCTTACACAACCCCATCACCACTGGGCCCTCTCACTCATCTTACACAACCCCATCACCACTGGGCCCTCTCACTCATCTTACACAACCCCATCACTACTGGGCCCTCTCACTCCCACACTCTCAAGATCCCCCTGCTTCTCATTCCTACGCACTGACCACTACTTGACCCTCTCACTTCTACACACCCACCAGATCTCATCCTTTACACTCCTACATAGTAACCACCATCTAACCCTCTGTCCTATACATACTCACCATGACTTGGCCATCACTTACTCACGCATTCTCTCGGACAGTCAGTCCTCTCATTCAAATGAACTCATAATCATTCATTCCCACACCCATAAACACTCACCATCACTCATTGACTTACCTTACTCATACACATCTATTGTCGCTCAGTCAATTACTGAGATCCATAACTTGTACATACTTTTTATTACTTAACCCCTTGTGCATATACACATTCAATACATCACCACACCCCTTACTGATACACATTCACTGTCACTCACTGTCCCTCAGCCCCCAACTTACACAGACCTTTAGCCACATTTCTTTACGCATGTACATTCACAGTCACTCATCCCATCACTCTTCTATTGTCACATTACTGTATCACATTTTTCATTTACTCTTACCAGAGCTCTACCCCACTACTTTGCTGCTGCATTTCTTGGATGTAAGTCTGACATTAATGAGTAGTTCATGAACGATTTCATGTGGCGTGGAATTCTGCTGCATGCAACTACCAGTAGTCTGATGCTGCCTATCGGTGTTTGTGGGTGCAGAAACAATATACTCAATTTTACTGGCCTGAAATCGAGCAAGCGGGGGTAATGATCCTTGAAAAGGTGTGACTAGCTTTTTTCTGAATTGTAGTAGGTGTTAATCTGATGTCGATAGGCATGGTGTTCGGATTGTTGGGAGTATGAACGAAGAAGGTTTGCTTCTGTTTTTTTAATTCTTAGAATGTTTTGTCTCTAGTCTTGTGAAATCCAGGCTCCCGTCTAGCATTGTCCCCCAGACATGACTAGTTTATTTGCCAGGTAAGCAGGGGTCTTGTTGTTCAGGGCTTTTTAAGTAACGCAGCTGGTCTTGAAGATGACCTGGGCCAGAAGGTAGAGGTAATGTAAGTCTTTTAAAGTGGGGGTGATTTGGTTGAAGTTCTTCGAGCCCTCAACGAGTAATGCTGCTGCCTGTTGGATACATTTCAGGGGTGCTAGGGAGGTATCGAGAAAACCGCTGAGCAGGACATTGCCTCTGTCCACCTGAGAAGGGACTGTGGTGTTTATAGTTGTTCTGAAGTCGTCTTCCAATAGAGACAGCTTCACTTTCTTTAAGAGGAAGAGATGAAACCGAGCGTCCTTGGTCTTCCTGGCAACGTGTTGCTTGAATATGAAACTGGTTTATAGAAGGGGGACATATGTTTCCTTTGTATAAATGTACTCTCTCTACTTAACACCATCAAGAGACAAAACGACTGCCATTTCCTTTCATAAACCATACGGGCCCATCCATACAGAGACAAATTGTGCAAATCGTTTTCTATTTAAGCATTCCTCGCCCGCAAGAGGTGCCAATTCAAGATGCCAATCCACGCCTACAAAGCCCTGAACAATCAAGTACCAGCATACATCAACCACCACCTGAGCTTCCACCAACCCTCCCGACACCTGTGCTTCACACCCCCGACCATACCCCCGCATCCGCCGAAGCAACAAAGGTGGACGCTCATTTTCCTACCGGGCCGCGGAGGCCTGGAACAGCCTCCCCATCTGCCTCTGGACCTCACACTCCCTGCAGGTATTCGGAAAGGATCCCAAGACCTGGTTGTTCAACTGATGTTACCCAAACAGCAGAGCCCCCAGCACCTGGATACCCTCACAAGTGATTAGCAGCGCTATACAAATCCTGTTTGATTGATTGATTGAGCATTTTGATTTGTACATGCTTACACTCATCTACAGTCAAACTACCCTGAATGTTTTTATTAACGGCTAAAATATCTTACAGTGCAAACTTTCAAATTGAGAACTTCCAAAAATAGAATAAAGAGGTGAGATTTTTCCTTTGGTGAAAATATAGCACAAGTAAACTGTAGGACAGTAAACACAGAACATACATTTAAAAATACGGATCTGTACCGTTACAATTTAGTTGGTGAATACGTCTTCGATTTTTATCTATTCTCCTACTGGCCCTTCCACCATCATTCTACATTCTGAGATTTCTTTTCAACTGAACCTCAATTATAAGAAACTATTTAGTGTTGATTCTATGCAGTGCATATTTTGTTTTAAAAGTAAACGCAAGGGCCCAAACCATTTTCTTAGGACTCTGACGAGTTTGCTGAATACCAAGGCTACCTAGTCTTGATTTGACCTCATCCTTCCCTGTTTCACTTGACCTCCTCTGCAGGGTCACACCCAAATGTTTTTCTTTCACCCACTTCCTATTTTTGCTAAATTCGTTTTTTTGGGGTTTATGATTCTATGCACTTTACCACTGCTAACCAATACCAAAGTGCTTGTTCTCACTCCCTAAAACATGGTAAAATTTGCTTACACCTAAATGGCATATTTCATTTACTTGTAAGTCCCTAGTAAAATAATAAATCATGGCTGGTAAATAAAATGCTACTAGTTGGCCTGCAGTACTCATTGTGCCAGCCACTTGAGCAGCCCTTTAAAACATGTCTCAGGCCTGCCATTGCAGCCTCCTAGATGTTTTGAACTGCCAATTCCACTTAGTAAAATAACCCACTTGCTAAGCCTTAAACTCCCTTTTAATTACATATAAGGTACCTCTAAGGCAGGCCCTAGGCAGCCATAGTACATTGTGCCTTGTATGTTTTAAATGTTCTGGTAGGAAAAAACTCCTACATTCGTTTTGCACTACTGTGTGTCCTACCTGTTATGTTATGTTATGTTATGTTATGTTATGTTATATTATGTTATGTTATGTTATGTTATTCAGATTTATATAGCGCACAGCTGCCCCAGCAAAGGGGACCTGCCGGTGCTACCAGCATCAGAAAACGGACCAAACACCAGAACAAAAGAACTCCGAGGAATAAAAAGCGGCCAAGGAGACTAAACTGAAGGAAAGAGGACAGTTTTGATAGCTTTCCTAAAGTCCAGCAGACATTCCATGCGAGAACGTATCAAAGGCGGCACTAAGATTAAGCAAGATCAGTGCCTCCGTCTGACCAGAATCGAGAATGGTCCGCAGATGTTCAGTATTGGCTAGGAGAGCAGTCTCTGTGCTATGGCCTGAGCGGTAACATTGGGTTGCCTAATTACATTTAATAAGTGCTAACTTTGATTGGGAGCAAGTAGGATTTTCATGTTTTCTGTCTGAGAAATTGTAATTTAAAATATTCTTTAGTGGTAAAATCAGATTTTAAGTTACAATGTTGAAAATACCACTTATAGAAAGTTTTTTTATCCTGCCCCAGCTATTTTTGCCTATAGCCTGATCTTGGATCACATGGCTGGGTGTAGTTTGCAGTTGGACTTTGTTTATTCGTCCCACACAGTACTGGGATTAGGTGTACCTGGATGTCTATCAGTGGCAGGATGGGACGGTGGGTGGAGCTTGGCACTGCCCCACTTGCAAATCAATAGCTGTGCCCTGCCTTCACACAAAGGACTTTCCAATACCTCATTGTTTAGGCATAGGCTAGCCAGGATTGGTGAGGCAGGAAACTCCAAGCACTTCAAAGGGAAAACTCTATAAACTTCTCCTACTTCAAAGAAGGCATCAGTTATTAAAAAAAGGACCCTCAGACCCACTCTTCAGTGTGATTTCAGGGCCTGCGGAAGGACTATTATAGGACTGCCTGTTGCTGTGGCCTGCTGCGTAATTCAGAAAACTGCTTTGCTGCACCTGGAAGTTCTGCTCTGCTTTCTGAAGCCTGCATTGAACTCTCAGAGGCCTGCCCTGTTGCTTGAGTCCACTTCTTGAACCCAGGTCTACAAGAGTGGCGCCAAGTGTTAGTTGGCTGGCCTCCTGTTTAGAGCCTTAGGGACAGAAAAAGCTACAACCATCTTGAACCTGCGCCTGGACCCAGCCTGAGTGGGACCTGACCCCACAAGCGGTGCCTCTCCAGTCCTGGGCCCTTGGTAGTGGTGCTAAATGTGCCCAGATAGCCAAAATCTAAAACTTGGGAATTTTTGTCTAAAAACTGTGCTGAGAACAACCAGAAGACCAGGACCAACCTTCGAGTCTATCTGTCCAAGATGCATAGCTGGTCTACCTGACTTCGTGGCTTTCTCCGCAGCAATAATTCCTGATCAGCGGTCTTTCGTGGATAGGGAGTCCAACCTCGTTAAGCCCTCATCGGCTACAGCCTCCAGCCTTGTTCCACAGGAGATTTTCGACTTCCAATAAAGAGGCTGAGAGCCTGATTATGAGTTTGGCGGTGTCCCACCTACCGTATTACAAGGTTTCTGATGGGCCAGCAGCGTTCTTCCTGACTGCAGTGAATGTTTTTCCATATTGAACAATGCATTTCAGTATATTTTGACTGCACATGTGCCGAATATACACATATGCATGACAGATGTGAAAAAATACCTACTAACCATTGCTTTGAGTCTGGACTGTATGTGGTCAGTAAAGTCAATGGGTAAATGGTCCAAAAAGGACCTATCTGGATTTTGGCGCCAACAGGGTTGTTTCCCTCGAGGTCAAAATGATGCTGTGAAGGAGGAACCTCGAGAAAGGGATCCACATCATAGACTGAAGGAAAGAAAAGGAAATGGGTGAGTATGCACCCCAAATACTTTGATTCTGCCAACTCGAAGCCGGCGGTCCCACCGCCACGGTTGACTTGTCGGACAACCAACTTGTAATACGGATGGTGGTGAATTTCTCGGTACCGCCCTATGGCAGCTGCTTTTCACCGATCACCTTCACTGCGGTCTGTGGATGGCTGGCAGTGTCGGCGGTCATCTGAGGGTCTTTCAAACAGCAACCTGACAGCCTTGTAATATGGTGGTCAGAGGGCCATGGTCGTGAAGGTCGGAATCACCAAGTGCGCTGCGGTTGGACTGCTGAGGCCCTAAGTCTTAATGTGGAAATCTTCACTGCGACTTTATCCAGTAACATCCTGATGCTGATGCCTCATCCTCGGACACCACCTGCAGCCTTGCCCTGCTGAACTTTATCTTCTCAGAAATGTTTCCACGCTCAGCCATATTTTTTTACTTTGACTATTTTTTTAAACTGGTGTGGAATTTTTCTTGTGTTGTGTTTTCTTTTTATTCCTGTTTTTGTGCTGCTTAAATACCTTACACATTGGGGGGAGGAGCTTCGCGGGCAACCAAGATGGCCGCGTGAGCTCGGAGCTCCGAAGACCTCCCGATCCTCCGCAATGATCCTGTCGCCTATCCTGTCCCACTATGGTGGGAATCATCAGCTGAGCCGGTGCTGAAGCGGCGCCCGTTCTCAGATCGGAAATCCGATCTCCCCGGACCGAGTTATGCCGTCGTGAAGTTGGCGGACCCCGCCTGCGTCATTGGCTGACACCGTTGGGACCGAGTGGTGGCCTGTCGCGGGACTCCCTGTTCGGGCCTATCGGACGGCCTGGACCAGCTGGCCCGGACACTCTTCGCTGCACTCTCCCTTTGATGGTTCCTGGGGCTCCCATTGCCGTATCTCTGGTACCGACTGAAGTTGCATTTGGTGACCTGCCCCTCCCCCGGACTATCCTGCCATAGCATTTCAATATGGCGGGCAGAGGGGACTCGGACAAAGGGAAGCCTCCAAGAGTCAGCAGGAAGCCGACTCATTCCCAATCAACTATTCCGGAACGTTTCTCTCAATCTAAGGGGTCACCGGTTATGACGGGCCGAACTAAAGACTCGTTGAGGGACGTGTCCCCTGAGGATCCTGAATTTACGCTTCGGGACGTGATGGGTGCCATTGCTGGGGTGAAGGCTGAGATGCATAGTCTACACGAGGCGCTGTCCAGCAAAGTGGATACCCTAAAGATCGAACTTAATCTCATCAGAGCTGATCTTGGCAAGACAAATGATAAGGTGAAGTCCCTGGACCTCAAAACATCGAGCTTAATCAACGATATGTCGGACGTACAGACTGAGGTCCGTGATCTCAAAACGGCTAATGGGATGCTTGCGCGTCGGCTGGACGAATTCGAGGGACGGGCACGGCGCCAGAATGTCCGCATTACGGGGGTGCCGGAGAGGGCTGAGGAAGGGTCGGTGGAACTCTTCGTGGAGGACTTGGTGGTTAAGAACTTGGCGCCGGGAGGTCTGAGCAAGTTTTTCTCAGTCGAGAGGGCTCACAGGATCCCGGTTGGCCCGCCGAAGTTGGGTGCATCCCCTCGCCCCATCATTGCGAGACTCTTTAATTATAGGGACCGGGACGCCATTTTGCAGGCATCGAGGAGCGCTGGCCCTCTACGGTTCCAGAATGCAGACGTCAACTTTTTCCCTGACTTTACTCAGGCTGTCCAGAAGCGCCGGCAAAGTTTTACTGTTGTAAAGAGGCGGCTTCGGGAGTTGGGGATGCGCTACTCCATGCTTTATCCTGCTAAACTTCGCATCGAGCATGGGAGCCGGACAGTGTTTTTTGACCTTCCAGATGCGGCAGGGGACTGGTTGGACACTTTGCCTCAACAACGGACCGAGCCGGATGACCAGACGGAGGGTGATGCAGGAGGATCAAGTTCCCGGGAATGAATAATCTGCCTGTGACTTTTTCTGGGAGGGTCGCTGCGGCTGGCACCGACTCTGACTATTGTTTCTTTTGTTTTTGTCACTTCTGCACTTTGATATGGAGGGTGACGGGGGGGATAGGATGTCTCTTTTCTCCTCTAGGGGCTTCTTGTAGGTTAGTTTAAGGGGCGACAGGCACACTGCTAGTTGGGGTGGCTTCTAGTCTAATGCAGGGGTGCAGGGTGGGGGGTAGTTGGAACGTGTTCTTTTTGTTTGTTCTATTTTTTCCTAACTCGTCATGGCTGAGGTTTTATTGTTCTGATGATGTTTGCTCATGGGCTGCATTCTGGCGGGGGTTGAGGGGGGGGCGTCCTTGATGATGGGGGGTAAATCATTGAATTTGTTGAGCTGGAACGTTAGTGGGTTGGGGGATCGCATTAAACGTGGTGTTGTTCTGCAGATGCTTAAACGCTGTGCCCCAGACGTCGTTCTTTTGCAGGAAACTCATCTTGTTGGTAACACCTGCAGGGCCTTGAATAGGAGAGGTTTTAAAATGGTGGCCCATTCGGGTTTCTCTACGGGGTCCCGTGGGGTGGGCATCATGGTGCGCATGTCCCTTCCCCTAGAGGTGGAGTCTACCCTGGTTGATGATAGGGGCCGATACGTTGCAGTGGTGTGCAGGTGGGAGGGGCGCACTCTGGTTTTAGTTTCGGTTTACGTCCCCTTGGGGCTGCAAACATCCACTTTTCAAGATCTGAGTGGCGCCATTTTGGGACTCCCGGAGGGACTGCTGATTCTGGGGGGGGGACTTTAATTCTGTGGTTTCAGGTGATTTGGATCGTTTCCCATCCAGAGATCTACGTAGTGCACAGTCCTGGCTCTCAGACTTCCTTGCCACCATGGGCTTGGTTGATTGTTGGCGACTTTTCCATCCAGCTCAGAGACAATACACTTTCCACTCCTGGGCCCACGGTAGTCTTTCCCGTATTGATTATGTCCTTACCCCAGCGGCCCAAGCACAGTCGCTTTCCAACGCCCGTCTCATGGCCAGGGGTATTTCTGACCATTCCCCGGTTTGGGTGTCTTTCGATTTCCACATCGTGGCGACATCGAGAGTGGCTCCTACTAACCCCTGGTATTTTCGTAACCCCAAGACCCGCGACCTCCTGGCGAAGTCTATTGAGCTGTACTTTGCTGAGAACTCGGGTTCTGTCGACTCGGCCGTCTCCCTTTGGGAGGCCTTCAAAACTGTTCTCAGAGGGGAAGCCTTCTCCTTGATAGCCGAGGCTCGCAGAAGACGGGATGAAGACTTGGTTCGGCTGGAGTCGGATATTGCTGATCTGAACTCCCAGCTGGCCCTGGGACCGACTCCGGATTTGCTCCATGCTCTCGCCCTGAAGCAGTCGGAACTGAGGGCCACTGCTACTGATGCAGCTAAGGCGATGAGCAGGGAACAGCAGGGCAGGATATATGACGCTGGGGATAAGGCGGGTAAGCTTCTTGCCTGGTTGGATAAGAAGGACCTGGCGTCCCGAGTGGTACCAGAGATCCTGGGTGACGACGGACTCGTCGTCACTGACCCAGCTGCTATTGCCGAGACGTTTGCGGACTACTTTGAGACGGTCTATACGCCCGTTTCCGACCGGTCCGAACTTGACTCGGCCTCCTTTCTGGAGGAGATCGAGCTCCCTTGCTTGTCTGACGCGGAGCGGGAGGATATGGACCGGGGCATGACGGCTGACGAGGTAGCACTGGCGATCAGGTCGCTGCGCTCCGGTAAAGCACCGGGGCCCAATGGTATCCCGGTGGAACTATATAAGCTCAGGGCTGATACCATTGCTGCACCTCTGAGAGATATGTTCCTGGCGGCCCGTGAGACTGGTGAGCTCCCGTTTGACCAACGACTGGCCACTATTGTGGTCATTCACAAGGAAGGGAAGCCTCGAGACCTATGCCGTTCCTACCGCCCCATTTCCCTGCTGAACGCCGAGCCGAAAATTTTGGCGAAGCTTCTTGCTAACCGGCTGGTGGGAGTGATCGCGGACCTGGTTCATCCGGACCAGTCCGGTTTCATCCCGCACCGTAACACGGCTCTTAATCTTCGAAGGCTCCATGCTGTAGTGGCGCGGGCGCACTTGCTCACGAAACCGACGGTACTTGCCTCGCTCGACGCGACAATGGCATTCGACTCGCTCGAGTGGAATTACCTCTGGGCTGTGCTTACTAAACTTGGGTTTGGCCCTGAATACATCGGCTGGGTCCGGCTCCTCTACTCTTCCCCGCTTGCCAATGTGACGGTGAACGGTCGACTGTCTGCCTCGTTCGCTTTGCGCAGGGGCACTAGACAGGGCTGCCCGCTGTCGCCGCTCCTGTTTGCTCTAGCACTTGAGCCGTTGGCTGCCTGGATCCGGGTGCATCCCGACGTTGCAGGTATCACGTGGTCGCCTGGCTTTGAAGATCAAATATCGCTCTATGCAGACGACATCCTTTTATATCTTACTTCTCCCTGCCGGTCCTTGATTGTGGTGTTTGATTTACTTGGCACTTTTGGTGGTTACTTGGGCCTGGTCATCAATTGGTCCAAGTCCTCCCTCTACGTGCTGTGTGGAGATACTCCGCGCCTCCCTCGAGGCTGCTCTATACAGATCTCGCAACATGGTTTCAAGTACCTGGGCATTTATATTTCAAAGGATGCCCGTGCTCGTTACACTAAGAACTTGCTCCCTCCTTTGGTGAGGTTGCGGCGAGACGTGGAGGGCTGGAAGAAACTGCCGATATCTTTGCTGGGCCGGGCAGCATTGTTTAAAATGATGTCCCTGCCGCGGTTCCTCTATGCACTCCAGAATACGCAAGACCCAGTGCCAGCCAAGTACTTTGGAGAGATTGAGAGCCTGCAGCGTACCCTGCTGTGGGATGGCAGGCCGCGGATCTCTATTGCCAAGCTGACTATTCCATGGTATGATGGAGGCATCGCCTTGCCTGACATGTGCCGCTACTATTGGGCGTCTCAGCTGGCGGCAATTAACCACGGTTTTTACGGTCCGGCGGTCAATCCTGGATACGCCATGGATCGCTGGCTTACGAATGATGGGAATTACTACAGGGCATTGTACTCTAGGTCTCTGGATCGGAAATTGACTGGACCTACTAAAACGGCGGTGCACCTCTGGAGGGCGGTGACCAAGACTTTGGGTTGGCAGGGCAAACTCACTATGGCTACTCCCCTGTAAGATTCCGACCTGCTTGGGAAACTGTGGCACTCCAAAGGGTTCGACAGATGGGATCTCATCGGTATCTAAAAGGTGGTAGATATGATGGCTAGGGGGGAGGTTAAATCTTTCGAAGCGCTACAGGCCGAGTTCCAATTGGGTACAACGGAATACTTCCGTTATGCACAGCTTCGGCACGCTCTCATATCTTCTATACCCGTGGGGGAGAAAGTGCCTGAGTCATCTCCGCTGGAAGACAGGGTGTTAGACGGCCATATGCCGGATAGCGCCATCTCCTTGACTTATAAAAAACTCATTAATGTGTGGACTGACCTGCTGGTGAGACTGAAAGACCTCTGGGTTAATGACGGAATTGAGATGGATGAGGAGGAGTGGCAGTCAGCAGTTTCTTCCCCTAAGGAGGTGGCGATCTGGGCCAGGCTGAGACTTGTTCAGTTGAAGATACTCCACAGGGTCTATATCACGGGCCCAAGGTTGATACACATGGGACTTTCTCAGGATGGACTGTGCAGGAGAGGATGTGGTGTTGTGGCAACTTTTATGCACGTAATCTGGGAGTGTCCGGTGATTGCCTCGTACTGGGGGCGTGTGCATGGAGTGATGAGAGCTGTTACCGGCGTGACCCTGCCTGCTGAGGCCCGGCGCTGCCTTCTGAACGTTTGGGGCCCGAACGACTACAATGTAGCTCAGACCCGATGGGTCACCCTGGGTAATATGATAGCCAAAAGGGACATTGCCCAGAAATGGGGTGCGTCCGCGCCCCCCACTGTCGACCTGTGGAAGGCCAACATGGATTGGTGCATGCTCTGAGAAAAGACTGTTTACTTGGCTCGGGGCAAACCCAGGATGTGGGGGTCGATATGGGGAGCGTGGAACTCATACAGGGGAGACATCTGTGCACCCCCGGAGATGATACAGCCTGAGATCCGCCTGTCTCCGTAGTTTCCCCCTCCCAAGGTTCCAAGTTTTGTATCCTGAATCTCTGTTCCCCGTCCATTTGACTGCTATGTATCCTGTTGTTGATGGGATGTGCGAACCCCGCCCCTCCCCGTGATATATGCCTAGAATAACCTCTTTGTCCTCAGCCTTGTTTCCTTTCTTTTTTCATCCTCTTCTTCTGTTCTTTCCTCTTTTTCTCTCTTTACTTTTCTCTCTGTTGACTTTGGTCATATTTATTGTTATTTTAGTATTTTCTATTGTAAAATTAAACCTGACCACTCCTGTGCCTTGTTTTTGTACATGTTTCCGAGTTGCAATATGATGCTGCCTGGCCTCCGGGATGTACGGCTGAATAGCGGTGTACTTGTTTTGGTAAATAAAGGTTTTCCAAAAAAAAAAAAAAAAAAAAAATACCTTACCTAAGTTAAGCCTGTCTTCTTTTCTGCCAAGCTATCAGATGGTTAATTTAGTGAATTTTGTGGTTTACCCTGACAGGGATGGTTGCGTTTGCTTGAACAGGGTTAACAACCCACTCAACCAACAACTACATTTCTCTTACTCCTTCTATCACTACCACCCGCTTTCTGTCTCTTTCTCACTCCTTCAAATACTTTTTTCGTTCCTGTTTCCCCCTTCTTTGCCACTATGTTCCTATTCTTCTTTATGCCTTTTCTGCCTTCCTTCCCTTCACTTGCTCTGGGTCAGTCTGGTGATGAAAAATTAATCCTAATTCCCAAATAGAAATGTGAGTGCCAGTGCCTACCATCAGCAAACATCTGCACAAGTTAAACCCGTATTTGTAAACATAATTTGACCTGGAAATTAAACTGCGGCTCAACACTTTGTATTATATGACACTTGATACAGACATTAAAAATATTAAGAATAAATACTTCAAGTTTGTGGATGATCCAAGATGGAAAGATTGGGTATGAGCTCAAATACCTGGCTTGCATCAAAGCAGCACAATGTAGAGCTTCCCTGAAGGTAGTACCATTGGTTTCTACGGTGACTTGTTGTGATGAATTACATGTGCCATGAAGAACAAACAAGACAAATTCTACTCTTATCTCAAAATAGCAGTAGGTACCAATAGACACCAATGATCACTTCGAAGGTGCAACTGGAATATTAGCAGTTCAGTTAGTTGTCTCAAACACTTATCAACCAGAAACCAGATCTAATACAAACATTTTGTCTCAGGTAAACTGTGATTTTTCCAGGGTTCGGAAGCACCCATTCCCGTCTGACAAGAAATGGACAGCAAGCATGAGATCTGAACCCTGGAAAGCTACTGTCCATGATCATTGATTGGTGCCGAGCAAGAAATGTTTGCTTACCAGGTTCAGCTGGTTCTCCAAATTCCGGATTCGCTTATGCTTCTTCAGAGTTTCCTGAGCGCTTTTTGATGCAGACATGAGACGTTTTTGCTTTGCGACTTTGTCCTCTAGCTCCATGATCTGAAAGAAGGCACAACACAGTTTTTGAATTCTTCAACTTTTTCGTAGTTGATATTTTTACCTTGCTTCCCCTAAAATTGATTTCAAGATTTATACAAAGAATGGCAAAACTTCAACAAACTCTTGGGTTTAATTGCATGTATTTAAAACTGGGCCAATGGTTTTCACCACCCTAATAGAAAGAATCCAATGGCCTGATGTATATGTTGGCAGTAAGCATACTCTGTCGCATTGGTGAGAGACTATGCCTACCTCCAACATAATGGTCCATCTACTGAATTTAGATGCAGGAGGACCATATATTGGCCACAATTCTTCAACAGCCCAACGAAGTAAGGGCCGTCAGAGCAATGGCTATATGTCCATCCACCCAATTTAGATGGGCAATTATATAGCTGTTTTTAATGTCCTTCACCGCCAGGAAAACCCTGGCGGTAAGGAGCAGTAAAAAACTAGAAATGCCTCCCCCACCAAGGGAGATAACTCCCATGGTGAGTTGAGTTTATTGTTTTTTTTTATAAACAAAAATCCACTTTGTCACATTTGACGCATCCATATTGAAAAGTTCCTACGAGCTGGCAGGAATGTCCTTGGCAGTGGTTCCTGCCAATGGTTAAAATGCCCATCTGATGTATATTTAAAAATTTGACCGGAGGTTACTCCGTCAGGGCAACAGCGTAATTTACACAGTCGCCCTGAAGGTAAAAACCATCCGTCTGTCAAAATATAAACAGGCCGCAAAACCTTATTTACAAATTATGTATGTAGTATAGAACTATTATGTCAAAGCAAAGGGAATGGTGTAGCATTTCCACATTAGAGGTTTCAAAATCCTGGTTTCTTAAACAAGTGGGTTCTTTCTAAATGGGCTAGAAATAAAGCAGGGAGAAAGAAGACAGGCAATGTGGCTGAGAGCTGTATCTATGATAGATAGGATAAAGTGTAGAAACAATGAGCCTATATGCCAGGTGCTATCCATTGTTGCTTCAGGAGGCCTGGAACTGGGCCAAATTTTCGGGATAACCACTGACTCTGAAAATGATTATCATAACAAAATTTGCTTGTAATTGTATTCAATGTTATCTTACATGTGAGGCCACAGCAAGTCCACTTATTCATTGCATACAACCTTGTGGTGCAAGGCTTACCCTGGTGAGGTTTTTCATCCTTAAGTCTGGACTTTAAAACTTTCATGAGGCCAAATCACAAACTTCTGTCCTAAAGCATTCACTCACATGTTGGCTACAGCGAGTCCTCTGCCCCATTCAACTGCAGTGTGGACATTTAGAGGATCACATAAGGTTTATTTGAGTGGGTGTCCCGCCGTAAATCAACACAGCTTAGGACCCAGAAAAGCCATTGTTCCCTTCCCTTTGAGGTGGTGAAATCGATTGGCCCTCAACTTTCTCCACCACCGGAAACCTAAGACACGGCGGACCACATGCCACAAGAACATTGGGTCAGTGCATTGGAAGGTGTACCCCATTCAGGATGGGCCTTCAAAAGCATGTCTTTTCTGCCTGATTCAGGCATGGCTGCCCTCAGAAGAAAAAATAAATCTATATTCTATTACACTCCAAATCTGCCGGCACAGATCAGAAGACACGCTAGTAACAGTTGTGAAGGATCAACCGTGAGTGTAAAGCAACAAAGTGAAGTGAAATCAAATGCGATAACATGACACAGAACCATCCCAAGCGGTAACAGCATATCTAATCACAGTGCATTATCCTCCATTGAAGGTTACTTCAAGATTCAGTAAATTTGTGAATACCATTACTGAAATGTAATGGTTCTGTGACCTCGTGGAGTTCAGCACCTTACCTATGTATCCACAAATGCACCACTACAAACAGTATCACCAGGACAAAAGAAAAGGCATGCTCTTTCATTTACCACACTGTTGCCGTACACAGTATCACTGTTTTTCATCAGCTGGTAGAGTACCAGAGTGGGGGCTATGCCCAGCTACGCGGGAGCCCCAACCAAGCTCAGCAAACGACTACAACACATCCAAAACGCCTCTGCACGACTGATCCTCGACGTACCACGCCACGGCCACATCACCCCCCACCTGAGAAACGTGCACTGGCCCCCCCTTCAACAAGAGGATATCCTTCAAGCTCCTCACCCACGCACACAAGGCACTCCACAAGACCGGCCCAGCCTACCTCAAAAGATGGCTCTCCTTCTACATCCCCAACCGCCAGCTCCGCTCCGCCGACCTCTCACTCGCCACCGTCCCGCGCATCCAAAGAACAACCACCGGTGGGAGATCCTTCTCCCACCTCGCCGCCAAGACATGGAACACACTCCCACTGAGCCTATGACAGACCCAAGATCTGCTGACCTTCAGGAGGATACTCAAGACCTGGTTGTTTGATCAGTGGCGAACCCCCCAGCACCTTGAGACCCTTGCGGGTATGTAGTGCGCTTTACAAATGATTGATTGATTGATTGATTGCTAGTGTGGAATCAGCATGTTCCAGGTTAACTTATCATCTAAGGGGGATTTCTTTGATGCACTATCACCATCAAAGGCGACCCTTTGCCGCTGAAGTTTACAAATAACAATGCAACAATTTAATAAGCCAATCAGATTTGAAATAAGTAGGTTTTAAATTCACACCTGATCATGTATCATGCAGAGCATGGCCTGGACACTGTCTCTTCACATACGCCAGTTCACAAGAAACATACAAAAAGAAAAGCCTCACAAACAACATGGAGTGAACACACATGTCAAACTCTTTTAAAGGAGGAAAACTATTAATTGCTTTCAAACTTAAGGTTGATTTGACCATTAAATCTCTGATCAATCTATTTTAGAACAGAAAAGGTCCTGTTTAAGCCAAATGTACTCACCTGAATATAGACTAAAGAAATCTCGTGACTCATCATTTTTCCTCGCATGACTATGTCCATCCTGACCACCTATGCACCGTTACTACCTTGCCTTGACTCTACTGTTAACCATTTGCTCACCTTTGCACTAATTGACTTGTTTAATTATTATTCTTCAGTTCTTGGTATCCCATCTGTGTGTAAAGCGCTCTGATATCCGTAAGGATCTTGATCCCGCTCTATAAAACTTTGCAAATAAATAAATCTAGAGTTGCCGACATGGCGTGCAACCAAGGATGTGCCATAGTACCTGAGCATCAAGACGGGCTATCAGTGCCCTCAACTCCTCAATTTCAGCATCAATTTTGTCCTTGCTTTCCAGCAGATCCCTGAGTTCTACCACATTCACTACATCCTTTGCCATGTTTGTAGGAGATGTTGTCAGATTGATGGCGAATGTCATACTTCCATGTTCCTTATTTAGGGCATCGTATTCTTCTCTGTAAAAGAAGGGAGAATAGAAACAAATGTTAACAAAATGTTGGTTGCACAGAACATCATTTGCTGCCATTTACAAAAAGTTGACTTATGCTGGGAGAGTCAAGAACAACCATTCTCTGTCATTCCAGAAGTTGGAAGACGTTTCCACTACCCAAAACGCTGGAACAGAAAAGTGGCCAATTTTTGCAACATATTGTGAGAGACAATAAGGGCCTGAATTAAATGTTGGTAGCAAGAATACTCCATCGCAGTGTGCTTACTGCCAACATTATGGTCTGCCCGCGAAATTTAAAAGCAGGGAGGCCACAGTTTGAGACACTGATACTTCTCTGTCTCCGTCATAGCCAAACTGCTCTGACATGAAGGGTCGTCGGAGAATTGGCTATATGTCCGCTGCCCAAGTTAGGATGGGCAGACATATAGACGTTATTTACTGCCCGTCTTCACCAGGCAAACCCTGACGGTAAGGGTCAGTATAAAACAAAGCATGCCCCATCACAATGGGAGATAACTCCCATGATAAGGGGTGCATTTTATTATTGAAAAGAAAAAAGAAAACAGTTTGGTGCAGGGCTCCTTCATCTTGACGGAGTCCAGCACCAAATTGCAAAAAGCAGTGACAGGAACCGCTGTTTGCTGATAAAACTTAAAAAAATTACAACTAGCTTAGTGGTCATTTCATGATTTGGCAGGCGGAGGTGCACTCAAGACGAAGGAATAAATTACTCTGTTGCCCTGACTGCAATACCTCTGACCTCCAATATATGAGTTGATCCCTAAGTTATTGCTATAACTTCACTAATGGCTGTAGCTTAGCACCCCTCCCCCCCAACAGCTTTACTTGACACAAGGCATTCTGTTCCAAATCCCTATCTCTTAAGCACCGAGAAGAGCCAATGTCAGATTTGCACTATATAGAAGTTCAACGTTGTGATCATTTGACAATAGAGATATAAGCCTGATCATCCACTCAGTAGTAATTAGCCCTCATTGGGAAATCCAATAATGTTATGCAAATGGAAGAGTTATGCCAATGCTCAATAAGAGATACCCACTTCTGCATTCCAAAGCCATTGACTTTTTAATCAGTTATATGAGATCTGTGGCAATGTCAACTTGGAACTAGTTGTTTATGATTAATGATGGCCATTCGTTTCAGATAGTGCTGTAGTTCTATTTGTCCTGAAGACAATTCCTTGCTTGTTCCTCAGGACAAATGAATGAATGAATGGGTGTCTTATAATGTGCATAACTTAACCCCAAGGGGCATCAAGGCGCAGATAACCGACAGATAAACACAACAAAGCAGAAAGGACATATAGTAATAATTAATAAGCCAGGGAAAAGAGACATGTCTTCAAAAGTTTATGAAAAATCACCAATGAGGGTTGGCTGGAGAGTCCAGGCGGGAGCGCGTTTCACAGTTTGGGAGCCGAGAGGGCAAACGCTCTTTCTTCCCATCTCACCTTATTGAATATAGGGACGGTGAGCAGGTTTTTGGTGGATGAGCGAAGGGATCTGCTGGGGATATAGGGGCTGACTAGAGATTTAATCCCTTCGGAACCTGATCCAAATACCTCCATGTGGGCCAGACAGAGGAGTTTAAAAGAGATCCTGGCCTGGATTGGCAGCCAATGGAGATCTTTTCTCGCCTTGGTGGCCGATGAGCGCCTAGGCAGATTGAGAACCAGCCTAAATGCAATGCAATGTCCAAAATGCCATATGCCAGAAGAAGCTAATTTGTAACAGATCAACTGGATCATCTACCATCTATCAGACCGTAACAGCAATGAATAGATGCTGCTTCAAGGGCAGCTTTTCCCATCCAAAGCGAGATGTTCTTCAGCAAATTCAAGAATAACAACGATACATGACTGCTTCTTACAGACGAGAGGATTCTAGAATAACCAGGAATTACTAGAAGTCAACCTATGCCAAATCAGGACAAAAAACTTCTGCTGGAAGTTGGGACTCTCGCAAGCTTCAGAGGTAGAACTCCAAATCTGTGATTTGTGCAGTGAACCAAGGATACACCAGGTTCTTAGTGTGAGTAGGGAATGCCACCAATTAGGGGTCATCCTGCAGAAGTTTAAACCAGGGAAGAGAGGATATAGAACCTGTCATAGTCATGACTAACCAAACCACAGACACCATCACAGTACAGATGCCAATGTGATCAAACGCAAGACCAAGCCCAGTGCAGAGGCAGTAGGGAGAGAAAATACAGACCCAGTGAAGATGCAAAGCAGGCCCATTTAGGAAGCTGGAGGGCATCCAGGCCTAGAAGATTGCTGAAGACAGCAAGGAGAGAGATAGTTCTTTTCAAGGCCACCTATAATACGTTTGAGAATAAAATATAGTCCTTCGCATGCCAATTCACATGATATCTCCTTCCACTCATGTTTTCCTTGCTCAACATCGACACATCTATTGTGAACTCATAAAAAAAAAATCTGCAGAACCAGGCAAATGTTATCCATAGAACTAATATGTTACAACGCCAGTGGTTCAACTAATCTGCCAATTACACATAGGAATCTGGGAGTAACAACTAACACCTTAGCTGCTTTGAAATCCCATAACAAAGACATCATACAATCTGGACATTTCTATGGTGACACAGTCTGAACATTAATTAGGATACAAAGGGCCAGATGTATGAAGCTCAAATGGGTTCGCAAACGCCAAAATTCAGTGCAAAATAAGGAATCGCAAATTGTGCGATTCCTTAAATGCAATGTATGAGGCAAAAAAAATTGCTAAATGTCCCAAAGGAATCGCAAATTACCACCAACTTCAAGTAATTTCCGAATTTCTTGAAAAATTGTGTTATGTGATGCACATACATGCCCATAGGGCATGTATGTGCACCCATGCTTATTTCAGGGGTGCAACAGGGTGTCCTTTGGTCACCCTTGCATCCTTCAAATGATCCTCAATTTGCGATTAGCAAATTGCGAATCGTAAATTGAGAATAATTTCACATTCATTCCTATGGGCCTCCTGGCCCATAGAAAGGAATCGGAAATTATTCCTTAATTGCGATTAGCAATTTGCTAATCGCAATTAAGGAATTTTAAGAAATAGCTGAAAAATTGCGAATTTCTACATACATACCATTTTGCAATTCTCAAACAGCGATTCCTTAAAAATCGCTATTTGAGAATCGCAAAAGTGTATCTTGATACATCTGGCCCAAAATGTCTCTATAGCAGGGATGTTCCGCATAGGACCAGAAGAGTCTGATGCAAGCCAGATTTGTAGCACATAAACCAAAAAATAAATGTATACACAATTAGTGAAAACGGATCTTTTTTATATAGCCGGTGGTTATCCTATAACCTCGCCTGGCTCCTGCTCCCCTGGACCTGTGCTGGGCACGCCAGTCAGATCCTCCCAAATTCACCCATATTCTTTGACCACCAATGTGTGTCACTTACTTCTGTTGGTGCAAGATGAGCTGAATCTTGTCCTTGTAGGAATTATGGTTCTCCTCCATGACGCGGAACTGCTGCTGTACCCTGCGCATCTCGCTCTCGGCCTGCATGTCGAGCTCCCGCTCTTTGGCCCTGGTTCTTTGCCTTGCCATCTTCTTCCTCTACAGCGGTACACTGCCATCAATTGACACAAAGAAAACATGGACATCAGTTTGGAACTACCAAGGCAGGGTGTGGGGGATAAGGACTATTTGTGCCACAAAAAATAGATATAGTGGAACTTGCAAAATACATTTTGTTTACTATTCAGAAACAATAGATACCATTTTGTTTAATAAATATTTGCCAACATTCACTGACACCGCCTAGATTTTAAGGTAATTGTGACTGCTTCCTTTTAAAAGCAATTCTTAACTTTTGAGGGAATAGAGTCCTCCTTACCCAACCCAGGAAGGGAATTTTTACCAATAGTATCTTGACATCTCTGTTATTAGTACTGTGCAAGGCTGTTTTAAATTGTGGCCTTAAACTGACATCTGTGACTCCAAGCTGGGAGACATAATTGATTAATAGTCACATTACTTCATTCAAGTCCATTGTATGCAAATTTAGTTCATGAATATTCATTGAGAAAACCTTGACTACCAGACGGGATCAGTTAAGGATGATCTTCAGCCGATGCTTAGTCTTGGAGCTAACCATAGACAACATGGCTAAAATATAACAAAGAGCTGAGGCTGAGTCAAAAAAATATATTTTATATCCTGGATGGGCCAAAAGGTGTAACTGACCTACTGTCGCTTTCAACCAAACCCAGAAGTGAAGCTCCCAGTAAAATCAAGGAGAGAGAGAATCTGCTCTTCCAAAGGTGGCAAGTCAAGGAAGCAGTTGCCCTGATGGTTGAAGAAGTGTCAAGCACTTCCTTGACTGGAAAGTGGCTAAATCCCAGTTTAAACTATACCTATTAGGTCAAGGGTTGAGTACGCTCAGGGTGCTGTGGTCTGGAAGGACCATTTACTGTTGTGCTGCCTTCACCATCTGAATTGTATTCATACTCAACTGTTGTACCGCTGAATATCGAGCCCAAGAATATCGACATACAAGAATATTATAGATAGAATATAGAGGGACAAAGTATTGAACGGCAAGTGCATATACGGATGTATAGATATTCTATTCCTAACTTCTCATCTGTTAACCTTAAAGATATATATGATCAAGATACATATATGTGGAGTTCGGTATCGAAGATCTAGACTTACTTACCTTTCGATATTCTGGATTTAATATTTTGCCCTGAAGATTTTCATGCCTCGATATTCTAGCTCCAATATTCAGGGTGGTCACCATACTCCACCAGTTTATATTCTGCCCTGACCCAGCTGAGTGGCCTGCATCGGTCTAAAAGTGTTGACTCAGAACTTCCTTATTCACCGCTCTTGCATCAGGTAGATGTTGTTACAAAGTTGTACCTACTGCCTCCACCGTTCATCTATTACAGTTTCAATTACATCAGTGACAACACACATAAAAAACACAGTATACTGACTGGGTCTGGGACCAGTTAGTTTGATACGTGTGCAGGGCCGTCTTAGCACCATTATAGGTCACTCTGCAAGGCAGTGCACTGAGCCCAGCCTACACAACCAATCACTGGAATAAAAATAGTTAACAGAAAATGTTGTTAAATTCTGGTCTGCTACGCTTATGGGGCCACTGGGCACCTGCCCAGCATGCCCATGTGTTAAGACGGCACTGTACGCTAGAGCGCGGCTGCACGCAGTCGCACACACCACTGTGCACGGGCAGCGCACCCCTGGCCTGAGAGATCCTGACTGGATCGGGGGGTGACTCCATATACTTTGCAGGGGGCCCCCTTCAAGGTTTGTTACACCACTGTGCTTACCCGGTGTAAACCTGGAGCTTCCCTGACTCTAAACAGAGCAAGGGAGCTGCATGTGTAGGGAACTGCACCTGTGGTGGGGATGGAGCCCCGCTCCGCTGCACCAAATGTTCTGTATCCCTTCAGGAATAGTTCTGCTTTTTAGGCCGAGCATTCAAGACCTCTTATACTAATATACTTTAGTATATACCTACCTGTGTATGTACTTTGTGGGCTCTGGAGATCAGCCCTAGGACTTGTCTGCTTCCGCTTAGGGAACTTTTTTCGTGTTCAACTGCCTCTATTTAACTGTCTTGATGAAATACGACCAGCAGAGGTCAGTTAAATACCAGAATTGCTTTCATAAAAGGGAATTTCCTTTTTTTAAATATTTCTGCCAACTGCCGCCATTTAACTTTCTTGATAGAAAACGACCAGCAGGGGTCAGTAAAATACCAAAATCACTTTAGCATTCTCTAGATTCCAGTCCATATAAATTGTCTTCCACTAGCACCCGTAGACAATAATATTTGTTTCAAATCTTGTATTTTCAGTGATATGACCACTGAAGGCCCTGACGTTAAAAACAGAGATTTGGACTATGCCATTTCCTGCTGAAAGGCAATGTTTCTCTCCATGTGTTCCCATACCTGGCATGTCACACAGTTTGGTACTTACTTTCCCTCCATGTTAAAGAACAGTAGATGTTTCAGCACCCAGGTTAATGTGCTGCATAGCTAAATACATCTACGCTTCCAGGGTCGGACTGGGTCCCAAAACCGGCCCTGGCAAAGTGCTCGGCAGCTCCCCCAGCCCTCGGGGGGTTGGGGATTCGGGGTGCGGCCGAGCTGTTTGCCACGGCCGGTTTGGGCCGATTTTGTTACAGCGGGCAATATTGAATCTATGCTGCAAAAATGGCCCTGTAACAAAATCGGCCCCCAGGGTCCCAAAACAGGTCCCCAACCCTGGCTGCCCACCGGGGATATGCCTAGTGCCCGCTATGGCCAGTACGGCCCTGATACGGTCCCAAAGGCGAGACCGATTGCATTCCAAATGCTTAAGACCAGGGTCCTATGAGGTTTGTCAACCTCCACATGCACATCTGTTTTGTGGCTAAGACCTGTCAGACCTGTGGAAGCTGGGAATTGTTCTGCTGTCTGTAGTTAATACCTGTGTAACTATGGGTGTGAGGCAGAGCTTGTTGATTCTGCATGCTCTAAGAGTTAGGTATGCTGTCTAAAGCCACCACCTCGAGGTTTGTTGTTTAACCTCTAATATAGTTGTGTTATGTCAGGACTGGACAGGAGTGCTCTGTGACCACAATTCCTTAAAAATGGCGGACATTTTGTAATATCATATTTGTCTTCTAATTCCACTGTTTATAACCAGCAGATAGTTTGCCTAGTTGCTGCACAAACCCCAAAAATAACACTGAAAAACGATAAAAGTAAGAAAATAAGATGCAAAAAAAAATGCCGCACCCTGGTCGTGTCCATCCAGTGCCACCCACCCTTCATGACCAATTGAATGAGCTTCTGGCTGGGGACAGTTCCCACTTTTCCACGGAATTTTTCCACATCCCTGAACGAGCTATAAATCTAGCACTTAGCCACCTTCTCTCTCAGCCCTGCCTCATGATAAAACAAAAAACATCTTCGTCAGCAGTGCGCGCGTGCGGGCTGGCAGCGTTCCCTGGGTTCATTTTTGGCACGTGACCACTATATTCCAGATGGCCGCTGATCGCGTTGAAACTCATCAACAGGTCTGATGGCGCAGCCTGACACATTTTCTTTTCGCTTTGCTGAGCAGTGGGCAGGACACCTGCCGAGTGTCCTGGGCCTTGCTGGGGCTCGTGGGCTTCCACTGGACACCCGCAGCGGGCTCGGTGGCTGCTGAGCTCTGAGATGTCGGATGGGCTGGGGCCTAGTCAGTCGAGCTGGTACGAGCAAGCCTTCTGGTGAACTTGAAGAACAGATGCCGCTGGTGGAAGTAAATGTTCAGATATAGGCACACAAAAAGCGACAGGCTGTATCCTTAAAACACGTTGTCTTGTGGTCGCTATGGCGACAGAATTCAGCTAGTGCAAAATACTTTCATAATTACATGCTGGATAGATGTTTTCCATCAAAGTGGTACCCAACTACCCACATTTGAGGGGTACTCACATTCTAACCATTGTACGAAAATATATGGTACAACACGAATTTCCCCTTATTTTGTCAATGACTGGGGTGGGGTTGTCAAGCTGGCCTTCACATTAGGATTCACTAAATCTCACGTTTGTTGAGTTGGATTGTGTGGTACGGAACTGTGTGGCAGTGTGCGAAATTGTGCTTATTGGAATTATGTGTTATGGTATGGAGTGTATTTATGTGGATTGCTGGTATGTGGTATAGAGTGCATTAATGTGGGGTGTGTTTAAATTGTATTGAATATAGTGTAATTATGTGGTGTGTAATTGTATGGCATTGAGTGATATTATGGAGTGTAATGATATTGAGTAGTGCAGAATTGTGTGCTTAGAATTGTGTGGTGTGTTGTGTGGAGTTATGTAGCACAGCTTAAAGTGGTATTAAGTGGCATGGTGTGGAGTAGTATTACATGGTGTTTAATTATGTGGTATTTTACGAAGTTTAATTTATTTTGTGGAGTGTAATTATGTCTTTCGGATTTTAGTGGATCTATGTGGAGTTTAAATATGTGGCGTGAAATGTAGGTTGGTGTGTAATTACGTGTAGGGGAATTAACTTGAGTTGAATTGTATTGTGTGGAGTGGAATTATATGGCTTGGAGTGGAATTATGTAGCAGAGCGGTATTATATGCAGTGAGCTTCAGAAAGTCCCTGACAAGAGCAGATGTCATTTGGCCACGGAGCTGGGAGGGTTGGGAGCCCCTAACTTTGAGGTTTATCACCTGGCGGCACAATTGCAGTGGCCCACGCGCTAGCTGGCGGGTCGTCTTACGGAGGAGCTGGAACTTCCTGACGATACCCAAGCTCAGCAGGTGGTACACATCGCGCCTTTCTACCAAATGCCAGGCTCCTGAGTGAACAGTTAGTTTTGAATTGTCTTTCTCAACTTCCAACGCAGCGTACGACTCATGCCTCACATCCCCAGATATTCCCCCAAGGTTCCATTATGTTCACTGAAACTCTTTGGGTGCATGCTGGGTACTGCCGGGATGGAAACCTGGGAGGCAGCGGTGTGTGCACGTTTGGTGATTTGTTCCGTGATGGCGCCCTCTTGCCTTACAAGCAGCTTAGGGAGGAGTATGATCTCCCGGTGGGACATTTTCTGGCGTATGGTGGTCTCCTGGCATGGCTGGAGCAATACTGGGGTATTACAGACACTGAACCTTCTCAACACCCCTTAATACATACACTGTATATTACGGACGTGGGCAGAGAGTTAGCACAGAAAGAATGAGGGAATGTGTTATGCTACCCTAGGAAAGTATCATGGAACAGAAAGTGCCAATATATCTAGCATAAGATGCTCCATAAGGCCTACCTCACTCCCGCGCACCTGCATCGAGAATTTGATTCCTCCTCGATGTGCCCCAGATGTCCACAATTGGGTGCTGACCTCGTGCACGAATAGGACACGTTACAACGCAAACTTTTACAACGCATGCCTTTACAACGCGGTTTTTACATCGCATGCTATTACAACGTATTATTAGACACTACACTTACAACGCATTCCATTACAACGCGTACAATTACAACGCATAATACTTTAGGCAACAGTAGTGTAAGTGTTAGATAGTGTAGGGGTAAAAATCACTATTCGCACTCCAGTGAGTGCAACAGTAGGGAAAACGTTGGATAGTGTAGGGGTAGAAATTACTATTTCCCATTACTTACCTTATAATGCGTTGTAATGGCATGTGTTATAGTGGCATGCATTGTAATGGCATGCAATATAAGGGGTGTTGCGTTGTAATGACTGTGTTGTAAAGGTAGTGCATTGTAATGTTTTTTTTCTTCCTGCACATGTTCTGGACTTGCCCGGCAGTGGTATCTCTATGGGGGGAGGTTTCTGAGGCACTGATGGAAGTGACTGGTCGTTTGGACGTGTGCACGATGGAGGGATACCTTTTGGGCCTGTTTACATGTCCTAAGAGGGTAAAAGCGACTGACAAATGTATTGATTTAGCTGTATTGATCATTCGCCGACTTATTTCCATGCATTGGAAGGCACAGGCTTTCCCAGGTCTGTTGCACTGGTGCAGTGCGATGCTCAAATGAGAACACGCAGAAGAGGTTCGAGGACTGCGTAAATACCCCGTTGCCGCTGGCTGATTTTTGCACTTACAGAGAAAGCCTAGTTGCCTAGCACCCTGCTACCTGTTGTGTACTTTACCAGCTTTGCTCAGTTAGGGGTTATGCTCCCGTCCACACTGGGTCTTAGCGCCTTGCGTTTGAACGCCCTGCTGGGCTATAGTCGCTGCATGTATTCGCTGTGCCCACGCTGCCTTATCTTAGTTGTCCCTCTGCAAGTATGGTATAGCCTTGCAAAGCCCGCGTGGGCATCGGCAGGGGCGCCTGGGGACTCAATGATCTACTATGGCAGGCTCTATAGCAATGGAGATTTTTTGGATTCCCAGTGATTGAGTATTGTCACTGCATTCTATTATTGGTAATTGCTGTTTTTTCTCTTTCTGTTGGTATACTCCCAGTTGCACTGGCTGATCGAGAACTCCTATTGATATCGTACTTATTGCACACTTTGACCTCATTGATGTAATGGAAGCCTATATGTATGTCATTATCAGGAGGCAGTGCTGTAAAGCGCCTGTGTTGTTTTTGGTAAAAATAAAAATTGGTTGAAAGAAAAAAAAAGCCACAGTCTATTTCATACATAAACCAATGCACCATCTACAAGGTGTCGCTCTGCCTTCACAGGTGTGCTTTGCTGCCCGTCCAAACACAGTAGCCCCATTTTATGGGTTATTTGGGGAGTATTAGAGTGACAATAACCAAGCACTAGTGATTGACACCCACAGTTTAGTATATTCTAATGACACTTGGCTACATTGGTGTCACGTTGCTTCCAAAGAAACCAATGCATCTTATGATGCAACTGGTGCTATGGATTGTTGCCAAATATTGCACATACATTAACATTCTTTGAAGCATTCAATGGCTCTGCCTGCATTACAGATGGCCCCTTTTATCTTTATTGTTCACACTTTTATACTAGGGGAATGCAGACTGCACAATGTTTCATGATTGCAACGCAGCTATATTTTTGGCATGTCACTGATTGCACTAAAATACATCCGCGACCATCTGCAGCTTATGAACCAAAGAAGAAATGAATGTGACTGCAGTATAGAGAGTACATACACATGCTTATATGTAGCTGCATTTGTGTTCATGCAAAATAGATGGTTAGAGATTTTCTAGCATATAAAAAAAGCAAAATGGTTATTGTCATACTGTTGGAGCAGAAAATATTCCTAAAGGGAAGCATACCAGATAAACAAACTCCGATTACCCAATTTGCAATGGAGTTTACACGGTATACAACCGTTTCAACGCAACTTTTACACCGCATACTGTTTCAACGCACACCATTACAACGCAGGATCCTTTACAACAAATGCCTTTACAACGCATGACATTACATAGCAGATGCTATTACAACGCATGCCATTACAACGTAAGTATAGGTAAGTATATCATTTTATTTAAACATTTTTTTTATTACAATTTTTTAAAATTAATTTAATAAATATTACAAATAAATTAAATTAATTAATTTAAGTAATTTTAGATATATAGTTTGGGTTATGGGGCACAGGGGTATTTTTAGGGTTCAGGGCTGGGTTTGGGTTATGGGGTACAGGGGTATTTTTAGGGTTCAGGGCTGGGTTTGGGTTATGGGGTACAGGGGTATTTTTAGGGTTCAGGGCTAGGTTTGGGTTTTGGGGCACAGGGGTATTATTAGGGTTCAGGGCTGAATTTGGGTTATGGGGTACAGGGGTATTTTTAGGGTTCAGGGCTGGGTTTGGGTTATGGGGTACAGGGGTATTTTTAGGGTTCAGGGTTAGGTTTGGGTTTTGGGGTACAGGGGTATTATTAGGGTTCAGGGCTGGGTTTGGATTTTGGGGAACTGGGGTATTTTTAGGGTTCAGTTTTTAAATAAATAATTTAAATACATTAAAAATATTTTAATAATTGTATAATTTATTAATAATAGTTCTTTATTAATAATAGTTCATTAAAAAAAAAAGTAATTTTTTTCCCTACACTATACAGCACTTACCCTACTATTACACTCCCCTGGAGTTTGAATATTATTTATAAACACCTAAAATATTTAAAAATATATATATATATATTTACAAATAAATTAATTAAAAAATAATGTAATTTATATAATTAAATAAATATTTATTAATTACATTTTTAATAAAATAATATACTTACCTATACTTACGTTGTAATGGCATGCGTTGTAATAGCATCTGCTATGTAATGTCATGCGTTGTAAAGGCATTCGTTGTAAAGGAATCTGCGTTGTAAAAATTGCGTTGTAATGGTGTGCGATGTAAAGGTTTGCGATGTAAAGTCATACATCCAGTTTACACTCTTTAATAACATGACTGATAAAGCAGCGCGCAGGTTTATGTCAATGGTAGAGAGGTGAAGGTCGGTCCAGTGGAGCGAACAGCCTCCATAATTACAGAATGGAAACAAAATGGCTGCCAGGCACTGACATTCACACTGAGGTAGTCTCTATCTGTCCAGAACAGATAGTTTGTCGTTCCCTGAAAACAACACCATTGTGTGATGCAAATTCACCCCCCTCCCTTTTTATATGGAAACAAAATCTCAGTGGGGATCAAAACATGTTAGGGAGTTGAAAAAGGACAGCGGAAATGTTTACATGTGGTATGAGAGGAGTGAAAACCCATAAAGCGGAGTTCTCGGCCTCAGTCAGCAGTGTCTTAAGAAAGCGGGAATTGTACATGCATTCATTTATTGAAAAAGACAGCATTTTTCTAGGACTCCTCCACTGCAACTCGAGTCCAAATAAAACAAGTTATGCAGAGTAAAGACATTTCTCCAGCTGAGAAATTGCAGAAAGACCTCGGAGACACTTGCATAGAAAAATAACCAAGCTTACACCCTGTCCACTATTTACACCAACAGTAGGTGAACTCAGCCCAACATCAGCTGTCTGCTATTGTTCATTTTAAGGAATACATTTGCGCATAATTCAGTACTTCCGGGTCGCATGGCAGCCAATTGTGTGGCTTTACATATTCTAGGCCCAGTTTTTTGGACTGAGTTGGAGTAATAATGTGTATGGCCATATAGAGTTGAAGACTGTTTGTGCAGCCCTGACTGTACCTCAGCCAATCCTGAGTAGAATAGCACAGTTTCTGATGTGCTAATTGGCTTTGGAGCCGGTACGCGAGTCTGCATAGTGCTAAAACAATGTCCAGCCACTTAGAGGGTTCCACTGAGATATGAATGAGCTCTACATTTCTGGTGGATGACCCCCAGGCGTGTCAGGCATGATCTTGGTCGTAAAATTTGAGCACAGTGGCGACAACCAGGCGAGGCCAAGATAATGCCCTGCTGCTACCCGATTCGGGGCGGGATGAAGGTGGGGAGTGGGTGGTTGCCGGTTGTGATGGCAGAGGCATCAACTTAGCAGTCACAAGTAGGATTAACTAGTTTGAAAGATCGGTGTTAGGTTGGATACCCATGCTGCCATGTATAGCCCTGCCGAGTGCACACAATTCCCAGGTACAGTAATATATGTTACTAATTTCTTCTAACCCCCACAAGGATTTGAAACTGTCACGCACAATGTTGGCAGCAGTTAAGCAACAAGTAACATGGCGGGAGGGGTGGGGGACCAGGACTGGAACACCATGCGGAGTGGGAAGTGCTGAATGTGGCACAACATACAAAGCTGCCGACTTTGGGACTGGGGAACCGGTTTCGAGTCTCGGATTCAACTCTCCCCAATTCTAACAAATAGGAAAGGAAACAATGACAAACTACGGCAGTGGTTGATTTCCCTTCATGAAGCATACAGGGTGAACAAAGAAGCCCTTCATGAACGTGTACAGGATTGGCTAAACAAAGAAAAAAGAGTGCGCCAACAAATCATATATAAACAAAAGAGTAGGGGGACAAGTAACTGGGGCAGGTGCCATGAAAGTGAAAAACACACCCAAAGGAGAAACAAACAGCAACGTTTCACCAATAAAAAGAAAGGAATGTAGAAAGGCACACAAAAGAACCAATGAAAAGTGATGGGCGTGATGATAGCCCTTAGAGTAGATAGAGCATGTCTCGAAGAGACAGGTCAAGTGCTGCCTAGGTTCAACCTAAAAATGTTCAAACCAGCCCCACACTGCGGGAGACTGAAATTAGAATTGGGCCATCGGGCAGGGCTTCATGTCTGCAAGTCCTGGGGGTCTCTAACCCAACAATAATTAAAAAGACATTTTAAAACGGGTCCCTAACGGCCCAATATTCATATCCTCAATTTTACAGACATAAACAACAACTTACCAAAGACAATAAACACCCTTAAGGTAGCTCTTGCCAGCAGTGCAGTCCCTTTTCAAACATTTCAGATTTCACTGCATGTTGCGTTCCCTCAGATTATTGTGTTTCTGTTTTTAGTTCAGGTGACATGTGGCTCCTGTATAGCACATACTGCGAATTGAGTGGCCTCAGGTGCCTGGGTGAATCCAGGGTGTGGGTGGTGTTTATATTTATGAGGGAGCAGATGGAGAGCTCTTGAGCAGAGGTTGAAGGCAGTAGGGATGTCCCACAGTGCCTGTCAGTGGGTCATACATTTGGTCAGACTATATGCACATCCAAGCCTTGGCCTCTCTGCAGAGTGCACAGAGTGATGGCACGCACATGCCAATTGTGGAAAAGTGTTTAAAGGTCCACAGCAGTCGAAAATGGATAGCACTAAAGGAAAAAAAACTCGCAGTACTTTGCTCTAGGTGGGTGGGTTGTGTGTGCAGGGGATAGTAAAATGGAGAAGATGAAATGAAGCATGTGCAGGAGGAGAGAGCAAAAAGATGTGCCGAAGATGAAAAAGACGATCTGTGAGGTATACAGATGGAGGTTTCCAAAAATATGTGGGGAGAAAAAGGATGAAGAGTTACAAAGTGAGAGACATGGGAGAACAGGAGTACAAGGGGCACTCCAAAGACCACTTGCAGAGACCTTAGTCATGTTAAAGTCACATACTCATATTTCTAGAATTAATCATTCACAACAATATCATGGCCTCACTCGTGTATTTGATACTGCTAAAAAGCATTAACAAAGCCAATAGGGCTGGCTTGTTATGAGCGTATTTCTGTTGTTGTGTTAAATGCCAGGATGTAATAACAGAAAATTCACAACAGTCACCCAAATACATGGAGCAAATACATGCGGCATGACATGTGAAGTATAGGATTTTAGTTTATATGTTTTAAGCCATGCCCTTGTTTACACAGGCCATGTTTTAGGAAAATATAATTAGTTATGCTTCTTTTGGCCACTTGCCTTTAAAGACCCCCCTTTCCCTTCCCTCTTGCACTGCATGCTGACATAGATGGATCATGGCAACCACTCCTCCTTTTAAAGCAGTCCCCTAGTTTTCAGTCCACCACGAAAACACTAGAGTGACTGAATGGCAGCCTACCCTTGTGCACAATACATGCAGAACTGAGCAAAGGACAGTGCAGGGCCGTTCAGCCCAGACTCACATTGGGCTGGCCTTTAGAAAGAAAACTAGAGTCCGTCCGAGAGGCTGGTGCCTCAGAAAAGCACATGGAATGGGGGAAGAGCCAGCTCAGCTATTTGTTAGAACTTCCTGACAAGTGACCAGGGCTAGAAATGGAAAATATTTACTCTGTGTTCCCGTAAATTGGGGGTCAAGCTGTTGGGGCAGAAAGGGGGTGGAGTCACAAGGGGCAGAGCTATGAAAAGTGTGACATTGATCAAAAATTTGACAAGACCAAATGTGACACCAAGGGCCCGATTTATGTTTCAGCAGATGGGATACTACGTCACAAACGTGAAGTCCCGCCTGCCGTATATGGTGGACGGGATATCTGTCATGTTTGGGATGGAGTATCTCGTCTGCCAAAATATAAATCAGGCTCTAAGTCTGTGCTGGCTTACATAACTGGTCACAAACAGACTCTATTTTTAAAATATCCTATGGGGTTAATGAATCTAAGCAAAACCAAAGGGGATGATGGATGGAATGTTGAACATTGCAGGCACTCACCCCCAGTCAACTGATCTGGGTTTAATCCATCATCCTTCTTTATCTCACTCCGCCGCCGTTTGGACATAGTCATATGCAAATCAGTCTGACCCTGTGCCTCATGGGAACCGTCCAACCCAAACTGCCAAGCCATAGCTTCTCTGGACCGAAAACTAGCATCCCGGGTCCGGTTTCTGGCTAATCAGCTGTCATCAGCCAGGCTAGCTTGAATCCAGTGTCAAAGTGAGCAAGGGACCCACGTCTGGGCATACCCTGCCAACTTGGTGGAAAGAAAAGGAACTGCTTTAATTGAGCAGGTTCTGTCTGGTACTGAGTACCTGCACTTCTTTAATTTGAAAGGGAGTGTACCTGCACTGCTCGGCACTGCTGCAATACATTTGATTTAACAGCAGAGTACCTGCACTTCTATATTTTTATTTAAAGCACTGAGAAAAGGGGGGTGTGTTTGAGAATCGGAAACTGACATACATATTGCACAAGCATGTGGTTAACAGTTACCAAGACACAAAAAGGATTGTGTTTTTGGGGGGACTAAAGGAGAAGCAGTCTACGGCAACACACACAGAACAGTCATCACTCATTAAGATGCCAACATCTTGTATGAATGCAAGCCTTTTGCTAGACAGGCCATGCACTTCCATCCTGGGCCATCTCACTAAAATGCTGTTTCTCATCTTTGCTAAATATTTAGCTCTAAACGTCCAGCAACTTAAGTTATGTGATTTTCTGTTTCTTTTGAAACTTTCTTGCTGGAATGATGTATCCTTGACTTCTGGAATGACGTGTCATTGACTTACGGTCTCGCTGCTGACATCGCGATGTGGCATAACAGGTCACTAGAAAAAAGCCTGGCAGGGCCGACACACACCTTCATCCTTCCAAGGTCTATATTGAATACCATTAAACTGAGCAATACCCACACCTCTTAATTACATCTCTATTATGTCCTAAAAAGGGGCGTATCTCTCTTAATGCTTAGCTAAAAAGCCTCAGTCGCTCTATTTTTAAAAAGCAGATTTGTATTGATGTGTAAAGGGAAGCGTTTGCAAACCACGGAGGGTTTGGGAGGGTTACTGCGGTTTAATGGCCTTGACTAGGACATAGTCAGTAGCCATGACTAGTTTTCAATTCTTTTCGACGTCAAGTTATTGAGGCCTGTTCATTGTGTTTTTTTCGGTCTGCTGGAATTGTGACAAAGGGGTTTTCATCAGATGCACAGTAGGAAACATACCTTTGACTAGTTTATCTGTTGTACAGAGACCTCAAGCCTCACTCATTGAGAGTGAGACTCACACATTTGGAGGGCGTGGTGAGCTGTCACTCACAACATACTTAATGTTACTCCTGGTAAGAAGAGCAAGAACTTGAACTCAAAATGCAACTGTTTTCAAAGCTTTACTGTGTATGGAGCGTCTCAAAGAAGCAGTAAGGGCTTCAGAAGGAAAGTGCATCACAACAGAAACACTCTTACAGGCCCCTTTAGTCGACGGGAGGAGCATATCGGTCACATCAGAGTGTTACTAAGCATGGGCGAATTTTGCGAATCTGGCGTTCACGAATTTTGTGAATTTGCGAACTCGCAATCCGCAAAATCCACGAATTCTCACGAATTTGCAGATTTTTTTTTGTGTTCGCAAGGATTTCTGCCAGTTCGCAAGGATTTCTGCCAGTTCGCGAGGGTTTTGTACCAGTTCGCAATTGCGAACTTACATGTCGGCTCGCAACGGTCACGATTATGTTGTTTCTACGTCTGGTTCATCATCACAGGTTTCCAGCACCCTCTGTTTCACCCCTGCCACCCTCTGTTTCACCCATGCCACCCTCTGGTACATCAATGCCACCCTCTGGTTCATCATCACTGTAGATTATGGGGGGGAAAAGCAAGCACACCTGCCTGCTTCAACTGACATGAATTAATTTGGGGTTGATGTATTAATGTGTCACTGTTTTAAAATTCCAGTCTGGCACCTGCTTCCTTATCTGTAATTTGCTTTCTGTTGTAGTGCAATTTTTTTTTCCAGGACCTTTGTGGCCTACTTGTAGCTATTCTATGAGCCTGCTGTGAGAGTCAGAGAAGGGTCATACAATTGTTGCAACTAGCAACTGAACTCTGGAGGGGCCCTTGTCAGGAAGCACTACAGGGAATGGTTACTAATGATGAGTTTGAACTTTTGAACCTGTTGAATGCTTTCACTTTTGCAAAACTCGTTTTTCTGCAAAACAGCATTACAGCAACTGTAATGCCCCAAACAAGCTTATATGAGAAAGTTGATTTCTAATCCAAAAGTTATCCAAAGAAAATCAAAAGGCCTCAAATCCAAAAAAGTGCAGGCAAATGTCAACCTGAGGAGTTATTCTGATAAAAATCATCATTTTCAGAAGGTCTATGCTGCTTGCTAGTAGATTTCTTGTGCAGAATTACGATTTTTGTAATTTCGCGAGTGCGAGATTGTTGCTGCCTACATTGGCACCTACATGTTCGCAATTGCGAACTTACACCGCACGCCGCAAAATTGTATCACCAAGAAAAAAAATTCCCCTGCGTGCGAATTTGCGGATTTTCAGTAAATTCGAGAGCGTTCGCGGATTGCGAATTTACCGAAAATCCGCAAAATCCGCCAGCGGAACGGATTTTCCGCCCATGCTTAAGTGTTACCCCACTACTTCTGGAAGCTGGGATCTAATTGTAATATACGTTTGTAGCCGGGTCTGGAGGCTTAGTGGACTAATGCGTTCACTGTAGGGGCCTTTTTGACCTCATAGTCACAGATTAAAAACCCAGTGGATCCAGTCAGCCTTTCATCCTTCTGAGGTCAATAAAATGAATACCAATGAGCTGGGTAACCATAAAAACATCTGTTATTCAGCGCCAAGATGCCCATGGATGAGCGTGTGTTTACAAATACACGATATGTAATAAGACCTCAGTTTGTCCCATGGCCAGATTAACTAGTATTTCATTCAGTCCTGCTTCAACTCTGTGTTCTAGTTTGCATTTCCCTCCAAAAGTAAATGCCAGATCGTGATTAGTGCTGTCAGTTTTATGGTATTTTTTAGATTTCTGTCTCTATTCATATTTATTTTTTCTAACCCACATGTATGTCTAGCATACTTCCATATTTATTTACCTGACATGTTCACTCGCTCAATGAGTTCTATACATTTTTGTGCAAATAGTCACGAGCAATACAACAACACCTAACCTGAAACCATTAAAACAAGCACAGGAGCATACCTGCAGCTGCTTAAAGGCGCCGTAGGTGATTATTGTCACACTAGGTGTCAACCCCAAGCAGACCTCATCAAACAACACAACAGCTGGTGAGTGTTAGAAATGAAGGGCTGGGTAGAGACCTCTCTTTTCTCTCTAGACTGGGCGGTCCCTATAGGTTCATTAGAGAATCTCCAACCCCTCTCTATATGAGAGGAATCACTGAGAGCATCGAGAGACAGCTAAAGAAAGCATCATTTCTGTTTTTAATGTTTTTGAAAAAGAAATGCTGACAGATTACGGATTGCTTTCTGTCTGAATATATATGTAAAGATCAGTAAATGAGAGAAAACTGGGTGGGGGAGGCGTAATTGTAGAGTACAAACCGAAAGGACAGAAAGCCCTGCCCATGCATGAGAGGCCATTTTAGGATCTCTCTACCTGCTGAGAGTCAGTGCTGTAAATATACCCCCTCAAGCCTTCAGAACAGGAAAGAACTGCCCCCTTTCACTTCAAAGAACACGGGATCACAACTGTTTGAAGATTTATAGTTATATTATGTGTAGGTGCAATGTCTCTGTTATCTGGATTATTACTTTATCATAGCCATCTAGCCTCCTATCAAGGGCATACCGGTCTTCAAACACCTCACCGAGTGGTACACCTAGTCACAGGGCCTTTCAGTGCAGCCCCCGTTACAAGGGCTATATTGCTATCATAACTTTCTATCCACTATGGGTAGAATGTTATTAAATGGGGAGAAATAGAAAGGCACACATTGGAATGCTGGATCAGAAGGTCCATGCCAGCCATTATGGCCTCCTACCTATAGCTAAGCCAACGTATTAACTCCCTACAATAGCCGGTATAGGCCGAGGCAGTAGGGCTTTAAAGCCAATAGAACATGCTGCCCAGAAAGGGCGGAAAGATCTAAAATAGAGAAAAAAACTATAATATAAACATTGGAACGGAACAGAAGGCACATTCCATGCATTATTGTCACTCTATTGTCTTCAATGGAGCTCTCATCATTCTAGTGTTCTAATTACTAACACAGCCCCCCATATTCCCCACCCCATGCTTCTAACCAGAGAGCAGGCCAACGAGGCCCCGCCCTGCAGCTGCGGGCTCTGGAGCCAAGGTTAACCCCCTGGGGCAGAGAATTAATATGGCTCCCTGACTACCACAGGCTGGCATGAGGCAAAGCCCCAGCTTCTGCTGGGAAACATTCCTAAAATAACATCTAATGCTAGCCTAAAAACAGTTCTGACGAGGCGATGCCCATCCCCGGTTCAAAGAGTAGAAGCTATTTTGGTAACTTCATAAAGGGCTGATTAGCCAGCAAGTGTTGACTCATTTCACAACAGTTTGTTTCTGATCCACTCAAAAACAGCTGCGAGCGAAATTAAAGCCAACACTGCAGATTCAGAATACAAAAATCAAATGTTTACTTAGAGGTCACTGATACCATGTTGCAGTGCATTTCGCACGACATGCAGCCATGTTTCAACTATGGCAATTTATGCAGAGGAAGGAGAACCCCACTCATTTTAAGGTCCGGTGACAGATTTAGCTGCACCACCACCATCATATATCAGAAACAAATCAATAAAAAAATTCACAAATATATTCTTACACAGAGGTGCTTTGAGTTAGCCCTCTTCATCCATTGGTCTGTTCAGCAGTCATTCAAATTTTGTTTCCACCCACCACAGCATACAGCATGGGGCAATACGACAATTCTTATACTTTGAGCTGTGGCATTTTATTGATCATGTGAAGTGCACTCCAGCGCCAGGGCTGGCAGGCAAATTCTTTTCTTTGCCAGAGCTTTCTTATTTCTATTTCTATTCCTTTCCTTTATTTTATTTAGTCATCCTCGTGTGTTTTAACTATGTTTTCAGGTTACAGCAATTCAAAACCAATAGTCACGTTATTTTGCACCAATAACAATGATATTTTCCTATAATATGCATTAACACTGAAAATCATTTTTACAAATGTTCTTAGTAAACCTGCCTGTTTAAGCACCTGAACTGTTCAATAAAAATCATATACAGTGGTAATTCTTTTATATTTTTTTTAATTTAAAATTGTATTCCAAGCATGTGACTGCAGCATTTACTCAGTGGAATGGCATGATTTCTTTTTTCTTATGTGCGTCATATTTTTTTTTTTAATTTGGCCATTGCACCGTCTTGTCAAGAGCGGACCTATTGGCTTTGCCAGTGCTTGTACTAAAATTAAGCATGATCCTCTTCCCTCGGCAACCTCTCCAGAGCTTCGATGCATGGCAAATCAACAGACACAAAGAGTAACTGACACAATCCTTGCCTGCTTCCCTCCCATGCATGGGAGCACTCTACTTTATTTACCCGTGTGTACCAGGGCATCGCGGTTGTGCATGCATGCGCTCGCACACACTTCGTCGACAAACAATTGGCTGCCTTTTACGTGTCACCCTCCCAAGAATATAAGAGCAAAACTAATGGGGCAGTGATATCTTGAGGGTCATAGATGATTCCGATAGTTCCAGAGCATGGCTTGGAGCCGTGGCTGGAGATGGTCATGAGCACGCACCATGCTGAGTCACATAGTGAGGACTAAGGGCCTCATGACTAAGGGACACATGTATCAAAGGGTTTTACCCATTCTGTGTCTGTGGGAGTATGTGTTAGTACATATGGGTCCATGAAACTAGGGCTATCCAGTGCATAGGGTGTGGCGTAGAGGGAGCTGGGATAGGCACAATCTCCCCAGGGCTTTTGGGGAGAGCGGGGCAGTCCAATGGAAGCTTCATGGTGGGATTGGCTAGTTAGTCCAGAGACCAGGATCAGGGTGGGTTAAAAGGATGGTGGGGCAGATTGTAGATCTCATGCTCTGATAGGAAAGGAAAAGAATGCAATGCTAGAGGGCGAGCACAGGATAGAAATGAACTTACGGGGGGATAAAGCTGGGCGATTAAATGGACACTATTTAGAACGAGGAAAGATAGGAGTTAAAAAGGTTTGAGGCTGATAGGCTCAGATGGGCGACCCCACGGACCTAAACAACGACTGCCCTATTTCCAATATTCCTACCCTGGTCAAACGTTTGGAAAAATGTGTTCACCACCAACTGACAAAACATATTGATCACTTCAACCTTCTTAACAAACACCAATCCGGCTTCCGAGCAGGTCACAGCACGGAATCAGCCATGACACACATTATTTATGATGCACTACAAATAGTTGATTAGAATGGTACATGCCTACTCATCCTACTAGATCTTTCCTCAGCCTTTGATACGGTCAAACACAAGTACTGGATAGATCTGCTGAACCACAGAATGAGTCTATCAGGGTGAGTGCGTAACTGGTTTACCTCTTTTCTGCAAAACCAGACTCAAAAATTGAAGGTCAACAACACCCTGTCCAAATCCATTCCAGTTACGCTAGGAGTCCCGCAAGGGTCCTCGCTATCCCCGACACTATTTAACTTATTCATGGAACCACTCACCGATCTGCTATAAGCGTCCAACGTGCAATTTCACATGAACGCTGACGATACCCAACTATACCCTAAGATCCACACCCTTGAAGACATTAAATTGCTTAACACTATACTTAAGAGCACCCAAACATGGCTGGCAGAGAACCACCTCAAATTGAACACTCTAAAAACTGAATTCCTCCTAATTGCTCCACCCGCCAAAGTCCCCATAATGCACGACTGGGTCAAACACCTTGCAGTTCTCAACGTTCAACCAACCATTGTGGATTCAGCGAACTCATTTGACTGCAACCTCAATATGCAGAAACACATTAGCAATGCAACTAAGGGAGAAAACTTTCAGATAAATACATTGAGGAAGCTAAAACCCTTCCTGCCCGCCAATGACTTCAAGATGGCGGTTCAAGATCTAGTTTTACCTGGGTTGGACTATGGAAGTGTCTCTCTATGCGGCCACTCCAAAGCTACTACAGCTCCCCTAAGAGCCTCTACTAATGCTGCAGCGAAACTCATCACTGGCTTGAAAAGAAGGTCCCACATCTCCCCTGACCAAAAATCTTTAAACTGGCTACCATTTGAAGCCAGAATTCACCTGAAAATAGCGTGCATGACGTATAAGATCATACATCACAATGCACCCAGCTATCTCACACAGAAACTGACAATATCTGGTGGGATAAGATCCACAGGAAGTGCGGAAAACCTACTGCTGAAGCCACAAAGATTCAACAAGAAAAAAACATATAAACGATCCTTCTCAGGAATGGCGCCTAGGATATGGAATGCCCTACCCCCAGAAAAAAGACTGAACTCCTCCACTGCATCTTTCAAAAAGGAAGTAAAAGACATTCTTATGGCAAAATTCACTTGTACACAGACTTAGGAATTTGTGAGAACATTTGTACCCGATATCCAACTAGTCAACCCTATCATCCTTTTTGCCTTAGTCATGACTCATCAGGACTCTCCTGTTCTGCACCTTATTGTTTTGCTTTATGTTTGCTCAAGATGTTATGTATATTTGACTTACTTGTTTTTAATATAATATATAATTAACCTCACTTACTGTAAAGCGCTCTGATACCCACAAGGGTCTTGTCCGCGCTCTACAAAACTTTCAAAATAAATAAAATGGTTGAGGGTTTGCTTGTTTCTTCACATTAATGAGGTGGGATGCTAAGTTGGGTATCTATGCCGTACAGACCTGTCACAGTAAATTATCTTTGCACACATTAAGGGCCTGATTCACAATGGTAAACGTACACTTCTGTGTAAGTTAATGACTCTTTGGAATTCACAAAGGGATCTACATGTATTATCTTTACGAGTGCGAAGTCTCAGCACATAAAAAGATAGGACAGTCCCATCTTTTATATATGGAGAATCCACAATTATGAACATACTGGTAAATCTCTTTGTAAATACCAAAGAATCAAACTTACACAAAAGTGTAGGTTTATCTTGGTGAATCAGGCCTTGAGGCCTCAATTAAAGATCCCAGGTTATTGATGCAATATTTATCACACCTAATAAATACCAATACCCTGGGAATTATTATTTATTGGGTTAGATAAATACCACCAATTGTGAAAATTAGACATGACATTCAGATTTCGGTGTTTTCTAAACAAAAAATCCAGATGTCCCAGTTCTTAAACTTTTTTCAACCAGTATATTTTATCATGTTTTACCTGCCAAAATGTATCAGGGTAAAAACAAGCAAACTCCTAATTCCAGTGCCCAAGGAAGCATGGGTGTGAACTGGGATATGAATTTATTGAGGAACTCATACTCTAGGCTGTGAATGTGTGTGTCGTGATTGCACTCGCCCTGTCCAGTTGTTGTTTGCTGTTCGTCCTCTCTCTCACTCTTGGAGAACTCCACCGGTGTTGCTCCGTCAAAAATATCTGGCGGGTGGTCATGCTCTGGTTGTTTGGTCTCCCAGAGCAGCTATTGACGCAATGCCTGTCTGAGCAGCAACTGCAAAAGGTTGGGTTTGGAGTAACATCCTGAAGTTGGACTCTAAATCCCATAGAATACTCTGTGCAGTAATGATTTTATTTGTTCAGTAGTTGCAATACCAGGCAACGATTTAGAGGTCATGTGCAAAAAAAATGTCAAAACAGGCGGCACATCAGTTGTAAATACCATACCTGCTGTGTTTGTGCTTCAATACCACCAGCCTTGACCTGGTGATAATTTAGTGATACCATTGGACCTGGCCCTTTCTGCAGGGTCATCCCCTGACTTTTGCCTTTACCCTCTACCTTTTTGCTGAATTCGTTTTTCTTGGCCTTAGGATTCTGTGAACTTTACCACTGCTTACCAGTGCTAAAGTGCTTGGGTTATCTCCTTAAAACATGTTAGAATTGGCTTATGCCCAATTAACTTATTTAATGTACTTATAAGTCCCTGGCAAAGTGAAACTATATGTACCCAGGGCCTGTAAATTAAATGTTTTTAGTCGGCCTGCAGCACTGATTGTTCCATCCACTTAAGTATGTATTAGGCCTGTCATTGCAGAGCATGTGTGTGCGGTTTTAAACCTTTTGCCAGGCCTAACTCTTCCTTTTGAATACATATAAGTCACCCTATGGGTAGACCCAGGGTAGCCCAGAGGGCAGTGAGCAATGTATTTAAAAAGTAGGACATGTACTTATAAGATTTACATGTCCTGGTATCGTGCTTCTCATGCCACTGGGACCGATTTATATGTTGGCGGTAAGCATACTCCTTCACAGCAGGGATGGAGTATGCTTACCACCAACATAATGGTTCACCTGCTGAATTTAGAAGTGGGCGGACTATAGTTTGGCTACTGTCAACAAATCAAAATCCCCTTGGGCATATAGGTTTGCGTAAACATACCCATACAAATTACACTCCACACATCACTAGGTATACATGCAGCAATTATGAAATGGCCATATAACGAGATAAAATACAAATAATATATGTCACAAAATTTATTGTAAAAAGCAGAAATTAAAACTGACCAATATGGTCCAAATCACGTAAATACATTTCATAAAAAGTCAAAAACACAAATTAATCATAAAAACAAGTTGTAACGGGACAGAAATATAAGGAAAAGTATAGTTCCTATTAGTAAAATGAAAGAAGGAAAACCACAGAGATTGATGAACACAGTCAAGTTTGTCATCAATGAGCTGTTATCTCTATAGATGTAACGTGTTTTTCCTTTAAGTATCTCGACGCGTTTCGATGAGCCACATAAATATCATCACCTTCTTCAGGAAAACATTACCATCCCGTTAAAATCCTAAAATTCCGGATCACGATAGAGTATAAGAGTCCCTATGTAATCTTGAATCTAGTCTTCTGGTAGATATAGTGAGATCTCTGTCTGTAAACAGGAACCACTTGCTTCGGTTGTATATTAATTAGGATACTTCATGTCGATTCTGTATAGCGGGACGAAGAATACGTCTTCCGACGTTGCAGTTTACAAATCGCCTTATCACAAGCGTCACTGTACAGGGACCTCAGAGTCTCATTATGCTGATAGTCAGACGAAATAGGACGTGTATTGTTTCTGCACGGCGATACGGGAAACTAGTCTCCCGATGTTGCAGTATCGGATTCACTTTATCACAGCAGTCACTAAAAAAGGACCTTAAAGTCTCATTTATAAGTTCTCGAGGCGGTAAAAGATATGTTAACCCTCCTAGTGGGCCAGACCAAATAGCTCCGCAGGCTAGCGTAGTTAAGCTGAGCACATGTCCGTAACTCTAAGCTTCCAGCCGCAACTTAGTCCCAACGCCTCATTCAACGGAAGAGGAGTGTAATTTGTATGGGTATGTTTACTCAAACCAATATGCCCAAGGGGATTTTGATTTGTTGACATTTGTCTCTTGGTACCCACTCCCTTTGGTGTTTTTGGGTCCCTCTCTTTTATTAGAGCTATAGTTTGGCTACGCCAGCATGGCAAAGACTACACCGTTTCTGCCATGGCCAAACTTACCCAACAGCCCAATGAAATAAGGAATGTCGGAGAATTGGCTACATGTCCATCCACCCAATTTGGATGGGCCAGGAAAAGCCTGGCGGGAAGGGACAGTAAAAAACAAAGAAATGCCCCTTCGCCACAGGAGATGAAACCCATGGCGAGGGGGCATTGTTCTTTTTTATTTTCAAAAACAAAATCCCCCTTTGAGGTTTTGCTTTTTAAAAGAAAAACCTTGGGAAACTTTGATGTATGGCTCTGTCATGTTTGACGGAGTTGTATGGTAAAGTTCCAATGCATTTACAGGAACCACTGTGACGTTTCCTATGAATGCTCAAAATGCCCGTTGGGCTGAAGGACATTTCATAATTTGGCAGCCAGGAGTAAATTACTCTGTTGCCCTGGCGGAAGACGGCCCGACACCAAATTATAATTTGGGCCCTTCGTTTTTTACCCTCGTGATGAACATAGAGTTACCCAATAACTGCGTGTAACATGGACACACTGCATCCAGGCCGTTAGTTAAGAAATAAGTGCATTGTTATCAATGTGGTTCTTTTCAACAGGCCTGATTAGAAGCAGGACTGGAAAAATTATTTATAAAAGGAAAGCCAAGGACTGGAAAAGGAATCCTGGTGAACCTGGGTGAATCGACCCAACCAACTCGGCATTCCTGGGGGTAGAACGCTGCCCCTTTAAATCCAGTAGCGCCTTGTAAGTTTAAACAAGCATTGGCAATGGCATTCGGCCTCAAGATGACAATGTTTTTTGCTTACTCCTTTTGCCTTTCTAGATAAGCAGCATTGAGAAAAGAGAGTGCGGAAAGTTGAAGACATCCTCATGCACACCCATGGAGTGCTACATCACAAATGGTGTTGAAAAAAGAAAGAAAAACTAGTTCCATGCAGGGGAGGTATAAAACTAATCCAATCAAAAGGGAAGTTAAAAAAGAAATTGTTCAGGGGTGGAACAAACACAATAGGGAGAAAAGCCATTCAGTCAAGAGCAAGGAACTGCGATAGACAAGGAAGACATCCAATCTTGAGCAAGATTGACCTAAAGAGCACAGTACAGCTTTATATGCCATTCTGGCTGAAACAGCAGAAACTAACTGTAGTGAGAACAAAAGAAGAGATTAAGAAGTAGCTATTGCAGACAGATACCCACGAGCTCATATGTATTGTATTGTATTGTAATTGCACTTATATAGCGCTTTCTACCCCTGATGAGGTATCAAAATGCTTTTCTGGCAAATAGCACGCTACTCCGGAACCAATAAAGGATTAGTGATGAATTAGTATAGTGAAATAAGAAATTAATTTGAGCAGTGGCTATGTTAATCTGTTATTTGGATTGAGAAGGATAGTAGAGGGATAGAAGAGGCAAAAGGTTTGCATTGATGTAGCACTTGCTACCCCTGATGAGGTGTTGAAGCACTTTCAGGTGAGTAGCACGCTACTCCGGAACTAAAAAAGGATTAGTGGTGAATTAGTCTGGGGAAATATTAAATGTGAACTGGACTAGAACGAGACTCAGTTGTGCTCTGGCCCTCTGCAGACGTAGCCCGTTTCACAATCACTACATTTTTAAAGTTTGAATGCATAGGTGTTTCTTTAAGTAGTTCTAAAAACACGTACCTGTAATAATCGTCGCTTTCTACACAGATGGCGCACTTTCCTCCGGCAGACCCACCACCTCAGAAGCACCTCTGGAATAAGGATCAAGACAGAAAACACGTTATTCAAAGGGGATTTTTTCAATCCTGACTCCGTCTTATACAACTTTCTAGGGATGCTCAGCATAGGACCAGGAGAGCGAGGCGCATGCTATATTATATTGATAATAACCTATGTATACATTCTTCCTTCTTTGTTTATACAGCTCGACTCGACCCAAGGTATCAAGCGCTGTATACGAGCATTAGTTGCACTACAGACCAACACATTAATTGCGTTAGGTACAGCAGGGCTTTAAGTGGGATGAAAAAAATGGGGGGGGGGTAGTCACTCAAAGGGGCGTGGCCAATGTAATTAAGGGTGTGGCTTAGAAACACCAAAGCCAAAAATCTGTGCTTAGCATAGTGTGCCGCCCGACTCGTATTTTGCTATTTCTGTCATTGCATCCAGATATATGATACAACAAGTAATATCATACCTTCAACACGTCAGAACAATGGTTGTTAGTTGTATACGACAAATAAGCAGCAACTATGACTTGTATAGAGTATTGAAAAAGCTTCCACTTAAAGTCCTGGTGACACCACGACGATTTTGCCGCTGCTGAGTTTCAAGAAGGGAAATCCTGAGAGAAAATGACTCTCTTTAAACCATTTCCCTTCCCCTACTACGTTCACCTGGCATGACATCATGTCGTAACTTCTCCACTAGTGAGAAGTGAGCACGCGCACATGGATGTGCCTGCTGTCACTGTAGTCTGGGAAAAAACAGACCAACTCTGTTTGCCTGATAGAGACCCGTTTCGAGGCCTCCTTTTAAAAACTGCCAGTGAGTCCTGGCCCACGTAAAGCCCAGAGGTACGGGAAGATTAAGTTATTTGCCCAGATTCACAGGATGTTGAGCGTCCCTGCCGAGATTCGAACCCAGTTCCCCAACTTCGAGGTCGACCGCTCTAGCCGTTAGGCCACCTTTTATAGTCCTTGCACATAAAGTTATCATATTTGATTCTCCGACTATTACACATACATGTATCTTGTGGTTGTTGTACATACATTTATCTTACTTGAATAGCCGAAAAATCTGGCATGGACTGGATCTACGACTGACATCAAAAGGTAACAGGTTCGAGACTTAACATGCTTGGCGTGATGGCCCATCTTGCCCAGATGGACTCTGTGCCAGTGGCCACTCACCACTCATACGGACTTTTCCTCTCTCACTTTCCTTTGTAATGTCATTACTTACCAACAGTGCTGAACTGTAAGCTCGTCCCGTTGCCTGAACTGACGCGGGATCGACACGTCTAGGTCCTGCTGGGCCGCCTCCCCGGGTGAGACCTCGGATGCTGGCTGCTTGGCCGCCTCCCTGGGTGAGACCTCGGATGCTGGCTGCTTGGCCCCTCTCTAGGTGAGACCTCGGATGCCGACTGCTTGGCCGCCTCCCTGGGTGAGACCTCGGATGCTGGCTCCTTGGCCCCTCCCTGGGTGAGACCTCGGATGCTGGCTCCTTGGCCCCTCTCTGGGTGAGACCTCGGATGCTGGCTGCTTGGCCGCCTCCCTGGGTGAGACCTCGGATGCTGGCTGATACTGGCTGCTTGGCCGCCTCCCTGGGTGAGACCTCGGATGCTGGCTGATGCTGGCTGCTTGGCCGCCTCCCTGGGTGAGACCTCGGATGCTGGATGCTTGGCTCCCTGTTGCTATGCACTGCACCGAGGGCGTTCGGAACAGAATACCTGCACTTATGAAGCAACCTGGGCCGCGAGCACACACAGTGGATGTCTGCCGGTGACGTCACAACGGAGGGATGAGTGACGTCTCACTGACCCAAGGCTTCCCATTGGGCCGAGGCCTCGTTTAAGAAAACCATCTGACTGCTTGTTGATGGAGCGCACACTGCTGCTGGGTGGTTGGTAAAGTCACGAAGACTCCTGTCTGGGGGCAGCAATATGTCAAAATATTTGCGGACAAATTAAGTCAAATGATTCAGCCGAAAGAACAGTGATAAAGTCCAAATAAGTGAAAATCTGCAGAAACATTTTTTACTGCCTCTGCTCAAAGGATGTACAATTGAGTTGCAGAGAAAAATGTGTTACTTGGGCAGCGCCAATTATAAAAAGTAAAGTACATCAATCAGATTTTACTGCATTTATTTTGAACTATAGAAAATATGCTAATTAAAATATGTGGGGTCTTTGTGTCACGAAGCTGACGCCTGATGGAAAATCGTTGTCTGTGACGTGGCCAGTGGCCCCGGTTTTCACGGTCTTATTCTGCCTGAGGTATGGTATGGGCGACCTCTTCCAATAGCCATTTTACTGCCGACACTAGGGAGCGCCTAAAAGAAGGTGCCTCGCAGGAAAGGCATGGAATGGAGGAAAAAACAAAAGGCAAAACAACCTCAGAAAGGACAAAGAAGCCCTGGGCTGGAATGCTGACCGATGCTGAGCAGGGCACGACTTCGGAGACACAGCTGGAGAAGAAGCGATCCTTCCAGAAGAATTCTATGAAGGAACCAGGATAGAACTGGAGGAGCAGCACACCCAAGAAGGAAGAGGGATGAAAACTGGCAAAACACTGGGAAATAACTGACATTCAATCAGGAGCGCTGGAACAAGACAAGACTGTACAAAGCGCGGCAACTCAAGGAATTAACTCTTTTCCCTTCTTTTATAGGCCAATGGAAGAGGAAATATCTAGGAGTCCATATTGAATTGGGAAAAAGATTTAAGACTTCAATCCTGTGGCGTCCATCTTGGATTGGTTAAAATATTATTCCTTTGAAATCCTGCCAAGGAATTCTGGAAGAGAGAAAGGACTGGATTAACAGAGACACTAATGGCGTCTCCTGATAGAGATTCCCCAGGGCGAGGAAAAGTATTGTCGGGAAACAATACCCGCTGGCTGGTCGCCTCATGTTAAGTTTAGATTGAGAGCGCAGCGGTCTGCCAGCACTCTCACAGGTCTCCCAGCACTATTCTGGTTAGGCATAGCCTTGGGCAGGATGCCTGCAGCAGTGCAACACTCTGCCCCATTCCGCAAAGCCATTCAGCTACAAGTTTTGGGTACTCATCTCTGGGCATCCATCTCACTCAAATATATCTTCCCACACCCCTGTCTGCAGTGTTTTTGTATCCTTCTACCAGGGTTCTTCATCCTCAAAAGCACCCGATTCCTGTTGTTTCATAAAGGTTCAAGTCTAGCGTGATGGGCGTCACTCAAACCGAGTGCGAGGAATCCCAATGAGCTGGATTCTTCAACTTTCTCTTGGTTGGTTACCACAACACGTTGATGCATGAAATCGGCTCATGGTAATGCTGCTAAGATAGAGCTTTTGCTGATTGGATCTAGGGTGCATGTCAAAAAACTGAGCAAAGTTCCTGAGATCTGGCCTTTGGGGGGATGCAATATCACAGTCTCCGATAAGTCATACCTATCAGCAAACACATACATGCTGCTTTCATGTATGTATGCATGAGGTATTTGTTTAGTGTGAACCTAGCTGAAAAGCAGCAGAGCACTGTGTAGGGTCACTGGCAAAGATTAAGGTGATGAGTGATTAGAGGGTTAGCTGGGTTCTGAGAGTGTAGGTGCACTGTTGCTTTGCTGTGATGTAGTGTTCTTTAAACAGGTGTGTCTTCAGCTGTTTCCTAAATTCGAGCAGCATTGGAGCAGCCATGATGGATACAGGGGATATTGTTGCAGATCCTGGGTGCATTGATGGAAAAGGCCTGCTGCCTTGTTTTTCCTCCTTTGCACTTCTTCGTCTCGGATCGTCCTGGCTCAGAAGCCAACTTCACGTAAAAAGCGGAAGATCAGTGCTTGAAATGGAAAAATAGAAGTGCAGGTAACCCATACCATTCTTGCTTTCTTCTGAGTAAAGTGCCTGTACTATCCAATTAAATGTAATGCACCGCTCAAGTAAACAAGTGCAGGTACTCAGTACCAAACAGTACTGGGGAAGGCCACAGTCTAACTAACCTACAGGAAAGCGGTAAGCCCACAGACACACACACACAGCTTGCTCTGGACCACACAGGACTCTCGTGGTCAGGCAGGCTCACAAGTTGGCCGGGAACAGGACTTCTACTAAAGCAGCAGGGGGCAGGAAGAATAAAATGACAAACATTTGATGCAGGTAATGAGGGTGCCCGCCATGTAGAGTCTCTACTCACTTGTTATGTTATGTTATGTTATTTTTACTTATACCGCGCACAGCTGCCCCAGCAAAGGGGCGTCCTGGCACTTCACCTGATTTAAGGTCTAGCTTAACAGTGCATCTATCTGCGAGACCTACTTTTACCAAATCTTTAGGATACTCGTAGACATAGATGAGGGCATGTACAGTTCCAACAAGCAGGGTCTAGAGCTTTCTCTTCATGGGTGGCAGCAACACATTCATGGATACAAGAACGCCAGCTTATGTTGATGACACTAAGATGAAGGTTATGCTGGTTGGCTACAGGGTTTGTGTGTGAGTTATAAAGGGGTTGGCCCTTGGAACTCATGGACCTGGGTCAGTAAGTCATTACAAAAAAGGGAGTGGTACGAGTTGTAGATCAATTACTTTACAGGTTATTCTATATTACTCCATAAAGATAAACACCACATATACATTTCACTAAATATAACTGAACAAATTGAAAGATGAAATATTCAATATTCAAATTCAAATTGCATTTATTCTTGCAATCGTTTACTTCTGTAAATTTTTCAACATGGAATGTCTCATAAATCAACAACATTCGTTCAATGTATTGTGAAGTCATTACATTAAAACTGCTCTCAGTGAGAAAGGGGAGGGAAGTGCAGAAGTTGTGAGGGACTGGGTAAAGGTGGTGAGACATTTAGAACATCACATTAAAATCGAATACGCCTTTACAATCAAGGTAGTATAAATGTTCCCAAATCACATCACACATAGGTTAGGTATGTTCATTTCTTTAAGTCCTATGGTGTGTTAGGTTGGCGTAGTCTACGTTTAGACCCCCATGTACGCTTAAGGGTTATTCTTGCCTCATGTTGGGGTCTTCGTCAGGACAATGGATAGAGAGCATCAAAGTAACGGTCAACGTCTGTGCTGTCGTTTCTTGGGCCTGGGCGTGCTCCTTAGAATTTTGGACAGTGCTCCTCAGGGGTGAATAATGGTTGACTTGTCACGTATGGTTTCCGTGGACACTCTTTGAGTTCAGTGCACACCAAGCACCGTTCTTGTCGGCGTGAAGCAGCAGCCGTCAGCACACGTCGCTCCCCGAGGGAGCGACGTGTGCTGACAGCTCCCTGACGAGCACTGTCCAAAATTCTAAGGAGCACGCCCAGGCCCAGGGGGATCCACCTGCAGGACTACACATATACCATTATCCACAAAAACTCAGCGGACTACATATCACGACATCCCCAAGCAGTAACGCAAGTGTGGCCTTCAGTAGCAGAAGAATATCTCCATTTCGTCATCGACCAAGCATGTCCGCCTGCCATCCTATCAGAGGCCATCATAGAAGCATCTGCAAAAGATTCCACGTTTAGGAACATTATGCGCCGTGTCCGCACCAATTCACGGAGACACTTGGAAGAACCTAATACAAATGACGCCATCAACACACTCCTGGCATTCAAACATGTCAAATATGACCTCTGCATCAGCACCAATGGTCTGTTACTAAGAGACAGGAGAATCGTAATTCCCCACCAGTTGAGGCTAGGCACCGTCAACCTGGCACATGAAGAACAAAGAGGAGTGGTAGCCACGAAGAAGGCGCTGCGTAAACGTGTCTGGTTTCGTTCGCTTGACCAGATGGTAGAAACCACATTACAAGACTGCCCGCACTGCCAACTGGTGGGGCGAGAAGAACCACAGGCCTCTCTCCAGATGTCGGACCTCCCAGATAGCGTATGGCAACACGTGGCAGTTGATTTCTTTGGCCCGCTGAAATCAGGGAAGTACATCATTGTCATCATGGCTGAGTTCTCTCGATTCCCCATTGCTCACCAAATCTCGTCCACCAAAGCTGCTGCTGTCATACCAGTCATGAACTAGCTCATCTGGACATTCAGACAGCCCTAAACGCAGTTTTATGGGCATTTAGGACCACGCCACACAGTACTACTAACCAATGTCCTACCACCCTAATGCTGGAGCGAATCCCACACACTCGGATACCAGCCGCAGATGCTATCACACAATCCAGATTCACAAATTGGGACCATGAGACACTGGTAGAACTTGATCGAACCAAGAAGGCGAAAATGAAGGAATATGCGGATCAACGTTGTAGGAGAGTAGGGTCTGCAATCCTATGATCACCCAGATTTTTTGCTTTTGTTTCACTGGTTTACGACTTTCTCTGGCTGTGGGCCTGCCAATCAGACCCACAGCCTGGCTGTTCTCTTTCTAAATTACGACATGTACCCTAGGTGCATTTACCAATTGGTGCTGGGCCACCTTCTCAGACCCTGTAACTCAGGGCATAGGTGTACCCAGGGCTGCCAGGGGCTGCAGCATGTATTATGCCACCCCTGGCTGGCCTCTTAAATTTGACACAACTGGCTGCATGACAGCTGGGGCGAAGTCGTGTAACCACGCTTTGCTGTAGGTGTAGTATACCTATACCTAACCCTAAAATGGACACACAGATTCCTATCAGTCACTCCTATGGCAGGCCTTGACAATCCTGAAGGCAGAGTGCTTGGAATCGGGTGAGATGGTGCTCTGGCATGAGCTGAGCCTGTCTGCAGCTTGCGGAACCAAGTCCTAATAGCTGTTCCATGATATCGCATACCATATACTCTTAAGTGCATTATAATCCTCGCGGTTAAATGCTAACTTTGGTATTGCTTTATCAAAACATGTCGAGTAAGGTGTCATACGAATTGGAATACTAACCCCTCGCCAATTCTGTCGACGGGGTTAGCATTCCACCCTTCTAGAGGGACACGACATGTATGTAACTGTGAACCCCGGTTAAAGTTAACTGAAGCCTCAGCTCCACAAAATGGATGCTGCCACCACAGACACGAGTCTGACCCCCTGCAGCTGGGAGTCCTTCCAGCGAGGGGAGCCTGGACAAAGGGTTTCCTGTCAGGGGCGGTGCTAGCACCGTCCCAGACATGGTTTTGTGTATCCTGGGTAGGCAGGGCTTTACAGGAAGGTGACTGCTGAGTGGCACCCCGGTGCTCACTACGCATAGGCCGGTCTGAACCAGTTCCAGGGGCACACCAGCCCCTGGCCTGGGGAAGTCCGGCATGGCAGAGGGGTGTAACCACCCCCCTCCTAGTCCCACCCATAGGCAGGACCTAGTCACCGGGTCAGCCCCCTTTTTTAGTATAAAGATGGGAGCGGGCCCCCTGTTCAAATTAGATCATCTTTGGAATCAAGACACGACTTTCTTCGAAAGGACTTCACGATTTCTTCTTCAAGATTCTCCCTTGTGGCTAAGGAGTAGTCACCCTGCATCAAGCGGGCACCATCCTAAAGAACACTGCGGTCTGCTGCCAGTCCTTCATCACGAATCCGACGACCCAGCTCGACGAGACCCGGCTTCCCTGGCACCTCTGACCTCTACTCACCTCTACAGCCAAGCTGAGAACCGTGAGTGCGACGAGACCTCGAGGGACCGACGATCGCCAAGACTGCACGACATCTTTACTGCAAGCCCACCGTGTCCTCCACGGGTGAGTGCTTTGGGGTCCGAGAAGCCCCGACGCTGCGCAGCTCCAGCACCCAAGATCAGCCTCCCAGCATCTCCACGATCTGCGTGGGGCCCTTCTGCTGTTTGCTGTGCACCGCGTTGTTTGGCTACTAGCCGGCTGGCTTGTGGCCTCCTGAACGACGCCCGACGACATCACTGCTGCTGGTCTGGTTGCTCCAGACTGGCCCTTGCTTCCTTCTTGAAGAGAGGCACCCCGGACCCTCCTGGTCCACTCCAGACGCCATTTTAGGTCCACCGCGTGGGCTTGAATTTGCCAAGGCTTTGTTGCCCAATCCTGGGTCCAGCGACGCCGACAGCTTCTATCTTCGTGGGACAGTTCGATCCTCCTTCCTGGTCGCCGACAACGCCTCCTGGTCCGTGTGATCTCTGAGCACAGCGTCACCCACACGCCTTGTCGAGGTGGCTACCATCCGGTGCCCTCCTGGTGCCCACTGACTACTGGCTAGTAGTCTCGAACTTGGTCCCCTCTGCTTTCAGGTGTCATCTTCCATCGATCCAGGCTTGGATCCACCGAACTTTCTTCACTGGTCGCCTGCCAGCAACTTCTTTCTTCCAGGCTCCTGGTCCGTCAACGAGGATTCCCGACGTCTTTTGAGTCCTATGCAGCTGCAGCCCCTGGGCTAGGTAACTTCGGCATTTCGGTGCCCCAGCATAGCCTCACTATCCAAGGGTCAGAATCTACTTTCATTTTCTCCCTACCAGGTCGGGTTCGCCCGAGAACACTAACTTTGCAAATTCTAGCTACCATAGACTTTGTCCCGCATCTCGCGTGAGAGTGCACACACTGCACCGAGTCCCCTGGGTCTCCTAGAAGTAATCTAACGATTCTATAGTCAAGTCCTAGCGATTCCAAAGCCTATTAGTACTGTACTTACCTGCTAGTAATTTCGCATTCCACTTTTCAAGTATATGGTTTTCCGTGCCCCTCGGGCATTTGTATATACTGTGCTAACTTAAGTATTTTTGTAAGAGATTTGGTTTGTGCTTAGTACCCTGTCCTCATAAAGAGTACAGGGCTGTTGTGATCTTTAATAAATAACTGTTTATTTTCATAACACTTGTGTGGTGTCCTTTCACTTGGTGTTCAAGGGGTATATGTGGTATAACAGCTGGCTTAACACGCCCTCTCGAGTCTTTAGCCTTAGACTGCTCGTATCCACGCTACTAGGATAGCTGGTCTATAAGGTTGACTTACAACCAATCATCAATAAGGGTTGCTGGACTGATACATAGTGTTCACTAGAATAGTGAGCACTGCATATCAGGCCACCTTCTCACATTGGTGAGCAGCGGTTGGGATTTGAGCTTGCTGTTGTTTTACCACACGTATCCTAAGAATATCTTGTTGAAAGATCACATAAGTACTGTTAGTACATATAACTAAGCTTAGAATACTCTGAGTTCTACTGAACCAGCTGTTGCAGCTCCTCAAGGCCTAGCACACCTTGGCTGCAACTCTTAGCAAGGGATCAGTAGGTAAACACATAGTGTAGGTAGGTGCATCACTTACACCACACTAGAAACAGTATGTCGGACAAAGGAGGAAACTCTGAGTCTCCCCTTGTGTCAGCTGACCCTCCACAGGTCATCCCTTCAAGATATACTGTGCTGAGCTTCAAGGAGTTAAGACAGGTGTGTCACTCCAGGAAGATCAAGCAGGGGTCTAACCCAACAACTTCCTTTCTGATTGGTCTCTTGGAGACTTATGATGCCAGAAAAGCTGAGACCCTTCTTAGCTCTTCTAATCCAGAAGGAGGCATGCCTCCCCTTGAGGGAACCAGAGGTGACCCTGACCTCATCCACCTCTCAACCGAGAATGAAGATGTAGAGGATGATGAGGATGAGGAGCCCTCTGGGGATGAGGCAGATAAGGGACAGGTAGAAGTCGGTAGACTAAGCAGGTCCAACTTAAGCAAACATGACAGTGGTACTGGGGGACCCCTGGGGCCACTATCAGGTCAGCTTAACATTGGGAATGGACGAGCCAGATCTCTGTCAAGAGGCTCTGGCAGATCCCTTCAAACCAATGGCTCTCACAACTCTTCTCAAAGAGGGATGACATCCCCTCAGAGGAGAGTGTATGAAGCTAAAGAAAGGGCAGCCAATCTGAGGATTGAAAGGGAAGAACTTGCCCTGGCCAAAGAAAGGCTTGCCTTTGCTAGAGAGCAACAGTTAAGTGGGGTAGTCCCCACTGGTGGCAGCATTGTACCTAGCAATAGGGAAAAGAGTTTTGATACAAAACACCTTGGGAAGATATTGCCCCCCTTTAAACAAGGGGATGACATCCACAAATGGATTACTGCTTTGGAGAGGGCCTGCACTGTGCAAGGTGTTCCCCAGAGTCAGTGGGCAGCTATCTTGTGGCTCTCCTTTGAAGGTAAAGGAAGAGACAAGCTCCTCACCACAAGGGTAGAGGAGGCTAACAATTACCAAGTCTTGAAGAATACACTGGTTGAAGGGTTTGGCCTAACCACTGAGCAGTACAGGGTGCTGTTCAGGGATACCCAGAAAACTCAGTCTCAAGATTGGTCTGACTTTGTAGATTGTGCCACTAAGGCTTTTGAGGGCTGGTTGCTGGGCAGTAAGGTTACTGATTATAAAGGATTGTATAATTTGATGATGAGAGAACAGATTTTAAACAATTGTCAGAACCAGTTGTTGCATCAGCATCTTGTTTACTCAGATCTGACCTCTCCCCAAGAATTGGGAAAGAAGGCAGACAGATGGGTTAGAACAAGAGTTAAACAGAACCAGGGCCAGAATCAAGGTGGTCAGAAGAAAGCAGACCAGAAGGGTAAAGATTCTAAGGGGGAACAAAATGACCAGAAGTCTTCGACAGGTCCCCAACAACCCAAAGAGGGTGGGGGTCAGGCTCCCCAAAAGAAGAAAGAAGGCCAATCTAAAAGGTGGTGCCAATACTGCAAAAGTAAAACTCACTGGTTTAGTGAGTGCACCAAGAAAGGAGGAGGGCAGACTCCTGCCACTGCAGCCCCTAAGGCACCTGTGCCCCCTAGTACAGCCAGCAGTGGTAGTGCACCTCCCAAGGGTTTAGTAGGGTTAACCCTGGGTTCTGAGGGGTGTGACAACTTAGTTAGTACACTCACTCAGGCTGTCCTTGTCAGTACAGGGGATATGGATATGTCCCCTGACATAAGTCCCAATACTTTGGGCAAATACAGACAGACACCTTTCATAAATGGAAAAATGGCTCAGGCCTATAGGGACACTTGTGCCAGTGTCACCATGGTGACACCTAACTTTGTGGACCCTGGACAGATCATGCCAGGTACAGATTTCCTGGTGACCAATGCAAGCAATGTCACTACCAGTCACAGTATGGCAATTGTAGCTTTCTCCTGGGGAGGGGTAACTGGCCAAAAGAAGGTTGTAATTAGTTCAGACCTCCCAGTGGATTGTTTGTTGGGCAATGATTTGGAGTCATCACAATGGTCAGAAGTGGAGCAGAGGACTCACATGGAAATGTTAGGCTTGCCAGCACATGTGTTTGCTGTGACCAGGTCACAGGTCAGGAAATGCCCCACTGAACAGGTGCTGGATCCTGGAACAATGGACCAGACACCTTCCAAGAAAAAGAGCAGCAGGGTTAAGGCTGTGCCTTCCCCCTTGCCCCAGGTTGAGGATCAAGTCTCAGAGGAGGCTGACCTACAGGAATTGAGGGAAACTGAGCCCAGAGAGTTTGAACTTGATCAAGTTGAATTCTTGGGTTCAGGGGGACCCTCAAGGGAAGACCTGGGGAAGGACCAGTTAAGCTGCCCTTCTCTTGAACCCCTCAGACAGCAGGCTGCTGCTGAGGCTGCTGGGAACGCCACAGGTACCCACAAGGTATACTGGGAAGATGGACTCCTGTACACTGAGTCAAGAGACCCCAAGCCTGGCATGACCAGGAGGCTGGTTGTACCCTTGTCTCAGAGAGGTTTCCTACTTACCTTGGCCCATGAGATTCCCTTAGCAGGTCACTTAGGCCAGACAAAGACTTGGGACAGGCTTGTCTCACACTTTCACTGGCCTCACATGAATGAGGATACCAAGGAGTTTTGTCGCTCCTGTGTCACTTGCCAAGCCAGTGGTAAGTCAGGTGGCACAACAAAGGCCCCCCTTATACCAATGCCTGTGGTGGGGGTGCCCTTTGAAAGAGTGGGGATTGACATTGTTGGTCCAATGGAACCCCAGACAGCATCAGGGCACAAGTTTATACTGGTGGTAGTGGATCATGCCACCAGGTATCCTGAAGCTATTCCACTTAGGACCACCACAGCACCTGTGGTGGCAAGGGCCCTAGTTGGAGTGTTCTCCAGAGTGGGCTTCCCTAAGGAGGTTGTCTCTGACAGAGGTGCAAACTTCATGTCAAGCTACTTAACTGCTATGTGGAAGGAATGTGGTGTCAATTACAAATTCACTACACCCTATCATCCACAATGCAATGGGCTTGTTGAAAGGTTCAACAGGACCCTAAAAGGGATGATTCATGGACTACCTGAAAAGCTCAGGCGTAGATGGGATGTCCTGATTCCCTGCCTTCTGTTTGCTTACAGAGAGGTCCCACAAAAGGGGGTTGGCTACAGCCCTTTTGAACTTTTGTATGGGCATCCTGTGTGAGGCCCCCTGTGTTTGGTGAAGGAAGGATGGGAGAGACCTCTCAAAAAGCCTGCAACCAGCATAGTGGACTATGTACTTGATCTCCGCTCCAGGATGGCTGAGTATATGGAGAAGGCATCAGAAAACCTTAAGACCAGTCAAGAACTTCAAAAAACTTGGCATTACCAAAAGGCTGTCCTGACTGTTTATCAGCCTGGACAGAAGGTGTGGGTGTTGGAGCCAGTGGCCCCAGCAGCACTCAAAGACAAATGGTCTGGGCCCCACACAATTCTTGAGCAAAAGGGAGAGGTCACCTACCTGGTGGACCTTGGAACTCCCAGGAGCCCCCACAGGGTGCTCCATGTCAACAGGCTCAAAGCATATGTCGACAGGAAGGACATGAGTTTGCTCATGGCCATAGATGAGGGACAGGAGGAAGAGAGTGACCCTCTCCCAGACCTGCTCACTCAGAATCCTGATGATGGGTCAGTAGATGGTGTTGTCTTTTGTGGCAGCCTCTCTGAGCATCAACAGAAAGACTGTAAACAGGTTCTTCAGTCTTTCAGACATATGTTTTCTCTGACACCCAGTCAGACCAATTGGTGTACCCATGAGGTTGACACTGGTGACAGTCTGCCAGTTAAGAGTAAAACCTACAGGCAGCCTGATCATGTTAGAGACTACATAAAAACTGAAGTGCAGAAAATGTTGGAGTTGGGAGTCATTGAACCCTCAGATAGCCCTTGGGCTAGTCCAGTAGTTCTAGTGCCAAAACCTCACACCCAGGGTGGTAAGAGAGAGATGAGGTTTTGCGTAGACTACAGGGGTCTCAATGCAGTCACTAAGACTGATGCCCACCCAATACCAAGGGCAGATGAGCTGATAGATAGATTGGCTTCTGCCAACTACTTAAGCACATTTGACTTAACAGCTGGGTATTGGCAAATCAGGTTAGCTGAGGATGCCAAGCCCAAGACAGCATTTTCAACCCCTGGTGGGCATTATCAATTTGTGGTAATGCCCTTTGGTCTGAAAAATGCACCTGCCACCTTCCAAAGGTTGGTGAATCAAGTCCTTACTGGGCTGGATGACTTCTGTGCAGCATATCTAGATGATATTGCTGTCTTTAGCTCCACCTGGGAGGATCACCTGGTCCACCTGAGGAAAGTGTTAGAGGCTCTGCAAGCAGCAGGCCTCACTATCAAGGCCACCAAGTGCCAGATAGGGCAGACACAGGTTGTATACCTGGGCCACCTTGTAGGTGGAGGCCAGGTTCAGCCACTGGAGAGCAAAATACAGTCAATCAGGGACTGGGCTCCTCCAACCACCCAGACTCAGGTTCGAGCTTTCTTGGGCCTGACTGGTTACTATAGGAAGTTTGTCAGGAACTATGGTTCAATTGTGACACCATTAAATGAACTGACAAGTAAGAAAATGCCAAAAAAGGTTCAGTGGACAGCAGGCTGTCAAAAAGCATTCGATGACCTAAAGCAGGCCATGTGCACAGCACCTATCCTTAAGAGTCCAGACTACTCCAAACCATTCATTGTCCAAACAGATGCTTCTGAGTTGGGTGTGGGAGCTGTTCTTTCTCAACTGAATTTTGATGGTCAAGACCAGCCCATTGCTTTTATAAGCAGAAGGCTGACCCCCAGAGAGAAGAATTGGTCAGCTATTGAGAGGGAGGCCTTTGCTGTGGTTTGGGCCCTGAAGAAGCTGAGGCCATACTTGTTTGGCACTCACTTCAAGATTCAGACCGACCATAAGCCCCACTTGTGGCTAAATCAGATGAAGGGTGAAAACCCCAAACTGCTTAGGTGGTCCATTTCCCTACAGGGGATGGACTTTACAGTGGAACATAGACCTGGTACTGATCATGGCAATGCCGATGGGCTCTCCAGATATTTCCACTTAGAACAAGAAGACTCACCTGGTCAAGGTTAGCTTATTGTCCCAAAGTTTGGGGGGGGGGTCATGTAGGAGAGTAGGGTCTGCAATCCTATGATCACCCAGATTTTTTGCTTTTGTTTCACTGGTTTACGACTTTCTCTGGCTGTGGGCCTGCCAATCAGACCCACAGCCTGGCTGTTCTCTTTCTAAATTACGACATGTACCCTAGGTGCATTTACCAATTGGTGCTGGGCCACCTTCTCAGACCCTGTAACTCAGGGCATAGGTGTACCCAGGGCTGCCAGGGGCTGCAGCATGTATTATGCCACCCCTGGCTGGCCTCTTAAATTTGACACAACTGGCTGCATGACAGCTGGGGCAAAGTCGTGTAACCACGCTTTGCTGTAGGTGTAGTATACCTATACCTAACCCTAAAATGGACACACAGATTCCTATCAGTCACTCCTATGGCAGGCCTTGACAATCCTGAAGGCAGAGTGCTTGGAATCGGGTGAGATGGTGCTCTGGCATGAGCTGAGCTGTCTGCAGCTTGCGGAACCAAGTCCTAATAGCTGTTCCATGATATCGCATACCATATACTCTTAAGTGCATTATAATCCTCGCGGTTAAATGCTAACTTTGGTATTGCTTTATCAAAACATGTCGAGTAAGGTGTCATACGAATTGGAATACTAACCCCTCGCCAATTCTGGCGACGGGGTTAGCATTCCACCCTTCTAGAGGGACACGACATGTATGTAACTGTGAACCCCGGTTAAAGTTAACTGAAGCCTCAGCTCCACAAAATGGATGCTGCCACCACAGACACGAGTCTGACCCCCTGCAGCTGGGAGTCCTTCCAGCGAGGGGAGCCTGGACAAAGGGTTTCCTGTCAGGGGCGGTGCTAGCACCGTCCCAGACATGGTTTTGTGTATCCTGGGTAGGCAGGGCTTTACAGGAAGGTGACTGCTGAGTGGCACCCCGGTGCTCACTACGCATAGGCCGGTCTGAACCAGTTCCAGGGGCACACCAGCCCCTGGCCTGGGGAAGTCCGGCATGGCAGAGGGGTGTAACCACCCCCCTCCTAGTCCCACCCATAGGCAGGACCTAGTCACCGGGTCAGCCCCCTTTTTTAGTATAAAGATGGGAGCGGGCCCCCTGTTCAAATTAGATCATCTTTGGAATCAAGACACGACTTTCTTCGAAAGGACTTCACGATTTCTTCTTCAAGATTCTCCCTTGTGGCTAAGGAGTAGTCACCCTGCATCAAGCGGGCACCATCCTAAAGAACACTGCGGTCTGCTGCCAGTCCTTCATCACGAATCCGACGACCCAGCTCGACGAGACCCGGCTTCCCTGGCACCTCTGACCTCTACTCACCTCTACAGCCAAGCTGAGAACCGTGAGTGCGACGAGACCTCGAGGGACCGACGATCGCCAAGACTGCACGACATCTTTACTGCAAGCCCACCGTGTCCTCCACGGGTGAGTGCTTTGGGGTCCGAGAAGCCCCGACGCTGCGCAGCTCCAGCACCCAAGATCAGCCTCCCAGCATCTCCACGATCTGCGTGGGGCCCTTCTGCTGTTTGCTGTGCACCGCGTTGTTTGGCTACTAGCCGGCTGGCTTGTGGCCTCCTGAACGACGCCCGACGACATCACTGCTGCTGGTCTGGTTGCTCCAGACTGGCCCTTGCTTCCTTCTTGAAGAGAGGCACCCCGGACCCTCCTGGTCCACTCCAGACGCCATTTTAGGTCCACCGCGTGGGCTTGAATTTGCCAAGGCTTTGTTGCCCAATCCTGGGTCCAGCGACGCCGACAGCTTCTATCTTCGTGGGACAGCTCGATCCTCCTTCCTGGTCGCCGACAACGCCTCCTGGTCCGTGTGATCTCTGAGCACAGCGTCACCCACACGCCTTGTCGAGGTGGCTACCATCCGGTGCCCTCCTGGTGCCCACTGACTACTGGCTAGTAGTCTCGAACTTGGTCCCCTCTGCTTTCAGGTGTCATCTTCCATCGATCCAGGCTTGGATCCACCGAACTTTCTTCACTGGTCCCCTGCCAGCAACTTCTTTCTTCCAGGCTCCTGGTCCGTCAACGAGGATTCCCGACGTCTTTTGAGTAAGCATGGGCGAATTTTGCGGATCTCGCGTTCGCGAATTTTGCGGATTTGCGGATTCGCAATCCGCAAAATCCGCGAATTCCCGCGAATTTGCGGATTTTTTTTTTTTTTTGTGTTCGCCCGTGTTTCTGCCAGTTCGCGAGGGTTTTTACAATTTCGCAATTTGCGAACTTACCTGTCGGGTCGCAAGTTTTGCGAACTTGTTGTTTCTACATGTCCAGCCTGTTTGGGACACTCTTCTTCATCACTGCCACTCTCTGTCACCACTGCCACTCTCTGACTACTCATGCCACCCTCTGGCCCACCCATGCCACCCTCTGTTTCATCACCACACCCTCTGGTTGTCCAGTGTACATTATTTTCGGCAAAGCAAAGCACACCTTCCCTGCCTCAAGTGACCTGAATTAATTTGGGGCTGATTAATGTGTCACAGAATATTTTTTTAGCTGGCACCTGCTTCCTTAGTGCGCCCTGATTAGTGATCTTTTGCACTTGCTAAGTGCTTTCATTGTTGCAAAATTAGTTACAACACCTGCCCTGCCCCAACTGACAATAATGAATTAGGGGCTAATTAATGTGTCACTGAAAGAATTTAAAGTTCCAGCCTGGCACCTGCTTGTCTGCTCCTTTAGCTGTAAATCAGGACCTTTGTGGCATACAGTTAAGGTCAGAGCAGGGTCACACAATAGTTGCAAGCAGGCAACCGAATTCTGGAGGGCCCCCTCAGGAAGCAATACAAAGAATCGTTACAAATCATGAGGTTGACCTTTTGCACCTGCTCATTGCTTTTGCTTTTGCTGAAATCGTTTTGCGGTTTTTTTCGCGCTATTCGCGGGGCGCGGCGTCGTGCGAAACCGACCGCGGAAGCCGCCAATTCGTGCGAATGAGCATTTTATTTTTTTGCGGCTTGTTGTTTCGCGAGTTTTTTTGCAGTATTCGCGAGCCGCTTGCAGCGCAACACGCGAATTTACCCCAAGGTCGAGTACGGGCGCGGCCATTTTGTTTGCGTGACGTATTTCCGTTTCCGCCCGCTATGTATAATCTCGCGCAGTAAGCGCATTGCGAGTAGAGGTTCGCACGAGATCGCGCGGGAAATCTAGAGGTTCGCACGAGATCGCGAGGAAAATCTCGCGCGAACTGACTTTCGCGCTCGGAAACGGGCGCCGGCCATCTTGTTTTTCATTCATTTCCTGTGTCTGGGCATGGTGTTTAATCCTCTTGATATCTTTCCCATCCTTTGCTTGTTTTCAGTTTTTTTTTTACGATTTTGCTTCTTATCTATCCCTCTCTTTTCCTAGCTGTATATTTTTGTCTTTTCTGCTATTTTTCTTTACTTTTAAACTACTTTTGTAAACTCTTTTCTTTTCTTCTTCCCTATCCTATTCTTTCTTAATTTTCTACTTCTTCCTACCTTACCTGCCCAGACCATGGTCAAGCCAGGCGCCGTGAAGCTGCCCAGGCACTTGAGGGCCGCAGCGGCGGCGGGGAGTAGTGCTGGACCCAGTGGCAGGACAGCAGGCGTGAGATCGAGGGGGGAGCAGGTGACGCGCCGGGAGATATTCAGCCCGGAGGAAGTGGGCGCGCTGGTCTACTTCGTCCAGCGCCGCCTGCCCAGGACCATCGCGGGAGGCGGCAGGATCGCGGCCGGCGGCTACAACATGCGGGAGCGCCGGAAGCGGTGGGAGAAGGTGTGCTGGGCCATATCCCACCTCTACGGGGTCCAGCGCACCTACAGCCAGGTCACCCATCGCTGGACGGACCTCCTGGACCGCGAGCGCGACCTGCTGGACCAGCTCGGCTTGGAGATCCCCGGGCTTGGTGAGTAGTAGTAGCCATTGGCATTTAATCACTCACTACTATGATGTTTTCTCCTGCTCTGTGTTGTTGTATTGCAAATATTTGTTTTTTACATGGAGCAAGCCAATAATGCCGCTGATGACGATTACATTGTAGTTAAATTATATTTCAAAATCTTCTGTGCATTTCAGGTGCACTGCTCTCCTTCTCAGTGGGGTTGCTACTATGCTTATTTGTTTTCTATTTCGTGGTCTCATTGGCCTGAGTAACTATTATGTATGAGTGTACTTAACAGAACTGCGTAATGCTAGACACTAGGGGGCAGATTACATTTACAAGCCCCTTGCGCCACGTTTACGTTGCCTTGCGTGACGCAACAGCGGCGTAAACGTGCCGCATCCCTGCAAGTCATTTACAGCATGACGCATCTAGGGAGATGCGTCACGTTATAAAGCCATGGGCCTGCACCACAATGGGTGCGTTCCTAGTACGCAGGGTGGGCGGTCCAGCGGCTGTGCGCCTCGCAAAATTGCCTGCGTGAAATCTACAAGATTTAACGCAGGCACTTCTGCGACGCTGCTACGTCAATTCAATTCCTTATGTCTGCTCGAAGCAGGCGAAAGGACTGACACAGCATGTAAAGTATTGGGTGGCCCTGAGCATTACTGGAGTTGCATTGCGTTGGCGACGTGACTCCAGCGATGCGCCGCTCTTACGTGACGAGATGCGTCACGCAAGTGCCTACCCTTGCGCCAGGGCGCGCCGCATTGTAAATGAGGCACATCTGCCGTGTCGCAAGGGTAGTTTTGCGTGACGCATTTGATCTGGCGCATCTCTGGAGATGCGCCAGAACGCGTAAGTAAGTATGCCCCTAAGGGGCAGAATTGCAATTACCGTCGCATCCCTGCAAAGTAGCAGGGATGCGCCATTAATTGTGCGGCCCGCTACCACCACCAAACATGGTGCGCCGTATTTGCAATGCGGCGCCCCATGGGCCCAAAACGTCACCGAAGCTTTACTGCTGGAGTTGCGTCGCAACGATGGCGCAGCTCCATCAATGCTCTGGGGTACCCTATCTCCCCAATGCTGGGTCAAGCCGTACGTCTGCTTCAAGCAGGTGCAGGGTTTGTGTGACGCATCATTGTCCTAAAGGTGACTGATTGATATTTTGTAGATTTCCCTCAGCCACTATTAGGATGTGTTCCAGCGCAGGAATGCCCTCCCTTGCGCCGGAACGCCCCCTGATGGCGCAGGGCTTTATAACGGGATGCATCTCCCAAATGCGTCACGTTGTTATAATATTATACGCCGCACCATGGCGCCCTTTTTTGTTTAGCTGCTGCGTCACAAAAGTCACGCAAGAACGGCGCAAAAGAGCCGCAAGGGCTTAAATCTGCCCCTTCCTTTGTAACCCTGACAATAAGAAAAATAGTGGCGGTGGATTGATAGTTTGACTATTTAAATGACTGGTAATGTAGCAGGCAACTGTTAGTGTTGTCACTGATCTGACTGAAATCACAATGGAGTTTGTCTGTCACTTTGCGTCTTGCCTGCGGACTGCTGCCTGCCAGTCCTAGGTGAACGTTTCAGTACTTTGTTTAGTGAGTTACGTGACTTTCGAAGTCACAGGTCCGCAAATAAATAAAAAGTAACCATAATCAATATAATTTCGCGGAAATATTTTGTTATTGTTCTTTTGAAATGTTTGATTTGGTTGACATTGACAAGCAACAATCATCCATGTTTTCTGTTCTTTCTTTCATGTTGTACGTCAGCTCCCCCCAGGGGCGAGAGGAGGACACAGGAGCAGCAGGCGGCGGATGCTGTTCAACAGGGCCAGGATCGGGCAGGCGAGGGCTCCTCTGCTGGCCCCAGTAAGTTTTCATTTTAGACTAGTACCTATTTTTCCTAGCGTTCCTCATTTGAATTTTTTCAAAATTGTCTTTGCTCTTCTTGTAGACTGTATCTAAATTCTTATCCTGCCTCTACTATGACTCCCTGTGGTATTACTAGATTATTCTTATTAGTCTGTCTGTGTAGCTAACTAAGATTGCACGGTTGGCGAAACTCCCATGATTCTAGTCAGCAATAGCTCTATCAACTTAGTGCAGTCCTCTGGGATTGTCCATAATGTCTTTTGAAGTGTTCTATCTGGACTCATGCTTGCAAAAATTGCAAAACCTTTCGCTCAGTCACTCTAGTCTGGAGGACCAAAAAACACAGATTGTATTTAAGTTTAAAAGCTTTATTAAAAGTAAACACATTTATTAAAATGAAGTCATAATAAAACTAAACGTTTAACTGATAATGGAAAAGTGGTTAGTGCTGACGATTAATTGAAGACATTTCTTGTGGTCGAGCCGAGCTCTCACCTGGTTTCAACTTGAGCTTGTTGTTAGAAGTCCATCTTCTGTCTGTGTGGAGAAAAATGGTGCGTGTTAAAAAATCAGCCTTCATCAGTTGTGCCAAAAAGTGCAGCAAGACAACCTTCCCTGGAAAAAGGGACATTTTTTTTAACTTTAACGTAGACAGTCACAAATTACATTGTTTTCACATGTCTTCATTCCTAGACCAAATACTAGTGACTAGTGAGTGCTTTATTCTAAGATTCTTAAATGTACTTTGTAGGTGGAACATCTGGTGGCGGGGCCAGTGTGGTGGTGGTGCTCGACACGGAGGCAGAGGGCGAATCATCAGGGGAGGAGGCGGCGGCGGCGGCTGTGAGAGTTGAGACGGTGGTGGCGGCCAGAGGTAAGCTCTTATATATTCCTTACTTATTGAGATTGAAGACTAGCTGGGAAGGCAAGAATATGAGATGCATGGCTGGGTGAATGATGAAGCAATGATGGGTGGAAGGACAACAGCCTGGGTGGGTGACACAGAAACTGTATGTGTCCATATACCTGGATCATGCTACTATCTGACTCTTAGATAGCATATGTGTATCTAGAGCAGGGGTACTCATAGTACGGCCCGCGGGCCGGTGGTGGCCCGGCAAGCCTTCCTTGGCGGTGCGCAGACCTTGCAGACAATCACTGCTCCCCCGGCCCCCACAGAGCAGAGGCTTTTTTGTATTTCACCTGTTAGCGCCCCTGCATCTCCACTCTGACAATCACTGCTCCCCCGGCCCCCACAGAGCAGAGTGGAGATGCAAGGCCACAAAGAGGTGAAATAGAACAAAGCCTCTGCTCTGTGGGGCCGGGCAAGCAGTGATTGTCAGGGTGGAGAAGCAGGGGCGCTAAAACAAACAAAGCCTCAATAATATGTTAATGGTCTTTTAAAGACCTGTTAAGTACTTTGGTGTTGTTGTCTGTGTGTGCGCGTTGAGGAAGCGGTCTCAACCCGGGCTGAAGGCTGACACAGATAGACACACACACAGTGAGATGACAGAGGGGGAGGGAGAGGGAGGGCAGGAGGGAGAGAGAGATGGAGGGAGGGCAGGAGGGACAGCAGGAGGGAGAGAGATGTATGTAAATGCTGGGTCTGGTGGCTCAGTGGATGAGGGCATCTGCTGCAGGGACCTGTGTGCAACCTCATGGTCACAAGTTATCGTTTTGCTTTAGCCCCGCCCCCTCTGACTCCGCCCCCACCAGTGCGGCCCTCGGCCCCAAACTACACTGTAAATGTAGCCCCTGAGAGAAAGTTTGTGAGTACCCATGATCTAGAGAGAGTAGATGGTCAGTGGATGAACTAAGTGTAACTTTGAACAGCATGTAACACTGCACCCGCACGTCCGTTCCAGTGTAGGAAAGGCAAGGAAAAGAACTTTTAATTTTGTCCAAATACTACCATAAATAGTAGCAGTAGTTTGTATTGCAAGCACTGCATAGATCCGGTTATTATGGTGGCCACTCCCTACCTCTCTTAATAAGTTTAGTAGTACTCAGTCATTCATGTGTGGATGTATCACTGCCTGTCACTCAATAAAAAGCAAAGCACCTAAAGTCATCCCATATATAAGCAAAAACATCCCATGTGAAGTGATAGATAATCAGATTATTTATCTTCTTCAATTTTCCATTTCTAGTACTCATTTCCACTGTAGGGTGAAAGTTAAATTAATTAAGCAGTAGCCCTTGAGTTGTAACAGAGTATTCTCAGTGCCACCCGTAATAGAAAAGTAAGAGATTCACCACCTGCATGTACTGGACGGGTACAGTAACGCAACGGCAACGCAAGTCTAGGTCACTCCTCATGGCGTGCGTCTCTTTTTCTCGGGTGCAAGTTTACCGCGCTGGCATTATGCCGGCTTGCAGAAAATAACGTACCAATTTTCCAAAACAAGAGATAAGAAGAAGAATAAGACTGGTGTACTTTCATAGTCGACTCCAATGGAAGTCCACAGTGCTCATAGAATTTGTTCCTTAAACTCCCACTAATGTTAGAGCAAGGATGAAGAAGTGTGAGGTTAGATAGATACTGGCCTCAATAGTTATGTAATGCGCTTGCAAGTTGCTAGTTGTACTGCAGCACACATTTCTGCTGAATGATTGAGTTAATCTTAAAGAGCATTGGTTACAGACTATGTCTTTCTTTCTTCATATAGGTTCTCCTTCCAAACGAACAAGGAGGAAGGAGCTGGCTAGAGCGGCCCGGCAACGGAGAATCGAGGCCACTGTTGCGGAATATCGGCGGCTGGTGGCCCTGGAGGACGAGGAAAGTGTGCGGTCGACAACAACGACAACGTCGTCTGCATCGGCCTCCGTGGCCCCACCGGCTGCCACCCAGCACAGTGGTCCACCGAGACTGAGCCGGGCTGCCAAAGGCAAACGCCACCGCCGAGCAGCAAGGCCAACAGCTGCTTCTCACAGGCCTTGCACCTGCAAGGCAGTGAAGGCACGCCTGCGCCGCACTACCTTGATGGTGTCCCGCCTTCAGCAGGAGCTCGCCTTGCTCCGCGAGGAGCATGATGCCCTGGCCCAAAAAGTTAACAGCATCCACCCATAGTGTCCCTTGCCCCTTTTTTAGAGACTTTTGGGGGGTGGGAATTGGGAGTTGGGTTTTTGGGGACTTTTGAAGGACAATCGTTGGGGTTAGGGAGGGTCTTGCGGGAGATTATTTTGTTAGGGATATAAATATACTTTTTCAAACTTTATCTGAGCATACCTGTTTTTTACTGCTTGCCTGGTGGGTGGGGGTTTAACGTTGACTGTTTTCCTGAAAGTTTAGTTCCATTTTCTTCCTTTAAGTGTAAATGCCCAAATGTTTTCAACACTAAGTGCCTCTCACAGACTAAGTGAAGTGAATCCAAGAGTCCTAGGACTTTAGTAGTACTACCTTCAGTCTCTCGTCTCTCGTACTAATACTCCATTATACCCCCAAACCACCAAACGCTTATCTTACCTGTAATTTGTGTTTGAAAGTAGGGCTAGGCCCAGGGCTGGCTCCACGGGAAACACCGAATAACGTTGGCAATCTTGGTCGGATAAAATTTCCTCATAGCGGTGGTACTAGTGGTGTGACACAGTGGCAGTTGCATGCCTATGAAAAAAAAGAAAATGAAATCTGGTTTGTCCTCCTGAGCAATTCAACGGTACAACTGAGAATATAGCAGGTGACAGAAGTACAGTAGAGCAGTGCCACATTGTAGCCTAACAAATGGTAAAGTATAACTACTAATTCGGTTGAAGTTCTTTCACATTAGCAATGGTTCTTTGTCAAGCAGAGTAAGAATATATCATCGACAACTGTGGAAAGAAAGAATGCGACAGTACAGGGCCTGTGTGGAATTATTGATAACTATATTCAACATAAGGTCTCTGTAGCCAGATACCCGAGAGCCTTGCTGGTCACTATAAATCCATTCACAACAACACTCAATGGGGTTGGTCTGGAAGGTGTCACGTTTACTCCCCGTGATCCAGTCGATGCAAATATGGTTCCACCTCCAAATGTCACCAACACCCAGAAGTGTAAACACAGGGTGTTCGAGGCATTAGGCGAGGGAGAAAAATAACAAACTAAAATAAAAAATGTGGGATGGGTAAAGGTAGGGTCAGCAGGGAAAGGATACCTGTAAGAGAAGACAAGACAGGCATCAGTGAAGTGATGTCCTAACATACAAGGGTACTCTCATATAGTCTCACTAAATAGTCTGCAAGTCTCCCGCCTACTCATGGGAAATGTAGTTTCATAGTACGGTAGGCGCTTAGGGGCTGCGTAACCTGACAGAAGGTATAGTAGATAGAAAAGGAGAAATTGCTTTTTTTCTAGGTGTCCCCTCACTCACCAGGGTTGCCCCTTGGTGACATGCTTCATCATTGGGGCCATCCCAGTCCTCTACGGCCTGGGGCGTGCTGCGACTTGCGAATTACGTAGGAGCACTTACAAATGACTATGTGTGGTGCAGATAGTGGAGTGGACTAAGTGATGTGTTAAGGGATCAATGTAGAAGCCGAGAGAGAGCAAAGAAATGCAGTCACAGTCAGAGAAAAAGGCAAGGGATACTGTATCTATGTGGTTGTAGTGGTCCTGTTGGAAGTGGTAAGTAAGTTGCCCGCAGAAAAAAAATCCTCCTATTAGCGGCACTCCTCCATTGCAGCCGACGCTTCGTCCACCGATGTTGGTCACCAGAAGACACCCTGTCCACTGCCTGCCTGATGCTGAATTGTGGCTCGCTACTGTGAAGCCTGACTCCATCCTTTTTTCCCCATTGCAGAGACTGAAACCCGGCCTGTAATTATTCAACGAAAAACAGGAAGTGATATAATATTACAACACCACTGATAAATAAATATAAGGTATGTAGGCTGTGGAGTGCAAAAAGTCACAATTTGTTTTTCCTAGTAGACAGACAGTACAATGTTTTTGAAAGTGCGTACTCTGAGTCACCTTTTGAAGGATAAATAAGTATGGGCAAATTAATGTAGCGGATCTTGCCCCTCAAGCTAGGTGTACTGTAAACTGTGTTTTAGAACAAAAATAGATCTTCCTAGCAGTGCTCCCACCCAAAAAACGAGGCCTAGCAGAAAACTGGAGACAAAACTTACTTTGAAAGTAAAAGTAGGCCGAAGTACCCTAATTACCCATTACCCCCCGTGGATTGCATTCAAACCACTTGCAAGCAACCAAGCAAAAGTAGCCATAGCCAGCATCGCTCCAAGACTCGAAATCCCCCCCACTCAAACACATGCAATAGAAATACTGCTAACCCTAACGAACCCTAAGTTAAGAATAGTGGCAAAGGCTTTCTTTAACTATGCCAAATCCCCCCTTTCCCACCATGGATTTTCTTCAAATGACTTGCAACCAAAATTACACATTCTCACGAGTGCTCTAAGACCCCAGAACTCAGTTTGAAAAATCTAGAACACCCCGATACACATGCAATCCTGCTGCTAGGGCTAACCCTAACGAACCCTAAGTTACAAAAAGTGCCAAAACTAAAGGCTTTTCCGCGCGGATTTTGTCCCAACCACTTCTACCCGGTATTAGACCTTCCCAGGAATGCCCCAAGACCCGGCAACCCACCCGCCAAGAAGCATAACACCCCCAAACAGGCCAAAAGCAAAATCTCATACTTGCAATATTTCTGGGCCTTCGGTCCAAACGCGCTGCGTAGCTAGGCCATAAGTCGGGGTTGGCACGACGGATTTCCTGAAAAGCAAATGCAATCAAGATTAGAGTGTCCCAGCAGTGCTCCCAGACCACGAAACTCACCCAGAAACACCAGGAAGCCCCCCAAACAGGCCCCCGAAAACGCTACATAGAGCAAAATGTCAGAAATAGCCCAAAAAAAAATCGGCCTGGATTTAGTCCCAACCACTTCTACCCGGTATTAGACCTTCCCAGGAATGCCCCAAGACCCGGCAACCCACCCGCCAAGAAGTATAACACCCCCAAACAGGCCAAAAGCAAACTCTCATACTTGCAATATTTCTGGGCCTTCGGTCCAAACGCGCTGCGTAGCTGGGCCATAAGTCGGGGTTGGCACGACGGATTTCCTGAAAAGCAAATGCAATCAAGATTAGAGTGTCCCAGCAATGCTCCCAGACCACGAAACTCACCCACAAACAGACGGAACCCCCCCTAAGAGCACCTCAAAGGCAAGCAAGTCATCAAAAACACAAAAAATTTTCCGCCTGGGATTTGGTCCAAAACACTTTTATCCGGTATTAGAGCTTCCCAGCAATGGCCCCAGAGCCGTCAACCCAGGAGAAAACGAGTAGAAGACCCCCAAACAGCCAAAGAGCAAAAGTACAAAAATGGGGACTTAGTCAATTTTTCACAAATTTCCCAAATCACTCCGCGCGCGCTCTGCAGCTAGGCCCTAAGTCCCCTCTGCCACCATGGATTTGCTTCAAACCTCTTGCAAAGTAAAGTAGATATAGCCAGCAGTGCTCCCAGACCACGAAACTCACCCAGAAACACCAGGAAGCCCCCCAAACAGGCCCCCGAAAACGCTACATAGAGCAAAATGTCAGAAATAGCCCAAAAAAAAATCGGCCTGGATTTAGTCCCAACCACTTCTACCCGGTATTAGACCTTCCCAGGAATGCCCCAAGACCCGGCAACCCACCCGCCAAGAAGTATAACACCCCCAAACAGGCCAAAAGCAAACTCTCATACTTGCAATATTTCTGGGCCTTCGGTCCAAACGCGCTGCGTAGCTAGGCCATAAGTCGGGGTTGGCACGACGGATTTCCTGAAAAGCAAATGCAATCAAGATTAGAGTGTCCCAGCAGTGCTCCCAGACCACGAAACTCACCCGCAAACACCAGGAAGGCCCCCAAACAGGCCCCCGAAAACGCTACATAGAGCAAAATGTCTGAAATAGCCCAAAAAAAATCGGCCTGGATTTTGTCCCAACCACTTCTACCCGGTATTAGACCTTCCCAGGAATGCCCCAAGACCCGGCAACCCACCCGCCAAGAAGCATAACACCCCCAAACAGGACAAAAGCAAAATCTCATACTTGCAATATTTCTGGGCCTTCGGTCCAAACGCGCTGCGTAGCTAGGCCATAAGTCGGGGTTGGCACGACGGATTTCCTGAAAAGCAAATGCAATCAAGATTAGAGTGTCCCAGCAATGCTCTCAGACCACGAAACTCACCCACAAACAGACGGAACCCCCCCTAAGAGCACCTCAAAGGCAAGCAAGTCATCAAAAACACAAAAAAATTTCCGCCTCGGATTTGGCACAAACCACTTTTAGTGCTTCCCAGCAATGGCCCCAGACCCGTCAACTCACCTGCAAAGAGGTAGAACAACACCCCCACAAGTGCTGAGTCTTTCTTCATTGGGCGTAAACCAGCCCTCTGCTTTGATGGAAATAGGAGTCTGGAGGAGGAGGATAGAGGAGCATGTTCTTCTGAACTTGTGAACCTGAGGAATGCAGACTGCGGCACCTTCAAATAAATTAGCAAACAAGTGAAGACAGTTCTGCTGATGGGCTTGTCTTTGTGATTATCTGATTAAAGTTTGAATTATATTAACTGTGCACAACAAAGAAAGACAGACACACAGGAATAAAAGTGAATAAGGATGAAAAAGAAAGTTATTGATTCGTTGTCTCATTTTCAGGGCTCGAAGTCGGAATCACGGTCCAGGAATAAGAATAAGGCTTCGTCATCATACTCTGCGAATTCAGCCCGGGTGAGGTCAGTGCCACCTGACAGAGTAGAAATTCCCTCATCTATGGTGCTGGCCACCTCCTCTTCATCCGGCACGCTCTCTCGTACTCTTATATCTGGTGGTATGAGGTGCTGATTCATCTTGATCATTGTTAACCTCTCCACATTTTTGGGCGAGAGGCGGCTCCGTTTGGGAGTTACAATCCCACCAGCCGCACTGAAAACCCGTTCAGAAGACACACTTGCGAGTGGGCAAGACAAGTAGTTTAAAGCCAGGTTGGTGAGCTGTGGCCACAATTCTTTTTTCCCATGCCAATACGCCAATGGGTCAGAATTAACATAGACCTCTGTGGAGTCATTCAGATAGTCCTTCACCATCGACTCAAGGTCCTCCTCCAAGGTTCCTCCACTTTGCGTAGCTCTTGCTGTGCCTCTGACCTTTTGAGAACCAAACCCACGCAGAGCTAGCCAATCCTCTTCAGCCTCCAATGTTTCTGCTGTCTTTCGTGCAGATGATGCGGTTGCCGGTGTCTTTAACGGCTGAGAGGTCACTTGTGCCACAGCCACAGGTGCAGAAGTGGATTGTTTTGACTGGGGATGGCCTGCTGATGTACTGCCATTTCCTTCAATTTCCAGCCGTTCTGTTTCAAACTTCTTGGCTGACAAGGCTAGCCAACGTTTGTACTTTGTAACATCTTCATCAGCAAAAGGAAAGAATGCTCTGCCTGCCAGCGCCTTTTTGTAGCGTGGATCCAGAATAGTAGCACAAATGTAATGCTGTTCTGAGTGGATCTTTTGAAGACGTTCATCACCTTGTAGGAGCTCTAATAATTTCTCAGCCAGAAGCAAAGAGTCTTTCTTTTTGTCATCTTTTCGAAACACAGAACACACCTCCTTCAGTTGGTCCTCCAGCATGTACAACAATGGGATAGCTTTTCCCAAATTAGAGTCCTCCTTGCTGACTGCACGTGTGAAGACCTCAAAAGGACGAAGCATGCGTGTTAGGCTTTCAACTATGTTCCATTGCGGCCCACCCATCCTCAGCTCCTCTATACCCTCTTTCAAGAAATATTGATCGAGTTGCGTATACTGCTCATACAGACGCTCAAGCATGTAGAAGGTTGAGTTCCAACGTGTTACCACCTCCTGGATGAGTGCTTTCACTGGCATTTGACTTTGATATAGCATGCTCCTCAGCTGCTTGCGGGCCTTAAAAGAATGCCTGAAATGCTTGCATATTTTTCGGCAGTTCTCCAATACACTGTACGCTGCACTGCGTTTATTACCCAAGAATTTTTGGACAACCAGGTTTATACAGTGCGCCAAACACGGCACTCTGAAATAGTAACCGTCCCTCATGGCCTTAACTATATTGGAGCCATTGTCTGTGGAAACATAACCAACCTTGCGTTTTAGTGGGGACAGACAGTTAAGGACCTTTGTGTTAAAGACATCCAAAATGTTTTCTGCTGTGTGACGTTTCTCCAAACCAAACATGGCTAGTGTTGCATGTTTCCGAGCACCTTTAAAAACAATGTTAGTGTCAACACCTGAGTTTAGCTTTGCTTTAGCCCCTGAAAAAGAGACCCAGTGTGCAGTGATGCACATGTAATCAGCGCCTGCGCCACTGGTCCACATGTCTGTTGTCAGATGTATAGTGTGAACAGCACTCTTCTGCAAAGCTGCCCCAATCACCTTCAGAACATCTTCATGTAGTGCTGGAACCGCAACTCGGGCAAAATAGAACCGGCTAGGAACCTTCCATTTAGGGCAGAGCGCTGTCACTAATTCTAGAAAACCAACCCCTTCTACAAAAGAAAAAGGGAGAAGGTCCAGAGCTAGCATTTTAGCCAGCTTAGTGTTATACAGACGGGTCATTGGGTGGTTGCGTTCATATTGCGCTTCTGTAAACAACATCTTTTTAATGTTGCCCTGGACCAATGATTTACGGGATGATGATGATCTCTTCGACCCAGTTACGCTCGCTGATGAACTTTTCCGCATTGATGTCTCACTCTCTCCCACACTCTTAGTGTGGCTCCCATGGGGTGTGCTGCTGACATGGGAACTGGGTGTAAGTGAAGTGTTTGAATCGTCTTCTACCTCGTCATCAGCAGATGACAAATCAACGTTTTCATTACGTGCAATTCCGGCTTTCTTGACCGCCTCTAGGTGCGGAAACCATTCGACAGGGTGCCTTCTCTCAAGATGACCTCTCTGGCCTCCGGTACCATAGTTAGAACCAAGCTTACCACGACTAAATCGAAGCTTACAAAGGCTACAAATGGCTACGTTTTCCTTTTTTGGGCAAACACTAAAGAAGTCCCAAACTGGAGACTTGAAATGTCTTCGGGGGCCGGAGGAGGCGGCGATACTGGTGGTGGTGGTCCTGCTGCTAATGACAGATGAAGTGGAGGATGTGGATTGCCGAACTTCAGTACGTTTTGCACTTTCACCACCACGAATTGAGGTCGAGGTGGATGGAGGTCCCTTCTTGCGAGGAAGAAATATGGAAGCGGTAGGTGTTGGTGTACTAGTTAACTCCAAATCTAATGATTGTTGTGTTTCCATTTCCATTGCCTCCTCGTCGACATCATCATCACGCTCAGCAGCTTCTCGGGATAGGGTCAAAATGTCTCTTTGCTGCATGCCCGGTGGGGCTGCAGTGACCTTTGTGATGACTGCCTCGTCGTCATCGTGAGAGGCTTCATCACCAGCAGTATCTGTCACTTCTTGTTGAGCCTCATCACACTCCATAGGTTTGAGTTTTTGGACGACCTTCCTTTTACGCTTAGGTAACGGTGTCAGATCATGGTGTGCCTCTGCCTCACTGTCAGACCGCAGTTGTGGTTCCCAAGACAGATCACTTGCACCAGAACGAGGTGGGCTTGAAGAAGATGTAGACACCCCCCTTGATCTTTTCCTTGCTAGGGATGTGGAAGACAATGAATGATCATCAGGAGGAGTGGCTTCCAATGATACCTCAGCTTCATTGTCGATTTCCAAATGTGCCCCTACTTCGGGAGGAACAACTATTGTGGGCACTTGTGAACGTCCATGCACCTTTGCTTGCGCATCTCCTTTTGCTGCCTCTCCTTCCACATGTACTTGGGCGTGTACTTGCACATGGTGTTGTTGTTGCGGCTGTGGTTGTTCAACACTTGTCAGATGAGTTACAACAACCTGTGTTGATTCAGGGACATTGCTGCTACTTTCTTGCGATGAGCCAACATCACTGGTCGATGGTGATTGGAGAAGTACACTGACTGCCTCTGAAGCACTCAAGGGCTTTGACTTAAGTTGGCGTGGTGGTGGAGGCACTGAACCCAATGGAGCAGGGGTGCTGCTCTCAGGTTGGTCCCCAGCAGATCCTGCTGCTGCAGGCGTACTTTTTTTTTTGCTCCCAAAAAAAGTGGCAGGTGGCACACCAGCCTCCTTGGTAACTTGCTTCTTCTGCTCCTTACTAGCAACTTTCTTGCTAGAGGAGCTACGGAGAACTTTCTTTGGGGCCATCTTCTTCAGAGCAGGTCAGACAGCAGGCCGCAGTTGCACGAATTGTAGAGTTGTCTGAGGCCAGACGTGACGTCGCGTGACGTTATGCTGCACACACACACCGCTGCAGGACTTCTTCCTGGCACTGGTGGTTCTCTTGAGTCTTGTGCACCTAAAAAAAATGGAAGACAGAGGAACATCAGTTCAGTTATAGAGCACAAAAAAATCGAAAAACACTGCAAAATCAGCACAATCCCAATCCATCCATGCCCTCCATAATGTTTAAATTCAAGACAACCCACAGAAAGACTAGGCCCATGCAAGACTCACTACCCCTGGCATAAATAAAGGTTGAAAAGTAGGCAAAATGGTTGGAGGCCTAACAACAAAGCCTGCATTCAAAATGGCCACTTGCCTGCCAGCACATGGCCAGTGCCTGTAGCTGCACTCAAAATGGCCACCAGCCACATGGCATGTCCCTCCCCATGAACACCCCCAAAAATCGAAAAACACTGCAAAATCAGCACAATCCCATTCCATCCATGGCCTCCATGATGTTTAAATTCAAGACAGCCCACAGAAAGACTAGGCCCATGCACCACTCACTACCCCTGGTCAAGGCCCCAACAACAGGTCAAAAATCGAAAAACACAAAATTTTACAAAAAAAAAAAATCGAAAAACACAGAAAAATCAGCACAATCCCAATTCATCTATGGCCTCCATGATGTTTAAATTCAAGACAACCCACAGAAATACTAGGCCCATGCAAGACTCACTACCCCTGGCATAAATAAAGGTTGAAAAGTAGGCAAAATGGTTGGAGGCCTAACAACAAAGCCTGCATTCAAAATGGCCACTTGCCTGCCAGCACATGGCCAGTGCCTGTAGCTGCACTCAAAATGGCCACCAGCCACATGGCATGTCCCTCCCCATGAACACCCCCAAAAATCGAAAAACACTGCAAAATCAGCACAATCCCATTCCATCCATGGCCTCCATGATGTTTAAATTCAAGACAGCCCACAGAAAGACTAGGCCCATGCACCACTCACTACCCCTGGTCAAGGCCCCAACAACAGGTCAAAAATCGAAAAACACAAAATTTTACAAACAAAAAAAATCGAAAAACACAGAAAAATCAGCACAATCCCAATTCATCTATGGCCTCCATGATGTTTAAATTCAAGACAACCCACAGAAATACTAGGCCCATGCAAGACTCACTACCCCTGGCATAAATAAAGGTTGAAAAGTAGGCAAAATGGTTGGAGGCCTAACAACAAAGCCTGCATTCAAAATGGCCACTTGCCTGCCAGCACATGGCCAGTGCCTGTAGCTGCACTCAAAATGGCCACCAGCCACATGGCATGTCCCTCCCCATGAACACCCCCAAAAATCGAAAAACACTGCAAAATCAGCACAATCCCATTCCATCCATGGCCTCCATGATGTTTAAATTCAAGACAACCCACAGAAATACTAGGCCCATGCAAGACTCACTACCCCTGGCATAAATAAAGGTTGAAAAGTAGGCAAAATGGTTGGAGGCCTAACAACAAAGCCTGCATTCAAAATGGCCACTTGCCTGCCAGCACATGGCCAGTGCCTGTAGCTGCACTCAAAATGGCCACCAGCCACATGGCATGTCCCTCCCCATGAACACCCCCAAAAATCGAAAAACACTGCAAAATCAGCACAATCCCATTCCATCCATGGCCTCCATGATGTTTAAATTCAAGACAACCCACAGAAATACTAGGCCCATGCAAGACTCACTACCCCTGGCATAAATAAAGGTTGAAAAGTAGGCAAAATGGTTGGAGGCCTAACAACAAAGCCTGCATTCAAAATGGCCACTTGCCTGCCAGCACATGGCCAGTGCCTGTAGCTGCACTCAAAATGGCCACCAGCCACATGGCATGTCCCTCCCCATGAACACCCCCAAAAATCGAAAAACACTGCAAAATCAGCACAATCCCATTCCATCCATGGCCTCCATGATGTTTAAATTCAAGACAGCCCACAGAAAGACTAGGCCCATGCACCACTCACTACCCCTGGTCAAGGCCCCAACAACAGGTCAAAAATCGAAAAACACAAAATTTTACAAAAAACAAAAATCGAAAAACACAGAAAAATCAGCACAATCCCAATTCATCTATGGCCTCCATGATGTTTAAATTCAAGACAACCCACAGAAATACTAGGCCCATGCAAGACTCACTACCCCTGGCATAAATAAAGGTTGAAAAGTAGGCAAAATGGTTGGAGGCCTAACAACAAAGCCTGCATTCAAAATGGCCACTTGCCTGCCAGCACATGGCCAGTGCCTGTAGCTGCACTCAAAATGGCCACCAGCCACATGGCATGTCCCTCCCCATGAACACCCCCAAAAATCGAAAAACACTGCAAAATCAGCACAATCCCATTCCATCCATGGCCTCCATGATGTTTAAATTCAAGACAGCCCACAGAAAGACTAGGCCCATGCACCACTCACTACCCCTGGTCAAGGCCCCAACAACAGGTCAAAAATCGAAAAACACAAAATTTTACAACAAAAAAAAATCGAAAAACACAGAAAAATCAGCACAATCCCAATTCATCTATGGCCTCCATGATGTTTAAGTTCAAGACAACCCACAGAAAGAATCAGTCCACCCACCACTGAGTACCCCTGGGAAAAGGCCCCAAAACAGCCCAAAAATCGAAAATCCCAAAATTTTAGTTGCAGCAACTGTAATGCCCCAAACAAACTTACTTGTAAAATTTCTAATCCAACAGTGATCCAAAGAAAGTCAAAAAGGCCTCAAATCCAAAGATCCAGCAGCATCCACAAAAGGTAATCCTTCCAGGTCCACATCCGAATGAAAAGTGACCAGGAGATGGACAAAGCACTGGGAGGAGCCTGCTGAACAGGAACAGGAAGTTGAAGACTATGGGGCACTTCCTTCCTCCCACCCCCCTGCCCCCCTCCCCAAAATGGACTCCTCGCTAAAAAAGTGCAGGCAAATGTCAAACTAAGGAGTTATTCACATAAAAATCATCATTTTTAGAAGGTTTATGCTGCTTGCTGGTGGATTTCTTGTGCAGAATTGCAAATTTATATTTTCGCGCGCCGCATCTCAAATCTCGCAATTGCGAAGTACCGCGAGACGTGATCTCGTCGTACTCGCGTTGACAAACTATCGCTGGCAAGCCGCGATGACGTAATCGCGCTCGCCAATTCCCGCGGGATCACACAGCAAGATCCAAAATGGCGCAGCACTCGCAAACTATCGAAAAAAACAACTCGGCAAACGATGATAAACGCCGCGCGCCGCAAAAATTGTATCACCAACGCCGCGCGCCGCCAAAAAAATCCGCTGCGTGCGAATTTGCGGATTTTGCGGGAAATCCGCAAATCTCGCGGATTGCGGATTTCCCGAAAATCCGCAAAATCCGCGAGCGGAACGGATTTTCCGCCCACGCTTACTTTTGAGTCCTATGCAGCTGCAGCCCCTGGGCTAGGTAACTTCGGCATTTCGGTGCCCCAGCATAGCATCACTATCCAAGGGTCAGAATCTACTTTCGTTTTCTCCCTACCAGGTCGGGTTCGCCCGAGAACACTAACTTTGCAAATTCTAGCTACCATAGACTTTGTCCCGCATCTCGCGTGAGAGTGCACACACTGCACCCGAGTCCCCTGGGTCTCCTAGAAGTAATCTAACGATTCTATAGTCAAGTCCTAGCGATTCCAAAGCCTATTAGTACTGTACTTACCTGCTAGTAATTTCGCATTCCACTTTTCAAGTATATGGTTTTCCGTGCCCCTCGGGCATTTGTATATACTGTGCTAACTTAAGTATTTTTGTAAGAGATTTGGTTTGTGCTTAGTACCCTGTCCTCATAAAGAGTACAGGGCTGTTGTGATCTTTAATAAATAACTGTTTATTTTCATAACACTTGTGTGGTGTCCTTTCACTTGGTGTTCAAGGGGTATATGTGGTATAACAGCTGGCTTAACACGCCCTCTCGAGTCTTTAGCCTTAGACTGCTCGTATCCACGCTACTAGGATAGCTGGTCTATAAGGTTGACTTACAACCAATCATCAATAAGGGTTGCTGGACTGATACATAGTGTTCACTAGAATAGTGAGCACTGCATATCAGGCCACCTTCTCACAAACGTAGGCATGCCAAGACATCTGACATCTGAGAAGGCGACTGGGTGCTAGTGAAGCAGGAAAGGAAAACCAAGGCTGACAGCCATTACTGCGCTCAGCCACTACAAGTAATGAAGAAGAAAGGGACCATGATCATGGCGGAATCCGGAGTCAAGAGAATAACCAGAAATATGTCACACTTCAAGAGGTATAATCTTACAGTATATAATCGGGCTCGAGATTTGAACTGGAACACTGACGAGTCAAGTCAAGAAGAAAACGAATATGAAGAACCCCAATCAACATCGGGAACCAGTGACAGTAGAGAAAGGCATCTCTCCACCAGACCACGAAGCAGCCGACCACAGAGAACTGTTTGAAAGCCCAGCCAACTCATTGAAGAACTTTGAAAATAGAACTTTGAACACTCAAAATACAAAAGGGGTTTTCAGGCCTGGGTGCCTCTGTGATGCATCTTTTCCGACAGTCGGCCCTTCAAAGTTTCTGCAATTTACAGGGACATCAGCATGCTCGCGAGTGTACCATTACCTGATTGTCCACCACTGCCTTACGTCCTCCAGTCATGGCCACTGCAATCAAGTGCAAACACTGTCAGTGAACATTTTTGGGGAATAGTAGACCAGTGAGAAGATGGTGCCAAAGGAAGTTGAAGAGAAAGGGGGGATAGGGATGTCTTTGCTGTCCTCTGTCAGCAGTATCAATTAGCCATCTTGACACATTCAAGCCTACAGATGTTAACGAACAGCTAAAATCACCCTAATGACAGCTGCGCCAATAGTGAAGGCAAGCTATCTCCTTTTCCACGCGTTCTGATGTTTGCTATCATATACTTCAAAAGTGACGCAGGCTGTGCCAAGGACATTTCAAATATGTGAAGAAATAAACATGAAGTGCCCCTCATCTGACACAAGCCACTGGACTTGATCAAAATGGGACGGCCAGTCAGGATTACACCTAACTGCATCTCCTGCACCCTAAAAGCAATAAATGCCGCCATCAGCCATGGGGGGTCTGGGGAAGGCACCCCCTTGTGTCTAAACACATAGAGGTTTCAAAACATCATTTCAGATTGTTTATGTGCAGGAAGGGACACCTTCCTGTATATAAACAATCATTCCCCTCAACACAGGCACCCTTGCACTATTGCGTCGGCCCATGGCAGCTAATTGTGCGGCAGCGCAGGGGAGAGCAAAGGGATCCGCCATATCGCCATATCGTTGTAGATATGACGCATCCCTGTGCTTCGGAATTAACGCAAAAAAAACATGAGCTATATGTGGAGGCCAGTAAGCTTTACACCTTACTGCATCTACTGCGCCCTAAATCCAATTAATGCTGCCATCAGCCAGGAGGGGTTTGGGGAAGGCACCCCTTGTGTCTACAGGTCTCTACGACCAATGGAAGATCTCCCATCTTATGTCACATCAAAGAGTGTCTCTGAGGAGCAGGTGCAGGTGTCCCTCAAAGTCAGGAGACCCACATGCGTTAAGCAATAGAGAGAAAAAGCCACAGAAGCAAATGAAAAATGGCGGGACGTTAAGTGCCACAGCCAGCATTAGGATTGTGGACAATGTAAAGAATTAAGATTGATTGAGTTTAAGTCTAAATAGAACAGTATCCGATAGTAAAAACAAAATGTGGCTGATGTTTTAATGCGAATAAAAACTCAATAAAATGTAAAAAAATAATCGATGCCATATTTTCGACATAATTACATTTATTTTTGGCCCCTCATTGTTGCCAGCCTAATGTAAAGTGAAACATGTATTGTTCAGTTTAGCATGCTTCAGCTCCCTGCTTGTCAACTGATCTGAGTCATGGGTGAAGAAAGGGATGCCAGCTCAACCCATGATGGAGCCGTGGGTGGTTCAATTTACCAGCCGTGAACAAGATGGAAAGTGCACTTCCGCCAAGGCGAAAGTGTCAGGCGAAGCACACCGCCATGTCAGATCCGCGTTACATGACATATGATCGCAGCACATAAAAAAAAAACAAAAGAGTGGAAACTGGAGCAGAAAATCTTTGAGAGTTGGCACAGAGCTTGAGTGAAGAGAAAGCAGCGAATGGCGCTGGGAGCCGACAGAGCGACGAGCAGGTGGCAGAGTAAAATCAATACCAGTGACCGGGCCCAGAGAGCGTGACAGGCGATCAGCAGCCCCTGATGCGACGGCAGAATTAAAAGCACCGCAAACAGGGCAGGTGAAGCGTGAGGAGCAAGAGTGCAAGGCAGGTAAACAGCCTGCCAAAGCACCAGGGAAAAGAGGTGACTGTAATTGCAATTCTATTTATATAGCGCTTACTACCGCTGACGAGGCGTCGAAGCGCTTTCCATAGGACTAGCACGCCACTCCGGAACCCAAAACGGATTAGTGGTGAATTAGTATCGGGAGATATGAAATTATTTTGAGCGGTGGACTTGTGTGTTTGTTATTTGGATTGCAAAGGATAGTGGAGAGAAGGTTTTGCATTTATATATGCTTTCTACCCTATGGGCCCGATGTAGGTAAATCTACATTTACCACTTCATAAATACCGAATCATACCGAATCGGTATTTATGAAGTGGTAAATTAGAGGGGGGGGGAGATGTAGGTATTTCAGAATCGGTAAATACCGAATCTGTAAGATTCGGTATTTACCGATTCTGTAAATACCGATTCGGTATCCCCCATTGCTTCCTATGGGCCTTGAAGCCCATAGGAATCAATGGGCATTACCGAATCGGTAATTACCGATTTGTGCAAGGGTGCAGGGGGTGTCACTTTGACACCCTCCAGCACCCCAAAAAAAGGCATGTGAGCCATGTGGCACACAGACATGCCCTAAGGGCATGTCTGTCTGTCACATGGCATAGGTGTGCATGCACACATGTGCATGCACACCTGGATTCGGTATTTTAACACCCAATTGGATTGGGTGTTAAAATACCGAATCTGAAGGGCCTGTGGGACTGAAAGTAGTCCCACCTACATCCCAAATTTAAAAAATCGGTAAAATTACCGATTCGGTATTTATGCGATTCGGTAATTTTACCGAATCGGTAAAATACCGAATCGGACAAAAAAAGGTCCCCTACATCTCAGTAGGCCAAATACCGGTCGGAAACGGACGAAATCGTCCGTTTCCGACCGGTATTTGGGGCCAGATGTAGGTAGGCATTTACCGGTCGGTAACGGCCGAATTCGGCCGTTACCGACCGGTAAATGCAATTTGAGATGTAGGGCCCTGTATTTTACAGAATCAGTAAATTTACCGATCGGTAAATTTACCGATTCTGTAAAATACCGAATCGGTATTTTTTCCGATTCGGTAAAATTGATATGTAGGTGGGACTCTTCTGAGTCCCACAAGCATTACAGAATCGGTATTTTACCATCAAATACTATTTGATGGTAAAATACCGATTCTGGTGTGCATGCACATGTGTGCATGCACACCTGTGCCATATGACAGGCAGACCTGCCCTTAGGGCAGGTATGCCTGCCACATGGCCCCGAACCTTTTTTGGGGGTGCTAGAGGGTGTCAAAGTGACACCCCCTGCACCCTTGTCAGAATCGGTATTTACCGATTCGGTAAATACCGACCGGTAATGCCCCATTCATTCCTATGGGCTTCAAAGCCCATAGGAATAAATGGGGCATTACCGGTCGGTATTTACCGAATCGGTAAATACAGATATTTACCGATTCGGTAAAAGGAACATCTGGATGTTCCTACATATCCACCCCTCAGATTTACCGATTTTTAATTACCGAATCGGTAAAATTCGGTAATTAAAAATCGGTAAATCTCATTTACCTACATCTGGCCCTTGGTACCTACATCGGGCCCTAAATGAGGTGTCTAGGTGCTTTTCAGTCGGTAGCACGCTACTCCGGAACCCAACAGGACTAGTGGGGAATTAGTAGAGGGAAATATGAAATTAATTTGAGCGGTGGACATGTTAGTCTGTAGGAAGCAACGCCAACTCACCTCTCAAGGCTTCCGTCTGTCTGGACCAAGAAGACTGCTGAAGGCATGTGGGTACTGCTGAAGGCATGTGGGTACTGTTGAAGGCACGTGGGTACTGTTGAAGCCATGTGGGTACTGCTCTGTCTTAGTATGGCCTCAAGACCATGTCCAGCTCTGATGCCTTCATGACCAGGTCTTGAGAATTTTCTCACAGATTAGAATTGTTTGTGTGAGTAAGGTTATCACTGGTGTTGGTGTGGTGAATGTTCCCTGTGTATGTTTGTTGTGTATGGCCGGAGCTTATAACCAGCTTGGGTTGTGCCATCTGTAGAGTTGGTATGAGCTTTGCCCAGGTATATATATGAGGTAAATCACACTATAGAGCTTGATCATCTACTATTGTGTTTGGTGCTGTTGCAAGCTGTGCCATTGCTGACTGTGTGGAACGACTGCGAGCTCTGCTGTTGCTGTCTGTGTGTAATGTTGCAAGCTGTGTCATTGCTGACTGTGTGGAACGTTGCGAGCTCTGCCATTGATGGCTGTGTGGAATGTTGCGAACTCTGCCATTGCTGACTGTGTGGAACGTTGCGAGCTCTGCTATTGCTGGCTGTGTGTAATGTTGTAAGCTGTGCCATTTCTGACTGTGTGGAACGTTGCGAGCTCTGCCATTGGTGGCTGTGTGGAATGTTGCGAGCTCTGCCATTGCTGACTGTGTGGAACGTTGAGAGCTCTACCATTGCTGGCTGTGTGTAATGTTGCGAGCTTTGCCATTGCTGACTGTGTGGAACGTTGCGAGCTCTGCCATTGCTGGCTGTGAGTAATGTTGCAAGCTGTGCCATTGCTGACTGTGTGGAACGTTGCGAGCTCTGCCATTGCTGGCTGTGTGAAATGTTGCGAGCTCTGCCATTGCTGACTGTGTGGAACGTTGCGAGCTCTGCCATTGCTGGCTGTGAGTAATGTTGCGAGCTGTGCCATTGCTGACTGTATGGAACGTTGCGAGCTCTGCCATTGCTGGCTGTGTGTAATGTTGCGAGCTTTGCCATTGCTGACTGTGTGGAACGTTGCTAGCTCTGCCATTGCTGGCTGTGAGTAATGTTCCAAGCTGTGCCATTGCTAGCTGTGTGGAACGTTGTGAGCTGTGCCATTACTGACTGTGTGGAACGTTGCGAGCTCTGCCATTGCTGGCTGTGTGGAATGTTGCGAGCTCTGCCATTGCTGACTGTGTGGAACATTGCGAGCTCTGCTATTGATTGCTGTGTGTAATGTTGCAAGCTGTGCCATTGCTGACTGTGTAAGATGTTGCGAGCTCTGCCATTGCTGTCTGTGTGAAATGTTGTGAGCGCTGCCATTGCTGGCTGTGTGGAATGTTGTGAGCTGTGCCACTGCTGGCTGTGTGGAATGTTGTGAGCTGTGCCATTGCTGACTGTGTGGAAGGTTGCGAGCTCTGCTATTGCTGGCTGTGTGGAATGTTGTGAACTGTGCCAGTGCTGGCTGTTTTGTATGTGTGAGCTCTGGCCTTGCTGGTTGCGTGGAATGTTGCGAGCCCTGCCATTGCTGGCTGTGTGGAATTTTGTGCGCTCTGCATTGCTGGCTGTGTGGAATGTTGTGAGCTCTGCCATTGCTGGCTGTGTGGAATGTTGTGAGTTCTGCCCTTGCTGCCTGTGTGGAACATTGTGAGCTCTGTCATTGCTGGCTGTGTGTAATGTTGGAAGCTCTGCCATTGCTGGCTTTGTAGGGTGTTGCGAGCTTTGCCATTGCTGGCTGTGGGGAATGTTGCGAGATCTGCCATTGCTGGCTGTCTGGAATGTTGTGAGCGCTGCCATTGCTGGCTGTGTGGAATGTTTTGAGCTCTGCCACTGCTGGCTGGTGGAATGTTGTGAGCTGTGCCACTGCTGGCTGTGTGGAATGTTGCAAGCTCTGCCATTGCTGGCTGTGTTGAATGCGGTGAGCTCTGCCCTTGCTGGCTATGTGGAACGTTGTGAGCTCTGTTATTACTGGCTGTGTGGAATGTTGTTAGCTCTGCCATTGCTGGCTCTGTGGAAAATTGCGAGCTCTACCTTTGCTGGCTGTGTGGAATGTGGTGAACTCTGTCCTTGCTGTCTGTGTGGAATGCTGTGAGCTTTGCCATTGCGGGCTGTGTGGAACATTTTGAGCTTTGCCCTTGCTGGCTGTGTGGAATGCTGTAAGCACTGCCATCACTGGTTGTGTGGAACATTGCGAGCTCTGCCATTGCTTGCTGTGTGGAGTGTTGCGAGCTCTGCCATTGCTGGCTTTGTGGAACGTTGTGAGCTCTGCCTTTGCTGGCTGTGTTGAATGCTGTGAGCTCTGCCATTGCTGGCTATGTGGAATGCTGTGAGCTCTGTAATTGCTGGCTGTTGGACCTGGGTCCTCTAAGTCACATAAGATAGCTTGGCACTAAGTGAGAAGGCCTACTCCAAGGATCATGTGCTAAGTTTGCGTCACACCCATCAGTAACAAAACATCCAACCACTCAAAAATAAGGACACTACACCAATGTTGGAAAAATATGAGCTGTTTTATAAAAGTTCTCTTTAAATCTCCGTGGATACTTAGCACTCTTTAGTCACAGTACATAAAAATTCAGCTTTGCATCAAAGAAGTCAGCACTAGACAGTTTTTACAGAAGGAAAATCATTACTGGCATTTCCTGACGTTCCTTTACTCTGAAAGAAGAATTCTTTAACAACTCCTGCACCTTAAACAAATAAGACATGCATCATAAGCTCAGAAGTGAGCGAGCATTAATATTTCCTACCCCCAGATTGAGCTTTTCATTCACTTCTGAGAATAGTAACCCAGCATGAGGTAGTTCAGTCCTTACTTACAACTAGGTTTGGTACAATGCCTGCTCAGTTCCACCTATAGCACTCTTAAAATGATACAGTGATAGGCTTTCTCAAGTCTAAGTTATAACATTCTTACATAGACTCAGGGAAGTTGCTTGGGCATTCGTCACGTTGGTGTTCCCAGATCTGGGTGGGGATAATCACCTTCCACCCTTTCTGCTCTGTTAGTTATTGGCTGAAATACTGCCTAACGTGTACCCCGGTCTGATGCACAGCTGATCTCAGCGATCGGTTTTGATTTCTACTTCAGGTCGGTTGCCGGTGGTGACTCAGACTCTTCCTCACGAGGCTCAGTCAGGCCCCATTGGCATCCGCTAGACTTAGCGCTTCCTCCCCCTCGCTCTTACTGGGAGTTTCGCCTCAGTCCTTCCCCGCAGCACCGCTACCTCCGCTCACCTCGGCGTCGTGGTTCCGAGGAGCCCACTGACCTGGCGCTGACAGCTCTGGTGGTAGACAGGTCCGGAGCCTCCCCGCACTTCCTCCTTCCGCGTTGTTGCTCCTTCAGCGCTCCGCCCTCCCCTCAGCGTCAAGAAGGGTGGAAACAGACGGCAGCCAACCTCCTCAGGCTCCTGCCCCCTTCTTCCGCGTCACTGGATCTTCAGCTCCGTCTTCCACGAAGCCAGCCTCCTAGACGGGTTCTTTAGCGGCTCTCCTCGCTGGCCCTCCTTAACGACCCGGAGTGGATGCAATCGCCGCTTCGAGGCAGGGTCAACGCAGCAAGCCCCACACGGTAGGGTTCTCTTCCTTTGCCTTTCGAGCATTCAGGACTTCAGGGGGAACCATTTGAATTCTGCTTCCACTCGCGCTTCAAGGCGACAGTCCAGCTCAGTTCCTGACGGGGCGGACAGGCAGAAATTACCCCCCTTCAGTGGGGAGCCTTTTTGGGTGATTTCTCTGCCAGTCAGCCGCTAATCCCGGAAAGGCCAACCAAATTACTCTCCAGGCATGATCAATAGTTGGAGCTAGGAAGTTGATATCGGTGCTAGGGCTTAGTCTGTAGAAAGGGGAACAGTTCAACGCCGTAGAGCAGCCGGCCCGTGGGTCGGTCTAACCCCTCGCAGTGTGCTTTTCTCCCTTAACTACTGCTTCACTCCTCACCAACTATCACACCACCTCTTCTGGTCACTCTCTACCAACCCTAAAATGGCCGCCCTGGTTCTGGCCTTATATAGGCTGACCCTAGGAGGTCCAGAAGGGACCAGAAGGTTCTAGAGGGCTCCTATTCTTCCCTATGGGTCAAGTCTCAGGAGTGGCAGTTATGGCACTTGTTGTCCACCATTTTGTAGTTCTGGGCGAATTCTAGTCAGAAGAGGCACCTAGGCCTCAGGAAAAAGGATCACGAGGGTCAAAGAGCATCTAACCCCTATCCAACACCGCAAAAATTCAGTGGACATAAAAATTAAAGGTTTCGAGGGGCAAAAAGGGGACAAAAATAGATAAATAATTAGGAGGGACTACCCAAAGGGCAGATAGGTCTAACACGCGTCCCCCCCAGCTGAAAGTGGGGAGGGCTACCCAACCCCTTGGGAGTCCTAATCACTAAGGCGGAAATACCTAGAGAGACCATCTGCATTGGCGTGGTCCACTCCAGGCCGATGTTCCCCCCGGAAGTCCATTCCCTGTAGGGAGATGGACCATCTCAACAACTTGGGATTTCCCCCCTTCATTTGCATCAGCCAACGTAGGGGTCGGTGGTCAGTCTGAACCAGGAAGTGTGAGCCAAACAGGTATGGCCGCAACTTCTTCAGAGCCCACACCACCGCAAAAGCTTCCCGCTCAATTGCACTCCACTTCCGTTCCCGGGGAAGCAGTCTCCTGGATAAGAAGACTACAGGCTGATCCAGGCCCTCTTCATTTAGTTGCGATAACACTGCCCCAATGCCATGTTCTGATGCATCCGTTTGGACAATGAACTCCTTGGAGAAGTCTGGGGCCCTCAGGACAGGTGCTGCACACATTGCCTGCTTCAATTTCTCAAAGGATTGCTGACAAGCCTCTGTCCAGACTACCCGTTGAGGTTGTTTCTTTGAGGTAAGCTCTGTGAGGGGCGCTACAATAGTACCATAGCCCTTCACAAAGCGACGGTAGTAACCTGTGAGGCCCAGGAAAGCTCGGACCTCAGTCTGGGTCTTGGGGGGTTCCCAGGCCTTGATTGCCTCAATCTTTGCCTGGAGGGGCTGCACAGTTCCCCTTCCCACCAAGTGACCTAGGTACACAACTGACCCCTGCCCAATCTGACATTTGCTGGCCTTAATTGTCAAGCCAGCTTGTTTCAGGGCCTGAAGAACTGCTTGCAAGTGTTGCAAATGGTCCTCCCAACTGCTGCTGAAGACGGCAATGTCATCCAGGTAAGCACCGGAGAAACCCTCCATTCCGGAGAGGACCTGGTTCACCAGCCGCTGAAAAGTGGCAGGGGCGTTCTTGAGCCCAAAGGGCATCACACAGAACTGGAAGTGTCCCTCAGGCATGGAGAAAGTTGACCTTTCCTTTACTCCATCTGTAAGGGAGATCTGCCAGTACCCTGAAGTGAGGTCAAAGATACTCAAGTATTGAGCAGCTCCCAGCCGGTCAATCAATTAATCCGCCCTAGGGATCGGATGAGCATCAGTCTTGGTTACTGAGTTCAGTCCCCGGTAACCCACACAGAATCTCAGTTCTGGGGTGGTGCCCGGTGGAGCAGCTTTTGGCACTAGAACCACCGGACTGGACCAGGGGCTGCTGGAAGGTTCAATAACTCCTAGCTCCAGCATCTTGGTAACCTCACAGTGGATGCTGGCCTTCACCTTGTCTGACAGCCGGTAGGTCTTTGACTTCACTGGTGGGCTGTCTCCTGTGTCCACATCATGGGTACACAGGGGGGTCCTTCCAGGGACAGGGAGAACAGTGAAGAGTACTGCTCCAATACCCGACGGCAGTCCTCCCGCTGTTCAGGAGTTAGGGATGGGGAGAGAATCACTCCCTCCACTGACCCAACCTTTTCCTGAGACGAAAACAAGTCTGGGAGAGGTTCGCTTTCCGCTTCCTCTCCCCCATCAGTCACCATCATCAAGATGACCTCGGGCCTCTCATGGTGGGGTTTGAGGCGGTTAGCATGCAGCACCCGTAGGGGCTGTCGAGGGGTCTTAAGGTCCACCAGGTATGTGGCCTTACCCTTCTTCTCTAACACCTCAAAGGGGCCTGTCCAGCGATCCTGGAGGGCACTCAACTCTCCAGGCTCCATCACCCACACTTTCTGGCCAGGCTCCAACTCCATTGTGGTCATACCACTCCTTCATTACTGCTTGGCTGGCCTCCATGTTGTCAGAAGCTTGCTTCCACAACTTCCCCATTTGGCTCCTGAAGGCCAGCATGTAGCTCACCACATCCTGGGGAGGCTTCCTGGGAGACTTTTCCCATCCATCCTTCACCAGGCTGAGAGGTCCGCGTACAGGGTGCCCATACAGAAGCTCAAAGGGGCTGAAGCCCACTCCCTTCTGTGGCACTTCCCTGTAGGAGAATAACAAACAGGGTAGGAGGACGTCCCATTTCCTCCGCAGGCTCTCAGGCAGACTTCTAATCATGCCCTTCAAGGTCTTGTTGAACCTTTCTACCAGCCCATTTGACTGGGGGTGATAGGGAGTGGTGAACCGGTAGGTCACTCCACACTCCTTCCACATTGCCCGCATATATGCTGACATGAAGTTGGTCCCCCTGTCGGACACAACTTCCTTGGGGAAACCTACTTGGGTGAAGATCCCCATCAGGGCCATAGCCACTACAGGTGCAGTGACAGTCCTCAGAGGAATTGCCTCTTGGTACCGCGTGGCGTGATCCACCAGAACCAGGATAAACCTGTGACCAGCTGTAGTTGGTGGATCCAATGGCCCCACAATGTCGATGCCCACCCTTTCAAAGGGGGTGCTAACGACAGGTAGTGGTTCCAGGGGAGCTTTCAGCTTCACCTCTGTTTTCCCACTGGCTTGGCAGGATACACATGTCTGACAGTAGGTGTCAGACGCCACTTTCATCTGAGGCCAGTAAAAGTGGGGGACAAGCCGGGCAAAGGTCTTGTCCTGACATAAGTGTCCTGCCAAGGGAATCTCATGAGCCAGTTCCAACAGAAAGGCTCGGTATCGTTGAGGGACTACCAAGGCCCTTGAAGAACCGGGTAAAGGTACCTTGGGTTCACTGTAGAGGAGTCCGTCCTCCCAGTAAATGTGGTAATGCCCTGCAACGTTCCCTGCTGCCTGGGCTTCGGCCTGTCGCCTCAGTCCCTCAAGGGTAGGGCACTCCTTCTGGCCCTTACAGAACTCCTCCCTGGTAGGTCCTCCCTCCACATGCCACTCAGCAGGGATGGGTAGGTCCTCCAGGGAGACTACTTCCCCCTCCACGGACTCCTGGCTCACCACCGCAGGTGGCCGATCTGTCACATGGGGCGTGGAAGCCGAAGCAGGCTTCTCCTGTCTTCGGGTCTGTCCCTTTTTGGCAGCGGGCTGGGCCATTGTTCCAGGCTCCAACCCAGGCGAACTCCCTCTCTGGGCAGTCGCAGACCTTGTGCTTACACAGGCCCAGTCAGGTGTACCCAACATCTCCGAATGAGTCCGGTATTCCGCCTCTCTCCAAGCATTGCGCTCCATGTCATTCCCCAGCAGACAATCGACTGGCACGGCAGGGCTTACGGCAACTCGAAGAGAACCGGCAACCCCTTCCCACTCAAAGGGAACCTCGGCCACAGGGTAGTGGCCCATTCTGCCGTCAGCCATCGCGGCAGGGTGGAGTACATTGGGAATCACCTGCTCTGGAGACACCAGTTGACTCCTCACCATAGTCATACTGGCTCCTGTGTCTCTCAGAGCCCTCTTTGGCCATTGATGGTGACCCACTGCCCATACTTGGTAGTTTTTGGGGGCACCTGGATCTTAGGAACCATCTCCCGATCTCCCAGGGACACTAAGGTGACACCCGCCCACTCACCCCCCTTATCTAAGGGCAACTCCTCCCGAGCGCTACACTAGCTACTCCCGGGGCTTTTCCTCCGGTGGGAGGGGGTGGTCTCTTTGGGCATTTAACATCTCCCTTATAATGTCCAACACCACCACACTCAAAGCAGTGGACAACCCTTGGCTGCTGGCTTTGGCCAGGATGAGGGTTTCTGGGCGGGTTAGCCTTAGGGGTGAATCCTGTTCCCTTTCCCTGGAAACTGTTTTGGGGACCTTTAGAGAGCTCACGCTTTTTATCTCCCCCCTCCTTCTTCTTTGGGAATCCCCTCCAGTCCCCTTTGAGGACACCCGGGTACTTGCCCAGATGTCCGCCTCCTCTGCAAGCTTCCAGGGGTTGGTCAGCTTGCTGTCCACCAGGTGTTGACGCAGCTCGGGAAAACATTTTTCGAGTAGGTGCTCTTTGAGAAAAAGATCATATAACCCCTCATAGTCCTTCATCTCGCTGCCCTGTACCCAGCCCTCCAATGCCTTCCTCGCATAGTCCAGGAAATCCACCCAGTTTTGGGTGCTTAACTTGTGGCTCCCCCTGAACTTTTGGCGATACTTCTCCGGGGTTAGCCCAAACTTTTTGATTAACGCTACCTTCATGGTGGGGTAGTGGGTCTGCTCCTCCTGTTCCAAGGCTAACAAGGTGTCCCGACCAGTAGGAGGCATATACTTGTATAACCCCCCCACCCCCCCAGTTTTTCTCCTGGATCCCATGGGCTCTTAAGGAGACCTCATAGGCAACCAGCCACTTGGCTATGCCATCCCCTTGGCTATAGCTGGCAACTATGTCTTTAGGTAGGTAGGGTCTGGACTCCCTGGTTGGTTCTCTTGTTTCGCTGTCACCGTTCGGAGAGTTGGAGGGTCCTAATTGTAGGGCCTTGAGTTCTAGCTCTCTTAGTTTAAGCTAATGCACCATCCTCTGTTCCTCCCTCTCCTGTTCTAACCTGGATAACTCACACTTCAGCTGCCTTTTTCCCCTCCTGTCCATTAGTTCAGCTTCGGTCAAGCTTCCTCCGGAGACACTACTGCCCCTCCTTGAGTAGGTCATTGGTTCTGGAAGTAGGTTTCCCATCTCAGGATGGAACAATCCCTCTACTCCTATGACTGTGTCCCGGTCCGTCCCCTCTTCCTCCTCTTTCCCTTCTCCATGTGCTGCCACCCAAGCCCTTAAACTGGTCTGGAGTTCCCCCTTCTTGGCACCACACTTAAAAAACACTCCCATCTTTTGACAAAAGTCCCTAAGCTGGGCTGCAGAATAAGTTTCCAGTTCTTCCAGAGCAAATTCCATTTTGCTGAAGAGCAATGTAAGGACAAGCACACAAAAAGAATAGATTCACAAGGGGCAATTTGAAGCGACCTCCACCCACCACCAGGAATGAATTTAGAAAAAGCAAAAGTAGTAATTGGGAAGTCCGCCAGGAGAAAACTCCAGATGTAGGCCTGTGGGGAAGGTTTTATTACCTCAGAGTAGACGCAAACACAGTTTAGATCCCACCGTTAGACACCAATTATGTTGGACCTGGGTCCTCCAAGTCACATAAGGTAGCTTGGCACTAAGTGAGAAGGCCTACTCCAAGGAACATGTGCTAAGTTTGCGTCACACCCATCAGTAACAAAACATCCAACCACTCAAAAATAAGGACACTACACCAATGTTTGAAAAATATGAGCAGTTTTATAAAAGTCCTCTTTAAATCTCTGTGGATACTTAGCACTCTTTAGTCATAGTACATAAACATTCAGCTTTGCATCAAAGAAGCCAGCACTAGACAGTTTTTACAGAAGGAAAATCATTACTGGCATTTCCTGACTTTCCTTTACCCTGAAAGAAGAATTCTTTAACAACTCCTGCACCTTAAACAAATAAGACATGCATCATAAGCTCAGAAGTGAGCGAGCATTAATATTTCCTACCCCCAGATTGAGCTTTTCATTCACTTCTGAGAATAGTAACCCAGCATGAGGTAGTTCAGTCCTTACTTACAACTAGGTTTGGTACAATGCCTGCTCAGTTCCACCTATAGCACTCTTAAAATGATACAGTGATAGGCTTTCTCAAGTCTAAGTTATAACATTCTTGCATAGACTCAGGGAAGTTGCTTGGGCATTCGTCACGTTAGTGTTCCCAGATCTGGGTGGGGATAATCACCTTCCACCCTTTCTGCTCTGTTAGTTATTGGCTGAAATACTGCCTAACGTGTACCCCGGTCTGATGCACAGCTGATCTCAGCGATCGGTTTTGATTTCTACTTCAGGTCGGTAGCCGGTGGTGACTCAGACTCTTCCTCACGAGGCTCAGTCAGGCCCCATTGGCATCCGCTAGACTTAGCGCTTCCTCCCCCTCGCTCTTACCGGGAGTTTCGCCTCAGTCCTTCCCCGCAGCACCGCTACCTCCGCTCACCTCGGCGTTGTGGTTCCGAGGAGCCCACTGACCTGGCGCTGACAGCTCCGGGGGTAGACAGGTCCGGAGTCTCCCCGCACTTCCTCCTTCCGCGTTGTAGCTCCTTCAGCGCTCTGCCCTCCCCTCAGCGTCGAGAAGGGTGGAAACAGGCGGCGGCTAACCTCCTCAGGCTTCCGCCCCTTCTTCCGCGTCACTGGATCTTCAGATCCGTCTTCCGCGAAGCCAGCCTCCTAGACGGGTTCTTTAGCGGCTCTCCTCGCTGGCCCTCCTCAACGACCCGGAGTGGATGCAATCGCCGCTTCGAGGCAGGGTCAAAGCAGCAAGCCCCCACACGGTAGGGCTCTCTTCCTTTGCCTTTCGAGCATTCAGGACTTCGGGGGGAACCATTTGAATTCTGCTTCCACTCGTGCTTCAAGGCGACAGTCCAGCTCAGTTCCTGAAGGGGCGGACAGGCAGAAATTAATCCCCTTCAGTGGGGAGCCTTTTTGGGTGATTTCTCTGCCAGTCAGCCACTAATCCCGGAAAGCCCAACCAAATTACTCTCCAGGCACGATCAATAGTTCGAGCTAGGAAGTTGATATCGGTGCTAGGGCTTAGTCTGTAGAAAGGGGAACAGTCCAACACCGTAGAGCAGCCGGCCCGTGGGTCAGTCTAACCCCTCGCAGTGTGCTTTTCTCCCTTAACTACTGCTTCACTCCTCACCAACTATCACACCACCTCTTTTGGTCACTCTCTACCAACCCTAAAATGGCCGCCCTGGTTCTGGCCTAGGAGGTCCAGAAGGGACCAGAAGGTTCTAGAGGGCTCCTATTCTTCCCTATGGGTCAAGTCTCAGGAGTGGCAGTTATGGCAGTTGTTGTCCACCATTTTGTAGTTCTGGATGAATTCTAGTCAGAAGAGGCACCTAGGCCTCAGGAAAAAGGATCACGAGGGTCAAAGAGCATCTAACCCCTATCCAACACCGCAAAAATTCAGTGGACATAAAAATTAAAGGTTTTGAGGGGCAAAAAGGGGACAAAAATAGATAAATAATTAGGAGGGACTACCCAAAGGGCAGACAGGTCTAACAATGGCTGTGTGGAATGCTGTGAGCTCTGCCTTTGCTGGCTGTGTGGAATGTTGCAAGCTTTGCCATTGATAGCTGTGTGGAATGTAGCAAGCTCTGTCCTTGCTGGCTGTGTGGAATGTTGCAAGCTCTGCCATTGCTGGATGTGCGGAATGTTGCAAGCTCTGCCACTGCTGGCTGTGTGGAATGTTGCAAGCTCTGCCATTGCTGGCTGTGTGGAATGTTGCGAGCTGTGCCATTGCTGGCTGTGTGGAATGTTGCAAGCTCTGCCATTGCTGGATGTGCGGAATGTTGCAAGCTCTGCCATTGCTGGCTGTGTGGAATGGTGTGAGCTCTGCCATTGCTGGCTGTCTTGAATGTGGTGAGTTCTGCCCTTGCTGACTGTGTGAAATGTTGCGAGCTCTGCCATTGCTGGCTGTGTGGAATGTTTCGAGCTCTGCCATTGCTGGCTGTGTAAGATGTTGTGAGCTCTGCCTTTGCTGTCTGTGTGGAATGTTGTGAATGCTGACATTGCTGGCTGTGTGGAATGTTGTGAGCTCTGCCACTGCTGGCTGTGTGGAATGTTGCGAGCAGTGCCATTGCTGACTGTGTGGAACGTTGCGAGCTCTGCTATTGCTGGCTGTGTGGAATGTTGCGAACTGTGCCAGTGCTGGCTGTTTTGTATGTGTGAGCTCTGGTCTTGCTGGCTGCGTGGAATGTTGCGAGCCCTGCCATTGCTGGCTGTGTGGAATGTTGTGCACTCTGCATTGCTGGCTGTTTGGAATGTTGTGAGCTCTGCCATTGCTGGCTGTGTGGAATGTTGTGAGCGCTGCCATTGCTGGCTGTGTGGAATGTTGTGAGCTCTGCCACTGCTGGCTGTGTGGAATGTTGCGAGCTGTGCCACTGCTGGCTGTGTGGAATGTTGCAAGCTCTGCCATTGCTGGCTGTGTTGAATGCGGTGATCTCTGCCCTTGCTGGCTATGTGGAATGTTGTGAGCTCTGCCATTGCTGGCTGTGTGGAATGTTGTTAGCTCTGCCATTGCTGGCTGTGGGGAACGTTGTGAGCTCTGTGTTTGCTGGCTGTGTGGAATGTTGTTAGCTCTGCTATTGCTGGCTCTGTGGAAAATTGCGAGCTCTGCCTTTGCTGGCTGTGTGGAATGTGGTGAATTCTGTCCTTGCTGACTGTGTGGAATGCTGTGAGCTCTGCCATTGCTGGCTGTGTGGAATATTGTGAGCTTTGCCCTTACTGGCTGTGTGGAATGCTGTAAGCACTGCCATTGCTGGTTGTGTGGAATGTTGCGAGCTCTGCCATTGCTGGCTGTGTGGAGTCTTGCGAGCTCTGCCATTGCTGGCTGTGTGGAACGTTGTGAGCTCTGCCTTTGCTGGCTGTGTTGAATGTGGTGAGCTCTGCCCTTGCTGGTTGTGTAGAATGCTGTGAGCTCTGCCATTGCTGGCTGTAGGGAACGTTGCGAACTCTGCCATTGCTGGCTGTGTGGAATGCTGTGAGCTCTGTAATTGCTGGCTGTGTGGAATGTTGTGAGCTCTGCCTTTGCTGGCTGTGTGGAATGTTGCAAGCTTTGCCATTGATAGCTGTGTGGAATGTTGCAAGCTCTGCCACTGCTGGCTGTGTGGAATGTTGCAAGCTGTGCCATTGCTGCCTGTGTGGAATGTGGTGAGCTCTGCCATTGCTGGCTGATTAGAATGTTACGAGCTCTGCCATTTCTGGCTGTGTGGAATATTGTGTGCTCTGTCATTGCTGGCTGTGTGGAATGTTGTGAGCTTTGCTATTATAGCTGTGTGGAATGTAGCAAGCTCTGTCCTTGCTGGCTGTGTGGAATGTTGTGAGCTTTGCCATTGATAGCTGTGTGGAATGTTGCAAGCTCTGCCACTGCTGGCTGTGTGGAATGTTGCAAGCTCTGCCATTGCTGGCTGTGTGGAATGTTGCGAGCTGTGCCATTGCTGGCTGTGTGGAATGTTGCAAGCTCTGCCATTGCTGGCTGTCCGGAATGTTGCAATCTCTGCCATTGCTGGCTGTGTGGTACAAAAGGGGGTGGTGATGGACGGAGAATCTGAATCAATCAAACACTCACACCCAGTCACAAGATCTGAGTTTAATCCATCACCGTTCTTTAGCCCACTCTGCCACCCCAGTTCAGACATGGCTAAATGCAAATCAGTCTGACCCTGTGCCTCATGGGAACAGTCCAGCCCGAACTGCCAAGCCATGTCTTCCCTGGACCGAAAACAAGCTTCTGAGGACCGGTTTCTGGCATTCCAGCCGTCTTCAGCCCGGCTTGCTTGAATTCAGTGGCAAAGTGAGGAAGGGACTCATATCTGAGCATACCCTGCCACATTTATGGCGGCCAAAAGTGGTACAAAAGGGGGTGGTGATGGACGGAGCATCTGAATCAATCAAACACTCACACCCAGTCACAAGATCTGGGTTTAATCCATCACCGTTCTTTAGCCCACTCTGCCACCCCAGTTCAGACATGGCTATATGCAAATCAGTCTGACCCTGTGCCTCATGGGAACAGTCCAGCCCGAACTGCCAAGCCATGTCTTCCCTGGACCGGAAACAAGCTTCTGAGGACCGGTTTCTGGCATTCCAGCCGTCTTCAGCCCGGCTTGCTTGAATCCAGTGGCAAAGTGAGCAAGGGACTCACGTCTGAGCATACCCTGCCACACTTATGGCGGCCAAAAGCGGTACAAAAGGGGGTGGTGATGGACGGAGCATCTGAATCAATCAAACACTCACACCCAGTCACAAGATCTGGGTTTAATCCATCACCGTTCTTTAGCCCCCTCTGCCACCCCAGTTCAGACATGGCTATATGCAAATCAGTTTGACCCTGTGCCTCATGGGAACAGTCCAGCCCGAACTGCCAAGCCATGTCTTCCCTGGACCGGAAACAAGCTTCTGAGGACCGGTTTCTGGCATTCCAGCCGTCTTCAGCCCGGCTTGCTTGAATCCAGTGGCAAAGTGAGCAAGGGACTCACGTCTGAGCATACCCTGCCACACTTATGGCGGCCAAAAGCGGTACAAAAGGGGGTGGTGATGGACGGAGCATCTGAATCAATCAAACACTCACACCCAGTCACAAGATCTGGGTTTAATCCATCACCGTTCTTTAGCCCACTCTGCCACCCCAGTTCAGACATGGCTATATGCAAATCAGTCTGACCCTGTGCCTCATGGGAACAGTCCAGCCCGAACTGCCAAGCCATGTCTTCCCTGTACCGGAAACAAGCTTCCGAGGACCGGTTTCTGGCATTCCAGCCGTCTTCAGCCCGGCTTGCTTGAATCCAGTGCTGGCTGTGTGGAATAGTGTGAGCTCTGCCAATGCTGGCTGTGTTGAATGTGGTGAGTTCTGCCCTTGCTGACTGTGTGAAATGTTGCGAGCTCTGCCATTGCTGGCTGTGTGGAATGTTGCGAGCTCTGCCATTTCTGGCTGTGTAGAATGTTGCGAGCTCTGCAATTTCTGGCTGTGTAGAATGTTGCGAGCTCTGCCATTTCTGGCTGTGTGGAATGGTGCGAGCTCTGCCATTGCTGGCTGTGCAGAATGTTTGAGTTCTGTTGCAGGGGTGCACAGTGTTCTGCTGTATTGTTGCGGTTTAACCCTTTGCATGTTTCGGACGGCCCCTGGCCGTCCAAAGTCATGGTGGGCGTGTGCGTCGGACGGCCGGGGACCATCCAAATTGCGCATGCGTGGAATTCGCCCGCACGGCAGGGGAATTCCGGCCGCCCCAAAAGGGTTAATGGCGCCTGCAGAGACCGCTGTAAGCTCAACAACCTTTGAGAACTAGTAGCATTCACACACCTCTGCATTCCCTAACGCAGCACGCAGAGCTATGCACAGTTGTGTATTTTGTTTATTAAAGTGGGTGCAGTTGTGCACTCATTGATGCTCAACAACAGGGGATATCTGAACTGTGCTGGAAGGGAGTGCCAGGTAGAGTGCAATGTGTGGAGCTGATTGTTTGTTGTTGCTAAGAGAAGAGTGCTGTTGTGGGCACAGTGATTTGCTGCTATGTGGTATATCTGCACTCTGTTGGATGCGTTATAGGTGTTTCTATTGAATGTTTGCTTTACAGACAATTGTAACCATGCAGTTGTCTAACCCAGAACATTTATCATCCATATACGACAGTGCTGATAAAGGAGGTTTATTTAACCAGTTAATGTGCACTTGTGCCTGAACGCCTGACAGGATTCAATGATACGTAAACACTCAGGTGGTTAAATATGCACTTGTAAGAAAATATGTACATTTTAGTATCAAGGGTGTGCAAATCTGCTGTTTAAGGTTACTAAAATCGCTATATATTTTTTAATCCCCTTGCCTGCAAATCCGCACAGCTATTGGCCTGACAGTCATGATTGACAGCATTCAGAATCACTCAAAAACAACCCAATTTCCGTTTTTATCCACATTTAAAAACAAATCAGACAGGAAAATAATTGGTTTTCTGTCTGTATTTATCTGTAAAAATCTGAAAACAGTGAGCCTAACATGGAAGCTCCGAAGGTAGGTGAGGGGGTGGGATAGAGGGGACAGAGTTAAACATTGTTTTTTTAGACAAGTTGTTACAGGATTTTTTATTTTTTTAATAGAGTTTTATATAGAGCGAACTAGACCCAAATTGTGTATCGGAGCACTTTACATGAGCACCAGTTTCGTTACAGAAGGACACATTAATTTTTGTGAGGCACAGAGAGATTAAGTGATTTGCCCAGAATCACAGGATGTTGAGCGTCCCTGCTGAGACTCGAACCCGGTTCCCCAGATTCGAGGTCGGCAGCTCTAGCTGTAAGGCTACATCCTCTCCCCAATTTTTGATCGAGGCACATGTCGGTCTGATTACTTTCACTGTTTATGCTGGAAATAACTTAAGCAAATTCTCACCTGACATGTATAAATCTTGCTCTATCAACTAATAAGAAGAAACAGAAATAATAAATTAGAATCACTCCATACAGTGCATATCTACAAGGGTAGAACTTGTTGCCAATTTTCTTTTGTGTCTGTACATGCACTTGTTATTCTCATTTGTCTTTTATTTTATTGTTTTCAGCATAAGCCATAACAATTGCAATCATAAAATACAATAAAAGAATCGCCAAAAAAAGAAAAGATGATAAGAGCAATCAAACCATTCTTAATAACTCACCCTTTCAAACAGCACCTAAACCCCGCATTCCTCCCTCTTGTTTATCAAATACTGTCTGTAGTGGCAAGACTAGCCATGGGGCTAAGACCCTGGTCTGAAGCCTGGATTTGTCTTGTGATCCAGGCGGCCAATAAGCAAAGACATGTAAATCAAGGGGTATCCTTTCTATGACTAAGTGCAAGTGCATCATTGCACGTTGAAATTGAAAAAGTATAAAAAGGGGCACTAACCATTCACAGCGTGGGTTTGGGTTTTTTTGTCCAAAATAATAAAAAGTTTAATAATGTTCGTGTCCCCCAATCTCACAGTCACAGAGATCACTAGTAGAGTGGTTAGTTCAACACCTAGGCATATGCATTACAGCAGGGAACCCCCAATCGATAGTAAGTGGGACGTCCCTCTGGCAAAACTACATTAAGATGGTGCCTGTCCCCCACGTATGCTTGATAGAAAGGTATTCAGCAGTCAAGTGTGAAGTTTCTGAAAGTGCAATGCGAGATTTACACTTAAAAGCAAAAAAATGAGTCGTTGACGTCAGAGCTTGAGTCACTTGTTATTAACTTTCTAATATGATTTCTCCAAAGGAGAACCAGCTTTCCACGTGAAGAAACTGCTTCGCTGCAATCCCAGAATATTTAGGGGGCTTCGTCTCCAATCCCAGAATCTTTAGGGGGCTTCGCCGCAATCTCAGAATATTTAAGGGGGCTTCGTCTGCAATCCTAGAATCAGTAGGCGTGTACCACCATCCTTTCCACCCCGGAAGGAGATTACTGCTTCCCTTGATTGCAATACACCTCTGACACTTTCTGAGGTAGGGAGTGATCGGAGACAAATTTGTGAATACCGCCAAATATGTAAGGAAGTGTTTTTTTGGGGGGGATAAGAACTCTATTTTCATCATCAGACTTTTACCCAGAGGAAGAGGGAGAAAGGTAGTAAAGGGGAACGAGGACTGAGTTGAGGGATAGAGACCCGTGGAAAGAACTTGAAAGAGTGTGATAAAGAAACAGAAAGTGAGGGCTTTACGTGGGCCGGGTCTCAGACATGGTGATGTAGCGCTACTCCGGAAATAATTTCTAAAACCATGACACCTTTCCCTGAAGTACGAATTCATTCATATACTTAACAGTGGGCCCATGACACTGTGAGACGCTCACATAATACTTACACCACTTTTTCATGGGTCGGTGAGATTCAGAGGAGAGCTGCTGTATCATAGCGGGATGTCTAAACTTTAACCATATATTTATACTATTTACACCTGCAGTTTAAATGAGTTTACCGTGGTTTTTTATTGAACAAAACATTTTCTTAGACATGCCGCCACTGTGGTCGACAGATCTGCTAGTAAAAAATTAGGCGTAGGAAAACTCAAGACTAGCTTAATTCTCCATTTATCTAATTTTTATTAAAAGCAAATTTTCATGTCTAAAATGTATTCATTTCTTTATACAGAAAAACGAAATGTTTTTAAAGAAAAAGAGTTTTATTTCAAACTGTTAATTTCATTTAACTCAGAAAATGCAAGTATTTTAGCAAAAGACAGATAGTTCTCAAATAATCATTTATGCTCCTAACTTCCCTAACTAAACCCTCAACTAAAGTGCATCTCCCTGTCAAAAGAAATCAGAAAATTATTCAAAGTCCTACATCTCAGGAAAATCAGCATTCCAGCAGCATCTCTGGTGGAAATCGGAAAGAAGTTTTTTCTTCAGTAAAATCAGCACTTTTTATACCTTTTTCACTAGCTCTATCTATCTAAAAGTGTAACTTTCAGCCTAAATTTGAGTTCTGATTGGACAATTTTGGGGTGGATGAGCATCATCTCGTCATCCTAACATTTTTCTTCCGTCCGCAAATTTTTTAATGGGTCCTTTGTTTTGCCCAAGTCCGGCCTAGTCTTGTTCTCCACTCGCAACTTCCGCAAATGTTCTCACGTTCTGATACATTGTGCTCATCATTTTGGCAGCCATCTATACTTCCAGGCTACTCTGTCCTTGAACCGTAGTCACTCCAGCACAAGCAGCTCGCATTCAGACTCGGACTCTGCTCGCACATGCGTACTTCTTTTATGGCCACAATAATCAAGTGACTCCATTTTCTTTTAGGCCTCACGAGTCAAAATGGGAACTATTATAGAAACAAACACAAACAAACATTAGTTTAAGATGTTTAACCTTTCTGTTTACCTCCCCCCTTACTAAGGTTTACCCTATTAGTAGTTACCTAGCAAATAAGCAACACTTATGCGTAATATACTCACCTAGTCCTTCGAATTGCCACTAAAGTACATAGACAAAAGCACATTTATGCCACATTCCATTATTCCAAAGCTGCTTATTAGTTAAGGACACAACAGAGTCACATAATTAGTTAATTATGATGGCAACATAAGCAAAATTAGTTCCCACGTGTATTCGTGTAGGTGCATTTCTTATTCTAAGTTGATTAGTTACACATATCATTCCATTAGTACAAATTATGGTTATGAAAGTGTGACTTTGCAAGAGGTACACAAAATTTTGCTCTTCCACCTTGCTCCATCAACTCCCCCCTTTGGTAAATTCTATCACCAAATATCTCCCAACAGTTTGCAAACCTTTATTCAGAACATGTTTCAAATTCTTCAGATTAGTTTGTCTATACTTTAGTATCCTTTTCTCTGGTCTCTTTAAAAATCTTTTCTCGAAACTCTTCCATTTCTATATCACCTTTTTAGGTCTCGCCTGTCGATGCGCATGCGCATCGAGCAAGCGAGACTATAGGGGCTCATCCACTCTTTATCTAACTGCAAGGAATCGTGGCGATTCCTTGCAGTGCCCGTGACTTTTAAGGTCAATGCGCATGCGCATTAAGCTTATGCGCATGCGCATTGACCTTAAAAGTCACGGGCGCGTGCACGTCCGTGTTTGTTTACCCTTGCCTACTCTCTCTCTCCCCTCTCCGCCCCCGTTCCGCCCCCTCCCCTCCCGCCGTGTCGCATTTCTCCTCCCCCCTCCCCTCCGGCTTCTTTTTTTTTGGGTTTATTTTACTCGCACCTCTCCCCTCTCCGCCCCCGTTCCGCCCCCTCCCCTTCCCGCCGTGTCGCATTTCTCCTCCCCCCTCCCCTCTCTTCCCTCCGGCTTATGGCGAGTGCTCGAACACTGGAACAGCACAGTTGGTACCACTGCCACGAACTAATTGAAGCTGCTTTGAGAGAGGATAGCTTATGAATGTTTTTTCAACTACCCCTCACGCTTTTCAACTACTGCTTGTGCTATACAACTACCGCTCGCGCTTTTCACATAACCCTTGCGCTTTACAACTAACCCTCAGCTTTACAATTACCCCTCGTGCTTTTCAACTACCCCTCGTGCTCCTTTACTCTTCAACAACGCACCCCTCGTGCTTTTCAACTACCCCTCATGCTCTCACCACTTCTTGCCTACTTTGCAGGGTGACACAGTGCGCCGCCTCGGTGGCCGCCTCTTCTGAGACGTCAGGGCAGCAGGTCCTGATAACAGATAAGGCGTCCTAAGAAGGCGCACCTCCCCCAGTGCAGGCTTCAAAGGCCCGGAAGCACCATGCGCCACACGGTCCAGGTAGAAGATTGGCCTCTCATTACCAGAATGGGTAGCGCTCTCTGAGTGCTCGAACACTGGAACAGTCAGCGTGTTTTCAACATGCCTTCATCTCCAACTTTCTGTTTTAAATAATGATAGTTTTCGCCTTGCCTACTCTCTCTCTCCCCTCTCCGCCCCCGTTCCGCCCCCTCCCCTCCCGCCGTGTCGCATTTCTCCTCCCCCCCTCCCCTCTCTTCCCTCCGGCTTATGGCGAGTGCTCGAACACTGGAACAGCACAGTTGGTACCACTGCCACGAACTAATTGAAGCTGCTTTGAGAGAGGATAGCTTATGAATGTTTTTTCAACTACCCCTCACGCTTTTCAACTACTGCTTGTGCTATACAACTACCGCTCGCGCTTTTCACATAACCCTTGCGCTTTACAACTAACCCTCAGCTTTACAATTACCCCTCGTGCTTTTCAACTACCCCTCGTGCTCCTTTACTCTTCAACAACGCACCCCTCGTGCTTTTCAACTACCCCTCATGCTCCTTCACTCTTCAACAACACCGAGCACCCCGCGCTCTCGAACACCAAAAAAACCAAACCTGTCTGTGATTGTTGAAACACCTCTGAGAGTTGGACGCCAAAGCCACTTTTAAAGTGACGACGAGTATGTGTTAGGCTTAGGGCATATCTTCCACAAGCTTTAGGGAGCGTTTAAGCAAGTTTACAAAATTGCAAACAATCACAGCTTCTATATATGTCTTTAATCTGTGATGAACAGGTAAAAAGTGTCCCCCATTGGTGTGGCTATTTGAGGTGTATTCATTTATTTGCTATCTTTTCTGCACCACTTCTTGCCTACTTTGCAGGGTGACACAGTGCCCCGCCTCGGTGGCCGCCTCTTCTGAGACGTCAGGGCAGCAGGTCCTGATAACAGATAAGGCGTCCTAAGAAGGCGCACCTCCCCCAGTGCAGGCTTCAAAGGCCCGGAAGCACCATGCGCCACACGCTCCAGGTAGAAGATTGGCCTCTCATTACCAGAATGGGCAGCGCTCTCTGAGTGCTCGAACACTGGAACAGTCAGCGTGTTTTCAACATGCCTTCATCTCCAACTTTCTGTTTTAAATAATGATAGTTTTCGCAGGGTTAATGCCCATTTTTAACCTAATCTCGATAAGAGACATTTTTGCCAGACACTTCTTTCATAAATTATCCCGGTGACAGACACTACTCTTGCCTACGAGGCAGGAGATGCCACCACACCTCCTTGCAATTTCCGGTTTGAGAAATCACAAGATGTCAGACCTTACTGGCACACCACTTACTGAGCAATGTACAGGCTTAGAGAGTTTACTCACACTCCATCCCCCACAGGCCCTCGGGGAAAAATAGTGCTCAATTTGTATACAACAGGAAGAGGCTGCGTAGAGAGCAGCGGAAAGAAATTACCAATTTTCCCATGCAAGGAATTTTTTAAAGAACTCTTGTGGAACTGCCAAGAATATTTGTGAAAAAATTGTAAACTCTTTCTCTTTTACAGACACCTCACATGACTGCTTTATTTATTGACTGCAGCCAAAATGGGTGATGCTGCAAAGAATTCGAAGCCTCTGTTTCTTTTTCCAATTCGCTCAAGATTTTGTTTTTGTTTGGTGAACTGGACACCCTGAGCTGTGTTCTTTAAATATGGTGGCCCCACTTTGCTTTGTTCACACTGCCACTGATAGCGAGTGGAATGCCCTTAATTGGGAGGCCAGCAGTGTCCTGCCTGTGTCCGCTGCCCATGCTTTTCGGGTCATTATGAGAGGGGTAACAAGTTGCGTTCAAAGCACCATTTCGCTATCTGTCATCAAACTCAACTCATTTAGCAAACAGCGCAGTCCACCGTTGCTTCTAATCCTACTGTGCATCTCCCTGGCACGCACTTTATCTTTACCTTTATATATTGCACGGCGGCTACAGCTGCCCCTCACCCCTCTCTGACCCTTCCTCTTATTCCCTCTCTTTAAGTCCCCTTCTCACTTACTGAAAACAAACACTTTAGCTTCTCCTGCTCTGTCGCTATCAGCGCTCCCTCCCCCTCCCCCGCTCCTTGATACTCCTATTCCCTCTCCTGCCTCTGTCTCGGTCCTCCTCTGTGGTCTTAAAGTACATAGATTGGTTCAAGATCAGGTAATAAACTGCACCATTGCCGGAGGTACTATATTATAAGTGGTGCAGCCTCGGAACAGACACAAAAAAGGGTGAAAATACCAAAGGCTGCCATATTAATTGTATTCACAACCACATTCATTCGGGCCGCTTTACAGGTTTTTCCTGTGGAGCGCTACTTTCGTTTTATCGTGTTTGTTTAAACAACAATGTTCACTTCCGCTTCCCGCTAGCAGCTGCCTCCTCACCCTCTCTCTCTTTCTTCCAGTTATTCCTCTCCTATTTTGGTGACTCACAACTACACACATTAGCGCCACTTTACAGAGGTACACACACAACCCCCCACACACACAACCCCCCACACACACAACCCCCCACACACACAACCCCCCACACACACAACTACACACACACACAACTACACACACACACAACTACACACACACACAACTACACACACACACAACCACACACGCACACAACCACACACGCACACAACCACACACGCACACAACCACACACGCACACGACCACACGCACACGACCACACGCACACGACCACACGCACACGACCACACGCACACACACAAGCACACACACCACACGCACACAAACCACACGCACACAAACCACACGCACACAACCGCAAGCACACAACCACACACAACCACATTCAACCACACTCAACCACACACAACCCCAAACACAACACACAACCACACACACAACCCCAAACACAACACACACAACCCCACACACAACCACACACAACCCCGCACACACACAACCCGGCACACACACAACCCCACACACACCCACAACCCCCCACACGCACACAACCACACATACAACCACAACCACACACAACCACACACACAACCACCTATCGCACTCACTCTATCTATCTATCTATCTATCTATCTATCTATCTATCTATCTGTCTGTCTATCTATCTATCTATCGCACTCACTGTATCTATTGCCCTTACTCTATCTATCTCTCTATCTATATATCTATCTATCGCCCTCTCAATCTATATATCGCTCTATCTATCTATCGCTCTATCGCTCTATCTATCTATCTATCTATCTATCTATCTATCTATCTATCTATCTATCTATCTATCTATCTATCTATCTATCTATCTATCTATCTATCTATCTATCTATCTATCCTCACCCTCACCCTCACCCTCACCCTCACCCTCACCCTCAACACCTCACTCACCCTCAACACCTCACTCACCCTCAACACCTCACTCACCCTCAACACCTCATTCTCACTCACCCACACTCACCCTCATCCTTACTCACCCTCAACTTCTCACCCTCACTCACCCTCAATCTTTAAGCCTAACCTACTATCACTCACCCTCAACCCCTCACCCTCACTCACCCTCAACCCCTCACTCACCCTCACTCATCATCACTCACCCTCAACTCCTCACCCTCACCCACCCTCAACCCCTCACCCTAACTCACCCTCACTCACCCTCACTCTCACTCACTCTCACTCTCACTCACCCTCAACCCCTCACTCACCCTCAACACCTCACTCACCCTCAACACCTCACTCACCCTCAACCCCTCACTCACCCTCAACACCTCACTCACCCTCAACCCCTCACTCACCCTCAACTCCTCACTCACCCTCACTCACCCTCACCCTCACTCACCCTCAACCCCTCACCCTCACACAGTACAATAGGTCTCGGAGGAATTTTAGTTAGAGCTTTTACTATTGTTTATGGCTTTTTTGATTTGTAATTCTTTAGCATTGCCTACAGGAAACAAAAATGGTAAAGATTTACAACAAAAAACCATAAACAATTCTAAAAGCACTAACTCTAATGCTGCGAGACCTATTGCATTTCCAATGCTTGTTCTCTTTCCCTTTCTCTTCTCTCTTGGATCATTTTCTTTAATGACTTTCTAACATTCCTCCTTTTTCTGTATATGCAACATAACCTTATCATTAAAATGAGTAATACTATTACTGTTACTGGAATTAGTATTTTACCTATAATTGAACTACCTATTTCTTGAAACCAATGTTTAACTGCTGTAAGACCAGTACCAAGTCGTTCAAGAATACCATCAACCTCCAGTGGTTCAATCTCTCTATGCAATTCTGTAATATTTGTAATGTACATTTCAATGTTTTGACTTTTATCTGGTATATAGATGCAGCAATGCTGTACCTTCAAAATTCTACAAACTCCTCCTTCTTTTGCTAATATAATGTCAAGAGCAAGACGATTTTGCATTACCATAGTTCTCATAGCAATCATTTCGGTGTTTACCATTAGGAATCCACCTGCTGTGTCTGTTGACTAACGATCTACTATCGTTGACAATCTTCGAATTCAATTTGCATTGAAAGATATTCCCACTGCTGGTATCAGTGCTCCAAAAACATCACCTATTATTTCTATGACACTCTCTATTTTTCTATGACTTAAAGGTTTACCTATCTCATGGATTCCATTAGTACCTCTATCTACATGAAAGATTTTAGGAAAGGCCAAACCCACATAACATGTCCCATACCAGTGGTCAGGTAATCTATAATAAGCCTTATTTCAACAAATAAAGTAAACACCTGGAAAAACTGGATCATTTCCCCCTTTAAATCCCCAACCCCCTTGGATTCGATAAGTATCTTTACATTGAGTTGCTCCCACAAAATAATTATCATACATGGTGTTGTCTCTCCTAATACATAATTTCCCTAACAATGGAGTGTCTATATTTATTGCTACATTCACATTTCTTTCATCAATATTTTCATCATTAAATGTCCAATATATTGATTTCTCATGCTTTACTTTTTCTTTACGTTTATAGGCAATTCGCCTTTCTTCAACCATATCTAAAAATGCTTTCTCTTCCACTCTCATTTTACAAGTTAAGTTGATTTTAAACTCATAATCATGACTTAACTTATTTATGTTAAAAGCCATGTGCATAGCACACCAGTCATTCTAGAACACTGGTCCCAGGATTACGCGGGACCTAATTACCCACTACACGCCCAACAGAAGCCTAGGCTCTAGTCAGACCTTCCTTGCAACGGCCCCCAGAATTAAAAGATCCAGATCTGGAGGCAGGACATTCTCCTATAATGCTGCCAGGGCCTGGAACGCCCTTCCACTGCATCTAAGAGCTAACTCCAACCTCACGGCCTTCCGCAAACAGCTGAAAACCTTATTTCGTCCAGTCTAACTAATCTCCATTCTCTACCCTCCTGGGCCACTGGGCGGATCCACGGTATTCCTAGCGCTTGGACGCCTCCGGGCAGCAATTCGCGCTCTACAAATGCACATCCTATCCTATCCTATCCTATCCTTAACTCATCTATTTCTAAAAAGTATTCTCCCATAACTATAGCAGGCTTTTTCTTATTCAGTGCATTAGCGATTTTCAACTTCGCAAACACTTTGTCTGAATTAGAATAATGATACTCTAACTTTCCTGTCTGATAAAACAGGCTTGCAATCAAACTACATGTAATCCCATATGTAAGTGGAAGGTGATGGTAAGTCACCCCCTCAGAAACAGATGCAGGTAACTTTACACACACGTAGCAATCACTAGCATCCATTGTCATGATATACTCAGATAACAATCTTGAAAATGTATTCTTAGTAAAGTTACTTATAGAGCTATCTTGATGTAAGTCTGGCCTATATACATGCTGCTTGTTAGGCTTTGATTCAACATTTTGTTCACTTGAACTCACATTAGGTTTCAATTTTTCTAGGATATCTCGAAAAGGAATGATAATAGCGAAAATTATCCATATCAATATCAATAATCCAGTACAAATTAAACACATCCTGCACCATTTTCTAAAAATAGAACATTTTGTTTTATGATCATTAGCAGGCATTTTTATTTTCTTTTTTTATTTACACAGCGAGTTTTGCTAACAGATTTTCTTCGACCTTATGTCACCTACAGGCTTCTTCCCTTCTAACAAGTTTTCTTCGACCTAATGTCACTTACAAGTTTTAGTTTTCTAACAGAATTTTCTTCGACCTTGTGTCACTTACAAGTTTTCTTCTCACTTACAATGCCCCTTTCCTTTTTCTTTTTCTGAATCTCAGATTTCACCTTGTCTTTTTGATCAATTACCACTTTTCTTCATGATTCAGTCTCTTACTCACTTTTCCCATCTGTCTTTGGGCAACTCAAATTTTCCTGACTACTGTTTACCTCTTCAATTGGAGGTAGTACAATGTATGTCCACTCAGGTGATTTGTACTTCTGATTTGTTCTTCTCATTCTTTTTCGCCTTTGGACAACTTCTATTTTCTTTCCCAATGTCTCTCTTTGACTGGTTATTTCATTAACCTGCTCTTCTTGTTTCCTTTCTTTGTTAACTAGTTTGAATCTCAGTCCATCATTTCCTCTAGGCCAATTATCTCCTTTACAAAATCTTTTTGTCTTAGACTCCGTGGTGTTATGTTCCACTCTCCAAGCCCTTTTTCTCGGACTCTTCCTCAATGGAGTTTCATCTGCACTGTCATCAGTCTCACTTTCTGTGTCTTCGACAGTTTCATTTATGATAAACTTCACAGCTTCTTTTTCTTTTTCAGAGTCAATTTTCTCTGTTGACAGTTCGTTCACTCTGTTAGGAACATCTCCATAGCTGGTACTTGGAATCTCATCCTTATCGTGAGTTTTTCCGTCTTTTCCAGTTTCAGGATCTCGTTCCTGCTTCCAGAGCTTCCAGACTGTTCTTCAGAGTTTTCTCGCTCACCAGTTTTATCTTCATTCTGCTCAGTGTCCATTTTGGTGTCAGTCTTTACCAATTCTCGATCTTCAGATTGATCTTCAGAATTCGGTACTTCAAGACTTTCTCCTTCTCCTTCAGACGCGGAGCTAGTATCTGATACTTCCAGATATCGACGTTCCTGTCGATCTTCAGTATCTGGACATCTCTCTGGTTCACCTTCAGAGTCTGAATCAGTTGTGCTTTCACCCTCTTCGTTTAGATTTTCAGGTTCAGGCACACGGATAGTGTGGCTTGCATGTACCCATCTCTTTACTCCAGCACACTTGACTGCAGTAGTGCTAACCAAAACTACTTGTCTTGGTCTCTGCCAACGAGGCACCAAACAGTTTCTTCTGCAGTGTACCTTTATTCGTACCCAGTCTCCAGGGACTAGATCATGAGCTGGACTTTTCTCTTTGGTGTTTGATTCAGTTCCCACCTGATGGAACACAGAAGTTACCACGTCAGACAGGTTTTTGCAGTAATCCAGTATGATGTCATCATTAATTGTCAATAATTTATTAACTGGTACATATGATTGTATCATCACCCTTCCCATTAAGATCTCATGTAGACTCAGTCCAGTTTTCCAGTCAGATATGCTTCTTACGGTCATCAAAACAAGTGGCAAAGCATCAGGCCACTTAAGTAATGTTGCTAAACACATTTTTGCAATCCTGTTCTTAATTGTTCCATTTACTTGCTCAACCACTCCTGAAGCCTCAGGTCGGTAAGCACAATGCAGTCTCTGACAAATGTCCAGTGCTTCACATACCATTTGCATGAGTTCATTTTGAAAATGTGGACCACGATCAGTTTCGATCGTCACTGGAAAACCGAATATAGGTATGATTTCACGTAGAAGTAATTTTACAACAGTTAGCCCATCATTCCTCCTTGTGGGGAAAGCCTCTACTCATCGGGAGAACAAACAGATAATCACCAAAACATATCTGAGTCTGTTACATGGTGGAAGCTCAATGAAATCCAATTGCATTCGTGTAAATGGACCTCCCTCCCGTCCTATGGTTGTCAAACTCACAATAGTTCTTCTGTTTGGATTAAACTGCTGGCAAACTAGGCATCTCTGGCACAAGCTCTCAGCTATCATCCTGAATTTGGGATTGTACCACGTCTATCTAAATAGGCAAAGTATTGCATCCCTCCCAATATGAGGTTGACAATGGTACATTCGGGCCATATTTAAAATCATGCTATCAGGCATTACTGGTCTTTCATCTTTGTAAACCCAGATCTCATCTTCCTCCCTTTGTCTACATCCTGCTTTTAACCAGACATTTTTCTCTTCCTCATCGGCTTCTTCCTGCATTTGCCTCACTTCCTGCCAAGTTTCGACTACAGTTGTTAGCATTAAAGGACTTGAAACATGCTCTTTCTCCCTTTCCTTATTAATGGATGCAAGATTTTTGGCACAGTATTTAGCAATTGAGTCTACATACCTGTTACCTCGGGTGATGTAGCCATCCCCTTTTTTGTGTGCTGCACATTTTACCACAGCAATTTTGTCTGGTAGTTGAATTGCATCAAGCAACATTTGCACAAACTCTGCATTGCGTATGGGGGATCCTGCAGAAGTCAAATAACCTCTTTGGGACCACAGTTGTCCGTAGTCATGGACAAACCCAAAGCCATACTGACTGTCAGTCACTATGGTCACTTTGATTTCTTTTCCCAACTCGCATGCTAAAATCAAGGCAATCAGTTCTGCTATTTGAGCAGAACTAATTCCTTTCAAACAAGAAGCTTCCAGTACATCTGCCACCGTACAGACGGCATATGCTGCGCTCAAAACACCCTCATCTGTTCTCAGACACGAACCATCGACAAACATCACATAGTCGGATTCAGGCAATGGCTCATCTCTGATGTCTGCTCTTGGTTTAGTACAGTATTCAAGAACATCTAAGCATTTGTGATCAACCTCATTTCTCACTTCTGTTTCCATGGTATCAGGCAATAATTTGGAAGGATTCACATTTACAAATCTAGAAATTGTCACATTTTCTGCTCCCAGAATTATTTTCTCTATTTGGTCATCCTATTGTTGGTCAAATACTGTGTTTTTGTTCTAGTGAGGAGAATCTCCACAGAGTGAAGTACATACACTCTTACAGGAAATCCCATCACTATTCCTTCACTCTGTTCTAGACTGACGCTTGTGGCTGCTACTGCTTTCAGACAACCTGGCAATGCTTTTTCAACAGGGTCCAAAACAGCTGAGAAATACGCAATAGGTTTTCTCAGTTTTCCATGTCTCTGGATCAGTACTGACAATGCACATCCTTCTCGTTCACTGCAATACAGTTCGAATTCTTTTTCATAGTCAGGTATCCCTAAAGCTGGTGCTTCACATAAACTCATTTTCAGTAGTTCAAATGCTTCCATTTCAGTTTTAGTCAGAACTATAGGGTCTCTGATATCTGCTCTGGTTAATCTTTGCAGTGGTTTTGCAATCAGTGAAAATCCATTAATCCACTGTCTACAATAGCCCACCGTTCCCAAGAACATTCTCACTTGTCTTTTAGTTTTTGGTGGCTGCATTCCCTGTATCATTTTGATTCTTTCTGTAGTGACTTGTCTCATTCCTTTGGCAATTTTATGACCTAGATACTGCACTTCCTTCTGCCAAAATTGTAATTTTGACGGAGACACTTTATGTCCCTCTTCGGCCAAATGATTCAACAATGCAATGGTATCTGTTACACATGCATCTTTTGTCTTCGACGCCACAAGGAGATCGTCAATATATTGAACCAATACAGACTCTCCAGGCATGTTCAAACTTTCTAATGATTTCTTTAGCAATTGTTTAAAAATAGATGGACTTTCAGTATACCCCTGAGGAATTCGGCACCATGCCAAGATACGGTCTCCGAATCTGAACGCAAAAATTGGCTGGCTTTCTGGGTGCAATAGAACTGTAAAGAACGCATTACACAGATCGATCACTGCTGGATTTGGTATATTTGGTCAACATGGGACAACTATTTTATTAACCTTTCTCAAATCCTGTACTATTCTAAAGGTTCCATTTGGCTTTTTCAGTCCCATTATCGGTGAATTACAAGGACTACTTTCTATCTCTCTCAGTATGCCTTGTTCAATCATTTTGTTTATCACTGGGGTTATTCCTTCAATTATTTCTGCATTCATTTTGTACTGAGGAATATTCGGGAAACTTGCACCTTCTTTTATAGAAACTTTTACAGGATCCACATATTTCATTAGTCCAATATCTTCACCTGTGAAATCCCACACCTTTTATGTCACTATCTTTTTCAATTCATCCGGTATCTTTTCTCGATCAAACACAGGAAACAATTTGTTTTGTTCTGCCTCAATCATAAGCATGGTCATTTTATACAGACTGTCTTCGTCTGGGGTTTGCAATTCTATGCCATCTGGTGAACAGTATATGGCATAGTTCATTTTGCACAGGATATCTCGTCCTAACAAATTTACGGGGCTACTATCACACACCACAAATCGATGCATGTCTTTGAAATTTCCAATTTCAACTTCAACTGGTTGTGTCAAGGAAGTTTTGATCTGTCTATTGGCAACACCTACAACTTGGATACTGTGTCCAGAGAGAGGAAGATTTTGGACTTCTACTGATCTAACAGTAGAATGGGTAGCACCAGTGTCCACCAGGAAAGTTATTTCTACATCATTCACCTTTCCGCTTACAAATGGACCAGACTGATCTACATCAAGAGTGGCTCCAAGCACACACTCTTCTCCCTCTCTCAGGCACCGTCAGAAACTCTCATCCGACTCACTCCCACCCTCTTCTTGCAACCAATACTGAGGGCTCACATTCACTCTAGGTGATCTGTTTACCTGCTCGACTCCGCTGAATCCTGTCTCTGCACTGTATCTCTGTTGATTTACACTGTGTGGAAGTGGCGGCTGTGGCACCTGACTTTGCTGATTAACTATTTGCTGCTGTTGGGGTTGTTGTTGAATTACCTCATTCTGCACCTGTGCATTCAATGATGTATTGTCTGGATTAACTCTTGGTGGATACTTACACTCTTTCTTCCAATGCCCCATTCTGCCGCAATTATGACAAGGGAACTTTTTCTTGAGCTCTTCTATATTTCCTACTATTTCTGTTTTTGGGAAATTTCCTTTCACTTTTCCCTGATTTGCATCACTATTTTTATTTTCCAATTGTGCCACTTGGTGTTCTGCTACCTTCACTTACGCCCACATAGCTTTTCCTTTAAGGCTTCTTTTGTTTAGCATCAATTTCTTCACTACAATATTTTGCTTTTCTTAAAACTTCATCCACAGTACCTGATTGCCAACCTATCATATTATGGCGTATCATATCTCCAATTTCTGGTCTCAATCCATACACAAATCGGTGAATAAAATGACTCATGTCTTTTTCGTTCAACTCTTCATACCCACTGCATTGTTTAAATACTAATAACAATATCTCATAAAATAAATGCACAGATTCAATCGGCTCCTGTGTAGTTCTGTCTATTTTTACCCAATCTGTCTCTTTTGGTGGAATTTTATTTTTCAGGAATACAATCACTTGTTCATATTTTCTCATCACTTCAGGTGACGGAGCACCTGTTACTTTGTCTCGAGGATATTCCTCTTTTGGCCAATTCACAGTGATTTTACACTCAGTCCACAAATCTTCTGGCACAACTATGTCAAATAATCCATCCAAATCAACCCATAGCACTTTTGAGACTTTCACAAATCGATCTACCTGTCAATACCATTCTACTGGCTTTTCTCTCAATCTGGGGAAATCATTCGTAAATGATAATATATCCTGTCTACTCCATGGAACATGTACATATCCTCCTCCTGGTATTTCTCTCATAGGGAATTCATATGCGACTGTCTCTTTTTCTCTGACTGGAAACACTAATATTGATTTATCACTAGTCTCCTCTTTCTTCTTTGCCCATTTCACTCTCCATTTATTCACATCTCCCCATCTGCGTAACAGCACAATTAATTCTTTTATTTGGGTCAACCCTCCAGCAGTATTCACGTTTTCAATATCTTTTTCAGAAAAGTCCACTCTATAAGATTTCTGCAATGTTTTATTCTTTGCAAATTCTATTTCGAATTCATTTGCCAAATTTTCCAACTGATCATGTACTGACTTCGCTTTCCATGTTATGCTTTTACACATAAACATAAGTTCATCATCTTGGTATGTTTTTATTCTATCTGTTCCAATTATTCCAATAATTAATTCTTCCATGTCTACTTTTAATCTCGCTACATCTAGTACTTTAGGTTAATGCTCTTTTAATTTCAAAGTTTTAATCCAATCACTTAATTCTTTTTTTTTTTTTAATTTTTGAAAACCTTTATTTGTGTAGATGGTTGCATACAAATACGGGCCTACAACCGAGGGGCTGGCCACAGAACAAACTGGAAAGCACCAATATCAATAAAAAGTACAGAGTGGTTACGCAATACTACACAATGCTGCGAGTCCATAATGCTAACTGAGGGTAACCCCCCGACGCAGGATCACAGAAAGTTAATTTTATGTTAAAAGAATAGAGGATCGGTTATATAATAAGCGTCCTGGTGCACATGGCGGGGAACAGAACCAACAGCATTATAATAGGGAATCCATAGATCTGTCATCAGAATAGTCCAAAGCGTTCAAGCCATAGATGCCCTTGCAATTCTTCTTCGGTCAGCGTCCACCCGCAACCTCATGTGCCCAAAGACAAGCAGAACATCACTCTCATAATAGTCAAATTATTAGTGAGACGGATAAAGTTGCAATCATTATACAGCCCAACCCGGAGAGTAAAAAAAAACGAAAATACTAGAAAAAAAAGGAAAAGGGGACTCCACGTTACTGTACCGGCCCAACGGCGATAATGGCGATCAACAATCCAGACAGCAAACATTCTTAGGGGCGGGGCGGCTAAGTCAGGATAAGCAGAACCTGAAAGTACTATATTATATAGGAATACCCTGTACTCCCCCCCCCCCCCCCCCCCCCCGGCACTCGCCCCGCGGGAATCACGCACAGTCATGGAGACCCAAGAAAAGGACACAAAAGAGCCATAGAAACAAGTAACTATCTAATAGACCCCAATCCACCCGCCCCACCCTGCACCCCTGCAGAAGGCTATGGCCTACCCCTCCCAGCAGCGTGCCTGTCACCCTAAACATGAACCCGAAATATAGAATGAGATAATATAGGGAAAGGGAAAGAATACAGATAAAAAGGGAAAAGGAAAACCAGGGGAGAGGATACCATGTAACAAAGCGCACGGCCCCCACCCCCCGCCCATACAAACAATTAGTGCAGCCCAAAACGAAACTGGCATGTTTTCAGGTAGCCATACATATTAAGGATTCGACAAATTATCTCAATTTGGGGCAGTCCATAACTCCGTGCACCGAGCAGCAGTCCTCCAGATTAAGAACCGGGCTCCAATCACTTAATTCTTGATCTGATGGTCCTACAGGTGTCTGCGTTAAATCTATTTTTTCTAAACTCTTTTCAGGTGTAGCAGAATCAGATTCTGCTCCAGACGCATATTTACAGGGTAAACTCTGATTGAAAGTCAATTCCGTTGTGTGAGAAGTTGGCCTGATGTATGATTCTCACTAATTCTAGTGTTCACCTTGTATAAGTCCAAACAACCCTTATGGTGATTGGTTGTAAGTCAACCTTATAGACTAGCTATCCTAATGGTAGCATGGACAAAGCAGTCTTAGGCTAAACTCTTTTGGCATGTGAAGCCAGCTGTTTTACCACATATAACCCCTTAAATACCAGATGAAAGGACACCACACAGGTTGTTATGAAAATAAACAATATATTTATTACTAACAAACACCTCTGAACTCTTTATGATATCAGAGGGTTAAGCACATAACAAAACTCTTAAGAAAAATACAATAAGTTGCCCAAATTACAATGGAACCCTAGGGGCACGACAAACCATATACTAAGTAAATGGTATAAGGAAATCGATAGAGGAAATAGAGGTGTTCAGAGGCTGTAGGATCGCTGGGACTACACTACCCTAACCTTAGGTAAGGAGCAGGAGGCCCACGGGATGAGTGTGCAGAGTGTGAACTCACACGCGAGATGCGGGACAAAGTCAATGGACACTATAAGTTACAAAAAGGTAGTTAAAAGACAGTTCCGACTGGTTGAGACTGAAACTACAGGATACCTGGACACTAGGAGAGTCAATCTACCTTTGATCACCGAAATGCTCTTGTTACCTCACCCACGGGCTGCGGGTGCATAGGTGTCAAAGTGTGTCGGGTTTCCGCGTCAAAGTCTATGGAGCCTTGAAGAAAGATGCAGCAGGCGACCAGGAGGAAGATGTCCGGAGTGATCCAAGGGTGGATCAAGGAAGATGGAGACCTGAAAGCAGAGGGGACAATGTTCGCAGTCACTAGCCAGTGACTGGAGTGGAACCAGGAAGGAACCAGATGCTGTCATCGCGATCAGGTGAAGAGTGGACACTTGACTCTGCAGCCACGTGGACCAGGAGATATCTTCGACGACCAGGATGGAGGCACGAGCTGTCCCACGCAGGCTCTCGCTGTCGGGGGTGTCTGATCCGGATTCGGAGTCAACAGGCCTTGGCAAAGGCAACCCACGCGGTGAGTGGAGATGGCATCTGGTGCGGACCAGGAGGGTCCGGGGTGCTTCTGTTTTGGAAGGAAGCAACGGCCAGTCTGGAGCAACCAGACCAGCAGTGTAGATTTCATGGATCGTCGTCTAGGAGGCCACTAGCCAGCCGGCAAGTGACCAGACAACGCGTCAATCAGCAATCAAGCAAAAGGGCCCTACGCAGATCTTGTGGATGCCGGAGGGCTGTTCTTCTGTGCATGAGCTGCTCGGGGCTGGGGCTTCTCAATCCCCAAAGCACTTTCTCGAGGATGCCTCTGAAGTCGTGCTGGAAGCGAAGTGCAGTTTCTCCAAGATGGCCGGTCCCACGTGTCTCGTCGCACCCACGGATCTCAGCTGCGCTGCAGATGTAGGTAGAGGTCTGAGAGGTCTGGAAGTCTGGGTCTCGTCGGGCTCTGAAGTCTGGTTCCACCGGGAAGGACGACAAAGTGAACCGCTAGGACGCTTGATGCTGTCTGCTTGTGCAGGGTGGTCCCTCCTTGGCCACAAGGGAGATTTTCTTCAGTCTTCTGTGGAGCAGAATGTTGAAGTCCAGAGTTTCTTCTTTGTAGTTTCAAATCAGGATAATCTAATCTGGAATGGGACCAGCTCCTACCTTTATTCTCCTAAAGGGGGCTGAACTGTGACTAGGTCCCTCCTATGGGTGGGACCAGGAAGGGGGGTGGTTACAACCCCTATCATTTGTCCGGTTTTGCGCCAGAGCTGGGGCTGGAGTGCCCCAGCAACTGGTTTGAACCGGGGAATGCACATGGAGACCTTGTGTGCCCCAGGCATGTCTCATTCCTTTCAGCCTGTCCTACCTCAATGCACAAAATCCTGTCTGGGGTGGTGCTAGCACCTCCCAAGGCAGAAAACCCTTTGTCCAGGCCTCCCTCACTGGAAGGACTCCCAGCAGCAGGAGGTCAGACTCGTGTCTTTGGTGGCAGCATCCATTTTGTGATGCTGAGACTCGAGTTAACTTTAACCGGGTTTCTCAGTTACATACATGTAGTGTCCGTCTAAAAGGGTGGAATGCTACCCCCATCGCCAGAACAGGAGAGGGAGTAGTATTCCAATTCGTATGACACCTTACTCAACATGTTGTGATAATGCTATGCCAAAGTTAGCAATCACCGCGAGGATTATAATGCACTTAAGAGTATATGGTATAGCGTTATCATAGAAACAGCTAAAGGACATGGTTCCGAAAGCTGCAGACAGGCTCAGCTCATGCTAGAGCACCATCTCACATAATTCCAAGCACTCTGCCTCCAGGATTGATAAGGCCTGCCATAGGAGTGACTTATAGGAGTATATGTGTCCATTTTAGGGTTAGATATAGGTATACTATATCTAAAGCAAAGAGTGATTACACCACCTTGCCCCAGCTGTGTTACCAGCCAGTTATGTCAGTTTTGGATGGCCAGCCAGGGGTGACATAATACATGCTGCAGCCCCTGGTAGGCCTTGGGTGCACTTATGCCTTGGGTACCTATGGTACACTGTACAAGGACTTACAAGAGTGACCCAATACCAATTAGATATGTACCTAAGGTACATGGAGTCCATTTTAACAGAGAGAGCAGGAAGCCTGGGGTCCTGGATAGCAGGATCCCAGGCCAACTATGTCGAAAACCAGCAAAACACTAGGCAAAAAGTTGGGGGCAACCATAGTCAGATATCCACCTTCCTACATAACCCCCCCCCCCCCCCCAAAACGAAAGGAGATAAGGCTATCCTTGACCAGGTAAGCCTTTATTGCCTAAGTGGCCACATAAGGAAGTAACAGCACTGGCATGGTTAACCCCTATCTCATGGTCCACTAAGCAATCCCTCCCCTAAGGGTATCTGAGGGTCTCCACCATACGGAATCTCTACCTGTGGTGTGTTTTGGCAAAGTAAAAGGCTGGTGCTGGGATGGAGTACTGAAGTGAGGCTCCACTAATGTTGGGCTCAACTTCTTTCAATCACTATCCACCATATATGCCTTTTTTTCCAGGACTGAGTTGCAGTGTGCTCTCAGGGTCAGCCTCTGGCTACCTAAAGCTGGAGGCTGGGCCCCTCTGTTTGGCTTACTGGAGGGACAGGTCAGGTTTCGGGCCCTTAGGTCCCAGGTTTGGCTGTTCCCAACAGTGTCCATATGTGGGAGGCCCCTAACTCGGTTCAAGGGGGATCCCTCAGGAGTCTGTTTTATTTCCACCTAGCTAGGACTGCGAGCTTTTGGGCCCTTAATCTGCTGATTGGGGAGTTCTTTTGGACAGGGGGCCCTTTGGGGTCCACCACTGGCCTCCCTGACCTCTACAGCCCTGGGCTGACTGAGGCAGGTTAGAGAGAGGCAAGTTACCTGCTCCAGACTGGGTCCCACCTTGGAAGGGTCCACTGACATCAGCGGTTCTGACAGGCTAGGCCTGACTACCTCTGGGGCAGTTTATTCACAAGGGGTAAGATCAGTTCCCTGAGGAGGCTGATCCTTTCCTAAAGTCTGGTGGGAGGGAGATTTCTCTTCCTCCTTAATGCTCTCTGTTTGAGTGGAGTGATCCATAGTTTCAGGCTTCACAACACTATTATCTATTTGAGTTTGGGCTGTGGCCATCACAGCCCCACCAACCTTTTCAGGAAGGGACTCAGTTTGGGTATGGGCTGTTACCATCACAGCCCTGCCAACCTGTTCAAGGAAGGAATCTGTCTGAGATTGGGCTGTGACTGGCACAGCCCTCCTGACCTGTTCAAGGAGGACATCTTGGACTGGGGCTGTGGCCATCACAGCCCCACTAACCTTTCCATAGAGATTTGCCATTTTAAAATGGGTTTCTTGCTCTACCTCAGCCCTGGCTGAGATCTCTAAATCATTCCCCAGTAGACAATCTACAGGCAAGTTTGATGACACTGCCACTCTCTTGGGACCAGTGACACCTCCCCAGCTGAGATTTACCACTGCCATGGGATGATCTCTCTGCACTCCATCAATGGTGGTCACCTGGTATGTGGCTCCAGGTAAAAGTTGCCATGAGGGGACTAGGCTCTCAGTCACCATAGTGATGCTAGCCTCTGTGTCTCTATAGGCCTCAACTTTCAGACCAATGAAGAGGGGCTCCTGTCTGTACTTGTCCAAAGTGTTGGGACAAGCAGTGAAGTTGGCAAACCCCATGCCATTTTCACAGACAAGAGTATCTGTGGTAGGGGACCTGGTTAGGCCAGAGTCCACCTGGATTCCCCAAGTATACCCAACCAAATTCTTGGGGGCACTCCCACCACCTGGGGGATTACTACTAGTAGTAACAGGAGGTGTTGGAGTGTTACTTGGAGGAATATTTTCCTTATTGTTGGCCTTGGGGCAACTGCTGTCAGTTTTCCAATGGCCTACCTGTTTACAGGCATGGCAATAAGGTTTCTTTTGGGTATTGGAAGGATTCTGGGACCCACCCCCTTCAGAGGATTTTTGGGACCCTGATGTAGTTTGATCTTTTGATTTATTCACACCCTTCTCTTGAGGCTTGGTTGATTCTTTCTTTTGGTCACCACCCTGATTCTTAGGCCTAATCCTGGTTCTGACCCATTTGTCTGCCCTTTTACCCAATTCTTGTGGAGAGGTCAGATCAGAGTCTATCAGGGGCTGGTGTAATAACTGGTTCTGACAATTATTTAAGACTTGCTCTCTCATAATAAGATTATACAATCCTGTGAAATCAGTAACTTTACTTCCCAGTAACCAGCCTTCCAAAGCCTTAGTGGCACAATCAACAAAGTCAGTCCAATCCTGAGCCTGAGTTTTCTGGGTGTCTCTGAACATCAACCTGTACTGTTCAGTAGGCCAAACCCATTAATCAGTGCATTTTTCAGGACTTGGTAATCATTAGCATTCTCATCTCTAACAGTGAGGAGCTTATCTCTACCTTTACCTTCAAAGGAGAGCCACAATATAGCTGCCCACTGACTCTGGGGTTATTGCTGTACTTTGCAGGCCCTCTCCAGAGCAGTCATCCATTTGTGGATGTCATCCCCTAACTTATAGGGGGGGCACTATTTTACTGCGGTGTCTATTGTCAAAACTCCTGTCTTTATCCCTAGGGATACTGCTGCCACCAGTGGGTTCTAACCCACTCAATTTCTGCTCTCTGGCAAAGGCAAGTTTCTCCTTGGCAAGGGCAAGTTCTTCCCTTTGGATCCTCAGATTAACGTCCTTCATCTTTGCCTCATGTTCTCTCCTCTGAGGGGAAGTCATCCCCCTCTGAGAAGATGTGTGAGAGTCATGGGAGTGAATAGATTTGTTAGAGTCTCTGGAGTGAGATCTACCTCTTCTATTCCCAAGGTTAGGCCTGCTTGTGGATAGGCTTGGGGCTCCCCCAGCTCCATCCCCATGTAGGCTTAAGTTGGCCCTTGTAAGTCTGCTGACTAAAGCTTGACCATGGTCTACCTCTCCCTCAGATGAGTTCCCATCTTTCCCACCATCTACATCTTCTGTTTCAGGGAGGTTAGAGTCAGGGTCACCTTCTAAGGGGGGTATGCTTCCATCTGCTGCATCTGAGGGGCCTGGATTAGAAGCTCTTCTAGCATCATATGTCTCTAAGAGACCTAACAGAAAAGGAAGGGTAAGGTTGGAACCCTGTTTCAGTTTCCTTGAGGTACACAATTGTCTTATCCCATGGAAGCTGAGTGCTGCATATCTGGAAAGGACCTGTGGAGGGTCACTAATCACAAGGGGAGTCACCGTGTTCTCTCCTGTGATAGACACGCTTTCTAGTGAGGTGTACGTGGTGCACTCACCTACACTATGGGTTTTCCTACTGATCCCTTGCTAAGAGTTTTAGTCAGGGTGTGCTACCCCCTTTCTATTACAACAGCTGGTTCAGTAGAACTCAGAGTATTTCTAAGCTTTGTTATATGTACCTATGGTACTTTATGTGATCTTTCAAATGATATCTCAAGATTATATTTGGTAAAAACAACAGCAAGCTCAAATCCCAACCGCTGCACACCAATGTGAGAAGTTGGCCTGATATATGATGCTCACTAATTCTAGTGAGCACCTTGCACCAGTCCAAACAACCCTTATGGTGATTGGTTGTAAGTCAACCTTATAGACTAGCTATCCTAATGGTAGCATGGACAAAGCAGTCTTAGGCTAAACTCTTTTGGCATGTGAAGCCAGCTGTTTTACCACATATAGCCCCTTGAATACCAGATGAAAGGACACCACACAGGTTGTTATGAAAATAAACATATATTTATTACTAACAAACACCTCTGAACTCTTTATGATATCAGAGGGTTAAGCACATAACAAGACTCTTAAGAAAAATACAATAAGTTGCACAAATTACAATGCTACCCTAGGGGCACGACAAACCATATACTAGGTAAATGGTATAAGGAAATCGATAGAGGAAATAGAGGTGTCCGGAGGCTGTAGGATCGCTGGGACTACACTACCCTAACCTTAGGTAAGGAGCAGGAGGCCCACGGGACGCGTGTGCAGAGTGTGAACTCACACGCGAGATGCGGTACAGAGTCAATGGACACTGCAAGTTACAAAAAGGTAGTTAAAAGACAGTTCTGACTGGTTGAGACTGAAACTACAGGATACCGGGAGACTAGGAGAGTCAATCTACCTTTGAGCACCGAAATGCTCTTGTTACCTCACCCACGGGCTACCGGGTGCATAGGTGTCAAAGGTTTCCGCATCGAAGTCTATGGAGCCTTGAAGAAAGATGCTGCAGGCGACCAGGAGGAAGATGTCCGGAGTGATCTAAGGGTGGATCAAGGAAGATGGAGACCTGAAAGCAGAGGGGACAATGTTCACAGTCATTAGCCAGTGACTGGAGTGGAACCAGGAAGGAACCAGATGCTGTTGTCGCGATCAGGTGAAGAGTTGACGCTTGACTCTGCAGCCACGTTGACCAGGAGGTGTCTTCGACAACCAGGATGGAGGCAGGAGCTGTCCCACGCAGGCTCTCGCTGTCGGCGGTATCTGATCCGGATTGGGAGTCAACAGGCCTTGGCAAAGGCAACCCACGCGGTGAGTGGAGATGGTGTCTGGTGCGGACCAGGAGGGTCCAGGGTGCTTCTATTTTGGAAGGAAGCAAGGGCCAGTCTGGAGCAACCAGCCCAGCAGTGTAGATTTCATGGATCGTCGTCTAGGAGGCCACTAGCCAGCCAGCAAGTGACCAGATAACGCGTCGAGCAGCAATCAAGCAAAAGGGCCCCACGCAGATCTCGTGGAAGCTGGAGGGCTGATCTTCTGTGCAGAGCTGCTCAGGGCTGGGGCTTCTCAATCCCCAAAGCACTTTCTCGAGGGTGCCTCTGAAGTCGTGCTGGAAGCGAAGTGCAGTTTCTCCAAGATGGCCGGTCCCACGTGTCTCGTCGCACCCACGGATCTCAGCTGCGCTGCAGATGTAGGTAGAGGTCGGAGAGGTCTGGAAGTCCGGGTCTCGCCGGGCTCTGAAGTCTGGTTCCACCGGAAAGGACAACAAAGTGAACCGCTAGGACACTTGATGGTGCCTGCTTGTGCAGAGTGGTCCCTACTTGGCCACAAGGGAGATTTTCTTCAGTCTTTTGTGGAGCAGAATGTCGAAGTCCAGAGTTTCTTCTTTGTAGTTTCAAATCAGGATAATCTAATCTGGAATGGGACCAGCTCCCACCTTTATTCTCCTAAAGGGAGCTGTACTGTGACTAGGTCCCTCCTATGGGTGGGACCAGGAAGGGGGGTGGTTACACCCCCTATCCTTTGTTCGGTTTCGTGCCAGAGCTGGGGCTGGAGTGCCCCAGCAACTGGTTTGAACCGGGGTATGCACAGGGACACCTTGTGTGCCTCAGGCATGTCTCATTCCTTTCAGCCTGGCCTACCTCAATACACAAAATCCTGTCTGGGGTGGTGCTAGCACCTCCCAAGGCAGGAAACCCTTTGTCCAGGCCTCCCTCGCTGGAAGGACGCCCAGCAGCAGGAGGTCAGACTCGTGTCTGTGGTGGCAGCATCCATTTTGTGATGCTGAGGCTCGAGTTAACTTTAACCGGGGTTCTCAGTTACATACATGTCGTGTCCCTCTAGACGGGTGGAATGCTACCCTCGTTGCCAGAACTGGCGAGGGGGTAGTATTCCAATTTGTATGACACCTTACTCAGCATGTTTTGATAATGCTATGCCAAAGTTAGCAATAACCGCGAGGATTATAATGCACTTAAGAGTATATGGTACAGCGTTATCATCGAAACAGCTAAAGGACATGGTTCCAAAAGCTGCAGACAGGCTCAGCTCATGCTAGAGCACCATCTCACATAATTCCAAGCACTCTGCCTCCAGGATTGATAAGGCCTGCCATAGGAGTGACTTATAGGAGTATATGTGTCCATTTTACGGTTAGATATAGGTATACTATATCTAAAGCAAAGGGTGATTACACCATCTTGCTCCAGCTGTCTTACCAGCCAGTTGTGTCAGTTTTGGATGGCCAGCCAGGGGTGGCATAATACATGCTGCAGCCCCTGGTAGGCCTTGGGTGCACTTATGTCCTGGGTACCTATGGTACACTGTACAAGGACTTACAAGAGTGACCCAATACCAATTAGATATGTACCTAAGGTACATGGAGTCCATTTTAACAGAGAGAGCAGGAAGCCTGGGGTCCTGGATAGCAGGATCCCAGGCCAACTATGTCGAATACCAGCAAAACACTAAGCAAAAAGTTGGGGGCAACCATAGTCAGATATGCACCTTCCTACAAGGTGGATTTACATTATTGGTTTGTCTAATTTATGACAAATCAGGATAAATTTTTCCTTTTACTTTTTGTAAGCTCTGTTGCAAAGGGATTGTTAAACTTGGCTCTTTTATTCTTTGATTCTCAAACACCGGAATTACAGGTTATATCGATACTGGAACTGTTACTGCTACCATATTTTTCGTAAGTTCCTGTATCTGTTCTGTCAATGCATTTGTAGATCGTATACATTCAGCAGTACTGACTTGTTCTTCAACTCGTCTTTCTACCCTATTTACATTTTCTCTTTCATTACTTTGCATGGGGGTACCAGTAAGTCTCGGTTCTGTTATAGAAGTACTCGGATTATATCTCACTTCCATTCTTTCGGGTACATCTTTCAAATTAGAAAATTGTCTTGGGGTTTCATTAATCCTTTCATCTACGGGTGGAGCATTAGGTGTAGTCCATAAAGAACCTGGTTGATAGGGTGGTGGTCTATTTAATATTTCCTCTAGTACAGCATCCTCTGATTCATTTTCACCATAGCCTTGGTGCCCTGTTTCTAAATTTTTTCTGTTCTCAGTGCATTTCCGTCCTTCATAATCATCCACTAATCTGACCGGAAACATGCCATCACACATATCAACATTTCTCCATCTACGCATTCTACTCTCATGTGTCTCTCCCCATAGATTTCAAAATCTACCTCTTGGTCTCAGATGTCCCTTCAACCTTTCACTTTCCAATTCATGCATCTCATCCTCACATTCAACTAAAGTTTCAAACTGAGTCGGTCTGGGTCTTGGGTCAAGATTCATCATTTTTTCTCTCAAATTTCTCAAAACTGCCACGTCAAAAGATCCTCCTTCCGGAAAAGCTAATACACCATCGTTTCTGGCATACCTCACCCAATTCTCTAACCAAACACACGTATGGTAACCATATTTTGACAACATATAGGAAGCAGGCGTCTTTGGCGGAGGAAGTAATTTTCCCTCTCTTGTGACTATCGCCTTGTCCTTCACAAATACATTTTTCAATTTCTTAAACCATGAAGGTTTCTTCCTTTCCTCTCCGTAATAGTAATCCATTTTTCTGGAAATTCCCTGTCTTTTCAAAGGATCGCGCACTTCCCTGTTGCTGTTCCGAAACACCAACCTATCACAGCGGGGTTTACACTAACGTACTAATTAGAACAAGATATGTCTCTTTAGTGCTTAACCAATAGTTTTGCTGCTTTTCGTGATGCACCAATCACCTCTTTGTCCCGTCTTGGTCACGAGGACCAATCCCAGCGCGACACCTTTGACGTCACCAGCGCTCCTGCTCCTGCAGCGCCGACTGACCCCTCCTTCACAAGGTTTTTCAAGAAGCCGTATTTACAAGATATTTGACTAAATCGGTTAGTAACTTACACAAAACAACTCCATTCGTCTGTTTCGCTAAACGAAAGTGATAGTTTTCTCAATCACACAAGTATTCTGTATTTCTGGTAGACAGCGATTACCTCTACTCTACCACAGAATTTTACACTCGCCGATAAAGCAGCGCTTACCTCTACCTTTACCCTTCTCACAAGCTCGGGTTACGCTCTACTACTCTCCCAGAAATAAGTTTTAAATCAGGATACGCGATGATCCCTGTACTTTAAAGCCAAGATTTCATAGACTATCCTCGCTATACATTTATCCTTTCACACGTAGTGTCCCTAAACAGTGGTACACGACGATACCACCGCAGTATATGACAATACAACTTTTTGAAACAGACTATGCGATGTGCGACTTCATTGCCACACTTCCTCTGCCAGCAGACAGAGGCACCAGCTTCACGCAATACTCGGAAGCCTTTTCAGGACTACATATAACGTAATACAAACTCAACAGATGTTAGTCATAATTCTATACATCAAAACCCTTATATAATACTTTGTACATAATCCTAGCTAATTCTATAGCAACCAATGCTCTGCTACCAAGCTAATTACTGATGCAGTGCTACCCTGGAAATAATTTCTAAAACCATGAGACCTTTCCCTGAAGTACAAATTCATTCATATACTCAACAGTGGAGCCCATTATACTGCAAGACAGTCACACAATACTTACACCACTACTTCATGGATCGGTGAGATTCAGAGGAGAGCTGCTGTGTCATAGCGGGATGTCTAAACTTTAACCATATATTTATACTATTTACACCTGCAGTTTAAATGAGTTTACCATGGTTTTTTATTTAACAAAACATTTTCTTAGACATGCCGCCACTGTGGTCGACAGATCTGCTAGTAAAAAATTAGGCCTAGGAAAACTCAAGACCAACTTAATTCTCCATTTATCTAATTTTTATTAAAAGCAAATTTTCATGTCTAAAATGTATTCATTTTATTAATTTCTTTATTCAGAAAAACAACATTTGTAAAGAAAAAGAGTTTTATTTCAAATTGTTAATTTCATTTAACTCAGAAAATTCAGAGGTAGACATTTATTTAGATTGCAGAAATGCAAGTATTTTAGCAAAAGACAGATATTTCCCAAATAATCATTTATTCTCCTAACTTCCCTAACTAAACTCTCAACTAAAGTATATCTCCCTGTCAAAAGAAATAAGAAAATTATTCAAAGTCTTACGTCTCAGGAAAATCAGCATTCCAGCAGCATCTCTGGTGGAAATCGGAAAGAAGTTTTTTCTTTAGTAAAATCAGCACTTTTTATACCTTTTTTCACTAGCTCTATCTAAAAGTGTAACTTTCAGCCTAAATTCAAGTTCTGATTGGACAATTTTGGGGTGGATGAGCATCATCTTGTCATCCTAACATTATTTTTCTTCCGTCGGCAAATTTTTTAATAGGTCCTTTGTTTTGCCCAAGTCCGGCCTAGTCTTGTTCTCCACTCGCAACTTCGGCAAATGTTCTCACGTTCTGAACCATTGTGCTCATTATTTTGGCAGCCATCTATACTTCTAGGCTACTCTGTCCTTGAACCGTAGTCACTCCAGCACAAGCAGCTCGCATTCAGACTCAGACTCTGCTCGCGCATGCTTACTTCTTTTATGGCCACAATAATCAAGTGACTCCATTTTCTTTTAGGCCTCCGAGTCAAAATGGGAACTGTCATAGAAACAAACACAAACGAACATTCGTTTAAGAAGTTTAACCTTTCTGTTTACCTCCCCCCTTACGAAGGTTTTCCCTATTAGTAGTTACCTAGCAAATAAGCAACACATATACATAATATACTCACCTAGGGCCAGATGTAGGAAGGCTATTACCGGTCGGTAAGGGCCGAATTGAACTAATTTCGGCCGTTGACGACCGGTAATAGGCTTTTCTGATGTAGGGGCCGAAATTAAGGATTCGGTAATTTACTGAATCTGTAATTTAGGGAATCGGTAAATTACCGATTTCTTAAATACCGATTCGGTAAATTACCAAATTCCTAATGTAGGGAGCACTTAAATGAGTGCTTATCCCATGTTAGGATTCGTTATTTACCACCAACTACAAGTTGGTGGTAAATAACGAAAAAAAACAAAAAGCAATTTCATGCAAATTGTTCAGTGCCATGTTGCAGACATACATGCCCTTAGGGCATGTATGTCTGCAACATGTGCACCCATACACAATTGAGGGGTGCAACAGGGTGTCAAAGTGACACCCTGCCACCCTTCAATGTTTTCCCCCTTTTACCGAATCAGTATTTACCAATTCGGTAATTGACATTCATTCCTATGAGCCTTCAGGCCCATAGGAATGAATGGCAATTACCGAATCGGTAAATGTCGATTCAGTAAATATCGAATCTTAACGATTCGGTAATTTTTATCAAATGATTTGCTACATAGCATTTACCGATTCGAAAATACAGAATCGGTAAAATTCTGTATTTTGGAATCGGTAAAGGCTATTTACCTACATCTGGCCCCTAGTCCTTCGAATTGCCACTAAATGTGCTTTTGTCTATGACAAAAGCACATTTATGCCGCATTCCATTATTCCAAAGCTGCTTATTAGTTTAGGACACGACAGAATCACATAATTAGTTAATTATGATCGCAACATAAGCAAAATTAGTTCCCACGTGTATTCGTGTAGGTGCATTTCTTATTCTAAGTTGATTAGTTACACATATCATTCCATTAGTACAAATTATGGGTATGGAAGTGTGACTTTGCAAGGGGTACACAAAATTTTGCTCCTCCACTTTGCTCCATCAATGGTATTATTTAACAAGCATTTGCAATGCAATAGTTCTCGCATTTGCAAAGTTTTAAGCTATTGCCATTCTAAATGGCATTGTAAATGGCAATGCCTTTTATTTATATGTTTTTAAAACCAACACATAGATAAAAAGGTTTGTTATTTACAATGCCAGTAGCTAAATACCATTGCAGGAGAGAGGCACGTAGAGCCCTGCCAGTGCGCCTCGATGTTACCCTTTTATTGTTGTACTGGAACGAGCACCTGAGTTCACACTTGCAACACTCCTACAATTCCAGTCATGAAACAAGAACACTGTACTATCCCAGTGCTGAAGACCCACTGTGTGCTCCGCCAGTGCCCCTCAATCCTGAGCCTTGCTATTGTACTTGTGAGGCTAATTCACAGCTCTGCCGGTGTGACTGAACCCTGATTTGCGCCACCCCTGCTATTCCCACAAAGACCCACACGCAGCTGTCCCAGTGGATCTCAATCAATCCTGGACTGCAGCCCCCCATTTGATTCCAGCTCTGAGACCATACACTGTTCTTCTAATGCACCTCCTTCCAAAACGTACACCCCTGACGTTCTGTTATATTCTGCTCCCCAAGTGTACCTGCAGCTCTGAACCCACATGTTGCTCTTCCAATGCACCTCACTCGTAACTTACACCAGCCCCTCCATTCCACCTAGTTGAAATACAGCTCCCCCAGTCTACCTGCAGCTCTGAGATCACACGCTGCTACAGCTCCCCCAGTGCAGTGTACCTGCAGCTCTGACCCCAGACGCTGCTCCTACAATGCACCTCCTTCCTAACTTACATCACATCTGCCATTCCATCGCATATAGCGTCCCAGTGTACCTGCAGCTTCGACCCCACACACTGCTCTTTTGAGACACCTCACTCCTAACTTATCGTGGCAGCACAAGAAAACTTCAACGGCCAAGACACATAAGGCCACAGCTGGGTGAGTTGCGAGGAGCAGACACAGACGAGTGTCCGATACTCCGAGGCAGGCTACAGCTTAACCTGCCTTCTCCGCCCCCTGGCTCTGCTGGAGCCCCATGACTGATTGGGAGGGAGGAGCTCAGAAATGGAGAACAAAGAAAGTGAAACCAGCTACGGCATCGCTGCTGGTTGATGTTTGACTCAATCCTGTTTGGGAGGCGGGAGGGGTGTTCCTAGCATGCAAGTATTACGGGCGCTGTAATGAGGCACTTATAAAAACCAGAGAGGTTAGTGCTGCTGCTGTCAGGGGTGCAGCAGGTGCAGTGCCACCAAGGCATATGTGAGCAATGGGGCCCTCTGCTTCCCAATGGTGGCTCTGTTTTACCACCAAGCTGGGGTCCGTTTCCCATGCGTGCTTCAGTGTTCACTGGGCCCTAACTCTGCGCCTGCCCGAGGCCACGCAGTGGCCATCAGGAGGGCGGGCTCCTAGTCACGGAGGGCTGTCCCGCCCCCGCATGACGCGGTAGTTCCTCTCCTGAGGCAGTCTCCCCTGGTTGGTGGAGACTGGTAGTGATGCACGTCCGGGGCGGTGGGGAGGAGCCGTCTGGAGTACATCAGACCTCTGCCCTGCTGGGGAGGCCTCTTTGCCGCCCCGGACGTCGCAGTTCCATGCTGGGACACTCTTTGTCTTCCCTCTGGCCGTCCTCCAGAGGTCCGGTCTTGCGACGTTTTGCGACGTTTTACCCGGCGTTCGACGGTCCGTGTTGCCTGTGGTGAGTGGGGAGGACTTAGGTGGGTTGTAGGCAATTGTCTTGTTCGGGGGCATGGGGGTCACAGGTTTGGCCCCGGCGGTCCTCCCCCACGCGTCGGGTAACACTTGGTTAATGCATGTGACTTTTGAGCAGTCCTTGCCCTTATTCTTGTTGTGCTCGCGAGCTCGTGTATCACCGGAGCAGTTGTTTGTTGTCCCCCTCCAGGGGTACTACCACTCCAGCATCTTGTTTCCTGCATATGCTTCCGTGGCGCTTACCTTAGCTCGTGAGTGTGTGTCCCCACGGAGCAATTGATTGTTCCTCGGTGCCCTTCGTTACGTCTCCCTCCAGGGGTACGATTACTTAATGTGGGGCATTTAAGGCGCCTTCCTTCACCGGTATGCATAGAGCATGATGAGGATTGCTAGGCTGCGAGTCCGTTCTAGTTTTGTTCAGGCCCAGCGCGTTCCGCGGACGCATGTGCGGACATTTGGAGTAGCGCTGCTGTCGTAGGCTAAGTCTCTTGTGCGTTCCCTTCGTGGCGACGGTTATGTCTTAGGCTTCGAATGCGTTTGTTTGCTTGATGAATTATTTGCCAGGTAGGATACCACTTCCAGGCTGTGTCCGTAGGCGTTCTTTTGATCTGGCCATGCGCCATGGCGCCCGGGCTCAGTTCTCTCTGAGTGAATTTTGTGGTTGTGCGTGTGAGAGCTAGGTTTCTAAGCGCTTGTAAACGAGCTAATTCTGAGCTACACATCGCATTTTGTCCTGGGAGGCTCGGGGTTCAACTGGCGCTTCATGTAACACGGCCCCCGTCCCCAAACCTTCCGGTTTCGTTCTCGGGCCCCTCGGCCTTTTTTCCTCCTTGGGGGTTTTACATTTAGTGCGGGTTCGGCCTGTACATGTCGGGCCCCGCTGTATTGCCCTAATCCCCGCTGGTCCCGTTCCACGCGTCATTTGTGATCCGGCCTTGGGGGGGGTGATTGTACAGATCCCGCAAAGTTGCTCCCGTATACTCGGCAAGCTCAGTGCCCTCGGACACCCCCCCCCCCCCCATTTCGGCATTTCCGGTGGCCATCTTGGAGGGGTATTGTTGTCGGGCGGACATTTAGATTCTTGTGGGGGCGGCGTGTCAGATCAGTGGATATGGTTCTATGTTGTGCGCGTGTGCGTTATTTATGGTGCTCGCAAAGGGTGCAGGTATGTTGTGTGTAATAAGGTGCCGAGGCTAGGTGCTTCGCGGAGGTCGGTCCACGCGGGAGCGGGACTCCACGAGCGGCACATTCCCACGTGGGACAGCACTCTGCCTGCGTTTCTGCTATGTGTATACCTCCCCGGCTATCTAATTTTGTTAAGGCTAGCAGTCTTCCTTTACGTGTTACAATCTGCCGCGGCAAGCATCCCAAGGGTGGTGCGATAACTCGCTCCTCTGGCATGTGTATGCACACGCGAATTCGTCGTCCTTGTCAAAATATTCTTGTTACTACATTATTAGGCAGTAACCTCCTGGTGCGTCGGCGAGTGACTATGTGTACCTTCAGCCTGCTAGTCCACAGCGAGTGAATTTAGCCGGCGTTGTGCTCTTGAATTGCTCATAAGAGATCCTTTGCATATCAGGGGTACTTCAGTGCAGGAAGGTCCCTACCGTGTCCACATTCTCCGACGATGTGTAGGCTGCCTGTGGCTAGCCCATACAGGATATTCTACATTTGAGTTGTTGCTTGGGGTACTTCAGTGCAGGGAGGTCCCTACCGTGTCCACATTCTCCGACGTTGTGTAGGCTGCCTGTGACCGGGCCATACAGGATATTCTACATTTGAGTTGTTGCTTGGCGCATATTATGTGAGATCTGTGGTCACGTTCGTAAAACACTTTACCAGATGCCCAGCTTGTGTACATTTAATCGGTATATCCGTGTGCTTGCTGCGCTGCGTTAAAGCCAGAATATATTTGAAATACCTTCAGTAGCATGGTGTCTGTCTCGCCAGCTTTGACCTGGTTGGTGCGAGTCTGCAGGAGCTACGGTATAGGACTTTGAGGGGTGGGGGGGGTCTCGGCCCGGGTCGGTCACAGCCCGGGGAGGCTTCTACCCGGTTCCCACGCATTAGGTGCCATGCACTTCTTCCCGTGTCGGAAAACATGTGTCATGTAATACTACTGGAGCTAGGTATTGCGCTGCGTTGCCTAAGCAGTGCCTCGCGCGTGCCATTTCGTCCGGAAATACATCCTCACCTGGTTTTGGTTCAGGGATAGCTCAATGGGTTTCAGCTTTGTCACAGATACTCTTGTTATTTCAGTTATAAGTTACAATCCTAAAGTAGTACAGTGATGCAATTAACTGTCCTCAAAGAGTTGCCTGCAAACCGCAAGTTAAAGGTTTGAATCCTTATGGTTTCCCCCAGCCTTTACATTACCCTAATGTTCCCAAAATGGGTTGATTTGGTTAGGAATGCTCTCCTATTATAATGCCAATTCCATCCACTGTCGATGTTTTGAGTCCAGAGTTTGTGCTTTGCCTTTCCAAACACTCTTAAAGATTCTGTCCACTGGTAGGGATGCATTTCTTTCCCACTCCTTGTTATCAGGCTTGTCTGGTTATATTTTCATCGTCCTGTTTAATGCGTGTGTGGGATGTTAAGTGCTCGGACTCCCTACTCTGGGTGCTATAAAACAAATGAAATGCATGTGAGAAACATGCCCTATACTGAATACTTCAGCATCGCGAGTGACTTTTCCTGGAGCTTTCCATTCACCTTCATATCCCAGCTGCTCTGTTGCACACAGGATTAGGTTGCGGGCCTTACACATCGTGTCCCCCTTTAGGCACCTCAATGCGCCCCACCCCTCCCAGGCCCTGGGTCCCTGCCTCACTTCCAGGGAAATAATCCTGTCCACGTTGTTTCCCCTAGTTGATGAAACTCGCTTGGCCCTGATTAAAACTTGCTGGCACGCGCCATTTGATGCCCAGGGTTAGCCAATGGTCGGCCACGGGTTGTGGCGGTCGGTGAGTGCGTGGACAGGCGTTAATCGCGGGCATGATATTCCTGCCTGGATATCGGTTTTCTTTCAATTCTAGTCATTCCTTACCAGTTCGGATCCTTTATTCGAGTACGATGTTGCCGCAGGTCATTTTTCAAGCATCAGAACATTATACGAGGGCTGGAGAGAGCTATGCCCGGCTACGAAGCGTTTCTGGGGCTGTCTTGGCACACGTGTGCACTTGTTGGATGCAAATTGTCATCCAGTTACTAGACGCATAGGTTGTTGGGCGGAGCGCGGAATCCCTTCAGAGTCCCTCCCCAGTCTTTGCCATGGGTTGCATCCATCTTCGTCCGGTTGCTCTCTTCGCCACTCCAGTATAGACGCTCCTACATGTGCATTATTCTAGTCTCGTCTTCTCTTGCGAATAGTCCAGCCCTTCCTGCCAATCCTGGCCCTCCCTGGTTTGGATACAAGCATCCTGGTTCTCGGTGTTGGGGCACACGTATTTTATGCGCTGGCTTGGCTGGCCTGCCAATAGTCACCCCCCCCCCCTTCAACAGAGGTACCCCCCCCCCTCCCCTCTTGAGACCAGCTACTTTTCTTCCTATACATTCCGTTGCGAAATTGAGTACATTCAATCCCCAGATGATTATCAGATGTGGGTCGCATGCTTTACACCTGTTGGGTTTAGGACTAGATGCATGTTGTTTTAGCCCAGGCGCGGCCTGGTTAGGTTTCGAGCGGCAGGCACGATTAGGACATGATGCCCCGCCCATTTGCTGCCCATCTGCTTTTATCTGTTCTTTCGTCCGGGGTTTTTAGCATGAGTTGCCATTGAGATCCTAGTATGACCGGCTCATTCGGGCTAAGAAATAGATGCTCTATGACTGATTTGCCCCTTGTAAAGTCTACCAGTGGCAGGGACACTGGTCATCATGTCGGATATGTTCGGTTTCCTCTATAGCTTAATACTATAGCTTATAACTTGACCCTTATGTAGCCCTGGTACTCCCTCATCTAGCTATAGGCCAGCATTACAGGTTATCAGCAATGGTGTGGGTGGGAGTATGTCATCAGCTTAGCATGTGATAGAACTGGCATGATAATATTTTAGCTGTATGCTGGACAAGAAATTATGTATAAGACCCTACCCCTGTTCTTATATGACCAGACCAGTTTGACAAGACCAGTTTCCCTGAGTTACTTTACGTGCTAGCTTGTGGGTCGTTACAAGTGGAAAAGGGTCCGGTAGGCATGCTGCATGTGTATATTATGTGCAGATGGTGGGGTGTTTTAAGGGTCTAGTACGCACTTTTAGTGGTGGCCCAAGCCAGAGAGCAGGCAACTGGCTGTGTATATGGGGTGGGGGTGGTCTTTTACCCCATCTGTACTCCTTGGAAGGAACCCCGGAGCCGGGGGAAGTTTACCCTACAATGTGGCTCCTTCTAGTCCACGGTAGGGGCTTGTATTTCAGGGTGAAGTGACATTACTCTAGTGATCATGGCTGCAATTTCATCACCCTTTCTCCTTCCTGGGGCCCATATTCTTCCTCTTAACAGTGCCTATGTCACACTCATTGCCCTATTAGACAGGCACCACGCACCCAAACCTTGCGATTCATGCTCAAAGTAAACAAGGCAAAACACAGCTATAGATAGCGCTGCACTTCGGCCCATGTTACGTAAGTAACCTGTCGTCTGGGCAACGCACGACTACTTTAGTTTGCTAGTTCTGCCATGTATCTGACGCGCAGGTATTCTCCAAAGAAAATCCAGTATCTTTTATGTATTGTTATTTTCAAAGCACTTACGTTACCTTGACCCCATTTACCACAAAGAGGCTTCATCCTAATGGTTAGGCACAACGGCCGACCTCTTTTAGTCCTTTTCTAACATGCGGTGAAGTGCTGGACATAGACATTCTTATGTCACGTCATAAACAAAAAGACTGGATATGCCACCTACATATTCCCAGACGTTGTCAGCTATGTATGGGTCCTCGTAATTACTCCAGTAAGTTAAACGGGAGGCTTGCTATTATTTGAAATACTGGGGGTTTAATTGTTTGACAGCCCAGGCTAAGTATTGAGTTACAGCTGAGAATTCTGAATGGATCTACATGTGTTGAATTACTAACTAGGGTAATCATATATATGCTTAGAACTCTAGGAGTTGATAGTACCCCCCCTTTTATTTTGGGCAGGCTAAGGGGGTGCAGCACAAGTGTTTGTGCCAGGCTCGTCGGCAAACTTGCCACCCTGTGTGGGGTGCAATAGGTTTAGCACGCAGTGCACACCAGACACCCAAGTACAAGAACAAACGTTACGTAGGCTATGTTTGCACCGGTGCAAGTGTTAAGATAAGCAGTGAAAAATAGCAAACAGTGCGTTAAGAGAAGTGGCGTGGTGTGCAACAAAGAGTACCAACACAGGTACATAGAGAGCACTGCAATAATGGCAACCACTTTAAACCACTTTAAACTGAGAAATTCTACCTGTGCACCCTTTATAACGGCACATGTGTTGCTCTCCCATGTTTGGTAGGGTCTCACGTCATAGTCATTCCCCCCCCCCCTTCCTTTGGTTCTCCTGCCTTATTTAGAAATTAATGCATTACCTAGGGGGGGCATGTGTTTTCGGCTGTCCCGTGGTTTTCAGTTTGTCTCTTGCAAGACCACTTCGCTAGTCACTCCAATATATGCATTTGAGTACTGCAATAGACTTCTGTATCCTGTGGGGATTAGTTGCTGAAGCGTAATAGGGCAGTTGATTGGTTTTGTGACAGTGCTTGTTTTTCGGGAGGGATTCTCTGCTGGGGGGGCCCTTCCCATCACCTGGTCTCTTGCATGGGATAGTCTTCCCTATTGGGGTAGAGGGTTTGTTCCCGGGTGGATATGGCTATTGGTGTCGGAGTGGCTGGCATTTATCCATGCATGCCCCTGCGCAGGTCAGCCGAGGGGCCTCTCGGTTGCAGGCGCTGCGGTCCCCGGGAAGTGGTCGTAGTCGGCCTTCAGTCTAGCTATCTAACTGTACTATGTCTGAAGCCGCTTCCAGCCAAAAACCTAAGTGGGCAGGGGATGCCGGCTGTTTGGCCTGTGGACCCGGATTATCGCTTAACTGGGACTCGTCCAAGTTCTATAGTATGTTCGGTGCCCTCCTATTCCCTCGTGGCAGTAAGCACACTTCCTCTCCCTGCTGGATTATGAAGACAGTGATTCAGATGTATCAGTGACTCCTTGGCGCAGTTTCCTGACGCTCAGGGGGAAGGGATATGTTGGTGTCCCAGCGGCTGGCGCTGGACAGCCTATTTCATGTTACCTAGGGCCTCTGTAGTAGGGGCCCCTTCTTCTCCCTTTTGTTTCCCCGTGGGGTTGTAGGACAGGTTTATTGGTGCCTGATGGTGGCACCCCACGCCTATGGGCGTTGCCTTGTTCCTCCTCTGTCTGGAGGTAGCAATTCTAGGTGTAGGTTGCAGGTAAAGAGCAGTAATTTTGGTGGGGGGCCCGTGCGGCAGCGGGAACCACCTCACGGGCTGTGGCGGAGTTACTGGGCGATCCGGAAGAAGAGAGGTGCAAACGCTGGACGTCAGCGGGCACATAGGGGTGCCAGAGCATAACCTCAGAGCCTAACCTGTAACCTCATGGGAGGTGCAGGAATCTGTGTCGGCGCCCCAGTAGTCCTTCGGGCGGTTGTGGGCCTGCGCAACCGGGGGTTTGCCTAGTCACGCCCCGCAATGGGCGTGTTATTATAATTATGGTAATTGTACAACAGTTGGGTGGTTCGCCACTGTGTTGTTTGGCTCAACAGGCGGGCAGGTGGCGAGAATGCGGCCTGCCCTAGGATCGCCCGTAAGCTAACCCACCGTCATTACATATGTTGTATGTAATAAACCTGCAGCAATTTTTACCCAAACCTAATACTTGTGTCTTTGTGTTATTTGCGGGTTTGGGCATGTGGGGCGGGGGTTCATGTGGCCCTGATGTGACTATGCGCCTGCCCGAGGCCACGCAGTGGCCATCAGGAGGGCGGGCTCCTAGTCACGGAGGGCTGTCCTGCCCCCGCATGACGCGGTAGTTCCTCTCCTGAGGCAGTCTCCCCTGGTTGGTGGAGACTGGTAGTGATGCACGTCCGGGGCGGTGGGGAGGAGCCGTCTGGAGTACATCAGACCTCTGCCCTGCTGGGGAGGCCTCTTTGCCGCCCCGGATGTCGCAGTTCCATGCTGGGACATTCTTTTCCCGCCCTTCCTCGAACCCAGAGTGTCGGCTTGAGGGGGCTCCGGGGGGAGCTTTTAATATGTTTCTTTTTCGTTGCAGGCGGAGTTACTGGGCGATCCGGAAGAAGAGAGGTGCAAACGCTGGACGTCAGCGGGCACATAGGGGTGCCAGAGCATAACCTCAGAGCCTAACCTGTAACCTCATGGGAGGTGCAGGAATCCGTGTCGGCGCCCCAGTAGTCCTTCGGGCGGTTGTGGGCCTGCGCAACCGGGGGTTTGCCTAGTCACGCCCCGCAATGGGCGTGTCATTATAATTATGGTAATTGTACAACAGTTGGGTGGTTCGCCACTGTGTTGTTTGGCTCAACAGGCGGGCAGGTGGCGAGAATGCGGCCTGCCCTAGGATCGCCCGTAAGCTAACCCACCGTCATTACATATGTTGTATGTAATAAACCTGCAGCAATTTTTACCCAAACCTAATACTTGTGTCTTTGTGTTATTTGCGGGTTTGGGCATGTGGGGCGGGGGTTCATGTGGCCCTGATGTGACTATGCTATTGGCTTCCGTGCCGCCTGGCTTGGAGTCTCTCGCAGCCTGAAGCACAGCAGCACTGAAATAGTGGTGCTGCTCGTCTAGAGTTTTAAAAAGTTCTAAGAGCAGGTATTTAAGAGTATTAAAACGTCGATATATTATCGGGAAAGATGAAAGGAGGCATGTTTTTATGTAAAAATAGAACGCAAGACTGGCTGCATGCTATTTAAGTATAATCAGACTTCAAGAAACCTTGAACGCGCAGATTTTTCTTTAATTACTTCATAGATAAAATTGACATTCCCATTGAGTCATGTGATTCGATCTGCGATCCGCAGTCTATGCTTTTTATACATTTATGGAGCGCTGGAGGATGTTATATAGAATCGTTTCATTTACTAAAACAGAATTAACTCACACACAATTTCGCAATTTAAATATATTTTATTCCAAAAGGAGCTTTATATTATAAGGAAGCTCTCTTTGAAAAGTGTATCTTTACCCAGTGACGTGAGTTCCTGTGTATAACTTAGCATTGTTCACCGAGTCGTTGTCTGCTTCTAAGTCTACTGTTTCTTACCTCTGAACCCCGCAGCGGAAAGAAAGGACATCTGGGGCTGGATACAAGGGAGGTGCCGGAGGATTTCATGTCCTCCGGCACTGAATTAGCCAGTGTGAATTTCTGTAGGAGACAGAGTCTAGAATACATACAGATTAAAACTAGCCGAGGCCTCTGACGCTCATTCGTGAGGGATGATCTATTTTAAGTGCCCCGATTGGCCCGAGCCGCCGTCAGTCAGGAGACGGGTCTCATGCAGCCAGGCTGCTCTTCCGGTGGGAGGGAGAAGCCGCTGATGGAGAGCTAGAGGCGGGTGTAGGGTGGCGATGCAAGAGGGCTGGGGACGACCTGCTGTCCAGGGACCGGGAGGCGCGCCGCTCTGTGGTGCTTGCACGTCAAACTTTACCGCTGCCTGGTTGTGGAAGGAGAGTATAGGGAGAGGTGCCAGAGCGAGGACAAGAAGGGCACGGTAGGCGTCAATGGAGACAGCTGCAGGTGCAGAGCACCGGGAGATTCCACGCCTAAATAAAGGGGGGAGGGGAGCGGGCGAGGGTGATCTATACTGCTGAGGATCGGTTCTTACAGGGAAGAGCAGCTAATTGTTACAACATCTGTGGGCTGGATGTGAAGGGGACATGACGGCTGAATACAACAAGACAGAGCGTGCTGCGCTTGGAGCGCGCATGCGCATGACAAAAACGAAAGTGAAGCTTGCGATGACGGAAGGGAGCTGTGCACATGCGCGTGTTCATGGGCGCGTCCACAGACCTCAATCGCCAGCCCTGCACCTAGCCCGGTCTGTACCACTTGGGAGGCAAGTCGGTAACAATATATCTCGCTGGCGACAACGCTTTCACGCTGCGTCGCCAGGTACGAAACCTAAAAACAGACATTGAAAGGGGTCATTCACTGGCGTAGTCCAGGCGGCACTATTTCGGGGGCGGTAGTGGCCGGCAGTGGCACGACTCTGCAGTGGTTCCCAAACTGTGCGCTGCGGCACCCCGGTGCGCCGTCATGAGAAGCCAGGGGCGCCGCGGACACGATGTGGGAAACTGAAGCTCATTACAGTAATGCTTTGATATGCCAATGGCCCTGCACTTGACCTGTGACCGTCTCTTTTGTAGTGCTGCAAAGCTCCAGGAATGATTGCATACCTTGTTCTCGCTGCCACCACATCCTGCGCTTCCAGGACAAAGGGAGAAAGGTTTGTTGATTGTTGCCTGCATCCTGCCCTTCCCCAGCCCCTATCAGGTCTGCCTAATCGTCTGAGCAGCTTTTCAAGAGGTAGTAGAGCCTCTGTTCTTATCTCCCTTTTACTACTCAGGCGGTGGTGTTATGTTTCTCGCTGGACCGGCCCATTAGCTCAGGCCTACTGTTGATCCCAATCCAAACCTGCTGTGACCGGTTATAGAAAAGTGTGTGTGGAAGCATTGGGAATGCTTGCTGTGTAGTGCACACTTTCTATCAGTGGTGCTCCTGGGACGGTGGGTCTCCTTCGTATAAGGTTGCTGCATGACCCAATTCTAGCGCCTTAAAAACAGTGGAGCGCTTTCAAAATCATGCTTTAACTTAGTGTCCTCTGCCTGGTTTACTCGCCTCATTAGTAAAACATAGGGGCCTATGTAATTCTGTAAATGCCAAGTGGAGAAAGTGCCTTTCAGTTACACTGCAGCTCTCAATCCGCATTCATGCCTGTGTGACCCCTGCCCATGGGTCACACAGGCATGAGCGTAGGAAGCGTGGGGAATGTGGGGGATTTTTCTTCACAGATTTTACAGTGAAAGGGACAAGGGGAGGGGAGGGGGCAAAAAATACTGCACACTTCCACTGTTTTCGGGGCCATTGGGGGCGTTAAAACGCTACCTATGCGGCCCTGCTTTTGACATGCTAGCCTGCCTTCAGTCAGGGTCAGATTTAGAAGGTGGGTTATTCGCTGGTGCCAGAGGATAGATTCCTGAGGCCGGATGTAGGATGTTGTTTTTCAGGGATGGGCCAGGCTCCCCACTTAGCACAAACTATTGGCCGGCCATTCTCATTCTATATAGAATGACTATGATCGGCTGAGCAGGCACAGCATGTAGGGAGTCTCCTCCAATACTAGGCTAAGGGCCCAGCAGGGAGGCCTCTGCCTTTGAACAGGAGCGTTCACAACCCCATGACAAAGGCAAGTGCTGGGGGCTATAGAAGGAACTCTTCTTTAACCAGGTAATGCATCTTTCTATGCCCCCCCCCCTCCACAAATACAGAAATACACAGGAAAGCAAACCTCTTGCTTTCCATTATATCCCTCCAGAAAAGTAGTATCTCCTACGCCCCTGTACGGGTGTAAAATCTAGTTCAGGTAAAAAACGGAAGATCGGTATGGCATTTGATTGGGATTACTTGGTGCCTATCTGCGTAGTTTCAGCGTGTGTGCGCCTAAGATTTTGAAGTTATGACGCTGTTAACGGTAAGAAATCTAATGTGCACATTAATGGAAGGTTTCTGAAAAACGCATTTGCACAATGTACGTTAAGATGCTGCAGACCTGTCACATATCGGGCAGAGTGTGCTGATTTAACCTCGCATTCCAACTTGCTAAGTTAGAGCAGACGCTTGAGGTGATGTCATGAGAGCAGATGGGGTATAATGAGCAGTGTTCTGTTTCAACATGGTGTGAAAACTAAAAATTAATCAATTCCACTTCTTTTGGGGAGTAAAATATGAAGTAAACTCCTTTGGCAGGTTAAGGGAAATTTTCTGCAGCTCCGTGGATAGAAGATCATGCCTTTGTTTTTTTAAATTGTTTATTTATACTTATGTATAATAACATATATGCATAGCAAACATATAAACTTCCTTCACTGATTATAAAACTAACACAAGTTTCCCTGTCCATCAGTAAAACTTTAAAAATTGTACTTTAAACCTCAAAAGTGCAAGTAATAAAATGTAAACATGGACCAGCTTATTGTGTTGGTGTGAAACTTTCCCTTGTGTAAGGGCGGTGTCAGTGGAGCCTGACAAATATATAGCTCAATGTTTTTCATTTAGGTTTGCCAGTTGTTCTTTTTAGGGCTTTGTTAATTAAGAAAATTATAGGCACATCATGATCCCGGCCATGTCTGGGTATCCCCACTCCCCACTATTTCCTCTTGTGTAGCCTCTTTTTATCCTCCCATTGTTCTCCTTTCCAGAAGAGCCATCCATTTCTAAGTCTGTGGACGTACCTTTGAAGACCATGCCTTTATTAAAGAGATGTATGCTATTCTAAATCACTTCTTCTATTGCTGAAATGTAATTCTTTAATTTCTGTTACTACAGTGAAAACAATAACAACCTTGCTGACATCTCTAATATTCTAAAACACCCCAACTCACTTTACTCTCACTTGACTTTCGGAAGACGGCAGTAAGTACTCCCGAGGTTGGGCTCACCCCCCCCCCCCCCCCCCCACTTCTCTCTGGTAAAAAAAATGGTGGGGAGCCACGGCCAGCTGCCAATTAGTGCAGGGGTGCCACAGGTCAAAAAAGTTTGGGAACCACTGCCCTAGTAGCACGTGGCGGCAGCGTTTATTTGGGGACAATGGACACTGACACACACGTCACCGACCCACCACCCTCCCCTACACCTGCAGCTGACAGTCTGTCACCGAGGAGCCCTTTCTGCGCATGTTACTTGACTTGCAGTTACGTAACTGCAAGCGCACCGACTGCAGGGGACGCACACACCACCTCCTAGCATAGTGTCGGTGGTGTGGTGCGCGGCGTAGCCTTGCATGTGGTTCCCAGGGCCGTCAATCATGTAGCGCGCGAAAGCGCTACGAATGACGGCCCTGGACATAATTTTTGGCCAGCCCCTGCGCACTGCTGTTAAAATGCAGCAGTGACGCAAGCTACCACCACGCGCTGACGGACAGGGACCTGGCAAGACTATAGAAGTTACACCATGCCTACGTGAGAGAAGGGGAATTGCGGGCTGAGGCACTAAGAAGCCGGAGTCTCTCCCTGCAAATAATAATCCTGTCGCAATGTGGCCACATGCATCTTGGAAATGAAAGGCAGGTCAGGAGCATTGTATCAGAGGCCGTTCCAAGCAGCAGGAAAAAAATGGGCCTGCTCCGCACAGCACACAAGTTAGTTATATCGGGCAGCTGCTGCGGTGAGGCCTAATACCAGGGCTCGCTATAAGAGATAGTAGCACCAGGAGGCACCGGCGCCGGAGCACAAAGGCATGGCGAAGCACAGCAATCTTTATGAAGAGCGGACATGCACCGGGCCCCCCTAAAAGTACTTCTTAAAAATCCTAACTGGTCGCAATATGTAGCCAGTACTTTGTGACCAGATTTTTACACCTATGTCCCATCGTTTTCTTAATGCACATAATCTCTGTTTCGAGCCCAATAGTTGTGCTTTAACCGCATCGCTGCAGCAGCTTTTCCCGCTGTGTGTGGCGGTTTTGAAAATACCGCGTTACATGACGAGCTCAGCTCATCATCAGCGCACGGCAGGTAAGCCTCATGACGAGCTGAGCTCGTCATCAGCGCGGAAGGGGTTAAAGGCATCTGATCCTTGCAACTTTTTATGATGTATCAACTTTGATTCACTGATTGACTTCTGCATCTATAAATATATTTTTGATTTTAAGGACTACTCCCTTCTGTTATTTGTGTGCATACAGTTATAGCTTTAACTTTCTGAACACAAAACAACTGGTATTGCAAAGGACACTTGTACTCTGATGTTGGGGCTATGTGAGTATACTTTCATGTATGTAATTGTTCTCACACCTGGTTTCGTTAGGATTCTGTGTTTAACCGTATTTGTGAAGACCCCTGAATATTTAAACTTGCAATTTGGTGTTTTTTATGGGTTTATAAAATGTGTGTTACATCTTTCATCCCCTATGGATAATCAGGTAGAGCTATGAAGTTTCCATCTGTTTTTTAAAAATCTCACAAAGATTATTTCTTCCTTATTTGTCGGCCACATTTAAAATTTAATTCTTTCCCCTAGTAACTTAATTTGTGAGAGGAAGCTAAGCAATTCCAGGTTTCAGCTGGTTTGCTTTTGACTCACACTCTAACTCTATCAGGAAAACAGGCACTCCCTAAGAAGATTTATTTATTATGTATGGTTAAATTCATCGATGGATCTCCAAGAAAAAACTCAGAACTGAATGGGGTAAAGAAGCATAGTGTCCCAGATACAGAATTATTCAGCATAGGTTTCAAGCTAGCCTGGGTTTAGGAGACAGCCTGTCATGCCTCTGAGCACCGAAGATCAGGCAATTAAGAAACTGAAATGTGCTTCAGGTCGAAATTTGCGATTGCTGACTTTGGTGTTGTTGGCAATGGATAGGAACAATTTTAATCTTAATAGGTATCTTTTCTCCTTATTTTGATCTTCATAGCCACCACCTAATAAGTGAAATTTCTGGTCTAGTATGTGTGTAGACACAGCACAAGAGATCAGCATGTACAAGCATGTGTTCTATGTTAATGCAAGTCACGTTTTACATGCATGGCTCTAGAGTAGCCATAGTCACTGAGAATGCAGGGTGCAAAGGAAATAAAACCAGCTGCCTTAACAAAGGTTTCTTACTTCCTCCCACCAAAGGCCACCAAGGACAGCTCATGCTTTCTCAATGTGACATTGGATGTTAGGGCCACTTGCACACGAAGGCGGCACCTTAAGACTTTAGGTTGACATCTGATTCCTGGACATATTCCTCTTACAGCTTTGCAATGGTTTGCAACAAGACAAGGTTTTAACTGTCCTTGGACACTGACTACAAGTGAGCTGCTGTGAGGGCAAACCTGACCCAGGCCGGAGACAATGGCCCTTTAGTGAGCAACTCAGGCATCAATAATCTCCCCAGAAAAAAAAGTCAACAGCAAGTTATGGGAAATCAGGCCAGCAAGCTGGACAGGGGACGCAGTGTGCATGAAAGTGAAACTGTCCAGTCATATTTGTGAGCCATCACCGAGAGAGTCGCAGCCACGATTGCGAATAAACACGGCGCAGATCTGAAATCATGTTAATTAGCAAGCATCTGACAGTCATACAACACAATCATGAACTTTTTAAAACTCAAAAAGTCCTGAGGAGTGCTCAAAAGCAGAAACAAATTCGATGAGTTATTACTAGCCTCAATTTAGGAAGGTATAATAACATCTATTCAGACCAACACATTGCCACTGCTCTGGTCATATTTTTGGTTAAATATGCCAGAGGTTGCTAACTAGTCAATCTTGATGCCTCTGTACTTATATATTATTATTGCAAATAGAACAATTGATGGACAGAATGCAGAACAATGTCACACATTCACCCCAGTACAGAGATCTGGGCCTAAAGCCTTCAGTTTTTTGCTCCCTGTGCCATTCCAGTTTGAACCCAGCCATATGCAAATCAGTCTTGATTTGCATATGACCAAGTCTAAACTGGGGTTGCACAGTGAGCAAAAGAATGAAGGATTTAATTCAGATCTCTTGACTAGGGGTGAATGTTCTGATTTGTTCTGCATTCCGTCCATCAATTTTATGTCTTTGTACTGCCGGTGTATTCAACTGTGAAGCCTTGGCCCGTGTCATGCACGTGCATATAACTTGCATGATCGAGGTAACTATTAGCGGCGATACCATCTGTCTGTTAGACCTCTTTCAAGTGCTCGCCGCTACCTTCCATGGGTGGCAATTTGAGGGATAGCCCCGGGCGCCAGAAGCTCTAGCTACGCCCCTGGGGTCATTATCTGGCCCTACCTGCATGGTCTTAACCGCATCGCTGCGGCGGTTATTTTTACGCTGCGCAGCTTTTTTCTAAAAGCCGCGTTAGATGACGAGCTCAGCTCGTCATCCGCACACGCCCACCGTGGCTGATGACGAGCTGAGCTCGTCATCAGCATCGAAGGGGTTAATGTTACTGGCAAAACACTGATCGATTTTTGAACAATTCATGTAAAAAACGTTAAGGTTATGATCATCTCTGGAGATGGGGCTAAAGGTGCACGTTTTTCACAGTGCTCCTCAGTAGGCCAAAACAGGATGTCCAGAACACATGCTCATTCAATCCTTGGCCACTCTGTCGAGTGCACAGAGCAATGGTCACATAATCAAGTTGCAACTGTGATCCTGTGTAAATGAGGGTGAAGGGAATGCAGGTGTCAACATATTGACAAGGAGAAAGTAAAATAAAATGTACTGTTTACGGGTGAGTGGGTGCACTAAGTGTTTGGGGGTGGGGGTTGAATTGAAAGAGATCCGAAGAAGTGCATACCAGTCGGGTGGCCAAATATGGGAATCACAAAAATTAAGTTCACTTGTTTAAGTCATGACCTTAAATACATAGGCCACGCCCCTTTAGAGCCCCACTCACATACTTTTTTCATCCCATTTAATGCCCTGCAGGAAGTAAAGAAAGAGGCATGAGGTGAAATCAAAACAAAACTATAGCAGCAGAGGGCAGAGGAAGACATATCAGCCGCAACCCCCGCTCCTGCCTGTGTTTATTTTTCCTTTTTCTCATGGATAACCCTTGCTAAGAAGCTTTTCGGAATCTCCGTCTGGCAGACAGCAGTAATCCTTCCTGACCTGAAATCTTCATTCGAGTGACATCCTTGCTGTAATTTCATGCATGCACTTCGCGCTTGCATTGTGGGGGTATCGGGTGTGATTTCAGGCTTCAAAAACCTCCTTCATATTAATTATGCAAACAGACGCAAGACTCACGTTAGGTCAAAGGTCATACTATATTTACCAATCCTGGGAGACGGAATTCGTATTTATTTTGCATATTGTGGAACGAATGAATGCACAATGCAAATTTAGCGTCCAGTACACATCATGCACCTACAAGAGGCTCCAATCTAAAGTTTAAGGGCCTCACCTACAATTTTTTTTACCCATGGCAGCGCAGCACGCCTTCCATCCTGCTGCACTGTCCTGCATCAAAAGAAAAGAGCGCTGTCGTGGGTCATAAGTAAGGCTCCCTGTTATCGGTTTTTACTCATTTTCACAGATAAATACAGACAGAAAACATTTAGACGTAGATTCATGAAAGAAAAATTGGCTCGCAAAGGGCCAGATTCTGCGAATCTGGCCCTTTGCAAGTGCAATTTTTGCATTTGGGATTCATCATCCCAAATGCAAAAATCGGTAATTGCGAAATCGCATATTTGCGAGGAATTGCATTTAAGGAATCTCTATTTGAGATTCCTTAAATGCAATTCATTAACCATTATTTATTTGCGAATTCGCTATTTCTGGCCGCTATTTACCGCGAGGTCAAACCTCGTGGTAAATAGCGAAAACTTAGAAAAATGCATTTAAATAAGTTGCATGTTACACACACACATGTCCTTTGGACATGTGTGTGCGCAACACCAATGTAGATTACTTTTCAGGGGTGCTACAGGGTGTCCTTTGGACACCCCTGGCACCCTTGAAATCGCATCCTTATTTGCGATTAGCAAAGTGCTAATCGCAAATAAGGAATAACTCGCCATTCATTCCTATGGGCCTCTAGGCCCATAGGAATTTTCCTTATTTGCGATTAGCAATTTGCTAATCGCAAATAAGGAATGTGTAGGAATCGCAATTTATTTAGCGATTCCTACATGAATCCCGTTTTGCAAGACCTTAAAAGCGATTCCTTAATAATCGCTATTAAGGACTCGCAAAACGGCACTATGATGAATCTAGCTGTTATTTTCTTGTCTGTATTTATTTTTAAATGTGGATAAAAACGAAAATTGGGTTGCTTTTTCAGTAATTCTAAATACTGTCCGCTATGACTGCCAGGCCAATTGCTGTGTGGATTGATAGGTAAGGGGGCTAAAAAAGAAAATTTTTAGAAAAGAAGTTTTAACAGCAGTAGATATGCACAAAGTTGATACTGAAATATGCATATTTTCTTATCAGTGCATTGATTTATCATCTGTGGGGGTTTACAACATTGAAACCTAGTAGGCATTCAAGCATGAGTGCACATTTACTGGTTAAATAAATGTTGAAATATTCTAATGTCAGCTTAATTTTTCCACAAAACCCAAAATAAATATGGATAAATACAGGTACAATTAGCCGAAAATAAATTTGGATAAATACAGACGGAAATGTCAAAAAAATAATTACCATAAAACCGGGAGCCCTAGTCATAAGAAAAGGGCAGGAATGCACTTATCTACAAGACACAGAGCATCCTGTCCTTTTTCCCAGAGAGTGCGCACAATGGGCTACCATGCGTCAACGCAGGTACCCTTCAGGTGTCTGAGTTGTAGGGGTGATTATTTTTGTGCAGGAAGGGACACCTTTCTGCACAAAAACAATCACAATAGGTGTTTTCCTTTTGCCACACACATAGAAAAGGAAAAACGAGGAGAAATAAATATTTTTCTTCTTGTTGCACCTATCTTAGCCTCCCCTTGGGAGGCGTAGGAATCCGACACATTCCCAGGTTTACGAAACAGTGTAAATCTAGGAATGCGTTAGGTTCCATGGATGTTGCGTGAGAACACACACAGCAACACCCAAGGAACGTCCCTTTCACGCAGAGTAATGCGCAACAGGGGGCCATATTTACCAGGCCATGAAAAGCCACGCCGGGCGGCTTTACATTGGCTTGTAAATATGGGCAGGAACACTGCGCCCCCGGTGCATCATAAAAGTGACACACCGGCGGCGCAAGGGGCTTGTGAATAAGCCCCTAAATGCGGCTACTTGGCTAGTTTTCATCACAAAGAAGGCAATGGAAAAGTTTATTAAATATACTTAAGGAAGCTGCCTTTCGGTCCCACCATGAATGGGCACAAGAAAGTGCTAGATTGCAACAAATTGCCACAAAAGAGCTTCTTGTTAGACAAGGCGAGCCCAAAATGCAAAATGTCATTTTGCCTGGGGCCCGAGAAACTATTGCACCTGGTCCGGCATAGTCCTGCAAAGACTAGTAATTTATGTAGCATGGGTGGCAGACGGCACCTGTGCATCCTTATTGCTGGAGAAGCTGCCTCCTGCTACTGAGCTGGCAAAGGTGCACAATGCACAGCATGCACCCATTTTCCATAGTCACAATTAATTGCATCAATGCTACAACTGGTGCTACAAAGGGGGGTCGGTCCGCCCCAGGCGGCACAAGTTTTTGGAGCACCAATCTCCCCCACACTTACATGCTTCCGTCACGGGCGGCAAATGCAGGAATCACCATAAAACCCCAACCTCCGCTCTTACATGCGGCAGCCACAGGCGGTAAACACAGGGACTGCCACGGGCGGCAACAGGTCTAGGTAAGTTGTTCCATTTAAAAGTGCAAGTCGCTAAGATCTGAAACTGGACAAAATATACCACATAGATCACCCTTCCCATTATATGCCTCCTCCCCCCACAACGATGAAAGGCATAATCCAACTGTGTTTGCTTCCAACAAGACGTAGCTATTTATGTTTTCAAATATTTTTTATTGCACAATTTTTCAAATATTGAAGACGCAGCTTGTAAATCCATTAAAATTCCAACAAGGAATGGAAGGGCAGTTACATAAATCAGAGATATGACAAGCAAGGAAGGCATCACACAGATTGCACAGCAAGTGACATTTTAACTATATAAAAACTAAATAGATTTAGCAAAGAGTTCACAGTGATAAGTATCTCAAAATTGAGGATCAAGCTCTCCAGTTGTATGGCCCAAATATGAGTGCATTGCCGACAGCAAATAATCTCCTTTAATGGTCCCCAGCAGAACCAGGCACCTGGTGCCAACAATTTACATTCCCCACCAAGGGTACAGTGGCAAATAACGAAACCAAAGGGGATGATGGACAGAGTGTTGAACAATGCAAGCGCTCATCCCCAGTCAACTGATCTGGGTTTAATCCATCATCATTCTTTAGCTCACTCCGCCACCACAGTTTAGACATAGCCATATGCAAATCAGTCTGACCCAGTGCCTCATGGGAGCAGTCCTGCCCGAACTGCCAAACCATGTCTCCACTGGACCGGAAACAAGGATCCTGGGACGGGTTTCTGGCTAATCAGCCGTCATCAGCCAGGTTAGCTTGAATCCAGTGGTAAAGTGAGCAAGGGACCCACGTCTGGGCATTCCCTGCTAACTTAGGGCGAACAAAGCAAAACCAAAGGGGATGATGGACAGAGCGTTAACACTATGGCTGCTAGGTGTTTTCCCCTCCTGTGCTGACTTTTTTGATTATTATGGTTTTATGACGAGCTCAGCTCGTCATGAGCACAGCTCCAGGCTACCTCATGACGAGCTGAGCTCGTCATGAGCATGGAAGGGGTTAAACAATGCAAGCACTCACCCCCAGTCAACTTTTCTGGGTTTAATCCATCATCATTCTTTAGTCCATCAACTGTTGTTCTTGCATTTTTCACCCCGAGTGGGACGAGTATGCTCAGACGTGAGTCCTGTGCTCTCCATGCCACTGGAATTAAGCTATCCTGGCTGATGAGGGCTGAAAGCCTGAAACCGGTCCTAGGATGCTTGGTTTCAGTCCAGGGAAGACCTTGCTTGGCAGTTCAGGCTGGACAGTTCCAATGGGGCACAGGGTCAAGACTGATTTGCATATGGCTGGGTTCAAACAGGAATGGCATGGCGAGCAAAAAACCGACGGATTTAGGCCCAGATCTCTGTACTGGGGGGAATGTATGAAATTGTTCTGCATTCTGTCCATCAACTGTTGTTTTTGCGTTTTTCACCCTGAGTGGGATGGGTATGCTCAGACGTGAGTCCTGTGCTCTCCATGCCACTGGAATCAAGCTATCCTGGCTGATAAGGGCTGAAAGCCCGAAACCGGTCCTAGGATGCTTGGTTTCAGTCCAGGGAGGACCTTGCTTGGCAGTTCAGGCTGGACTGTTCCCATGGGGCACAGGGTCAAGACTGATTTGCATATGGCTGGGTTCAAACTGGGGTGGCATGGTGAGCAAAAAAACGACGGATTTAGGCCCAGATCTCTGTACTGGGGGGAATGTATGAAATTGTTCTGCATTCTATCCATCAACTGTTGTTTTTGCATTTTTCACCCCGAGTGGGATGGGTATGCTCAGACGTGAGTCCTGTGCTCTCCATGCCACTGGAATCAAGCTATCCTGGCTGATAAGGGTTGAAAGCCCGAAACCGGTCCTAGGATGCTTGGTTTCAGTCCAGGGAGGACCTTGCTTGGCAGTTCAGGCTGGACTGTTCCCATGGGGCACAGGGTCAAGACTGATTTGCATATGGCTGGGTTCAAACTGGGGTGGCATGGTGAGCAAAAAAATGATGGATTTAGGCCCAGATCTCTGTACTGGGGTGAATGTATGACATTATTCTGCATTCTGTCCATCAACTGTTGTTTTTACAGTGGCAAATAACTCCATCAACATTAATTTAGACCAGATTTACCTTTGACAAGACTAAGATGAAAAAGATACAGATTGATACAAAGGCACACAACACCAGGGAGCCACATAATGCACCACCAAGAGTCCCCACCTAAGCTGGTATTAGTCAGTAAACATGCCTATATATGTAGGCTTCTGCTGCTACAGTTTATTTATTTGGGCATATATGTGATTTTTAGGGTGCTGGCTTGTTGCCTTCTTATCACTTCTGGGCGCTATGTAGGTTCACCAATAGACACTAGGGGTTCTCCTGTATCCCCACCTGCATTACCCCAACATCCACCATTCCAGTGCTTAATTTGAGCCGGTTGTTTCCGGTGCTGAAAAATGACACTTAATTGTCAGCACCAGGACGTGTGACAGCCTGCCACAAGGTGGAGCTCTCTAGCTAATTTAGAGATGACCTGACCCACAGTTAATTATTAATGCAATATTCATTAAAAATTACTGTTACCTGACGCCAAAGCCATTCTTATAGCTTTGGGGGCCTGAAATAGTCCGAATTGTCAAACATTTAGGAGTGTGATGGTTAGTAGTTGTGTTGTTACTATCATTGGCAGCATGGCAGGGGCAATGTGTGATGGAAGCTGCAATGCCCGCCTGACGAGAGCCCTGGCATTTATTCTTTTTACAAATTAAGCACTGCATCATTCTCTTCAGGCACTGAATACAAAGTTGGCATTTTGACATGCCCTGTACCCAGTAACCCTGCACCAGTAGATGCTGGCTCAAAACACTTGTCTACTTAAAGTCTTTCAGATCAAAGCAGTACGTCCCAGGCCCATGTAATGCCCTGATTTACAGATCAAACCAGCCTGCCTTCGGCTAATCTAATCCAAAACCCTGTGGATCTAAGGAGCATGTGCTGGGCTCGTGCAAACCTCAGTCCTGCAGATCAAAGCTGCATGTTCTGGGCTCATGCAAACCACATCATTTCATATTAAAGTAGGGTGTGCTGAACTCATGCAATCACAGCCCTGCAGATCAAAGGAGCATGCCAACCTCAACGCTGCACGGTAAAGAAGCACGTCATGGGCTCATGCAACCCGCAGTCCTGCACATTGAAGAGCAGATCCTAAGCTTATGCAAACTACAGATTAAACGGCACATTAAAGCAGCTTGTTCTGCAGGAGCGGCTGCTCGTACTGTGAAGTCGTGGGCGTGGATACACAAAAAGGACAATTACCAAATAAATAAAATTGCACTTATCGGCTCCGACAGCCGCAGCCTTCCCGATCCATGCGTCTTTGTCCGGAGCCATATGCACACTGCGAACGCTCACCATTCCCAATCCCAATGCTATTCCCAGCATGTGAGCAGCGCTGGGATTGGCCTGAGCACCTCAGTTTGGCGCTCAGACATAGACAAGGAAGGAGCCTGTGTTGGTTTCTCCACTCAGCTGTACACCACAGCTAGGTGGAGAAAGGATAAGTGTGCATGATGGTTTGGCCAGCCCTCTAGGGCCGGGCAAACTATCAAGCGTATTTAACAGTGCCCACCACTCCGCCCACCTCCCTGATGCTGCAGTATCACTGTGGCTGTCCCTGCCCCTCTCTCGGCTCGGCTGGCAGGCAGCCTGCAGGATGCAAAATAAAATTGATCATAAAAATGTTTTACGAACATTTTATTTATGACCTTGCCTCTGTTAACTTTCAGCGAGGGGGAGGGGGGACACTCTTCTGCCATAACGGAGGAGCACTGTTGTTCTGGGCTGATAAAAACCATAGCATGCACATTAAATCAACTGGCATCATGCAGCGCTGTGCATTACAGCAGCATGTCAGGGTCTCATGTTGGGATGAGTGGAATGTTCTGTTCCACCCACAGAATTGGCAGGATTTTGGCCACTCTGTGTTACTCTTTAACGTGGAGTTCTAGCCAAATTCCACCAATTGCCGCGTGGTGGAAATTATCAGGCACATGCATCAATGTTGGCTTCTGCGATTCCTTAAATGCAATTTTTAGGGATCGCAATTGAGGAATCGCAAAAGCCTATGCATGTAGAAATCGCTTAAAAAATAACGATTTCTAAACATTCCTTAATTGCGACTCGCAAATTCCGAATCGCAATTAAGGAATACCTCCCCATTCATTCCTATGGGCCTAAAAGGCCCACAGGAATGAATGGGAAGACATTCTCAATTTGCGATCCTCATTTAGAGAATCGCAAATTAAGAATGCAATTTCAAGGGTGTGAGGGTGTCAAAAGGACACCCTGTTGCACCCCTGAAATTGATCTGTGCACATATGTTGCGTACACACATGCCCTAAGGGCATGCGTATATTGCACATTTTTATGTGTTTTCGTTGTAACTTATAGCCCTGAAGAAGTTAATTCTAATGAACAAAACGCGTTGGTTGGCAATTTTGTGAAAATAAAGGATTATTCAAGACCTTAATACCACATGACTAATTGATTCATTGACTACTATTCGTCCCAATATCGAGTGGTGCACCACTTCAATAGTTTGGCTTCTTCATTTGTCTGCGCAGCAGTTGGCACCCAATGATGGCAAGTGGCTGGAGTAGCTTGTGCACACTCAACCAGATCGACTATAGCAATACACAACAAGGAAACTGCACAGGGAAGTGCGGTCATCTTGTCCACCGTTGTTTGGAACTGTATCTCATGCAAATAACAGCCCTGCATGTGAAAGCTGCATGTCAAGTCTCATGCAAACCACAGCCCTGCACATTACAGCACCAGGTGCTGGGCTCATGCAAACCACAGTCTTACACATTAAAGCAGCATGCCCGTTGCTCATGCAAACCACAGCCCTGCACATTAAAGCAGCGTGACCTGGGCTCATGCAAACCACAGTCCTGCACATTAAAGCAGCATGCCTGTTGCTCATGCAAACCACAGCCCTGCACATTAAAGCAGCGTGTCCTGGGCTCATGCAAACCGCAGCCCTGCACATTACAGCACCAGGTCCTGGGCTCATGCAAACCACAGCTCTGCGCATAAAAGCTGCATATCTTAGGCTCATGCGAACAACAGCCAGGCCCATATTAAAGCTGTGTATCATGGGCTCGTGCTAACCACAGTCCTGCACATAAAAGCTGCACATCACAGGCTCATGTAAACAACAGCCCTGCATGTGAAAGCTGCACGTCTTGGGCTCATGCAAATCACAGCACTGCATATGAAGGCAGCATATCATGGGCTCACATAACCAACAGCCCTACAAGTGAAAGCTGCATGTCTTGGGCTCATGCAAACCACAGTCCTGCACATGAAAGCTGCATGTCATGGGCTTATGCAAATCAAAGACCTGCACATGAAAGCTGCACGTCATGGGCTCATGCAAACCACAGCCCTGCACATGAAAGCTGCATGTCATGGGCTTATGCAAATCAAAGACCTGCACATGAAAGCTGCACGTCATGGGCTCATGCAAACCACAGCCTTGCACATGAAAGCTGCATGTCATGGGTTCATGCATATCACAGTCATGACCACATTAAAGCAGCATGTCCTGGATTTGTGTTGTCCACAGGACTGTACATTAAAGCAGCATGTCCTGGGATTGTGAGGTCCACAGCCCTGCACGTTAAATAAGCTGCATGCCATAGGCTCATGCAACCCACAGTCAGGCACACATTAAAGCAGCATCTCCTGGATTCATGCAGTCCACAGCCCTGCACATTGAAGCAGCATGTCCTGGAGGCATGCAGTCCACAGCCCTGCACATTGAAGCAGCATGTCCTGGAGTCATGCAGTCCACAGCCCTGCACATTGAAGCAGCATGTCCTGGAGTCATGCATTCCACAGCCCTGCACATTAAAGCAGCATCTCTTGGATTCGTGCAGTCCACAGCCCTGCACATTGAAGCAGCATGTCCTGGAGTCATGCAGTCCACAGCCCTGCACATTGAAGCAGCATGTCCTGGAGTCATGCAGTCCACAGCCCTGCACATTGAAGCAGCATGTCCTGGAGTCATGCATTCCACAGCCCTGCACATTGAAGCAGCATGTCCTGGATTTGTGCAGCCCACGGCTCTATACATAAAACAAACTGCACGTCATAGGCTCATGCAACCCAATGTCAGGCCCACATTAAATCTCTGCACTTTAAAGCAGCATGTCCTGGATTTGTGTAAACCACAGCCCTGCACACTGCAGCAGCATGTCCTGGATCCGTGTAGACTACAGCCATGCACATTAGAGCAGCATGTCCTGGATTCGTGCAGTCCACAGCCCTGTACATGAAAGCAAAAAGAACAATTGATGGAGAGAATGCAGAACAATGTCATACATTCGCTCCAGTACAGAGATCTGGGCCTAAATTCATCGTTTTTTTGCTCACCATGCCAGTCCAGTTTGGACCCAGCCATATGCAAATCAGTCTTGACCCTGCGCCCAATTGGAACAGTCCAGCCCGAACTGCCAGGCCAGGTCCTCCCTGGACTGGTAAGAAGCATCCTGGGACCGGTTTCGGGCCTTCAGCCCTCATCAACCAGGATAGCTTGACTCCAATGGCATGTAGAGCACGGGACTCACATCTAAGCATACCCGTTCCACTCGGGGTGACAAATACAAAAAGAATAATTGATGGACAGAATGCAGAACAATGTCATACATTCACCTCAGTACAGACATCTGGGCCTAAATCGATCATTTTTTTGCTCACCATGCCAGTCCAGTTTGGACCCAGCCATATGCAAATCAGTCTTGATCCTGCGTCCAATGGGAACAGTCCAGCCCGAACTGCCAGGCCAGGTCCTCTCTGGACTGGACACAAGCATCCTAGGACCGGTTTCGGGCCTTCAGCCCTCATCAGCCAGGATAGTTTGACTCTAATGGCATGTCGAGCACGGGACTCATGTCTGAGCATACCCGTCCCACTTGGGGTGACAAATGCAAAAAGAACAATTGATGGACAGAATGCAGAACAATGAAATACATTCACCTCAGTACAGAGATCTGGGCCTAAAGCCATCGTTTTTTTGCTCACTATGCCATTCCAGTTTGGACCCAGCCATATGCAAATCAGTCTTGACCCTGCGCCCAATGGGAACAGTCCAACCCGAACTGCCAGGCCAGGTCCTCCCTGGACTGGAAACTAGCATCCTAGGACCGGTTTCGGGCTTTCAGCCCTCATCAGCCATGATAGCTTGACTCCAGTGGCATGGAGAGCAAGGGACTCAAGTCTGAGCATACCCGTCCATCAATTGTGTGTCTTTTGCTTTCTCGCCCCAAGTGCGCCAGGTATGCCCAGACATGGATCCTGTGCTCACTGTGCCACTGGAATCACGCTATCCCTAGGATGCTTGTTTTGGGTCCAGAGAGGGCCTGCCTTGGCAGTTTGGGCTGGACTGTTCCCATGAGGCACAGGTTCAAGACTGATTTGCCTATGGCAAGGTCTAAACTGGGGTGGCATGGTGAGCAAAATAATGATGAATTTAACCCAGATCCTTTGACTGGAGTAAATGTTTTGATTTGTTCTGCATTCCGTCCATCAATTGTGTGTCTTTTGCTTTCTCACCCTAAGTGCGCCAGGTATGCCTAGACGTGGGTCCTGGGCTCACTGTTCCACTGGAATCAAGCTATCCTAGCTGAGGAGGGGCGAAACCCCGAAACCGGTCCTAGGATGCTTGTTTCTGGTCAAGGGAGGGCCTGGCTTGGCAGTTCGGGCTGGACTGTTCCCATGAGGCACAGGTTCAAGACTGATTTGCCTATGGCCAGGTCTAAACTGGGGTGGCATGGTGAGCAAAATAATGATGAATTTAACCCAGATCCCTTGACTGGGGTAAATGTTTTGATTAGTTCTGCATTCCGTCCATCAGTTGTGTGTCTTTTGCTGTACATGAAAGCAGCATGTCCTGGATTTGTGTAGTCCACAGACCTGCACACTAAAGTAACATGTCCTGGATTTGTGTAGTCCATAGCCCTGCACAGTAAAGCAGCATGTCCTGGATTCATATAGGCCACAGCCCTGCACAATAAAGTAGCACATTCTCGGATTTTGCAACCACCCTCCTTCAGATGAAAGCAGCATGACCTGCTGAAAACATGATTTAATTTCACCAGTGAAGCAAAAGCCCTTAACGTTCAAGAAATGTACAATTTAGGAAAGAGAGCCATGACGCATGATTCCTATTCTCAGTATTCATCTCTGCATTATTCTGTGTACTTTCCGGGGAGTAATGTTTATATAAAGCCTCTTGTGCTGTTTTTCTGCATGTCTTGTTTGTTCTTAGCATTGAAACCCTGCATATACATCTTACTAAAACTCATTGTGTTAGATACACACTGGTAAGAACAATGTGTGATCAACAGGTCACAGGATGATATTCCAATAGTGTCAACTCAGCATTTTAGCCCAATAAAATGAGGAGTAATATAGGCATTCTAATACAAACTAAGTAGAAAAATGGTTTACTTAGATTGTTTTGTATAAAAGAGCTGCATACACAACAGTATATTCTTCTTCTCCACCTCATTATTCTATTAGTAGTAGTAGATTGTTATAATTGATAATTTCATTACTAAGTAATTAATAATATTTTTTAGCATGTTGCTGAAAGGTGATGCTTTGTTCTTTGCTCAACGCTATAATATGAAACTGTTACATTCTGTGTATATATTTACAATGTATGTTATGTCTCTTTAAATGCATTGCATCTTCCAGTGTTCTTACTACCATGCTTAGAACCTGTATTGCTGCTAGGCACCAGGTCAGTTGCCACTGTTCCTGCCTGCCAGCCAGATGCTGTGTTGCTGTGCCGCGTTACCTGAATTAAAACTTTCAAGTTATTACCTGCTTCTGCCTGATCTGTAACAAAATTTGGCGACGAGGGTCAAGTAAGAAAGGACTTCACTCCATCAACTTTTAAGCGGCACAGGTGTGGAGTAAATTTCAATTTAAACCTTCCAGCAAACTCAGCTTTTCACTTCAAACTAAGAAGAACTATTTGAGAAGACGATTTCTGCTATTTTCATGGAAACCCGGTAATTTTAACCTCTTTGAGTCGGGAGAAATACATTTTTAAATGGAAATGGATTTATTAAGCTGTATTTTCTTTTGAAAACGGGACATCAGCGCGAGGATTGCTCACCTGTTTCACCGCGTGCATTACTCATCGCGAGCCTGATCACGCTCGCATCCCGGATTGCATCACCTTCTATCTCGAAGCTTTGTTTACAACAGGAGCCGCGTGAGTATTCCAAAAGAACACAATAGGAGCCGAATGCGCATTTCAAAGGAACGTCATTAGTATATGCGTCTTCACGCGAAGAACACTTCTCACTAAGGCGTCTTGACGCAGGGAAAACGTTGCGTCCTACGTCACTTGAAAACTACGTGCGGCCATTTTTGTTTTCTTTCGTTACCATGACAACACGGTTCCGAGTGCAAGTGCGCTAACCATGATCTCTTCGGTGTTTTAATACAGATACAAACGTTTTTAAGACTTCAAGTAAGTGGCGCTTATACTTCACACTTCTCAGCACTAGGAGAGTAAAGTGTTATTTTAATTTGGTTGTTTCCAGGATTTTTTTTTTTTACAATTCAATTTTAACATTGAGCTTTCTTCATAAGACTGACTATTGATATATACTTTGCTTTACGTACTTGTTTATATATAAGGGTATACATTTTACAGTCATGGCCATGCAGTTTGATCCACCGGACACATTTTTGCAAAATAAAGGGGACCCTCCTTTTCCTTGGACACGTTGGAAGGAGGAGTTCATCAATTATATGAAGGCAATTGACGGTGAACGCATGGGAGCCGAAAGGAAGAAAAGCATTTTACTACACTGTTTAGGGTCAGAGGGACAAATGGTTTTTAGGGCTCTCCCACAGATTCCACCTGCTGAAGGTGAAGGTGAGGGTAGTAATGTATACAAGGAAGCTTTGTTAAGACTAGAGAAAAGATTTAAACCAGTTACAAATATTGTGTTAAATAGATTTAAGTTTTATACTAGAGCACAACATGATTCTGAATCATTTGATGATTTTATTACTGCTCTGAGGTCGTTATCCATTCATTGCAACTTTGGCACTATGTGTGATGAGATGTTACGGGATCAAATTATTGTTCACGTTAAAAATAAGAAAACACGAGCGTTTGTGGGAGTTAGGAGATCCTAAATTATCTGAGGCCAATGCTATTGCTAAATCGTTAGAACAATCCAAGAAGTGGATGATTACAGTTAAAAAACACTCTGAACATAAAAATGAGTTGGTTGATGAAGTCTGTGCACTCAAACGCACGGAGCTAAATTCAAATGTAGGTGTTCATTCCAGTTCTAATTTCAATCCTAGCAAGACAAATTTTCATGGCACCGTAAGAAAATTCGATAAAACCTTTATATGTTTCAGGTGTGGAAGTAAAACCCATTTAGCTTCATATGGTGGTTGTCCCGCCATTAACAGGGAATGTAGGAAATGTGGTAGGTTGGGGCATTTTTCTAACATGTGTAAGGATGTTAAAAAATCTATTCCTAATTTCCAGGTAAAGATGGCATCTGTTCTGGAAGAAGTTCCCAAAGTATGCAAGTGTGACTGTGCGGGTAACCACTGTGGGGATAATAAGGGTTTTGTGGTGTTCTTGATGGATGGTATGTCAAATGTTAATGATCCTACTGATTCCATGGGTATTAAAAAACCACTGTGTGAAGTTGAAGTTTTAAACATCAAACTGAACCTCATAGCTGATTCAGGTTCTCCGTGGACAATTATTACGAAGGAATATTTTGACATCCAACTAAGTTCAGTTCTTTGTCTTAAAAACATTTTACCATCTGATATTTGTGCTTTAAGTTTCAATGAAACCAAAATCGATATGTTGTTTTTTTTTTGTCGTAGATCTTACTTTCAAAGGAAAATGTGTGAGTGTTAAGTTGTACATAGCTCTCAAAGGCATTAATGTACTGGGTTGGAGAGACCAGTGGAAATTTGGAATCATTCTCAATCCTCGTGCGGAGGAGCCAGTGATGTTGGATGTGAATGCGGAAGTAAATAACATTGCTTTGGTTGAAAAGGACAATTTAACCAATTTGACTACGTTAATTAAAACAGAGTTCAAAGATGTTTTTTCAGATAAATTGGGAATGATTAAGGATTATTCCCACAGAATCAAACTCAAGCATGATGTGATTCCTCTCAAACAAAAACTGAGAGGCGTACCCATTAATGTTAGAGAGGAACTTAAGAAAATGCTTAATGATTTAGTTTCAGAGAAAATTATTGAACCAATAGAGTCTGCAGAATGGGTTTCTCCCATCGTTTTAGTTAGGAAACCGGATAAAAGTTTGAGAATGTGTGTGGACCTTCGAGCCCTCAATGCCAACATCATTGTAGACTGTCATCCCCTTCCCAATATAAATGAAGTGGTATCAATGTTAGAGGGGGCGAAGGTTTTCTCCACTTTAGACCTAAGATCAGCCTACCATCAGGTTCCACTTACTGAAGACTCAAAATGTTTAACAGCATTTATTACTCCCCAGGGCTTATACCAGTATACCAGAATGCCGTTTGGTTTAGCTTCGGCGGCTTCGGTATTTCAAAGGGTCATGTTTAATTTGTTTAGAGATTTTGATAATTTTGTCAAGTGCTTCCAGGACGACATTTTAATTTTTTCAGCTACCACTGATGAGCATTTACAACATCTACGTAGTGTGTGTCGGAAGTTGGAGGAAAATGGTCTTACTTTAAAATCTAGCAAGTGTAAAATGTTTCAACATTCTGTAGAATATTTGGGACATACTTTGTCGGGGGATGGTGTGGTTCCGAAAAAGTCAAATGTTGATGGTATTACAAATGCTACTGCTCCTGAAAATAAGGAACAGTTACTCTCGTTCGCAGGTATGTGCGAATATTATAGTAAATTTGTATATAACTTTGCATCTAAGATGGAACCTTTAAGAAGACTTCTCAGGAATAATTCTGTTTTTCTTTGGGGACAGGAACAACAAACAGCTTTTGAGCTTATCAAGTCTGATATTTTACAAGCTCCCACTCTTAGGCCTTTTTGTTTAAACAAAATGTGCATAATTACTGTGGATGCCAGTATGTACGGGTTGGGTGCTGTTTTGTCTCAAATTTCTGGGAAGGAGGAGTGGAATGCTTGCTTTGCTTCACGTAACCTCAATGAAACTGAACTGCGATATGCCGTGATAGAAAAAGAACTGTTGGCCTGTGTATGGGCCATAGAACATTTTCGTAATTACATATGGGGTAGTAAGTTTCTGTTGAGGACTGACCATAAACCCCTGGTTAACATTCTCTCTACGGGTGGTGGATGGAGTTCTACTGCTCGCATAGCCAGACTGACTTCAAGATTGCAGGAATACTGTTTTACTCCAGAGTTTGTTCCTGGTAAAAAGAATGTCATTGCGGACTTTATGTCTCGTATGCCTTGTAAGACTATTTTGGAAAAGAAATCTGAGGATGCTGATATTGTTATGTGTTTACAAGATGTTTTGTCAGGTTCATTTGATGATATTTCTGAACAGACTTGGAAACTTGCTGATGAGCAGGATGTCACCTTACAGAGTATTAAGAAGTACATTTTGGAAGGCTGGCCTGACAAAAAGAATTTATCAGATGGTGTTTTACCTATGTTTTCTGTTGTGGATGAGTTAGAATTAGAAAATGGTTTGATTTTTAAGTCTGGCAAATGTGTTCCTCCTGTAGGTATCCAGAAGGTAATTTTGGATTTGGCACATAAAATGCATCCAGGAATGTCGGCTATGAAGCGTCTCATAAGAAATTACTTTTGGTGGCCTGGTATCGATAGAATGGCTGGTCGCAAGGTAAGAGAATGTGAGGTTTGTATGGGAAGTTAAAGGATGTTGAAGGTCAATGTTCCTCCCTTGAAGACTTCTACTTGGCCAAGTGTACCTTGGAAGAAAATTTCTTTTGATATTTCTGGTCCTTATATGTGTCTCCCTGTTGATTCCCGTTATGCTTTGGTTCTTGTGGATTACCACTCTAAGTGGCCTGAAGTCAGGTTTGTGTCTTCAGTCTCAACTAATGTTGTGATAGATTTCTTCAAGGAGGTATTTTCCAGAGAGGGCTCTCCGTCAGTTCTTGTTACTGATAATGGGGTGCAACTTACTTCTTTAGAGATGGAAAGTTTTCTTAAACAACTCAATATAAAACATTCTTTAGTTTCTGTTTATGAACCGCATGAAAATGGTTTGGTTGAACGTTTCAACAGAGTCTTGAAAGGTTTTGTTTCCGAGGTCATTAAAATTGGGTCTAATTGGAAGAATCCATTAAGAGAGAAACTGTGGTTATACAGAATAACTCCCCATTCAACAACTGAAGTCAGTCCCTTCCGTCTGTTAAAGGGGCGGGATCCAGCCTCCTCAATTTGTCCATGGTGGTTAAAAGATAAATGTTTAAATGTTTCCTTCTCTGAGAATCTATTAAAGGATGTTGCAAAAAAAGTGGAATGCAAACAAGCTAAAGTTAAAGAATGGTATGACAACAAGTGGAAGACCAAAGAGCCAAATTTGTCCATTGGGGATTGGGTCAGGATTAAAAAACCTGGTTTCATCACAAAATGTTCAAACAAATTTGGTAAACCTATGAAGATTGTTAAAGTTTTTACCAACAGTGTTATCACTCAGGATGGCAAGTTATGGAACATCAAACGTGTTGCTAAATGTCCTTCGTTTCAAAAAGTTTCTGAGCCTGATGTACAATTGTATCCCAATGATGACATTTCTTCAAGAGTTAAGATGTCGGTTTGTTCTAGATTTCCACCTTCTAGATTTGCTGATTATGTTACTTAAGTTTCCTTTTTATTTTCTCTTATTTTCTTTTATAAAAGGGAGATGTGTTACATTCTGTGTATATATTTTCAATGTATGTTATGTCTCTTTAAATACATTGCATCTTTCAGTGTTCTTACTACCATGCTTAGAACCTGTATTGCTGCTAGGCACCAGATCAGTTGCCACTGTTCCTGCCTGCCAGCCAGATGCTGTGTTGCTGTGCCGCGTTACCTGAATTAAAACTTTCAAGTTATTACCTGCTTCTGCCTGATCTGTAACAGGAACACTCTAAGTATGTTCATATGGAACCTCAGGGTCCCAGATGATCCTGATCACCTGCAGAGTTCACCACAACTTCTTGCCTCACTTCATCTTCAGCCTCCACATGGATCCCTTGGACCTGTAGGCAAAGATATCAACATCAAAATGGCAAACACCTATATTTGAAAGTCTCTGCTGCCATCCTACAACTCAAACATTGCCTGCACCTAATCCAGACCTGGATGTCCAGCAACTACTTGAGGCTCAACTCCACCAAAACAGAATTCCTTCTATTTGAATAAAACAACACTCAACAAGTAGTCCAAACCTGACGCGCCGACATTGACCTGGATGAATTGAATTCCAAACTTTCACCCAATGCTTAATCACTGTGATTCTCCACAGACATTGGTCTCATCCTCACAGAACACGTGGCTAGCAAAACAAGACAGCCTGGTACCTGTTATCTCTACGGAACAAGTGAAGTCATTCCTCCAGAAAGGGATTTCAGAACTGGCGTTCGAGCCCTCGTACCCTTGCATCTAGGTAGTGGCAATGCCCTGCTCCACTGTCAGCCAGAATTCCCAAAAGCCTCCCGTCAGGGCATCCTACTTGTAACACCTCATCAAGAGCCTGAAGAAATATAACTGCAGCACCCATACCCTGATACAACTACACCGCCCACACCATCTTCAAAACCAGCCTTGAAACTATCACAAGCTGCATCCTAACCTATCTGGTTGATGAGTTTGCCATCTCCAGCGGATCGCCGCACACCAACAGCCAGGGCACCTTCGGAATGGAGATAAAGAAGCAGTGGCGGGCGCTGCAAAACTCAAGTGAGGTGGCAGGGGGGGGGGGAGGGGATGACGGGACGGAGGATTAGGGAAATAATGCGAATTGTTTTAAAACGTACTTGTTCTGCTGCCGACACTACCCTCTGCCTTGGTGCTCCACGTCTCTCCTGAGGGTGTCCCAGCAGTCCCCGGGACACCAACACAGACTTCCCACCAAATCCCGGAGCTGCTCTCAATAGCATGAGAGCAGTGCAGTGCCAGGATTTGTCTTAGTAGCTCGGTTTGCTGCTCAGACAGTGTCTGGGAGTCTGTGCTGGTTCTCCAACCCGGCTGTGCAACACAGCTGGGTTAGAAAAACCTAAGTGCGCATCAGGGTTTGGCCAACCTAAGAGAGCCAGCCAAACCATCATGAACACTTACAGTGCTGTACTACTCCCCCCTGCTGTCATCACGGCCTTCCCAGACTTCACTGGCTCTAATGGGGAAAGAAAAATTGAATGATAATAAATTGGTTTTATTAGCGGAGGAGCCGCCGATGCGAAGAAGTGCAAAAGGCTAAAAACAATGCAACAGGCTTTCTCCATCTATGCATCCAGGATCTGGAACAACAATCCAGTGTTTATTAGAACCACACTAACCCTGCTCCAAATTAGGAAAGAGCTGACAACGCACATCTTTAAAGAACACTACATCATGCACAGTAACTGCCCGCTACCAGCGCCCTCTCCTATCATGTTGACTGCCTTTGCCCCTGTACATTGCTCAAGTGCCCTTTGACTGGGTTTGTTCTTTATTAATAGCAAACATATGCATACGTACATGCATACTAGGGATAGTAACAAACCTACAGCCATCAATATATAATGTGGTACACAGATTCTCGCCTCTCTAATGTCAGAATACAACAGTAAAAAGGTAAACCCTGGGCAGGCCGATCTGTAGTCTGTTGGGAGCTCCAAAGACTGCACTGTCATGTTTCCTTTTCAGAGATAACCCTGAAGCAGTCAAGGGGTTAACAAACACACTATGATGCCACATTTGAAGGTGTATGCCACAGGATTGCATCTCTCAAGAAGTTTAGCTCTTTTGAGGGAGAGGTGTCCTCAGTAACCCTTGTCTTAAGAGGGCCCTGCACGCATTCCTGGTGTGACTGTGTACAAAATGAGCCCTGGTGTGAAGTGCTGATAGCTGTTAGCTGTGGAGAAGTGTGGCTCAATGGTTAGAGCGGCAGACCCTGATGCAGAGATCTGGCCCGGGACCAGGGTTCAATTCCCGCCTCCGCGGCTCTTGGACTCAATTTCCCCGGACCTGATCATTCTCGCCTCGGTGCCTAGTCTAATCATGGGCCCCACTCTGTGACTCTGGGCAATAGCTTGCTTAATCTTCACAATGGCCCCAGCAGCGCTTGGATGCCTGGCTTCACCTTGGGGGTGCCCAGGAGTGGACATCTCACGGGAAAGCCAGGAAGGGTTCCACAGCGGTATGAGTGCAGCGCCGGTACGCCCCGTTGCTGAGGCAGCCGTGCGCTTTACAAGTACAACTACATTTACATCTACATTCTAGGCCTAGGATGCTCTAGTTAACTGTCCACGTGGCAAACTTAGAAGAAGCTGGAATATTCCTGAGGTCTGTGTCATGGTCTGTGTCATGGGACATTTATTGAAAACAACATCATCATGGATAATGTCATTTGTGATGTCAGGTGTGATGTGTGGAGTCATAGGCAAAGCATTGGGGCATTACTCAGTGCTTAAATTGTAAAAGAAGGATTGTCGGTGCCCAAGGCTCAGCTCCGGAGCCCACGGCCTGTGCATTAAAAAGGTCAGCGCACTCAATCAGAGACGCACTAGGATCCGAAACCGGCCTTGGCAAACTGCTCGTCCGGCCCCTGGGAGTTTAGGTTTAGGTATTTATAGAGCGCATGCCTACCCATGGGCATCCCAGTGCTATAACAGGTAAGGACAGCTGTCTGGAGTGAGTGTTTAGGGAAACAGCCATGTCTTGAGTTTCTTTCTAAAGGACCGTTCGTTATCAATCCACCTTGACCTCTTTAGGGGGGGGTGGAGCCAAGCCAGGGTTGGTTTCGGCCGATTTTGTTACCGGGGGCAGATATTCCAACGATACTGCATAACTGACCCCTGGTATCAAAAAAGGACCCCCAGGGGCCCAAAACTGCCCCCTACCCTGGCAGCCCAAGGGGAAATGCCTGGTGCCCGCTACGGCCCGTCCTGCCCTGCACCCAATACCTAGGCATTGCAGTCTTGGACCCACCTCATGCCTCTTTAATCCACTACCAGAACACTCACTGCTCCTTTGTCTCACTTTTGCAAGTTCCGGCTGTAGGAGAGTGGGGTCTGCAATCCTATGGTCTCACCCGATTTTTTGCTTTTTGCTTCACTGGTTTACGACTTTCCCTGGCTGTGGGCCTGCTAATCAGACCCACAGCCTAGCTGTTCTCTCTCTAAATTGACGCGCATGTACCTTAGGTGCATTTACCAATTGGTACTGGGCCACCTTATCAGTCCCTGTACAGCATACCTTAGGTATCCAGGGCATAGGTGTACCCAGGGCCTACCAGGGGCTGCAGCATGTATTATGCCACCCCTGGCTGGCCACCCAAATCTGACACAACTGGCTGCACGACAGCTGGGGCAAGGTGGTGTAATCACCCTTTGCTTTAGATATAGTATTCCTATATCTAACCCTAAAATGGACACATATATTCCTATCAGTCACTCCTATGGCAGGCCTTATCAATCCTGAAGGCAGAGTGCTTGGAATTATGTGAGATGGTGCTCTGGCATGAGCTGAGCCCATTTGCAGCTTGCGGAACCAAGTCCTAATATCTGTTCCATGATAACGCTATACCATATACTCTTAAGTGCATTATGTACCTAGCGGTCAAATGCTAACTTTGGCATAGCATTATCAAAACATGTCGAGTAAGGTGTCATACGAATTGGAATACTAACCCCTCGCCAATTCTGGTGACGGGGTTAGCATTCCACCCTTCTAGAGGGACACGACACGACATGTATGTAACTGTGAACCCTGGTTAAAGTTAACTCGAGCCTCAGCATCACAAAATGGATGCTGCCACCACAGACACAAGTCTGACCTCCTGCTGCTGGGAGTCCTTCCAGCGAGGAGGGCTCGGACAAAGGGTTTCCTGTCAGGGGCGGTGCTAGCACCATCCCAGACAGGATTTTGTGTATCCCAGGTAGGCAGGGCTGAGCGGAAGGTGACTGCAAGTGGCACCCCGGTGCTCACTGTGCATATGCCGGCTCAAACCAGTTCCAGGGGCACCCCAGCCCCTGAGCTGGGGAGAGACCGGACAAAGGATAGGGTTGTAACCACCCCCTCCTGGTCCCACCCATGGGCAGGACCTAGTCGCGTGCCAGCCCCTTTTCTTAGGATAAAGGTAGGAGAGGCCCCCTTCACAAATTAGATAATCTTGAATCTTGAACTACTTTCCACGAAAGGAACTCTTGACATTCTCTGAAGACTCTCCCTTGTGGCTAAAGAGTAGCCACCCTGCACTCGCAGGCACCACCTAAGCGGTTGCGGTTTGCTGCACGTCCATCCTCCGGATCAAGACTGACCAGCTCGACGAGACCCGGATTCCCTGTCATCTCTGACCTCTACCTGCATCATCAGCCCAGCTGAGATTCGTGGGTGCGACGAGACCTGTGGGACCGGCTATCTTCAAGACCTGCACAACGCTTAACCAGCACGACCGCCGAGGGATCCTTGAGTGAGTGCACTGGGGTTTGAGAAGCCCCAACCCTGAGCATTTCCAGCACCGAAGTCCAGCCCCCCAGCATCCACGAGATCTGCGTGGGGCCCTTCTGCTTCTTTGCTGCTTGCCACGTTGTCCGGTCACTTGCCTGTTGGCTAGTGGCCCTGCTGATGATGTACCACGACATTTTCACCGCTGGCCTAGGTCCTCTAGACTGGCCCTTGCTCCTTGTTCAACAAGAAGTGCACTGGACCCTCCTGGTCCACTCCAGATGCCATTTTGACTCCACCGCGTGGGCTTGCCTTTGCCAAGGCTTGTTGCTCCAATCCCGGATCCAGCATCGCCGACAGCAGACACCATCGTGGGACAGCTCGCACCTCCAGCCTGGTCGCCGACAATGCCTCCTGGCCTGTGTGACTGCAGAGTCCAGCGTCACCACTCACCTGATCGCGGTGACTTCATCCGGTGCCATCCTGGTGCCCACACAATCACTGGCTAGTGATTGAGAACTGAGTCCCCTCTGCTTTCAGGTCGTCTTCATCACCGATCCAGCCTTGGATCACACCGAACATCTTCACTGGTCGCGTGCCAGCAACATCTTCTTTCAGGCTCCATAGACTACAACGAGGATTCCCGACGTCATTTGAACCCTATGCAGCCGCAGCCCCTGGGCTTGGTAACCCAAGCATTTCGGTGCTCCAGCGTAGGTTCACTATCCTAGTGTCCAGATCCTTTTTCGTTTTTAGTCTACCTAGTCGGATTCGTCCTGAAACAGTAACTTTAGAATTACTAGCATCCATAGACTTTGTCCCGCATCCCGCGTAAGAGTTCACACTCTGCACCGAGTTCCCTAGGCCTCCTGCTCCTAACCTTAGGGTCCAGTAAGGTAGTCCTAGCGGTCCTGAAGCCTCTGGATCGTGTTACTTACCTGCTAGTATTTCGCATTCCACTTTTAGAGTATATGGTTTTTCGTGCCCCTCGGGCATTTGTGTTATTTGTGCAACTTGCTGTATTTTCTTAAGAGTTTTGTATTGTGCTTAGCTCCCTGACTCATAAAGAGTTCAGGGTAGACTTGTTATTAATAAATATACTTTATTTTTATAACAACTTGTGTGGTGTCCTTTCACTTGGTGTTCAAGGGGTATATGTGATGGTAAAACAGCTGGCTTAACACGCCCTCTAGAGTTTAGCCTAAAGACTGCTCTTGTCCATGCTACTAGGATAGCTGGTCTATAAGGTTGACTTACAACCAATCATCAATAAGGGTTGTTTGGAATGATACAAAGTGATCACTAGAATAGTGAGCACTATATATCAGGCCAACTTCTCACATTGGTGAGCAGCGGTTGGGATTTGAGCTTGCTGTTGTTTTGCCACACACGTATCCTAAGAATATCATTTGAAAGATCACATAAGTACCAAGGTACATATAACTTAGCTTACAATACTCTGAGTTCTACTGAACCAGCTGTTGTAGTGTAACAGGGCCTAGCACACCCTGACTACAACTCTTAGCAAGGGATCAGTAGGTAAACCCATAGTGTAGGTAAGTGCACCACTTACACCTCACTAGAAGCATGTCTACCCATGGAGAGTCTGCAGAGACTCCCCTTGTGGTTGTTGACCCTCCACAGGTCATTTCCAGATATGCAGCCCTTAGCTTCCAGGAGATGAGACAATTGTGTACCTCCAGGAAACTAAAACAGGGTTCTAACCCTACCACTCCTTTTCTGATAGGTCTCTTAGAGACATATGATGCCAGAAGGGCTTCTAACCCAGGCCCCTCTAATCCAGATGGGAGCATGCCACCCTTAGAGGGAACCCTTGGTGACCCTGACCTTAACCTCCATGGAGCAGAAAGTGAAGAGGAGGAAGAGGAAGAGGAGTTATCAGGGGACGAGGCAGAAAAAGGTCCAGTAGTAGTCAGTAGGCTCACCAGGACCAACTTAAG